>NC_140931.1:138962828-139640328 GCF_014529385.1 Adiantum capillus-veneris | reverse complement strand
AGAGTGACAACCATTGCGGTAATAGCTGCGCGTATATTGCCACCACTATTACCGCGCTTATTGCTAAGAAACCACTATCGCGTCCATAACCGCGGTTATTACCGCTCCCGTAATTTTTTCTCTCTCCTTTTTTCTTTATTTTTCTTCGACAATGCTAACGGTTATAGACAACTCTTATAGTGTAATGTAGTCCATATAGTAGAGTGAAGGTGCATATATTGTTGTTAAATAAAATTTTCAATATTGTGGTATCACAATAAAATTATAATATTAGTTAAATGAAGGGGACTACACCCTAGAAAATATAGTAGTGTTACTAATGCTTTACGATTTGTTTGCATCAACGAATGGGAATTTAAAACTAAAAATTCTCCCACATTCTAAGTGTGCTTCCTTTTCTATTTGAAAAAAAGTGAAAGAGCCTGCCAGTTCTTCCTTTCTTTCATTTAGAAAAAAAGTTAGTTTAACAAAAATCTAGTGGGACTAGAATAGAAACACGTGAATACTTAAATTCACCTAAAATCATACGAGCATAGGGAAACTCTGTTCTAAGGAGGAGGTGTGAATGCTTAAATTCACCTAAAATCATAAGAGCATAGGGAAACTCTGTTCTAAGGAGGAGGTGTGGTGTGTGCGTGCGTGTTTGGCGGGATTTAGACCTTGGTTCTTGGCAATATTTCTCTCTTGGCACATATTTTACTACTACCATAAAAGGAAGTGCTTGGAGAAACAAGCTCAGTTCCGGCGAATTCTTGAATGCACCACTAATAGGATTATGTGATTTTTCCATAGTTTGACTATCAATATTTTCTATACTGTGAGAATTATCCTTGGGTGAATAATATGATGCACTTATTATATTGACAAATATTTTTGTGTGCGCTTGTAGAACTTGCTCGTAATGTCATTGGTTATTTATGAAGACACCACATGCTTAATTAAGATGACAGAAGAAGAGAAGAGAAGATAATTTTCAACATTGTAAAAACAATTCGAGAGACGTCATAGACACATCCTACGATTCTTGAACTCGGGATGTTTAATAGGTTATTGATTAATCACAAGTACGAAAATATAATCATAGAACATTATGGAACGCAAGTCTTGTTATTCAAGAGAGGATGTTTAGTAGGTTATTGTTTATTTACAAGTACAAAAATATAATTTTAGAACATTATGGAACTTTAGATATGCTGCCCACAATAATAAAGCCGTTCATTCCAAAAAAACAAAACATAAGAGCACAATGAGATATATTAGAGAGTAGCAAAAAAGATTACGTCAGAGGCACAATAGACCATACTACATAGCAATCCAAAACACGAATCTCCTTAGAAAATTACTAGCTATTGGCGGCCAGTGCACAATGCGCCAAGAAAAGGGGTTTTCATAAAAGTAAAGAGACTTGACGAGAAGTCCATTACCTTCTGCAACTTGGTGATGAATCATGTCAAATCCTTTGTTCAACTTACATGCCCACTTCATGTGTTCTATTATTCCTTCCTTTTCAAGTCCGCATAAAGAACTTCATCGCATCTGTAAGAATGGTAAGTGCGCGTCTAAGTGTTTATGTGGATTTAATTTGTTGGAATCTCCCACTATAAGGGAACTTGAAAAATAATGACGAAGGCTAAAATAGTGGGCTTCGTATAAAGAATGCCAACTAAAAATAGGATATTATAAGATTTTTAAAAATTAAACATCGCTATATACGTTGCAAATGGTGATAATTGACACATAATTAAACGTCACTATATACATTGCAAATGGTGATAAGTGACACATAATTTGCGAAGCAGATAGTGACTCCCATAAACTGTGAAGTGTCGCATATGCAACAGGTGTCGCTTATGCTTGCAAATTTTTGCTTGAATTTTTGCTCTTGCATGATACTCTCTCTCTCTCTCTCTCTCTCTCTTCTTGCATGAAAAGAAGCTCACCGTCTCTCTCTCTCTCTCTCTCTCTCTCTCTCTCTCTCTCTCTCTCTCTCTCTCTCTCTCTCTCTCTCTCTCTCTTCGTGCATGAAAAGAAGCTCGTCGTTGGACCGCATAGCTCTCTCTATAGGTAGGTGTGTCCTCCATCTATTGAGAAAGAACAAAAGACAAAGTAACAAAACATAGATGTGCAATAAAAATGGGGGGGAGAGGGTGATCCATGGGAGGCTAGGATACAAGATACATGCTATATGAGAGGGGCCTAGATCTCTATATAGCTCTAGGGGGTGTGGGTACACATTTATATGCTTAGGGAAGTATAATCTCAAAGTGCATCAAGCTGGCTAGCTGTATCCTATTTCAAATCTAGGGGTGTAAGAGACAATCATGAACTGTATCAAGCTGGCTAGCTCCATCCTATATCGAATTGGGGGTGTGTAAAAAAAAGAAAGAGAGAGAAAGAGGTCGAGCATGCAAGTGTAATGCTCTTTATTTGGCATGATGCCATATTTTTCCCTCACATTGTTAGAAAGCATATGGCCCTCACCTAGTCAACCAGTGAGTGACTACATGCATTGAGCACGCCCAAAAAAGTGATGGCAACTGAGATGGTGCCGTCTTGTTGCACCCAATAAAAATAGTTCAAAGATTCCTCGACTAGCCATATTGGACATGTCCTACAATCAACGGGTTCCAAGAGATGACATTATAAACATTGCAACTTTCTTGCCATAGCCATGTTGGACATATCCTACAATCAATGCCTTCCAGGAGATGATATTATGGACATGAAACCCATCAAGAACTTCATGAGAGAGAGAGAGAGCCGAAGGATCTGCTATTTCATGTGGATGATAGCGCATGTAGGATTGCCTGTAGATACCTAGACTGATCCAACTTTTTAGAGATGCACTTTCTAGCTTGAGTTCTTGAGGCATTGTTTTTGGGATTGTTCATATGTTGAGCGACTGTGGAGAGAACTTTCTTATTTGCTGATCAAAGTTGGCGTTCACAATGGGTTTGTGACATGGGAGGCAGTTGAAGGGAACGAAAGAGCAAATGGAGATTCCCATATTGTGTCCTCATCATATACCATGTATAGAGAGGACTAGGTTGTCAGGACAAGGGTAAGGCTGGACTAGACAAGGGCAAGGCCGGGCTAGGTAGTGTGGAAAGGGAGTCCAACTAGGGCAAAGGGCTAGGAGCCATGCTATATAGTGGGAGGTTGGGAGGTGGATTCAAGGCACTAGCTCCCCTAGTCTTACATTGGTATCAAGAGCCAAGTTCCTATTTTTTGGGAAAAGACAGGCGTGGTGCTTTTGAGCCACACAAAGCCTTGCATGAGCTTAGGAAAAGGGGAGCCATACTCGGACGCATGTAGGCACCCCAACTCGAGGGCGGGAGCTTTTTAGAGCAGGAGGAAACGGGACCACTCCGGGCTCGCTGGAGGCGCCAGCAGAAGCCAGAGCTTTTTCGTGCTTGTCTCGGCCTCAACAACCCCCGCCATAGCCCACCTTCGGAGCTTCTTCTCCCTCGCGCTGTCATCAAAAGCCTATAGCAGCAGCCCGTCAAAAACTTTTTTTTTCCCACCACTTAGGGATTGGCCATACATGCTTGGCCAACCCTCTTGCCCTCCTAGGCTTCTTGGTCCTCATATGCCCCTTGGCTCGCGTGGTGACGACCTTCAAGCCGCGAACAAGAGTGTGGGTTTTGACCTTCACACCGCCATCGGCTAGGACGACGGGTGGTTTTCGAGCTTCAAGCCGCGAATGGCTACGAGCTGATTGAATTTCAAGCTTGAAAATTGAACGACAAGTATTTGGATTTCGAATTGAACAACAAGTTTTCCACACCTTCCTTCGACCGCAACTCAATTTCACCACTTTGACGCCGGCATCCGACGACGTGGTCGGCACTCCCAATTACTCGGTACTTTCAAGTGTATTTTCCGCTGCAAGTTATTCACTGTATTTCTGATTGCTTGGTGGTCACTTTCCCAGCTTGGAATTCGGCGTTCGGTTCAACCGATGGCAAAATTCTCCAGTTAATTCTCGTCAACAGCTACGAGTTTTTTGGAGCATCAGGTATTTTTCTGGCTATTCCTTCCACTGCACTAAGTCACCATGGATTCCGATATCAATACGACTTTCGATTTTGAGCAAAATACGCCTAATCCTGTCCGTAATAGCTTGGGACCGGGTGCTCTCACGGAGAGTGCCCTCGACGCTACGACGGGTGACGACACTTATGAATTGCTTGATATTCAAGAATTTCGTGCACTTCAGACACACATATCAGTCATGGAAGGAAATTTTGCATCGTTAAATGAAAACGTCACTAAATTATCCACGTTAGTGATACAATTAATGCAACAGCAGTCCAAGGGTCCTGCTGACACGCACATGCATGAGCACGTTACTACACAGGGGCAAGGCCCTTCTGATCATGGACAAGGTCCATCTGCTGATGCTTTGCACACTCTCACTACAAAAGAGGTGGATAAGTTGTTGAAAAACACCAAACCACCGACTTTTAAGGGAGAAGACCACGATCGCAATAAGGATGCAGTGAATATCTTTCTCAGCAAGTGGGATGGAATTCACGCCTTACGGCGTACTCCGGACGCAGTCAGAGCACTGTAAACAAATTTAACTCTGGAAGGCAAGGCCTACAAATGGTGGATGTCTCTCAAGGAGAAGAATATCATACCACAGAGTTGGGTAGATTTTGAAACTATGTTTCACAAAGAATTCTTGCCTACAAATGAGGCAGATTGGAGATTGACGGCTTGGGACACGTGTTCCATGCGCCAATACTGTAGACATGTAGTAGTGTTAGTGTGTATACGCGCTTCACCAGGGGCACTTTTCTCCCACTGGGTTTTTCCCCCTGGACATCTGGTGTGAAAGGACACCTTATCTCTTAGGGTTTCATATAAGCTTTGTAGCTCTGAGTTTGTACATATATTATTATTCCAATACATAGAGAGAGACTACAGAGATCTCGTACACAAGCTCTGTGTCTTCTCCTTCTCCATCTTCTTCCTACTCTGAGTTGATGTCTTCCTTCTGTTTCCTGTTTCATCATCTTCAACAATTGGTATCAGAGCGAGGTGATTTCCAGAGCCTCTACTTGCGTTTTCGCGTCCGCGCGCGCAATCGCAGTTTTTAGGCAGTTTTCGGAAAATTTGTTCGTGGGAGCATCCTCGACGTTCCGGGAGTATTCTGAACAGGCGACCTGGAGTTTTACCCCCCTTTCGAAGCCGTTCGAGCCCTCAGAATTTTGTTCTGAGCAGCGTAGCAGAAGTTACTTTTCGGAGGCGTTTAGATCAAGAGGGTGTGCTTTTTGACAGATTTTCTTCAGGTAAACAGTTCTTTTGGGAAGCAGCTTGTCTTAGCTTTGTGCTGAGATTTTGTGTAGAGTTTTGCTTGGATTGGAGAGGAGATTTGTGAATCTCTTGGAGGTTCTTTTGCTCTCTTGTGTGCATCTACAATATGGCTCAATCTACGGAGAAAGAGATTTTTGGTGCGTTTACATCCGAAGACAAATTGGATGGTACCAACTATTCTCTTTGGTCTTTTATGGCCAAAAATGTTTTGGTTGGTAAAGGATTGTGGGATTATGTATCTGGAGATGAAGTTCGTCCAGGTAGCATTGCACCTGCCACGCCTGGTTGTGGTGCAGCTGTTGGTGCAGGACCCTCACAAGTCACTCCAGAGCAAAAGAGATGGGATACTAAAGATGCACAGGCTATGGCTGTGATTGCCTTAACCATAAAGAGGACAATCACACCACATATCAGATCTTGCAGAACTTCTGAGGATGCTTGGAACACTCTACAAGCTATGTTTGGAGGAAGAAACGCTGCCAGAATAGAGTTTTTGAAGAAACAACTTGACAAAATACAGATGGACGAAGGTGACAATATTGTCGAGCATCTTACAAAAATCAAGGATCTTAAAGAGCAATTGCTTAGCATTGATGAAGTGATTCCAGAGAAGGACTTGGTTTCCAAAACACTCAATTCACTACCACCATCTTATTTGACTTTTCAGACTTCTTTGACTCTGTCTTTGCGAGCTAATCCTGACCCTCTTCATTTTGAAGAGTTAGTGGCTTTGCTATTGCAGGAGGATCAATCACGTAAGAACAAGTCTTTACAGGTGGATGGTATGGATCATGCTCTTGTTGTACAGAACAAAAACAGGGGTAAAGAGAGTGCTCATCACTCCAAGTCTAGTGCAGGACAATCTTCAGAGAAGTCTAAAGGTGATTCCGACAAGTCCAAGAAGAAAGGTAAATGTCACTACTGCAAGAAACCTGGTCACTACATTAGTGAGTGTAAAAAGCGAATTGCTAAAGAAAAGAAGAAAGAGTCAAGTTTGGTTGTTTCAGCTTCTGGTGATTCTTCTACAGCTAAAGAAGAGTCTGCAAACTTTGTGCAGGATTCTTATGCTTTTGTAGTATGTTCAAATTTTTCTGCTTACAGTGTTGACAAGACACAAATGATTTGGTACTTTGATAGTGGTGCATCCAGGCATATTACTTCAAGGAAGGATTTGTTTTGTTCATTGGATGCAGCTCCAGCAGGAAAGAAGGTGACATGTGCAAATAATGCTTCTTATCCGATCAAAGGCGTTGGTAAGATTTTGATTACCATTTCAGATGGTTCAGATTTATGCTTGCCAGATGTCTTATATGTTCCAGGGATCAAGAAGAATTTGTTGTCTGTATCCTCTCTTGCAAAAAATGGTCTTCGGGTCATTTTTGAGGATGACAGATGTGTTGTACGAGATCGAGAGAATGGTTATTCTCTTATCACTACAGGTACGCTGGAAAATGGACTATTTGTGCTAGATCGTTATGAAAAGCAGATTCAGGTATGTATTGCAGAAACAAAGACTCAGGCCATGCAGGATGCTGAGTTGTGGCATGCTAGATTTGGGCATGTTAGTTATGGCAGTTTGATGACTTTACAACGTCATAATATGGTGCATGATTTGTCTTTATTGGAGATGCCACCAAGACATGTATGTGAAGGTTGCGTTCTTGGAAAGATGCACAGATTTGCATTTTCGCAGGATGGTTCAGTTAGAGCGACACGAAAGTTGCAGCTTGTACACAGTGATGTATGTGGTCCTATGAGGACGCCATCTATAGGAAACATCCTTTATTTTGTGACCTTCATTGATGACTTTTCCAGGTTTTGTTGGGTGTATCCACTCAAAGCAAAGTCAGATGTGTTTGCAGTTTTTCAACATTATGTCGCCATGGTTGAAAATGAAACAGGTTGCAAAGTACAGACTCTTCGTACCGATCGAGGAGGTGAATACATGTCAGGTGCATTTAAGGATTTTTTGGGAAAGAAAGGCATTAAACACCAATGCACTATGCCATACACACCACAACAGAATGGTGTTGCAGAAAGGAAGAACAGGTCTTTAATGGAGACAGCTAGATGTATGCTCAAGGCTAAGAGTTTGCCTCATAAGCTATGGATGGAGGCAATTGCTTGTGCAGCACATGTTTTGAACAGGTGTCCTACTCGTGCCTTGAAGACCATTACTGCATATGAAGCTTGGTATGACAAAAAACCTTCAGTCAGTTATCTTCGTGTTTTTGGTTGTCTTGCTTATGCTCACATCCCTCAGCAGTTACGTGGGAAGCTTGATGATAAGGCAATCAAATGTATATTTGTGGGGTACAGTAGTGGAAGTAAAGGTTATAGACTTTACAATCCTGCTACAAACAAGATTTTTGAAAGTCGTGATGTAATTTTTGCAGAAACTACTGCTCAACCTATGGTTGCTTTTGATGTACCTCATATGCAGACACATGATGTATTTGAAGGTTTGCTTCCTTCTTTTGTGGAGAATCAAGAATCACAACAGGTTGATAATCTTGATCAATCTTTTGATCAGCATGTGACACCTCATGATGTAGAGGAAATTGTGCGTGAAGAGCAAGAAGTTCTCAGGGAAGAAAGAACCTTGCCTAAATGGGTTCAGAAAACTTTGCAGGATAGCAAGTTGGATGCACCGTTGCCACGAAAAACACGTGCTGGTACTACTTTTGGCAGAGAGCAAGTAGATTTGGCTTGCTTTAGCACTCTTTGTGATGCAGATGAGCCTGATTCATTTGAACAAGCTTTAGAGTGTGTTCAGTGGAAAGATGCTATGCAGCAAGAAATTGATTCTATTCATAAGAATCATACATGGGATCTAGTGGACTTGCCTACAGGTAAAAAGCCTATTGGTACAAAGTGGGTTTTTAAGGTAAAAAGGAAACAAGATGGTACTGTTGACAGGTACAAAGCAAGGCTTGTGGCAAAAGGCTATGCGCAACAGAAAGGCATAGATTATGATGAAACCTTTGCTCCTACTTCTCGTGCGTCCACAGTTAGATCACTAGTTGCAATTGCTGCTCATCATGGTTGGAAAGTGCATCAGTTGGATATCAAGACTGCTTTTTTGAATGGTGATTTGCAGGAAGAAGTTTATGTAAGTCAACCAAGTGGTTTTGTTGTAAAAGGTCAAGAGAAAAAGGTATGTAGATTGCGTAAAGCTTTGTATGGTCTCAAACAGGCTCCAAGAGCATGGTATGAGAAGATACATACTTATTTGATTGGCCAGGGATTTCAGAATAGTCCAACAGAAAGTACTTTGTATGTCAAAAAGAGAGATGGAGTTCTCATTATGCTAACACTTTATGTGGATGATATGCTTCTTACAGGCAATAATGCAAATGAAATTGAAGCGTTTAAAGATGCTTTGAGAAAAACCTTTGAGATGTCTGATCTTGGTTTGCTACATTATTACTTGGGTATTCAGTTTGTGCAATCAGAAGATGGCATATACATGTTGCAGGCAAAATATTTGCATAAAATTTTGGACAAGTTTGGTATGCAAAATTGTAAGCCAATCTCTACACCCGTAGAAACTGGATCAAAGTTGAGCATGCACGATGCTGGAGAACCTTTTGATGTACATACTTATGCAGCAGCGGTTGGTTGCTTGATATATTTGGCAGGCAACACTCGTCCAGACATTCAATTTGGGGTTTCACAAGCAAGCAGATTTATGCACAGTCCAGGTATGCATCATTGGCAAGCTGTGAAGCGCATACTTCGTTACCTTTCAGGTACCCCTAATCTTGCCATGTTCTTTCCAAGGGGGGATATGTATGGAAAGCACAGTTCTATGCAGCTTCTTGGTTACAGCGATTCAGATTGGGCTGGTGATTTTGACACACGACATTCCACAAGTGGCAATTGTTTTTTCTTGGGAAATGCATGTATATCTTGGCTAAGCAAGAAGCAACCCACAGTGGCTACATCAACTTGTGAAGCTGAGTACAGGGCAGCTTTCACGGCAACAGTTGATTGTGTATGGATACGCAGGTTATTGGCAGATCTTTGTGAGTGTCAACAGGCACCCACTACCATTTTCACTGACAGTCAGAGTGCTATGGCAGTTGCAAGGAATCCAGTATTTCATGCAAGAACAAAGCACATAGAGGTTCACTACCACTATGTCAGGGAAAGGCTACATGCAGGGGAGATCACACTAACTTACTGTCCTACACAGGATAACATTGCAGATCTATTTACGAAGGCGTTATCACGAGAAAAGTTTGAAGCTTTCCGAAAAGCTTTGGGCTTACTCTCATACACATGATGATCTGCTACCTTGTACGGATTCACACTATCACTACAGGGGGGATTTGTAGACATGTAGTAGTGTTAGTGTGTATACGCGCTTCACCAGGGGCACTTTTCTCCCACTGGGTTTTTCCCCCTGGACATCTGGTGTGAAAGGACACCTTATCTCTTAGGGTTTCATATAAGCTTTGTAGCTCTGAGTTTGTACATATATTATTATTCCAATACATAGAGAGAGACTACAGAGATCTCGTACACAAGCTCTGTGTCTTCTCCTTCTCCATCTTCTTCCTACTCTGAGTTGCTGTCTTCCTTCTGTTTCCTGTTTCATCATCTTCAACAAATACCCATCATTACTTGAAATATATATCTCACTATCGGGATCTTATCCTCAAGCTCTAAAAAAGTAAAGTAAAAATCCAATAATTAAGAAAATCCCTTGAAAACATTAGGAAAAATATGAACCCTCTAGGGGCCCTTTGGGATTAAGGTTAATTAGAGGCCAACCAATAGGAAGAGGGAGGTGGACACACTCTATACCCTCAAAAAAGTAGGGGGACAAGGTAGACTTACACCTCTTAATGGCCTCTTACCTAGTGAGAAGGTAAGGGAGGTGGCTAGGGGAAAGGGAGGGAAAGGGGGGGGGGGACCACTTTGACCTTTTTCCTCCCACTTTTTGGCCCGGATTTAAAAATACACTAAAATTTTTAAATTTTCAAAAAATTTCAAATTTCAAGTTTTCCCTCCTTAAAAGGTTCCCTAACCTATTTCATGGTCAAAAAAGTATTTTTGACCTCCAAAAGTAAAAAACGTGCACTAAAAAATTCCAAAAAATTAAATGTTTTCAAAAAAATTCAAAACATCATTTTCCACCCTCCAAAGTCCTTCCAAACCTATTCCATAGCTAAAAAGTGATTTTCTCTCTCTACAAACCCTTTTCCAAGCTCTCCATGGCTGCAACAACCACATGCACCCCTATAGTCCAACATTATCTCTCTACTAGCTTTCTCCCATCTCCATTGTAGCACCAAGCAAGCTTCTCCCCCATCTCTTCCCCTTGCCCACCACATAATTCCACACCAAGCTAGCTCCTCTCCCTTCTCTCACCTCCATTACAACATGAAAACAAGATTCTCCTCCTTCTACTTTCATTCACTCACACTACATGGAAACCTCTACTCCCGAAGGTGGAAAAAGCATCAACTCACATGACTTGCATACCACAAGAACAAGAGGTGCGAATAGTGCATGGGCATTGCAAGGATTCATCTCTAACATAAAGATAGAATGGTGAGAAAACTACCCTTGTAGCTTACATTCAGAGCTTAAGATCATCTCCATCTTTAAGTTTATCATGTTGGAGGGAATTAACCTCTGTATGGCTTTCAATGTTTAGGCTTCACATCTCATGACATTGGGTGGTGCTATTTTGTTGATGGCTTTGGTGCGCCATCTATAGTTTTGTAGCATGTGATTGAGTCTCACAATGTAAGTAAGTTGTGTTATCTATGGAGAGTCATCAAAGATTTTTCTTATAATTTATTCTTTGTATAGTTGTCATTAGATTATTAGAATGATATCATTTTGTACTTTATAACTTTGTGCTCACATAATCTGTTGTTTACTTACAGAGTCAACTTGTTTTGAGAGGACATGAGAAAGCAACCATGTGCAGAGATGGAAATCACCCTATTTTTGTTCCGTGAGGAACCTTTTACTACCGTGTTAAAAGATTTTGATAAGAATAGTAGAATGATAGCAACATTTCAAAAGTTGATAAAGCTAAATTTTGCTTTCCAAAATGTTATTGTTTCCATACTATGCCTATGCCAAGCTTGACTTAGAGAAATGACAACTTGAGATGGAGGTGTAGATATATAGGGGTGACTTATTATTGATTCTCGTTTTTTCATCATATATATATATTATAAAGCCTTTGAGTTTCCACCTTTTTGAGTAGTGTTGACAAGTTTTTGGTATCAAACCTTCTTAAATATCCCTATTCATTCGCTATTGGTAGCTATTTATTTGGTATTGTTAAAGATCATACCAATAGCTATCACCTTGTGAACTTAATTGTTGAATTGCGGATTTGATTTTCACTATGTAGCTCATTTGGATAGAGAAAGTGTAAACATAAATTATAGATACATGCATTGTTAACATAGAAGATATGTATCACTCGAACTTATATAACTGCTAATCAAGAAACCTTTGGTTGGATACTATAACAATAGGGGTCACATGTGGTTTCAAATACCAAAGAAATGGCTTAACCAAAACATTCCCAAGAACACGAGGTGAACACAAGGAAGTAAACATTGGCTCCTTGGTTGGTTGATTTCTAGTGCTAAATGTTCTGAGTGCACAAAATTTGTGAGGCCTTTGACTTTGGGAGTTCACTAAAGTATATGTAACATAGCACATGTGTTCAACAGAAGGGAGTTTATATTCTTGTAAAGTTACAGAAACATGTGTAGGTAAGGCCTATAAGGGCTACTTTCAATCCATTGTGGTGAACGTACATGATATAGGAAAATTTTACATAGTGAATACTCCGGACATCAAACACTACATCTCTATCTCATGGCCATACATTAAAACAAAGCCCCTATTTGTCATTTTGAAGCCTTAGGGACCCTCAACAAGAGGGACCACAACGGCGCGCAGAATGGCCATCCAGAGACAAATAGGGGCCAAGATATTTCCAAGAACAAGATGGACACAAGGAAGTAAAAAATGGTTGATAAGCATGATACAAGGTTTAGGTATCTGCCATTTGTGGGGGGGGGGGGGGGGGGGGCTTACTATGAACACATTAAACTGCCCAGTTCTATCTCATGGCCATGCATTAAAAAAAGCATGTACTTGTCATTTTAGGGCCCCAGGGACCCTCAACAAGAGGGGCCACAAGGGCGCGCAAACTGGCCATCCAAAATTTTGAATGGCCAGTTTGTGTGCCCTTGTGGCCCCTCTTGTTGAGGGTCCCTAGGGCCCTAAAATGACAAGTACAAGCTTTTTGTTAATACATGGCATGATACAATGTTTAGCTATTTGCCATTGGGAGGGGGGGGGGAGTTTGCTATGAATACATTAAATTGCCCAATTCTATCTCATGGCTATGCATTAAAAAAAGCCTGTACTTGTCATTTTAGGGCCCCAGGGAATAAACAATCCTAAAATATACATTAGGATGAGATTACCATCCCTAATAAGCATGGATTTGAAGCACCTACCTGCAAGATGTAACAAAGAAGACTGTTTTAGAGGAAAAGTGGTGACACTTGGCCTCTCTAACCTGCAGCCTTTCACTATTTGTGCATAAAAGCAACCTTTGTGCCAAGCACTACAAAACAAGTAGAGGCAACACCTTAGATTTCAAAGTTTATGATAAGAAGAACACAATCAAAAGTAAGAAGTATATTGTTACCTTGCATAAAGGGGTGTTTTATTCAAATATGTGATGGTATTGGCAAGATATTGAAGAACCATCAACATTCATCTCACCGATGGTATGACGTTCTTGGGATGACCTCTGCTCACCCTCACATGCGACCTTCGGTGCAAACGTTGCGAACAAGCAAATATGTATGCATACGCTTTGTGATGTCCTTGAGTACCATGGTAACTGTTGTATGAGGAAGCAAAGGATGAAAAGAGAGAGGGGGGAGGGAGAGAGAGGAACATGGGAGGAGACAAGGGGGTAGTGGGGGGAGAGAGAGAGAGAGAGAGAGAGAGAGAGAGAGAGAGTGGAGAAGGGGGCAGGGAGGGAGAGGGATGGAGAGGGAGGAACATGGGAGAGAAGGGGACAGTGGGGGAGAGGGAGAGAGAGGGGAGGAGGAGGAGAGAAGGGGGCAGGGAGGGAGAGGAGAGGGAGAAAGAAGAGAGGAGGAAGAGAGAAGAAAGGTTTTTTTTTTTGGGAGTTTTTTTTTGAAAAATTGGACTTTTAGTGCTTGTAAGTTTAAAAAAAGGTCAAAAAATACTTTTTTGATATGGATATATGTTGGGGGGGAGTTTTAAGTCAAAAATAAGTAAACATAACTTTTTTTTTAAAAAGTCAAATTTTGGCTCTTAGTTATCCATGGTTTTGATGATGTGGCCACACCTCTTTACTCCCTTCACTTTCAAAAGGCTAGAGAGAGAAGGTGACCTCCTACGTCCACATCCTACATGTGTCTAAAAAAAAGGCTAGAAAAGCCTACTCAAAACTAGCTTCTTGAATGCCCTTGTCCCCTTAACCCTACACACCATTAGCCTTAATCCCTAAAAATTATGATTCCTTACAAGGCCTATGCAAGGTTCATATTTCTCCTAATGAACATAGCTTTCTTGTTTTTTTTTGGATTTCTTTATTTTTAGGCTTCCTTATCAACAAAAATGATAAAAAAAAATACCCAAAAAAGGACTATTTTTTATGATTTTCTGATAGTATTGAGGCGGTCCGGGGCGGGCAACAAGAGAGGCGACCTCTAAACACCCCTCAAGGCTCCTGTGCTGCTCAATTGGGGCTGGGGAAACTACAAGCACAACAAAACAGCAAACCCAGAGCCAAACCCAAACAAGATAGGGGCACCACCTAGTTATGGTATGCGAACTAGGACGCAAGAGAGATTTTGGACAACCAAGAAGATGCACCACACAACACACACAAGCAACCTCACACCAAGACACACATGAAATGGACCAGAGAGAGCTAGAGCAAAGGGAAGAGAGAGAGGAAAGGATCTTGCGTAATACCTTATTTGTGACTTGCAAATGGAGATGGTTCGTTATGATGCTATCGTAGAAATTGTACAAAACTCACTCAATGCTTAGTGATTGCTAAACATTGCCAAAACACACACACACTGTCTTAGGGTGTGGGAGACCTCTCACCACAATACCCTCTTACAATGGACAAAAAACTGGCAATGAAAAACACACTAAAACACTTTCTAAAATCAAGATCAACCGATAAAAACTCAAAATACACAAGTCACCTTGAATTCACCAAACCGTATTGCACAAATGGAAGGACGAAGATTTGAACGTCGAATCAGGCCTTTGATGCACCAAACCTCAATTTATTGATGATGAAGGAGCATATACAATAGTGGTTTTGAGATTTGTGGAACTCACGCTCTCTCACTTGCAATGTGTAGCTTGAAGGCTTCTCTCACACCAAGAGTGAAGCTCACAAGTGGTTGCTACACCTAAGTCTCTCCTCACACATAGAGTGTTGGGGTGCTATGTGAGATGTTGGAGGTTGTTTTACAAGAAGGAGAGGGGCCTATTTATAGGTTGGAGACCCCTCATTAAGATTATTAGAAATCCTAATTTACAAGCTAACAAATCAGGATTATGATTTTTTTGAATATCAAAACATTGCGGGCCTTCTTTGTCTGCTTGAGTCATGGATGTGGGCTCAAAAGAGAGCATTATTGATGGTAGATAAGGTGAAAGTAAAGTTTTAAGTAAGGAGAGAGAGAGAGAGAGAGAGAGAGAGAGAGAGAGAGAGAGAGAGTTACTTTGTACATGTCTTGAGGTGAGGTGTCTTTTATGGTTAGGTCAATGCTATTTTGTGTTAGTATCTTAGTGGTTAGTGTTAGTAATCACTAGAAAGTTAATGATGAATTTACAATGGGTAGAATGAGGTGAATGGTTGAAGTAAGATGGTTGAATGAAGTGAGCAAATCCTTGTGATGGTGAAGCTTGAAGAAGTTTTGGACTTACTTGTGTAGGTTCTCAACATGACTATCAATCTTCTTCTTCGTCTTCTCTTCTTTACGCCACCGCCGCCAAGGTTGATTATCGTGATGAAAATGGTAATTCCGTTGATGAGATCTCTTGATTTGCAGAGGTTAAGCATGGTACACATGCTGAATTTATGTATATATATATAAGGAGTAAGATGGAATTGTACTTTGGAGATAATAGAGAGAGGCATAGAGATGGTGTATGTACATGGAGAGCTCATATGAGAGCTATGGAAGTAAGTGGGGAGGTTAATGGTGAAGAAGGTGAGACAAACCATTGAAGGTGCAGGTTTGAGTGAGGGATTGAGAGGAATGTGTGTGTGTGTGTGTGTAGAAGTGTGGAAAGAGGTGAGAGAAGACTATGGATTACTTGTGAGAAAAGTGGGCAGACTGGGGTCCACTCAAAAAATCATAGCTCACGCCTGGTAGCTCCAAAAATCATGAAACAATTTGAGGTGATTGTTCAGAGTGTGGGCTACATTTTCTCCTTTGATCACCGCTCCAAATTCGGAGTGAAGATGGATATTAAAAATCCCACCAAAAGACCTGTTTTTTCTTCACAAAAAGTCTTCAGTGGCCCCCTCCTTTGTTGAATTTGTACAATGCATCCTCCTTTGTCATATCATAATACAAAGCATCCAAGTTGCCCTTGACACATGCATGGAGGAGGATTATTGGTGAATAAAGAAATATATACATGGTGGAACTAGTGTATGGACTATTCATGGACTTTAGCTCAATGAGCACATGGTGTTAGAATAATGAGTAAAAATAATAATAAAAATATGGAGGAATTATGGATATGGAAAGATATTGGAATCATATGATATGGTCCCTCTTTGAATTATTTTGGGTGAAAGAGGAAAAGGTATGCAAGTAAATAATATAATAAACGTGACCAATGAGTAGAAATCATTTTTTTGTTTTCACGAGGGTGAGGGTGAAAATGTGGGAGTGATTTGTATAAAGGAAAAATATGAGGTTAGAGTATGTACATATTGGCAAAAAATATACTTATGGTGTAAGAGGATGAAAGAAGGTGTACATAGGTTTAATAAAACACACACCTAAGTATAAATATTTAAATAAAATACCAGAATAATTTAAAAATCCCTATATTTATGCCATATATATAATGCAATATTTACACATAAATGGACTATAATATATTTTATTTTTTTGATTTTATTTATTTTTTTGACTCAACTAGCCCAGTGACTAGCTAGCTGAGGGTTTTTTAAGAAAATATGGGAAAAGTCCCCAAACTCACACACGCCTATGTACAATGAAAAGGTAAGAATAGCCATAGTGTTTGGGTGAATTTGGTAGGGTGAGGTAGCTTACTATGGCAATTATGGAAAGCCGAAAAATGGCTATCAGTATATACACTATTTACACTCATCGGGAAGATATTATCAGTGAATTTTTCCTTGTTGATGAATTATAAGGGCATTATTGGGTAATTTTTCAAAAACTCACATGGTAACATGGAACTTTTTCCTCCCTCTTCAAACATTGCCCTTAATTACTTAGTACTTAGTGCCCTTCCACCCCTCCTATGGCGTACTCCGTCACGACTGAGTGCATGGGTTGAACATTTGTGTCTATGCATAGCCGTGATTGGCTCTACCATGATATGAAGATCAATGCAATTCAAACCAATATGTTGTGCAAAAGCTGGGTCTTGAGTAATTAACTCAAGGTTTTTTGATGTCGAGGTTTGGTGCTGATGTCTCCCAAAGAGCATATCTTGTAGCTTTTGTGCTCTTTGTTTGATTGTACCATCGGGGTGCTTTAGCACTCTGATTGCTTGAGTTGTTGGTAGCACTTTAGGCTGTTGTCGAGCTTTTTCTCTCCATTGTTAATTCGGTCGGCTTGGTGCTGCATGGTGTGGTGGATTCTCTTGAGACTTAACTCGCCACTGCTTGATTGGTTTCATAGTTTGTGGAGAAGATAAGTTCTCCTTTTTCTTCCAAACCATTTTCATCTTAGGTTCCTTGCTCGGAGATACTCGATTCTGTGTTTGAATCCATGGAACCTTCTTTTGTTTCTTCGGTGAAATTTTAGGCACCCAGATCTGAATTGATTTATCCTTAAGCTGTGCTTTTGGTACCCAAATCTGCCTGACTCATTGCATGCTACCTGTAGCATTTGATTGTCGAGGGGATGGAGGAGATTGGCTTCGTGGATTGGTCTGTTGATTGCTTCTTTTTTGTTCCTCCTTGCTTGGTGCAATTGGAACAATGAGTTGTCCTCCTTTAGGTGATAGCTTTAGCTGATTCGTATCCCAATCTAGTACTGCTTTGTATTTACCCATCCAAGAATCATCGTTTCATTCATGTGTTCATCTGGCAAGCATACAAACTGATGTGGACATGAACATCCATGTACTACCACATTCAAGTTGACTACTCCCAATGTTGGAGTTGGATTCTTGTTGCATCCTTTGATTGTCGCTATTCCTGCTGTCAATGCTTGACTTGTTGCCTTCTTGTATATGGAATAATTGACTGCATTCACTCTAGCTCCTGTGTCTACCAAAGCGTTGGTGCTATGATTGTTGAGCTGTACTTTGATGCGCAGATCCATTCCATCTAACCAGTCATCATTTGTTGAAACTGCGTCTTTAGGTAATTCCCATTGTCGATCATCTAGTTCCAAAGTATTGATGGGAATCGATATCTGTTGATTCTTGAGAGCAGCTTTAACCTGTTGTCACTTGATCTTCCTTTGTTTGGGTGTATGCATTCTCTCTAGCAATTCATTGGTTAGTGGAAAATTGTATTTCTTTAAATGACATCCACTAATCCAATTAGCCATTGGTTCACCATATAGGGTGGACAATTTTACTGCTCCACTTGGAGATACATCTTCAATGATAAATGGTCCGTTTCCCTTTTTCTTAAACTTGGGAATGTGTTGTTTAAGGGAATAGACTAGAACTAAGTGCCCTTTTTTGAAATTTTTTGTGATTAAGTGGGAATCAAAAAACTGTTTTTGTTTCCGCTTTTGTGCATAAATATGAGCTACAGCAGTTAGCCTTTGATCGTCTAGCTTTTTCAAATCTTCAAGTCTTTCTGACAATTCATTTCCAATCCACTCAAGATTCTGTGCTACCCTTAATTTCGACAATAGAAATTCTATTGGCAGTATGGCATCAAGACCATAAACAAGGTTAGAGGGTGTAGTACATAGAGTTGTTTTGAATGAAACTCAATAAGCCCATAGAGCAGCATGGAGATTCATTTCCCAGTTTGCCCTTCCTGAACCAACCACTTTGGTCAGTACCGAGCTAAGAATTTTATTCGTATGCTCAACTTATCCATTTGCTTGTGGGTGATAGGGAGCTGATTTGTTATGGATGACCATACTCATCAAGCAAATACTCTATTACCTCATTGAGGAAATAAGTTCCCCAATCACTGACAATCTCTATTGGCAGTCCATATCTCGTGAATACATACTCATATAAGAATGCAGCAGTGGTTCTGGTATCATTCTTTTGAGTCGCTTTAGCCTCGGTCCACTTGGTCAAATAGTCCGTAGCTACAATGATATATTGAGCTTGGGTTCTATAAGCAGGTGGCTGTATCGATCCAACAAAATCTATACCCCATTTTGCAAAGGCTCTAGCCCCCATCATTGGTCTTAAGGACATGCTGTCTACTCGTGTTGGCATTTTTGCGCGTTGACAAGCATCACACCTTCGAACATATTCTTTAGCATGTGCAAAAAGTGTTGGCCACCATATGCCTGCCATCAAGATTGTTCTTGTGGTGGTCTCACTAGAAAAGTGACCTCCAGCTAATCCAGCATGTGCTTGTTCTATAATCGGAATATACTCGTTTTTATTTTCACAAAGACGCAAATGTTGATCTTTACCTCTCCGATATAATAATTGGTTCCCAATAAAAGCATAGTCTCTTTCTTCAGTTTCAATTGCTCTTTGACGGCGTTTACTCATATCCTTAGGAAATGTTCGGCTCGATAAGTAAGTAACCAGATAATTACTCCACTTAGGAATAGGTGACATTTGAAACAATGTTACATGAGGAACGGGTGGTTGTTTTTGACATTGAGGACAATCTTTTACAAAAGATCTAACATCTCTCCTCATAGTCGGCCAAAATACTCCAAGTCTCAAGATTCGTTGTATAGTTTGGTCTTCCGCAAAGTGAATTCCTATTATGGTAACACGTGCTTGACTTAGGTATTGTTCTTTTTCTTCAGGGTTAATGCATAAAAGCAATATCCTGTCTCGATTTCTTTTATATAGCCTTTTAGCTAGTAATTGATACATAGACAACTGCTCGATTAAATCAATTGTGATAGGAAGTGGTTTTGTGAATCCACTTGAGCTATTTTCATCAATGACACAATGTTTTTCGACCATCTAGGTATCATTTCCATGGAGAACAAATAGGCGTCTGGTAGATCATCGTCTACCCCTTTAGGTGATTCCCCTGAAACAATCCTTGACAAATGATCTGCTCGTTGATGTGTAGTGCTTTTTTTTACAACCACAGTGAAATCAAATTCGAGAAGAATGATGAACCATCTCACTATTCTCCCTGTGCTGCATGGCTTGTTGACCAAATATAACAAAGCTTGGTGGTCCACAAAGAACACAAACTTATTGGCTAATAGATAATGTCTATACTTTTTAACGGCATAGATCATTCCTAGTCCTTCTCTTTCGGTGGTGGTGTAATTCTTTTATTCCATGTTCAATTGTCGGCTAGGATATGAAATAGAAAGTCAATTTTTCCATCTCCTGGTTGGGCTAGTATACAACCAATAGCGAAATTTGAAGCATCTACATGTACGTGGAATACCTTATCCCAATCTGGTGCTTTCAATATTGGAGCTGAGGTGACAGCTTGCTTAAGATTTATGAAGGATTCTTCACATGCCTCGGTCCATTCAAAGTGCGTAATCAAGCTATACATGGGTTTTGCAATTATAGCGTACATGTAGATGAACTGTCGGTAATATCCACAATGTCCCATGAAGGCTTGTACCCCCTTGATTGTTGTTGGTCTAGGAAAATCAGCAATAACATGAATCTTCTCGATACCAGTAGCTATGTCATTTTTAGACACGATATGTCCAAGAATTTTCCCTTGTCTTCCCATGAATGTGCACTTTTCAGGATTTAAGCAAATCCTATAAAGTCTACATTTCTCGAATACCTTTTTGAGGTGTTCAAAATGATCAGCCCGGATTGACGAATGTACGCATAGATCATCCATGTACACTTCTAAGAAATTCCGAAGATACTCTTTGAAAGCATGGTTCATCAACCTCTGAAACGTAGCTGGAGCATTAGTTAACCCAAACGGCACAACTCGATAGGAAAATATACCCCATTCTGTTGCAAAAGCAGATTTATGCTGATCTTTTGGGTCAACCAAAAGTTGATTGTATCCCGAAAAGCCGTCTAGGAAGCTGTAAGCTTCTTTTCCTGCCACTCGTTCTAAAACATGGTCAATTATCAGAAGAGGAAAGTTGTCTCTAATGGTAGCTGCATTCACCTTTCTGAGATTAACACACACTCGTAATTTCCCATTCGTCTTAGGTACTACCACAATTGGAGACACCAAATCTGTGTGTTCAATTTTGTAAATAGATTCATCTTCCTTTACTTTTTCAATCTCTTCTTTGATCTTTCTGGCAAATATTTTATTATAAGTGTAGGGTCTTTGTCTACTTGGTTTCGCATCATCTCTCATGGGTATAGCATGTTGACAAATTTCTGGATCAACACCCTTGAGATCCTTATAAGACCAAGCAAAGATATCCTGGTATTCCTTTAACAAGCTCAACAAAAGCTTTTCTTCTTCTTCTTTTGTTAGTTCATTTGCAATGTAAGCAGGTATAGGCTCTTCTCCTGGTTCAGCCAAGTCTACCCTTTTAGTGTTTTCAGGTCCTTCGTAAGATTCGCCTTGTTTCCGTAGTTCCCTAACAGGTTGTTCAATTATCATTTTTTGATCTTGGAGAGTATACTTTTTGTAATGGGATGGAACATGCATTACATCCTTACCATCCTCTTCCGTGGTTTCCATTTCGGTTGTGTATATCTCCTTTAGAGCTTTTTTCAACTCTTGATATTTCTTTTTCCGCTCGACTCTGGTCATGAATGGTTTTCTATCCTGAGATTTTTCTTGAGTACCCTTCCTTGCTTTTCTCGATATCTGAGACATTTCTGAGTTTCTGTTTGAAGGATATCTACCAATTATTTTGTCCTTGACACAATCATTAGCATCTATTTGCATCAGGAACTGTGTTTTATTGGAGACTGATGGCATAGGTCGTGTTTTCACAATATTGGTGTCTCTCTTTTGTCTATACCATTTTTGTCTTCTTGATTTCTAGTTTGGAAAGTCAAAGAACTTTTCCTCCCCTCCCTTTAAGAGTAATTGAGCTCTCGTATGCTCTTTTTCTGACCCCAAATCTTCTGAGGTATCTGGGTGTTCACCTAACTCATCAGTTGCCTCATAATAGAGGTCAGAAAAGACTTGTTGAGCTTTCATCAAGTCCTTGGGTTCCTCATCTTTGTTTTCAATGTTAAGGACTGACATCATTTGGATGGGAATTATGTCTTAGCCATCCTCGTTGCAAAATTGAGTAGGCATAGACGTATTCACACAAACATCCATTGTCGCCAAAATTTGAGTCCACTCGAATGGTTCAAATAAATGCTCTGGAAAGGGTTCAGGTATGTAGGCTTCGTATGTACAGTTCCTTTCTAGGATACATTCCTCTCGTTTTAAGCTTCCATTTTCTGAAGCTCCGCACATCCAAATAGGAGTGTCTTTGTTTAACCAGGATGGGAGCTTAGTTTCAGTCGAAGAGACTGAATCAAACTCTTCGATGGGTGTTTTCAAGACATCTCTATAAGTGTGATCTTTTAGATTGACTCTTGTTATAGATCCCACCTGCTTCAAGTACAGATAGTTGTTTCCCCAATCTTGGATAAGTTGTATCCGTCGCATGAAAGGTCTTCCCAATATGATTTCATAGTTGAGTTTTTTTCCAAAGTCTACTATAGCAAAAGTGTGTTGATATTCAATTCCACAGGAATTGACTATCCCTTTTTCAAGTAACCCTAGTGGTCTCTCAATGTGTCCATCAGCCAACTACAATTTCATTCGTGTTTGCCTAATGGATGGCTGTCCTCAGGATTCCCATACTGCTTTAGTGGCTATGGCTATGCCAGCTCCACTATTGTTGGAATTAGGGTTGCAGAGAAACACACACAGCTTGGAGAAGACGAAGGAAGCTCAAGGCACACAATAGAGAGTGTGTTACTTAGTGTGCAATGGAAAGATAGATAGCCCTAGAGTGATGGGCGTATATACAATGCACGGGGGAAAAAACCTCCTAAAGAGGGAAAAAATGCCCCGGCGGTCCTAGTGTGTTCACACACATCACTACCACATGTATATGGTAACAAATCCCCCCTGGAGTGATGCGGTGAACGAGAGCTGGCACATGAGTAAAGGGAAGTGCCATGCCCTGAGGACAGGATCAGTCCACAAAGGGGAGTAAGCCCAAAGCTTTGCGGAAAGCTTCAAGCTTCTCACGAGACAATGCCTTTGTGAAAAGATCTGCAAGGTTGTCCTGTGTTGGCACATAAGCCAAGCTGATCTCTCCTGTTGAGAGCCTCTCCCTGACATAGTGGTAATGCACCTCAATGTGCTTTGTGCGAGCATGAAAAACTGGGTTCCTCGCAACTGCCAATGCGCTCTGACTGTCAGTGTAGATAGTGTTGGCAGTGTCCTGTCCAACACCCAAATCAGCCATAAGGCGTCTGAGCCATACACACTCAACCGTAGCTGTGAAGACTGCCCTGTACTCAGCCTCACAACTCGAAGTGGCCACAGTAGGTTACTTCTTGCTCAACCATGATATACATGAACTGCCAAGCATGAAACAAAAACCACTTGTGGACACTCGCGTGTCAAAACAACCAGCCCAATCTGAGTCCGAAAAAGCATGTAAGTCTGGCGGCAATGATCCCCCCTTGGGATAAAACAAGCCAAGATGTAAAGTGCCACTAAGGTAGCGGAAAATCCTCTTGACAGCCTGCCAATGCTTAAACCATGGGCTATGCATAAATCCGCTGACCTGCGAGACTGCAAACTGAATATCTGGCCTCGTGTTGCATACATAAATGAGGCAGCCAACAGCAGTTTGGTAAAGAGTGACATCAGCAGGATCACCAGCATCATGTAGACTCAACTTCAAACCTGTTTCCATGGGAGTGGCAATAGGTTTGCAATCCTCAAGTCCAAACTTACATAGCAATGTCTCTATGTAACTTTTCTGACACAAGGCAATACCACCATCACACTGCTTAAACTGTATACCCAAGTAATGATGCAACAGCCCCGAATCTTTCATCTTGAAAGTAGCATTCAAATCAGCCTTAAATTCAGCAATATGTCTCTCATTTGGTCCAGTGATCAGCAAATCATCAACATAAAGAACCACAATGAGAAATACATCATCCTCACGCTTTACATACAATGTGCTTTCTGTTGGACTGTTACGAAAGCCTCGTTTAACCAAATGAGTGTCAGCTTTCTCATACCAAGCACGAGGAGATTGCTTCAACCCATACAAAGCCTTCTTACATTTGCACACTTTGTCCTCTTGTCCTTTTATGACAAAACCGCGAGGCTGCGTTACATAAACTTCCTCAAATATGTCACCATTCAAGAAAGCAGTAACAATGTCTGATTGATGTACATCCCAACCAAAATGAGCTGCCAATGCACATAGAAAATGCACAGTAGTCATACGACAAGTGGGAGCAAAAGTCTCTTCATAATCTATGCCTTTTTGTTGTGCATAACCCTTTGCAACAAGTCTAGCCTTATGGCGATCGATCTCACCATCCGGCTTGCGTTTCAACTTGTAAACCCACTTCGTACCAATGGCCTTTTTGCCAGGAGGCAAATCACATAAAGTCCATGTGTCATTCTCTATAAGTGCATCATATTCTGATTTCATGGCAGCAATCCAATTTTCTGAATTCTGTGCTTCATCAAAAGACAGAGGCTCCTCAACATCATGTAAACTAGACACAGCCAAAGCATAACAATCTGATGCATAAGATGCATGGCGAGAGCCTGAACGAGTACGACTAGATAAAGGTGCATCCAATTTACTGTCACGCAAAGTGTGCACCAGCCATTTTGGCATACCTCTAGCCTGCTCATTTTCAGCCCTTTCCTCATCAAGTACATCATGTACATCTGCATCAGTGATAGGCTGTTCTAAAACATTTTCAGAAACCCCCATAGGCTGTACATTTGCCTCATTGGAACTTACATTCGTATTTCCACCACTGAAAAGAGGCAACAAAGTGTCATAAATGTCCTGTGAGCTTACATTACTGTCTCTAGTACATGACAGCAAGGGCTGAACAAAATCTTCCACAAACACTACATCCCGTGAAACCAGAATACGTTTTGTTTGCGGATGATACAACCTGTAACCTTTGCTTTCAGCACTATAACCAACAAAAATACATTTGACAGCCTTATCATCCAATTTTCTGCTCTGCACTTGTGGCACCAAAGCATATGCCAAACAGCCAAAAACACGCATGTGCTCAATAGAAGGTTTTCTATCATGCCATGCTTCATATGGAGTAATAGACTGCAAAGCTTTCGTAGGACACTTGTTAAGTACATAAGTGGCACACATGATGGCCTCAAGCCAAAAAGAATGCGGCAAAGCTTGACTTTTGACCATACATCGTGCCATTTTCGTTAATGACCTGTTTTTCCTCTCAGCAACACCATTTTGCTGAAGTGTATAAGGCACTGTACATTGGTGTTTTATCCCACGACTAGCCAGAAATGCATTAAATTCATGAGACATATACTCCCCCCCTCGATCGGAACGGAGGGTGCCCATAGTACATTTTGAGACATTTTCAGCCATAGCCAAAAATTGTTTGAAGCACATAAAAACTTCGGACTTCGCTTTAAGCGGAAATACCCATGCATGCCTGGAGTAATCATCAATGAAAGTCACGAAGTACAGGTAATTTCCCAAGGACGGAGTTTGCATGGGCCCACAAACATCACTATGCACAAGCTGCAACCTGCATGTGGCCCTAACTGAACCATCCTTTGGAAACTTAGAACGCTGCATTTTACCCAGAATACAGCCTTCACAAACATGTTTGACAGGTGCTTCAAGAGGCGGCAAAGAAGCAACCATATCAGATTTCTACAAACGCAGCAAACTGGCAAAATTCAGATGACCAAAACGTGCATGCCAAAGTTTTGCATCTGAAATAGCCCTTGAATCTGCAACAGCATTTGCAAAATTTTGTCCACACTTGTCATACAAAGTGAGCTTATACAACCCACGGCACAAAAGCCCAGATGCAACAATTTCATCACCAAAACTGAGATCATGAACTGTACATCTGTCATCCACAAATTTGACTACAAGTCCAAGTCTAGCAAGTGCGGATACAGACAAGAGATTCTTCTTGATCCCAGGTACATAAAGTGCATCAACAAGTGTGAAGGAACTGCCATTAGCAACAATGAGCACAATCTTTCCAACTCCCTGAACTGGATAAGAGGCGTTGTTGGCACAAGTGACTGAATTCCCATAAGGGACAGACTCGAGAGAGGTAAACAATTCACGATGTGAGGTAATGTGCTTTGTAGCACCACTGTTGAAATACCACACATGTGAATCTGCAGCAACTGACAAGCATGCATCATGGACAGCAGGATTGTAAGTGCACTCTGCGCTAAAAGCCCATTCTGCATCAACATCAGCATCACAATCTCCTTTCACAGAAGACTCAACAATGGCTGCATTTGTAGTGGAACCAGCATTTGCAGTGGAACCACCCTCTTTCTTCTTAGCCTCTTTGGCCTTCAACTTAGGACACGACTTGATCAAGTGATCATTGGCTTTACAATAATGGCAACGCATCTTCTTTTTGCCCTTATCACCAGAATTGCCAGACGAAGTGCTGCCACCAGAAGCATTAGGAACAGAATTTTTGCCACTCGCAGCAGAACCATAAGAAGTGGCTGCATTACTGTTACCACCCTTTCTTTGAGAAGCAATAAAAGCCTGTTCAACTGCATGCTGCCTAGTCCTGTTTTTTCTAGAAAGTGACTCTTGCAACAGCAATGTGCATAATGCATCAAACTTGACAACTTCAGGATTTCCTTGGGTCATGAGTCTCCAAGTACTAGCAAAAGTCTGGTAGGAATCTGGTAAGGCATCAAGAACAGTCTACACAAGGGAACTGTCCGAAATGACTTCACCTGCAGAAATGAGTTGCTCATTGATATCCTTGACACTAGCAAGGAAAGTGTCCATATCATCTTCCTCATGCATAATCTTCGACTCTAGCTCTTTACGCAGCAAAGAAATTTTAGCCTCATTGCGGCTTGCATAAAGACCTGCTAGAATATCCCAAGCCTGTTTTGCAGATTTTGCTGAACGGATGTGAGGAATAATGGTGCGCTTCACAGACAACGCAATCAATGCATGAGCCTGCGCATCCTTAACATCCCAACGAGCTTGTTCTGCCGTAGGCAAAACAACTCTAACAGCTGCAATCCTTGCAGCAAGACCTGCAACATCCTCAACATCGCCTACATCTTCAGAACCAGGACGTACATCAATGCCCTGCACAATGTTCCAGACACCTTTTGACACAAGAACATGTTGCATCATATAAGCCCACATAGGGTAGTTGTCCCCATCCAACCTGTCCTCAGCAGCAAACATCTTGAACACATCTGTGTTGTTGTTGTCAGCCATGGTAAATGCTGCACCTGATGTGAAAACTGCCCGAAAATAGGAGAAATGGAGCAAGAACAACTTGTGCTATATAGCACAAACCGTAGAAGACTATAAGGCACCTGTTATGCAGAAAACAGCACTGACAGAAAATCTGCACAAAATGACGAAATAGCCTGTGCAGTACTGCCTGTAGTGGAAACGGAGGCCGAAATGAGCCCAAATCAAAATTCTGAGCAGACCAAGCTCTTCGAGCTTACCCAAAATATTTGTCGACCTGCGAACGCTCGCCAAAGCTCACTGAAATCGGAGAAAGTGAGCAGGCGTGTGCTGGAGTAGCTGGCGACTAAGCCCGGGAGGACGTGACTTGCCCTGATACCAATTGTTGGAATTACGGTTGCAGAGAAACACACACAGCTTGGAGAAGACGAAGGAAGCTCAAGGCACACAATAGAGAGTGTGTTACTTAGTGTGCAATGGAAAGATAGATAGCCCTAGAGTGATGGGCGTATATACAATGCACGGGGGAAAAAACCTCCTAAAGAGGGAAAAAATGCCCCGGCGGTCCTAGTGTGTTCACACACATCACTACCACATGTATATGGTAACAACTATCTAGTATTGCCATTATATTTCACTGAGAGGGTGGTGTTTCCTTCTTTCCCTTCATAATATTCTCCGACCTTGTTCATAGGAACTGATCGAATCTCTTTGTTTTCCATTTCATTTTTCAATTTTCCCAAATTCTTAGAGATTAACCCCGTTATCCCCACCTTCTCTAGGGTTTTCTGTAAATCGTTCCACAAGTATGGCCCGAGTTTCAACAGTTCTCCCAAAGTAAGAGTGCATTGGATGGGTGTAGACATGATTGAATGAATGTTGTCTACTTCTAGGGTCTGTTTGGCTCTTTTTACTTGAGTGGTCTTGCAAACGATGGATTCATCTTTGTTATCTCCCAAGTGAGAAGGTAATGTTTTTAATGTCAATGGTTTAGATATTCCTGAAGCTTCCAATCCGCAATCCCCGTACAAGAATTGACACATCCCAACCCTATGTGTCCGTGGACAAGCTACACCACAACAGGGTTCAGTCAGTCCGATCAGTCTAGATTAGCAGTGATCTGGCACTTTTGTGAGTCTATTCATAGACCGTGCATGCCCAGTCACTTAGCATAGATGTATATCCTCCGGTTGCACACAGCATGATCATCGGAATTCCCATAAGAATCCATTAGCATCAGTTAGGGGAATTTTCCAGTGCATTTAGCCTATTTTCCTATTTATTGGGATTTTCACTTATTATTTTTAAGTGACTTTCCTACAAAAGTAGGTTTTGGTGTCCCGGACAATGCTAGTAAGAGGTGCTTGTTAGCATCTATTCAAAACCAAAGAGCAAGTGAAGTTTGCAATTTTAATAACCATAAGATATATTATTTGTTCCCTCCCATATGGGGTGTGGCCTCTGTTCTCTCTCTCTCTCTCTCTCTCTCTCTCTCTCTCTCTCTCTCTCTCTCTCTCTCTCTCTCTCTCTCTCTCTCTCTCTCTCTCTCTGCGGTGCAGACTCCCTCTCTGTCTCACTCTCAGACTAGTTTACAGTTTGCCCTGTTCCTACTCCCTCCCTCCCTCCCTCCCTCCCTCTCTCTCTCTCTCTCTCTCTCTCTCTCTCTCTCTCTCTCTCTCTCTCTCTCTCTCTCGCATTGCTTCTTGCCTCGAAGTTGAGTTCTC
The DNA here is from genome assembly GCF_014529385.1 of Adiantum capillus-veneris. NCBI lineage: Eukaryota > Viridiplantae > Streptophyta > Polypodiopsida > Polypodiales > Pteridaceae > Adiantum > Adiantum capillus-veneris. The sequence continues at coordinate 139,611,479 of NC_140931.1, read as the reverse complement.
TCTCTCTCTCTCTCTCTCTCTCTCTCTCTCTCTCTCTCTCTCTCTCTCTCTCTCTCTCTCTCTCTCGCATTGCTTCTTGCCTCGAAGTTGAGTTGTCAAAGCTTAGCAGACTTGCAGATATGGAAAACCAGCAGACAACATTATTGCCACTAGAAATGGAGACAGAAGGGAGCCATTACAAGAAATGAATCACAACTACCAGCATCCAGCTCTTTCTATTATCAGCAAATATGAGACAGAAAGAAAGCGTAAACAGCGGGAGCACCGACAGATGACAACTAAACGAGGACATCATGTCTCGACGATGAGGAGAAAAGGAAAATCTCCTTTGAGATTGTGAAAGCTTTCAAGAGCAGGACTGAAGGTCTCAACAAAGAAGCAAAGTGTGAAATCTGGAATCTTGTTGCTCAACATCCGCTTGTTCGGGAAATCCATGATCGGTCTTTAGAGGAGGAGGTTGCTGTGCAGAGTGCAATTGTCTCCAATGTCCGCAACACACTAGCTATCGTCAAGCAGCGAGCTTCTAACGAGGAGCTATTTTTGAAGAATGCAGCATTGCAGATGATGATAAATTCAAAGGAAAACATGCCTATTGCCAAATTCTCCAGGGTCCTAAAAGTTGACCGTCGGAGCTTATTCAAAGCAAAATCGCGGCAGGTGAAGTCTGGTGTCAATGCTCGACTGTTTTCATTGGCTGGATGTCACAAGCAACACCGTCATAGTCCTATCACAGGTGAAATTAAGGAATTGGTCTACACATTTTGGACAAAGGAGACTCGTGTTTCACCCAACAAGAAGGATGTTTGTCGAAAGAGAGTGGGAAGGAAAAGCTACATAAAACACTCTGTGCACCTCCTGGATGAGTCTCAGGTGATCAATGACATACTTGCACCATAACTTATGCATTCTAGCATGCTAGTAATCTACCTAGCATACAGAGCATGCTAGTTATCACAATATGTTATGCTATGTATGCCACCTAGCATGTGTGCTAGTTAGCATAGTCTCACTCCTAGTATGCTGGGTATGCTGTTTAGCATGATAAGTATGCTGTCTAGCACAATATGTAAGCTACTATAGCACCCTTTATGCTAGTTAGCATACCTATTATGCTAACTAGCATGCTCAGAATGTTCTTTGACACAATGAGTATGCTAGCTACCTTTCGTAGTATGCTAACTAGCATAATGGGTAAGCTGGTTTATGGTATATTCTAGTTAGCATTCCTGTATGGTGGGTATGGTGTTCAACATAAATCTTCTGCTAGTTAGCATACCTAGTGATCTTGAGGACTACGCTGGTTAGCACAATATGTATGCTACTTTAACACCTTTTATGCTAGTGTGTTGGCTATGCTATTCAACATAACAAGTGTGCTGGTTAACACAATATGTATGCTAGTTAGCATACCTTCTTCTTAGCACACTTTGTGTGGTTAACCATGACTCATATGTTAAACTACACACTAATTTTGCTTGTTAGCACAGCTAGTATGCTAGTTAGCATACTCAGCTGTGCTAACTAGCAATATAGCATGTTAGTAAGCATACTCAGCTAGCTAACTAGCATGCTGAGTATGCTACTTAGCACAGCTAAGAATGCTAAGTAGCATAATGGGTAAGCTGGTTTATGCTAGTATTCTAGTTAGCATATTCAGTTATGCTAACTAGCATACTTAGCATGCTAGTTAGCATACTCAGCATGCTAACTAGCATGCTCATGAGTATGCTAGTTAGCACAGTTGAGAATGCTAAGTAGCATAACGGGTAAACTGATTTATGCTAGTTAGCATTCGTAGTGTGCTGGCTATGTTGTTCAACATAATAAGTGTGCTCGTTAACACAATATGTATGCTAGTTAGCATACCTTCTATTCTTCTTAGCACACATTCATGTGGTTAACAATGACTCATATGCTAAATTACACACTGATTATGCTTGTTAGCACAGCTAATATGCTAGTTAGCATATTCAACTATGCTAACTAGCATGCTGATGAGTATGCCTCGTATGCTAAACTACACACTGATTGTGCTTGTTAGAACAGCTAGTATGCTAGTTAGCATACTCAGCATGCTAACTAGCATGCTGATGGATATGCTAACTAGTATGCTGATGAGTATGCTAGTTAGCACAGCTAGTATGCTAACTCAGCATGCTAGTTAGCATGCTGATGAGTATGCCTCGTATGATACACTACACACTGATTGTGCTTGTTAGCACAGCTAGTATTCTAGTTAGCATACTCAGTTATGCTAGTTAACATACTCAACATGCTAACTGTCATGCTTAGTATACAATGTTATACACAATTACATGCATGTTAGGACCATACCCAGTTACATGCATGTTAGGACCATACAATGTGTTGTTTAACACACCAATTTGTTTCTATGGTGGATGTATTAAGTAGCAATGCGTATAGTCCTATTTGGATTATTTCTCCTAGTAAACATATTGATCAAATATGGATATTGCAGGTTGAGCTCTTTCAAAGATTCAAACAAAAACATGAAGATTGCAAGATTGGCATGAGGATGTTTGAGATGTTAAAGCCATTCTTTTGCAGGAGACTGAAGGATAGGTACACATGCTGTTGCGAATACCATGTGCAAATGACCTTTTTGAAAGACGCATTGAACCACATGCGCTCTCGTGTTTTTGGGTTGCATGATACATGTTGCAACTGTGTATGCAATATCTGTGCTAGAGGCAAGAAAATTAGCAGCGGTTGTGTGGCTTCACATCACACGTTCAAAGGTGTCACACAGATGTGGGGGTCCGTTCTCTTTCCAAAGCCAGCAGATGCAGTTTTCCATAGAAGGGAATGCCTGATGGGAGGCTGTAAGATATGTGGAGTAAAGAATTTAGAATTATGTTGCTTAGAAACAGCAAAGCCAGGTAAGATTATTAATGTGAAAGTATTTGCGTATGTAGAAGCAAAAGACACATTAGGAAAAGTTTGGACTCAAAAATGGGCCTTGTAAGAATTGTTGATGTGGCATAGCTTTCAAAAAGTGGGGATCGGTAATTTTTTTTCAAATAAGATCCAAATTTGTCGAAGGTTGGATATTTAGAATCTACTCTTCAAATGCTATCTATTGATATATAGCATGCATGTATCGGACATTGCCTTCATGTAGATCTAGAAAAAGGTGATTTTAGATTACCGTAACGGTAACAAAATCTGGCTTATTGAAAAAAAATGGCATAACTTTCATAGAAGTCATCCAAACTTTTCGGACCTTGTCTCGTTAGAATCCATTTTTCAAGAACTTTCCAATGATAGGTCATATCATGGGGTTCTAAGCAATATTTAGAGGGGTCTACCGGGTTGCTTTCTTTTGTACAACTTTGATGATGTGGCACTCTTAAAAGGCCCAAAAATGAGTTCAAAATTTTCCTAATGGGCATGGAAACAGTAAGAGAAGAAAAGATCTTTTGCATAAAGAAATGCAGTGCTAGGAGTTTCTTCGACTATTGCAGACCAAGTTGAAGCTCTTCATCACTCATAACTATGTGGCACAATGGCAAGGACAACAATTTAAGGATTGTATACTTTGCTTTCCGGATGATGTCATTTTCTCACTTGTTGACTTTACTGAAAATTACGCCTTCATGGAGCAACATGAGATTCAGTCAATGCATTGGCACTCTAGTCAAGTAACTATTTTTGTACACATAACGTACTACCGCAAGGCAGGGGAGGTAGTCAAAACAATCCACTTCTTCATATCAAACGATCAGGTGCATGACACACTGTTTGTGCAACATTGCTTCATGCTACACCGTGACTGGTTACAACAAGAGGGTGTCACTTGTAAACAACATTGGGTGTGGTCAGATGTTGCGACCTCACAATTCAAGGGAGCCACACCTTTCTATTTTGTTGCAAGATATGTTGGACTCTCAGGGATTTGGATGAGCTGGTTCTTCTTTGGATCAGGGCATGGCAAGGGCAAGCATGATGGTGCAGGAGCAGTTGTGAAAAGAACCTTGACCCATGAACAACTAAAATCTAATGGAGCTATATTGCAGTGTGCAGCAGATGTGGTTGCTTATTGCCAGGCCAACCTATCGCAGGGAGCACCTGCATCATATCCTTCAAAAGAAAGGGAATGTGCTCGTGTGTTCTGGGAGGTTAAAGAGGGAGATGTTAACAGGGAAGTTAAGTGGAATTGTGCCATTGTGGCAAAAACTCGCTCTTTGCATGCTATTCGTGGTCACAACCTGTAGGATCCAAGTGCCCTTGCAACAAGAAAGTTGGCATGCTTCTGTGATGCATGCATGAACGGAAGGTGGAATCGCTGCATCAATAAAGCTCACGTGGAGGCTTGGGATTATCAGATTCTGCAGCCATTACTTGAGCAAACAGATGAAGTTTCGACAGAGGAAGTCGTTGGCTATGATGACTTCACATACGAAGGTCATCATGATGTGTTGAGTAGCGCTCTATGTTCTGGAGACACATTTGTTGTAAATCCAGATGCTTTAACCAACGCCGAAGATGTGGATTTCTATCTGGTCAAGTGTGTTGCAAAAAAGGAGAAGGTGGAGAAGGGGTACATTGATGAATGGAGCAATGTAATTGACAGAGGCTCATATGTTGTGCAAGGACTGTATTACAAGCAATTGGATGCATACACCTTCAAGCTAGACCACAAGCAGCCTATCGTCCACCTACTTTCACATCTGGTGCGATGTATCAAAATACCCATGGAGCACGTCCCAAGGAGAAGGCAGGTGTACACAATCACTCCAGAAAGCTATGAAGCAATCTGTAATAGCATGCCCTTCAGCTTTTAAGTTGTATCCACTGGATTTTCTATATACCACTTTGTTGTAAGGGTATACAATTTTATTATAAAGTTGGTTTTGTGTCAGTATGCTCAGCATGCTAACTATCAAACTGTTTACATTAATTGCCAGCATCAAATTATTTACATAGGGTTCAATTTTACAATGACAGTCATTGCCCCCAAAACCCTTAAGGCCTCCTCGGAGGGCGCTTGTAGTGACTGGGCTGTCCTTCTCGCTGTTTGTCTTCTTCCTGCTGCCTCTTTTCTTTTCTCTCGGCTTCCTCCTTTGGTTCTAGGTTGGCACTATGTTGCTCACTTTCTCTTCTTTCCCTCTCTAGCTTTTCTTTCTCTCTTTCTACTTCTAGGTCAGCTTTCCACTATTTGTGATGAATTTCTTCCAGTCTTTTAGCCTCTATATCCATCTTTTGAATGTCAAGCAAATGTTTGACGACTGCATCAGAAAACTCATCTGAGCCTGTCTCAAACACATTATCAGCAACATATGCTTTTCGATCATCCGTTTGCAGCCAAAGAAAAAGCCAGGACTTCAAAGTTTCTATAAGGAACTTTTCCCTCTGCTCAGCACGTTGGTGCTCTAGACTGGGAGTAACAAGCCAAGTTTGTGGTGGGTTCTGAAACACTTTGTAGAATCTATTATTGATTATAAGTGTGTTTTGGGCGTTGTACCCCAGAGTGTGTTTCCAGAACAAGGATAAGTCTTTCATAAACACAGGTTTTCTCTGGATCTGCCAGGATTGCTTTGTACAGTGCGCTTGAGCAAAAAATGCAGTAATCTTTGGCACTTGCTCTTTAAAAACAGTACGGCAAATACTCATGACTTTACTATGGAGGCTTGTGCTCCATATAAACACATTAAAGAACTGTAGACACCATTCCAAAAAAAAAAGGCTGTCCTTGCGACATAACACCTGCTTATCAAGTACATCGTATTTAAGCATTTCATCTGCAAGTGCCTGGGGCTTTTCACCAAAGTGAGGCTCTACCACTGCCACCAAAAGACCGTTCAGGTCCAGCATCAGAGCCCTTTTTTCATCACATAAACGCTTAGGCATCCATATTAGGTCTGGTAGAGGATACCATTCAGCAAAAATAATCGGCCCACTTGGGTGCACATAATTTAGACGCTCAATAATACTACAGGCAAGCTGTGAATATCGTTCAAGGCGTTTTTCAATCTCCATTTTCTGTCTCCTTGACTGCCTTGCTTTGTGGACTCGCCATCTCCGTAATTTCTGCCATTGCATGGCCGCAATTGCATCAGGCATGACGATTAATGCCTGTTTCTCTTCCTTTGCAGGGAAACCGCGATACGAAATGAACAAGTTAAAAAAAAACTGCAAAAATTATAATGAACTATTACAATGAACTGCTGCTCAGATTTATATTGCACAAAAATACATTTTCATTGGAAAACAAAATGCATGTCAGTTACAATATGCATTTGGGTTTCAAAATGGTCTAGCATATACAGTGAAGGGCACAACCGGGTAGGGAGCAATAAGTCTTAACACAAGTTTTTGCAAGCTCTTGAGCGGGTGGCTTTCTTTTCACCTTTGGAGCTTTCAGCCTTGTCCGAACCACAGGCTGTGCTTGCAATGTCTTCGGGTACCTCTTCAAGGCCAACTTTTCTTTTCAGCTGAGATTTACGCAAAAAACCCTCGAGAGGGCTGTTGTCACCAACTTCTTGCTCATCTTCTATGTTGTCATTCTTCAAAGTTTCCCCTGAGCCACTAGCCATTGTTTGCTGAGAAGCTTCTGCTTTGTCAGTTGCAGCAGGCATCGCTGGCACACGACGAGCCATGACAAAAAAATTATCTTCTTTTTCATCTTCTGAGTTCCTGCTCACATCACCGCCTTCCTCCGTTTTTTTCATGCTTTCATTTGGCATCTACTGGGAGCCCTCATCCACCCCTTCACTCCTTGCATCCAGCTCAACACCCTTCTCCATTGAAGGGTTCTCACCTGTATCCAGCTCATCACTCTCCTCGATTGAAAGGTCCTCCATTACAGCCTTTCCCTTGCCCTTCGTGTCATGCACACTGCCCACATCACGGAGGGACTGCCACCACAGGCCTGCAACAAAAAACGTGGATTAAGACTCATATAAGCATGTCATGTATGCTAGAAAATGTTTGATATGCTGTGACTATGTGTGCGGCCTGGCATACATTGGAATCCATTATGCTGACAAGCCCAGTATGCTAATTCGAATTGCTGAGTATGCTAACTAGCATATCCAATATGCTAGTTTGCATCTGGAGATGGTAGCTTACTTACTAGATTTGCCATTATGACAAACTTACTCTAGTCTGTACACTAAGCACAAGTATGCTAATTAGCATACAAGATATGGTAATTAGCATATCCAGTCAACACACTCAGTATTCTAATTAACACTGTGGATATGCTAATAAGCACACCTTGTACGCTAAAAGACAGTCCTTGTATGCTAGCTACTAGCAGTCCCAATATGCTATTTAGTATTCCCAGTATGCTATTTAGCATATTCCAATATGCTAATCAACATACTCAGTACGTGAATCAGTATACCCAGTATGCTAATTAGCATTCCCAGTATGCTATTTAGCATATCCAGTATGCTAATTAGCATATCCAATATGCTAATAAGCATATCTAGTATGCTAATCAGCATACCCAGTATGCTAATCAACATATACAGTTTGCTAGTTAGCATTTGGATATGGTAGTTAACTTACTAGATATGCTAACATGCCAAACTTACTCTAATTTGTACACTGAGCACAGGGTATGCTAATTAGCATATCCACTTAACACACTCAATATTCTCACCGAGTATGCTAATTAGCCTACCCAGTATGCTAATTAGCATATTCAGTATGCTAATTAGCATACCCAATATGCTAATTAGCATATCTTGTATGCTAATCATCATACCCAGTATGCTAATCAGCATACAAGATATGCTAATTAGCATATCCAATTAACACACTCAATATTATAATTAACACACATGGTATGCTAATTAGCACACCCTGTACAATCTTACCAGATGTTGGTGTGATTGGATGTCTTTGCCCTGTGGGTTTCCAACACCATTCTTGTGGTATCCTTTGCTGGCAGGTCACAGCTCTACATTTTGTCGACAAGGAGCATGCAGTTGCAAAGCAGAGAAAGTGGTAGCTATGCCCACAGGGCATCTTGACTGTGGCATTGGTTCCCTTTACTTCAAATGGCTAACTGCAGCCACTGCACAGGTTGATCATCGTCCCATCGCATACCCCTTCTATACTTTCTGTAAAAGTGCCCATAGCCATATTACACAGGGCAGTGGGAATGGAGGAGCCTTGTAGCATCTTGCTCATGTACATTAGGAGCTCCAATTGACCTTCACATGCATTCACTTTTGCTTCCATAACCTCCACATTAATTTGCACACCAAAAACAAGAGGAGCATGGTAAGTACATAGGTTTGTTGTGCACATATTCCAATCATACGGTGGAAGCATAAAAGTCACGCACTTACACGCTGACAAGTTGAGTCAGCAGCAAGAGTGTCCTCACTGTCAGGAAATGCCAAACCTTCCAATGTCTCTATTTTTACTTTACACTCTATTTCCCTCTTTGCATCCACGTTGTCGCTCTGTAGTAACCTCTGTAATTTATTTTCAGCATCGTGAAGCTTTTGTCTCATAGCAAGCACAATTGGGGTGACCCTAGCATTGCTTGCTTGGACAACCCTCGCAGCTTCAAACTTTGATTTTGCAGTTAGAAGATGTTCTTTAGCATCTTGCAGTTGTTTACTGAGAATTTCAGAGGCAGCCTTTATGTGCTGCAAATTCTCAATGCCAAAAAATGACAGGCTTTCAGCCTGCTGGTGAGTGTTGTGGCGAGAGATGGGTGTCTCCTTGGTATCCTCCTTCATTTCAGCTTGCGCCTCCTTGATTTTTTGATATACATTGCGCATCCTCCACTTTTCGACATGGGCCTCGTAGTACCCTTTCTCTTGGAGGTCCTGCAAATGCTGGACAGCGAATTCAGCCCAATTGAATTGCATGGCTGAGCTACTTGCAATTGCCGCCGGGCTGGATTCTTTTGCAAACCCCTTGGCAAATGCAGAGTTGATCTCCATGTTTGTTGGGGGCTTCAGGTACACCTTGTAATGCAGCTGCATCACCTGGTCGAACATATCAGTACACAAACAACTGCATTTAATGCGATAGTGACTACGATTCTTTGACTCTCTGAAAACACTGAACCACTCCACATCACTGATCTGATCCCACCTCACTAGTTTGGGGTTGGCACCAGCGAGGGAGAGGCCATGAACATCATTGAACTCTTCTGTTGTAATACAAAACTTTCTCTGTAATGGGACTGTAAACTTTGGAGCTTTTCATCGGCCTGCACACCCCCAATGTCACAAAATTAGCAGATTTTTCTATTTGTTGTGGTAGGTAAAAAATAATGTAGCCAGGAGTGTGTTAACAGTAGGAAAGTGCAGTATTTAGCACTTCCTTCCAATTTCAAGGTTCAAATCAAACACTGGTTCGTGCTTCTTGAGCCACACTTCGACTTGAGCGATTGTATTTCAAGTGACTATTCACAAGATGTCCTACTGCTAAAGCCAGCATCAAGGGACAACTCTGTAGCCAAGACAGCACCAACAACTATCCTCACAAATCATAATGAGGTAGAGAGAGAGAGAGAGAGAGAGTACCTGAGTCATCCTTTCCCTTTGTATGCAAGGTCTTTGCCATTGGGGATGTTGGGGAATTAGAGAGCTTCACCCTTTTTCGGGGCGGAGAAGATGCAGCAGAAAGTTCAGCCCTCGACTTTGTTTTTGGTTCTCTCTTACCTCTGGCCCCTGCGCCCCTCTTACCTCTGGCCCTTGCGCCCCGCTTCTCTCCATGCATGTTGATTGTCCCACTCCACTTCTCTCCATGCATTTTTACTGCCCCACTCCCCTCAGAGTAACACTGCGTAAATGGTCAGGAAAGTGGATTCAGGGTGGTCCCCCTATTTTGAAATATTTGATGGATTCCGACACGTTTGAAAAGTTACATTCTCATTATGCTTACAAGATATGCTTGTTGCCACATGATAACTAGCATAAAAAGCATGACAAGTTAACATCCTTACACCCTTATAGGAGCTAACTCTATAGTTAGGCTCCCATCATTGATCTCTCTTACCTTTTTCCATAAGTGTCCTGGCCAGTCTTCCTCTACAAATGGAATTTCGTCTAAGGCATCTTTGTTGTCCGGAACTATAAGCTCTGGTTCATTTGTTTCAAGGTGGGGTTCTACTACCACATCGGATTTTGCTTTCGTTCATTCTATCGCAAGCTCTTCAGGTTTTACAATACTTTCAAGCTTGGGTTTTTGTTTATCCAGCATTTCTTGCGTGATTCTTATCAAATTTTGATAAGCCTCCAGCTTTGCTGCTTCCATGTTTGGAGATGGATAGTTTTTCCATTTGTTTCATGTTTTGGCCTGCTTTAAGTCCTGCTTGGTAGGCTTCCAAGGCAGCATTAATAGGCTCAATAAATTTATCAACCAGAATGGATCCTCCATATTTCACGGTTGTTTCCTGGAATTCACTGCCAGTTTCTTTCAACTTGTCCTGGGCTAGCATTTTTGCTTTCTCTTCATTTTCAACCCCTTGTTTTTGTTTTCTCATCTCATATCTTTTGCTTCTGCTCCTTTTGATTCTTTGAGAGGAAACTTTCATGTTCTCAAATCATCAAAGGAGTTGTGCTTCTTTTTCTTTGCCTGGGCTCTAGTGATTACCTTGATTGGAACAACCGGTTCGCTCTCTGATGAGCTACTACGCATCACTTGGACTACGTTTACAACAGTTTTTCCCTTGTTGAAAAGATTCTGAGGACAATCTTCCGGAAAGTGTCCTCCCTTTTTGCAACATTGTATGCAATAGGCTTCAATTGGTTTGAGGTTTTTGTCAGGCTCTGGACATTCGTTCTTCCAATGGTCATCAGCACCACAGTTATGACAGTTTCCTGTTCTGGGCTTCATTGGCAAGGGTCTTCCCATGGGAGGTCTGACACCTTGATTAGCTACATAACACATTGATGCGAGCTCTGGTGGAGCATGAGTCATGGTTTCTTCCATTGGTAGTGGATGTGGACTATATAAATCTCCTTCTACCATTACTGTAGATGGACTAGGCTCTGCATAGGGTGTAACACGCACTAATGCTTGTTCACCTATGACTCCTTCCGAGTGCATGTACTTTACAGGCACTACATTATGTCCTAGATACGGAGATTGTTGTCCCAACACAGGTTGAGGTCTTTCCATACCCATTGGTGGTCTTTGAGCTTGGATGATATTAGGTTGATATCTGTACATGGGTTCTCCTTGGGGCCTCATGGGCACGTACTGAACATTCCCATCATACTTTGGTCTGAAGTAGCACTCGTGGGTCTCATGGTTGGTCCATTTACCCTCGATTGCACACCATTTTTGTGGCCTAATTGGTTGTCCCTGTGGAGGTATCCCTTGTCCTGGTCCTCTCATAGGTTCTTTTTGCATATTGTTCATCATGTCGTTCATCCTTTTTAGCATATCTTCTATGGCTGAGAGCGGTGCTGCAACAGCCATTCCCACTTGTGCTGGTTTTGTGGATGCGGTTTTCTCGCTTTGGTTATCCTTAGGGACATCTTCTTCATTGAAGATCTCGCAATTGTCTCCTAGGTCAATAGCATCAGACACACACGCTTCTAGAGTTAAATGCTTTTTACTATAGAGTATAGCGTGAAGTTCTTTGTTTAGCAGTCCCTCCAGAACAAGGATACAAGTCGTTATTCTCCAGGTATCTCCATCTCTGGGCATCTGGCAATGTATTGTCTCATTCGAGTTGCACAATCCCTAATAGACTCACCATGTTTCTGCTTAAAAGCTGTAGATTTGAGCTACCGTATTATGTTTAATCCCCATTTTGGAACAAGCAACTACAAATCCTTGAGCTAATGTGTTCAAATCCATGATAGACCTTGGTGGAATGTTTTGGAACCATGTCAAATCTTTTCCTTCTAATGTCATTCCAAACCCCTCGAATTGAGTATGGAAATCGAATATACGCTCTGCTCTTAGCACTTGCTTAAAGCTTGCTAAGTGGTCATATGGATCCCTTGATCCACTGTATTTTCTGACCCATTTTTTAAAATCAGCTGGTTTGACACGTCTATTTGGTTCAACTCCAGGTATTCTGGGAGTTGGTCCTGTTCCGAGTCCTTCAAACCAGTTTGTTGGAAATAGTGACTCATGTAGCCATGGACTGACCTTAGTGTCACCCGGTTTTCTATGTGATGAGGTGGTTTCTGGTTCCTTCACATTACTCTCAGATGATTTCTCACGATGTTCGTCTCTTGGAGTTGTTTCTGGTCCTTGCCCCAAGATCCAATCCCTTATGGAATACCCCTGGTATTTGGTTTATTCTACCTCCTCAGGAGTCATCATAACAAAATTGTTGTTATAACAATCCTTAAACAAGTAAGTTGATAGATTTGCAGATCCCTTATCTTTGATCTTGAAGATATAGATGATCTTCATGGCCGTTAATTGTCCTAGTTTGGTATGAGAAGTCCACAAAAGATCTTTTATGTTTCTATCTTCCCAACAATAGACTCCGATCCTAGGATTATCCGTACTAAGCCGTTTCAAAGGCTTCAAATCTACTTGATCGTATCCCTCGAATTCCAAAGTTGGTGGTCCTTCTTTTGATGACATAAAAGGGATTATAGTGTTTACTTCTAACCCCCATTTGTCTACCACATCAGGATTTTCGACTTCTACATATTGAGTTCCGTTTCGATCAATGTACATTTTTCCTTGTTTGTTTTCCCTAACCTCTTCTTCAAACTCAATACCATGGTCATCAATGCGAATAGCATACTCCTCGTTAGGGTCCAACTAAACCTGGGCTCCGTGACGGTTAGTCTTGTAAAAAGAGAGTAGATGCTTATAGCGCATGTCATTCCGGTTTCTAAGTGAGTCGAGTAAGAAGACATTTCAGATGTTGAATATGAAAAAGTGTATGAGACTTCTTCAGGAATTGTGTGCAAGGAATTTCCTTGATTCATGCTTTCTTCGGTAGATACTCTACTGTAAGTTTCTCCGAGTATGCCCTGATTTCCTAGTACATGACCAGATCTAAGGTTCATATAGACTTATGAAGCTCTGGATAGAGTACTCACCTTTGGATTGACTTGTCGTCAATTTTCACTCGTTCCAATTGCAACTTTCTGTCAAGCCACTGATTCCTTGTCTGCAACCTAATTCTTGTACAAAATTAATCAAGTTAGCTATTATTCTATAAAGACAGTAGAGCTCTTGAGAACTCTCGTGATTGGTCTCTGTGTATCACTTCAAATCGTGCTATGGAAGTCAAAATTTGACTTTCAGATTCGGCTTTAGAAAAATCAAAGGTTTAATCTGCAACCTGTAAACTGAGTGTATCTGTACCAATTTTCATCCGATTGAACCCAAAATTGCCCTGTGGCCTTATCTTATGCTGGTCTAACACTGTATAAGCCCAAAAGTCAAAATTGAAGTCTCTAGATAGCAGAAGTAAATAATTGTGATTATTTACTTTTGTCAAGTTTTGACACTTTTTGGATTAGTTTGGCAAATATACAACTTGTTAAAGCCCTTGGACAAGTTTCAATAAGTTTGGACAAAATTTGATCAAGTTTACCCACTGTTCCGTGTCCGCAGACTCTGATTTCGAGAATCTGGCTTAAGTCTCACTTTTGAGGTCCAAATTTTAGCAAAATTGATTTGTGGGGTCTACTTGATGTGCTTAACCTTGTGGTATACTCAAATTTGCAAAATCATCAAGTTTTGAAGTAGATGTAAATAATCGCGATTATTTACTCCTGACAAATTTTTGTAAATTTTTGCCCAAAATTTGACATAGATCTGTTAAGCACCTTAAGTTAAGGTCACTAGCCAATTTTCATCAAGTTTGGACAATTTTTGATCAAATGGTCATCAATTATCTGTCCGCAGACTAACTTTGCAATTTTAGTCACAATTTTCAATCCAGTGATTCAAATCTTACCAAATTTGGTTTGTGGGCTTATTACAACATGGTAAAGCTAGTGGTATGGCAACTTCAAAAAAGTTCAAAAACAGGGTAGATGTAAATAATCGCGATTATTTACATCTGACATTTTTTGCAAATTTTTGATCAACTGAGCATGTACACATGTTTATCACATCAATATAAGCCTATGGAACAATTTTCAACAAGTTCGGATAAATTTTTCCCCAATTTACAAGCAAGATTCAAAAAGTTAGTACAAACTTTAGTTTTTACCCTGTTTTTTGCCAGTTTAGTGATTGTACACATGCAATGAGTCAATGGTATGAACCTTGGCCAATTTAAAGCAGAAAGTTAATAATCGCGATTATTAACTTGAGGCTTGAAATGAGCACTTTTTTGCAATTTTCTCAAAGACAGTCTTTTTATGATGTTTTTAAGCCTATAATCAAGTCAAAACTTACTTTGGCTTAAAATGTCAAGAAAAAGTAAATAATCTGAGTTTTGGTCAACTTCTTGAAATTTTTACCTCGAAGTGTCCGGGCAACTCTTAGGCTTACTCTCCAGTCGGATTGAGTGGATTCGAGTCTTTTCAAGCTATTTCTAGCTGTAGACCTGAAATTCTGCAACTTCCAATAACAACTCACACTTGATTCTTTTCAAAGAGAGCAACGTTTTGAAATCCACCTCGGATCCTATTTACCCTACTCCTAGTTTCTCATGCAATGGGGTTGTGGAAAGTATCCACAAACACTATTTTTCTTGTGTTTTTAATTCTTTTCAGAGTCTTGATCTTAAGACTTGTCTCGTCTACCAATCATTCTCCAAATCCTAGTCTAAATCTATAATCCTACAGTCCTAAAGGTACTTAGCAAGTATGATCACTTCCAAGCTACCTCTACACAACAAAAGACGACACTCTTAAGCTATGCGGTTTCTAAAAGAAAGGTTTGAACTCTAGGCGAACCTAGAGGAAGTTAAAGGACAACTACACAAGATGCTCGTCTTTTTCCCTAGTTTAGGTCTCTTCGATCCCCGGCAGCGGTGCCAAATGTGGGATGCATGTCTAACCTCACCATCCTATCTTATTGCAGTATTAGCGAGAACCACGATTAATTTGTTAAACCATGGGACAAAGCTGACTCGACTAGTGCATAGAGGCTACAAGAGGTTGTCAATCTCTTGGAAAAAAACTAACAACTCGCATCTAACTCAAGCTACACTCAAGTGACTGAAATCACCAAAAGCCAATCGCTCATTGGCAAAGCAAATCACATCCGTTACAGCATCAAATGACATCCAAACGTAACGAAACTTCTAGGCCAAGTTTATAAGACCTAAGTACACATACCTATGGTCTCAAACCCCACTTTAGGTCAAGTTTCAAAATCGTGATTATTAGCAGCAGTGGATTTTTTACCGAATCGTTTTCGACCCAGAATGCATCTAAATGCTTAGCAATGATGCCCCAATATCCCGCCTATGCTTAGTTTTTGATTTGAACATGTAAATTCCTAGTTATGATGAAATTAGGCCACGGGTCGGCGACGCCAAAAGCTACGAGATACAGTGAATGGCTTACGTCAATGCGTAGAGCTCTTGCATGCGGTTGCAATGCAACAAACGCAATCACAATGTGACAACCGGAGAGGGAGTAGGAAGCGCGAGAAGTGAGCACCGTTAGCTCACGCTATGTATTTCTTATCCAAAAACTTATAGAAAACTTACAAAAATTGGCTTTTATACCTTAGCCAAGGTTTTTGAATGGTCAAAACTAATAATCTAGAGTTCTACCAATGCTGGGAATTGACTGGCTGATACAATCTGGAATCTTGTAGCTCCGGCTCACTAATTACAATGTTTACCAAAAAAATAGGAGTTACAAATTTCCGATTTATCAAAATAATAATTGTTTTACAAGGAGAACTCTGAAAAATGGTGCCACGTTAGCTTGCTGCTAACATGTGTCACAACAACCACGCCTACCTACAAGATAAACACTAAGGAGTATCTGTTGCTACATGATATACAATATTAAATATCTCTTTGATCTTAGAGAGGACTATTGCCTTGCTATTTTGGCAGAGTGGATAGAGCATGACAAAGGCTTTGTGGACTACAACACACCCTGTCAATTGTCATTACTTGATAAAGAATTTGAAAAGCTCATTGATTAGTCCCATACTGGAGAGCATGTTCTAAATGTTGTTCAAAGGTATGAAGAGCAAGGGCTTCCAATAGAGGAAGAGTTCCAACAAATTAAAAAAAGATTAAAGATTGAGCATATGGGAAAAGAGAGAGCAAAGAGAAAAAACCAAGCTTTTCCATTTGACCTCTAGAAAGAGAACCTTTTTGAAGATGATGGGAAGGTAAAATATAATTTTTTTGCAAGCACATAGTTTAGGCCAGTGAGACTTTGTTTCTTTCAACTAATTTGAGGTTTTTCTTAAACACAGATTGATATTTTGGAAGCTGACAAGTTTCTAGGGAGAGGAAAGGGATCTGGCCCTTTGAACCTAAAGAGGGATCAGAGTTAGGGATATTACAATGGGAAGCTCAATTAGGAGACAATAGCTATCTAACATGGGAAGCTTTCCCAATCATCCACTCTCCCCATACTTGCAGTACGGGCTCTGCCAAGGGTGGTAGATTCACATCCAATACAACTCAGAGTGGACAAAATCATACTTCCTCAAACGCAAGAAGTCATTAGATTTTTTGGACTTGCTCCAGGATTGATGGACTCAAGAAGTGCATACTATGGCACTATGGCTAGTTATTTCCTTACCTCTTCTAGTGACATAGGCAAGCAACTGCAGGGTTACAAGAAGTAGGAGTACTCGAAGTGGAGGGGAAAGATGAAAAACTTGATGTTGGCTCAAGCAGTCACAACTGATCCTTCTCATTTGCTGCATTGCCTCTTTCTAGTGGAAAGTCATTGTAAAAACCTTTCACTTGTAGATGATCTACTATATGCATCTTTCCATTTTTGTATACTCCTCTATATAGCTATAGCAATATCAGAATTGTCTAAAATATTTTTGGCTTCTTATGATCTGGTTCTATGGCACACTTGTCTATAAAACCACTGGAATACTTCAAGCAAGCTATTAACTTTTTGATCTCCTCAACCATGTCTAGTGTGTTTGAAAAATTTGCTAGTGGGACTTCTCCATACCTCGAGTAGACCATATTGAAAAGCTTCCATATTTCTTTACAAACCAGGGAGCGTGATTATAGATAATATGTTGCATGAATAAGAGAATTTCTTTAGCTACTTATGCAAGTATCAAAATAAATTAGCAGAATCGAAATTCATAATAATTACCATGTAGTGTGTGAAGTGCTTTGATCTCCAAGCACTTGTCATAGATTTCTTGAATTTGTCCAATTTTTCTTGAAGTTAGAGAGGTCATTATTTCCCTAATGACTTTTATCACAGTAAGAGAAGACTGTATCCAAATCTTCCCACACTTCTGCCTTCTTGTTTCTTGCTTTGCCATCAACTTCATGGTCCTTTACAACATTGTGTAGAGTCTTCCATTGGTTGTATTAGACTTTAGATGAACCCCTGCCCAATTTTCCATGAAATCCTACGAAGTTCTTGGCCTTCACCCCACCAGTAGAAGCTTTACTAAGAAAATTAGTTCCACTAGATGACCTCTTGGGGTCTGATTCAATCACCACATTACTCCCATGAAGTCTAATATTAGACAATAACCTTTCAATAAATTTTATGGTAGTTTCTCTGGTGGATGATAAAGGTTGTAGTTTCCATGCAAACCCTATGTAAAGGTGCACAATCTTCTCAATGATTCTACACAGTGCAATGTGCATATGTGGACATTTGAAAGGGGAATGTCTAAAATATCTTGAAAGTTTGGATCTTTAGAGTGTACCTTTGTTCCAATTAGCAGGATTCAGCTCCTTTGTTGCACCTATACAATAGATACAATGCCTTTTGGCATTGGCATCCTTTGACACATTATACATATACTTTAGTGTTTTTAGGTCTCTCCCTATGTGCCATTCTACCTTGTGCCTACCAAAGTCCACCATTATTTACTCTTGCCCAGCATGTTGGGCTTTAATTATTACAAGGATACTAGTGTGGTGGAACACCCAATTTAATACATTAGAATCCTCACTGTCAACCTCAAAAGCACCCAGCCATAAAAAATTTTCTTCTTTGATTGCACACTAGAATTTTTATGTTTTCCTCCCCTCTGTGGTATCAAGAGCTCTAGTCATGAGGGTTATCGATACTCTCTCAAGTTTTCTATCCTTCATAATTGCACTTTTACCTAATTTGATCTCAAAAATGGCTTGCCCATTCACCTCAATATGTTGGAGATCGCGGAATTCTATTACGCTCTCTATAAAGTTCTCAAATCAAAGAATGTGTTTTTGAAAGAGTTAAACTTGGTCTTTCTTCTTACCGAGATATATATCATTGATGTGGAAAGGCTCTCCAAGCATCTCCATGACCCTAGAATTAATTTTGAGCCTTGCTTGTTGAGCAATTGATGGCTTTGGTAGCAAGGAGCCCTTCACTCTTGACCGCTTCATGTTTTTATTCATGATTTTGAACAACTTTCAATAACCTTCCCTCCTGATTTCAACTCTCTCCATAGTGCCTTGAACTTCATCCTTGTCCAAGGTAGAACTATGCAAAAATCTATTTATGCATTTCTTCCTAGCCTTCTTAAATCTTCTTACATCCAATAAGTTGCTAGCCAACAACAGATGGAATCACTTCACAAAATCATATTAATGCACCTCATGTGTTTTCTTGCGAATAGTCTAGCTGAACTAAGGACCTGAGATAAACACAAACAAAGACTATAGCACCCAAAGATACCAACTTGTAAGACAAAGATACCAATTTGAAAAATAAATCAGTTTTACCTCGCTGCTTTGATTCTTTTACTACAGCCTCCACCTCCTCGCTTGAGATTCTTAATATTCTTTAACTTCTTTTTTCTTCGTCTAAGCCCAAGCTCTGTCCTCTTTCTTTTGACTGTAAGTGCAAGCTCTCTCCTCTTTCTTTTGATTGTAAGCCCAAGCTCTATCCTCTTTCTTCTGTCCTCTTTTTGTAATCATTGTTGACTACGTTCAGTGATGATTGTAGGTTCTTTACATTCTCCTTGCTTTCTTGAAGCTGATGATTAAGAGAATCCTTAAATTGTGGTAGCAAATGGTTCTCTAACTTACAAATGTCCCTCTCTGCAGCAAGTTTTTATGTATACCCTAATAGCCATTCTATACTATCTCCTACAAATCTCACCAATGAGGAGCGGTTGAAAAATAGTGGGGTGCATTTGGTGATGGGATCTATGGGCTACAATCTACCATCCATCCATAGGTCAATGTGCTTCTTTCCCTCTAATCTCATTGATTCAATGGCATAAGGAGGAGTTTAAAAAATCTTATTTCTTTTTTGAAGAGGAGAATATTCATCTTCCAACTCAACATGGAGATGATACACACCTCTCTTAACAGGATTCATGGTCAACGCTTGGATATGGGAAAAGTGATGGGTTGGCTATGGTGCAAAAAAAGGTGTAGAGAAAGGACAGAATGAGCAAGGGGAAATTTGAAATTTGGACCAAAAGAGAAAAATGGTGCATTGGGAGGGAATGTTTTTGGGAAATGGACTTATTCCTAAGAGATTTGAAAACGACACTATATGTGGGGCTCTGAATAGTGACATCCTGTGAACCCATTAAAAAGGTAGAGTTTTCCTCCCAATTTTGGGTTTTTTAAAATTTCTTGTTCACGTTGTGGTGTACACGGGATTAAGCCCAAACTGAGTCTACCTTCTCCACGAGTAGGCAGCTCCTTACATTGATATCACAAGCACTACAACAACCTTCTTGGCGTACATGACATGGATTCACACCAAGGCCGTTCGGCCACACACCACACCTCCCCCCTTATGGAGAAAAAGATGGACATCTTTTTACAACTTTGGGTTGAGAATGGACTCGACAAGAGGGATCAACTCCAATGCCTCATGTGGGGGGAGTGATCATACAACGGCTTAGGGGGTAGAGACTGAACTTGGGGGACTAAACTCGACATCATGCCGATCGTCATCAAGGCATGGAACTCATACGTCTCGCTCATGCAAACATTAGGTCGCTATCCCGATGAAATGGACAAGACGAGAAAGGGCAAATTGTGGGCCGGGTGCAAAATTTTTTGCGAGATACATCCATCTCCATGGAGGCTTGGTGTGATGGTGTTCTAATGAAAAATTCCTAGTGGAAAAAAAACCTAAAGACCTAACATTATTGACCAAAAAGGCACCCATGCAAGCAAGTCGCAGCAACTCCTATTTGGGTTATTATGCAATCTTGCACATCCTAGTATCCAAAGTAACCTTGCAGGATGCCATCATCCAAAGTAGGGGGCTTCATTATAAATTTGCAGCATGTGACCATCCTTCTAGCTTAGGCGGAAAATGATTTTTGGCTCCACTTATTAAATGAATCAAGGTGAGCTGTGCGAAACATCTTGCATGTAGAGAAAATTGGGCCAAAGCAATAAAGGAAGGAGGCCGTTTCTGTTCTGATGTTGGAGTCAGAATACCTGCAGCTCCTTGTAGCCTTCCAGGAGCTTCTCCCACTTGTCTCTGCACTACTGAGCATCACGGCAAAAGGGGCCCTCCTGCATAGACTTCGCAATCTCATACCACAGTTCACTCTTGCGCCCTGCTTTCGCAAAGCAGGGAGCAAGCTCTATGCGCAGGCTAATTAGGGTTAGGGTTTCTTCTCTAGTCCAATTCTTGGACCTCTTCTTGTGTTCTCTATTCTAGGCCTTTTTCTCAGGCTCCCGATCTACATGAACAACTGAGGATTTCAAAGCGGAGGATTTCAACTGGGAGTGACTATCCGCAGTGGAAGCTTTAGACGTGTCTGCAAAAGCTTCAATGGCGGGCTTGCTGCTAAGAGAGAGAAAGGCAAGGAATGAGCCAGTGAAGGGGATGAGAGCTTTACTGGTGGATTCAGGGACATAAGCGAGAGGAAGGGAGGAACAAACAATGGTAGCGGGTTGCAGTTCAAGGTGAGGGGGGAGACGAAGCTGACCTGGAGCAGAAGAGCTTGTTGCACAAAGCTAAAACTCGCCACCGTCCTCTTCTTCAATCATTTTCCTCCTCCTCCTCTTCTTCTTCTTCTTCATCATCTTCCTCAGAGGGAGGCTCATGGGTATTAATACTGGCCATGGGGGAGGCCATGGGGGAGGCTATGAGTGATTCTCGAAACACTACTGCACTACTATCCTGTGTCGACGGGGAACGCCATGACTAGTGAAAGTAAGCCCAAGAACCTATGGATAACTAACAACCAAAGAAGAAGATGTACCCGTCTCCTCCACCAATGTGGTGTACACGGGATTAAGCCCAAACTGAGTCTACCTTCTCCATGAGTAGGCAGCTCCTTATATTGATAGCACAAGCACTACAACAACCTTCTTGGCGTACACGACGTGGGTTCACACCAAGACCGTTCGGCCACACACCACAATGTTATTAAAAATGAAAAGTATTTTCTCTCTCTACCGTTTCTTGTAGGGAAAAAAATGACCTCAAACTTCCCATAATGGCTCTCAAGTTGTCAGGCACCTACTACCATGGAAGGAAGTAGCACCACCTTCACATAAAAACTTATGATTCATCTATGCATATCAATGGTCTCACTTGCATAAAGAGCAAGGTTAGAAGGTATACAAAGATGGTCAATTCCACCGCTATGCCCCTCCACCTGCAAGTTGGCTAAATGGGGAAGAACGTAAAAAGAAGTTTGAGGAAAGTACATTCACTCTAGAGAGCTAAATGAGGAAGAATGAGCATGGAAGTTGTCGAGGAAGGTAAATCCATGCAACAG
Source organism: Adiantum capillus-veneris (assembly GCF_014529385.1). Lineage (NCBI taxonomy): Eukaryota > Viridiplantae > Streptophyta > Polypodiopsida > Polypodiales > Pteridaceae > Adiantum > Adiantum capillus-veneris. The sequence goes on along the minus strand of NC_140931.1, from coordinate 139,589,726 downwards.
AGAACATCTAGGAGTAGGATACACTTAAGATCTTCAGCTTCAGGGAGAGGTGTGCAGTGAGGTTTATGGAGCCATATGCAGAGCTGGTAAGCTTGAGGAGAATGCAACAAGATTGAGGAGGTAGAGAAGGTTCAAACTTTGCTCCAAGAACTTTTTGGGAGAAAAAAGTGACATTGAAGAAAGAGATGCAATTTGCAAGATGAAGTGAAGAGAAGTTAGAGATGGTATAGAAGAGAGAGAGGGAGGGAATGACCAACACATTTTTGCAGGGACAAGGGTTTTGGGCCTTTAACTATGCTCGTGTGTAAAACCTCTTGTCTAGCTACATGTATAGGTGGCATAAAACCATGTGGTAACATGTGAAAAAGGCACCTAAGGGGTGTGGGTACCCATGGGGGTTATTACTAAAGGGTGTGGACTCACCTAAAGATAGTTAAGTTGCTCCTAAAGTGCATTGAAAGGTCACTCACGAGTTTGCAAGTTGTTTGGGCTGATTTGGGACCTTCATATGATTTCATGCATGATGCCAGATGAGTGTTGGGGTAAACGCGTTACACCTATGCCCGCGACCAACCGCCCGCCCACTATACATAATTACCTAATTCTTCATATACTAAAGAATTAAAGGAGCTCCTCATCATTCTTGGAGGTTGCTCCACCCGCATAGCACGATCTTGCTTCTCCCCTTCCCCGAATGCATGCCATCGCACTGCACCGTGCACACACGCATCTCTGCACGAGTGCACTCACAAGTGGTATCAGAGCCACGATCGACGACGATGGTCCCTTGGTGGCGGAGCTCGATGCTTGGTGGCGTTGGATCGGAGGTAGCTAGGCCCGAATCCGGCTAGGGAAAGGCGTATCAACGGATCGGAGAGCTCGACTCCCCCCCCCCCCCCCCCCCCCCCCCAACATGCACAACTCCTCTTGAGTACACGAGGGAATCTTGCCAGAATCGGAGTGCAACAAGGAGTCAAAAGATGCTTGGAAGATGATTGAGCTAAAATTTGGGCAATTGCAGTTAGTTAAAAGCAAGCGAAGCATTGGTTGAATGCAAAAAATGAGCACTGTAGTGAGAAGCTACAAGCAGGTGAGATTGGATAGGGCCCTTCAGTAGCATTGGATGCAAGCATTAAAGGGGCAAGGAAATTGTGCTAATACAAGCTTTGAAAGTGGGTAGCCACAACGCTGTTAGCCAATAGAAGGGGGGCCTTCACTAGCACCAAAAGGGGCCTCAGGACCCTCACAATTTGACAGTTATGCAGTGGAAGCCCTTCGCAGATCAAATTGAGCATTGGAAGGGGGAATTTAAACATTGTAGGCTAATGTAGATAGTTCTGGGTAGGAGCAAGGCAAATGACGATGTGTGTTGGACACACACACACACACACACACACACACACAGAGCCATACTTGACAGAGAGAATTTTTTTTCTCTTCTCCTAGAGTGTGTACACACACACACACACACAATCTTCGGGTTGTGAGAAGATAAGAGAGAGAGGATTTGGCAAGTGTGTGTGTGTATGGATGATACCCTCACACACACGCGCGTGCACACACACACACACGATTCAACCGCGAAGCAAAGAGAGAGGCATCACGTGCCTCCTTTCGACATCCGCCCATGTGCATCTTGCTTAGCAAGATAGAGAGAGTGGCATCGACGGTGTTTTTCGACAACACACACTCTCTTCGACATCTCTTGGCATATCCAGAGTGGATTGGCTTTGAAGACCAAATTTCAGCGTTCTTCTCGCCATTGGGGATATGCATTGGCTCAACATCGGCGATTCGCATCGACTTGGCATTGGCAGCTACGACATTGACATTTCCATCTCGTGGTGGGAAGCAGCATAGAGAATTTTCTCGGCATCGACATAGCGAGAGTAGTTTGGCTCTCCTCCAACAATAGCTTCGCCATCGGCTCTGAGGATGAGAGAGAGAGAGAGAGAGAGAGAGAGAGAGAGAGAGAGAGAGAGAGAGAGAGAGAGATGGAGATAGAGGGAAATTAATTTTAAAAATCTCTCTCCCAAAAGCCTCCTCCAATAGCTCCAACCGCCTCATGAGCAAGCGTTTTCAGCAAATTATAGCAGCTAAGCAATATTCGAAAATAGCTTACTCCAAAGCTTGCTCCATTTCAATCCCCAGAATTCAACCACTCCTTGCGAGCATCATACATGAGACTCAAACGGGCTTTGTCAAGGAGTACAATATCCTTGACAGCATCGTCACCTTTTGGGAGGCGACTGCCCTCGCCTGCCTGCGTGGAGAGGATCTAATGGTGCTCCTTCTCGACTTTGAGAAGGCCTACGACATAATTGACTTGGATTTCCTTGAGGGCACTATACGTAGGATATGGGTTTTTCAGATGCATGGATCAGAGGGGTCTCTACTCTAGAGGTGTGCTCACAATCAGGTGTTGCTAGCATGAGGTTAAGGCTGCCTTCTTGCCCCCTTCCTGTTTCTTTTGTATGTAGAGGTGATGAGAAGATTTCTGGCCTCATACGAGCTTTTGGATGCTGAGTTTTGCTAATGACTCATACATGTTTTTGGAGGGTGAGGCACCAAAGGTAGCAAAGTGACATTTCAGCATATTTGAGTTGTGGGCATCAGCGGGAGGATCTGTGTGCATGATCTTGACCCGGTAGATCTTGAGATTGGACATTGGAGGCTTTGGGCTTGGGAGAGTCGCCCTTTGGCATGAGTGCAATGGGACCCTTGGGAGTGGTTTTAGTAGGATCCTTTTCTTCACCTGATCACCCAAGGATCCCTTTCTTCTAGTACATAGCATGACTGGGGCGTCACATACTGGCTGCTCGGAGAGGGACTCGCCTTGCTATAGTAGGTCACTGGTAGAAGGAGGGTCTCACAGCTGAGTTCTTGACAGACTTTTGGGAGCGCTTGTGGGTAACAAACAATCGAGGAGACTCACCATCGCCCATCAAGCTATCGCAATTGGGAGTTGTTGGTCTGCAATGGCCATCCGATGAGCTGTGCTGCTTGTGACCAACCACCCGCTTGAGTCACCGAGGTTTGGCTTCAGATTCTACAGCTGATGCTAGCCCTGTCGTTAGCTCGGCGGTACACTTGGGGTGCTGCTGCTTGGTCCACCCTCACAGGCCCAACACTTCATTAAGTTGTCCTCAGCTAGTAAGATGATTGTGATACCAGAGGTTCGGCCTACACTCTAGCTTGCCACAAAACTTACGCCTCAAGAGTGGAACAATGTAGCCTCACTCTTTGGTTCATATGGAGAGCCCCTTGCTTCTGCATGTTTGAGGCCCGACCAGTGGAGATTGCATGAGTTATATGGTTGGGGTCGATCCATACACATTGAGGTCAGTTCAAGACTCTAGAGCAGCTCCAACCATATGTGAGAGGGTCGCGAGGCATTTCTATGGCTTTAAAGTCCAGGTCCTTTCTACACCATGGTCCATGGAGTTCCTGGATGGCACTACTGGGCACCTATGTGGTTGTTTCCTCCTCCCATATTCTGATTTTTTCGTCATTGTACATCTCTCACTTTTTCATTGGGAGAGACTCCCCTCATGTTGATATAGCCCCTTTGGCAATAGAAGAACCTTTTTCTTGGAAAAAAATAAGTGATGAACGTTTTATCTTAAGAGCCCACGATATCATTCAAAATCCTACTTCTATCATCTTCTACCGAGAGAGAACCAATCTTCCTATAAAGAGTTGCTAAAAAACTTGTCTTTAGATATGTTTGCAAAATTATTGAGGCATATTTTGGAAATATTTAAGAAATTGAAAGGACTTATATGGTAAAATACGAGGGGTATATTGGGAATTTTTGAAATTTGAACGGCCTTTTGGAAATTTTCACAAATTTCAAGGGTATTTTGGTAATTTTCCCAAAACTGTAATAGATGGAACCTATTATACCCAAAGAACATTTTATTCCATAAGTTGACATTGACAACAAGAAGATCCCATTCAAACAACATTGCAAGCAAACACAAAGACACATGTGTGCACACACATGCACGCGCGCACACACCGAATCAATGTAACAACTATACCTGTGTGAAGTTAGGTTAAAGATGGGTTAAGTGGAAGGCATAAGACATTCAAAAGCTTGAGATATTCCCACTTGGTTTAGGGCAGCGTAGTCAAAACCACAACTATAAACGACCTAGAAGCTTTGGCCATGGGGTTTGTATACAGGCTATCAACCATACAAAATCATGAGGAGGTGATTGTGTGTCAGAAGACTCCTATTATTACTACACTTGAAGACTCCAATGGACTTTGTGAATTTAATTAAGTGAGACTAACCCTATTTTATAAAACATGCACTCCACAAACTGGACCCAAGAACCTAGTGCTCAAATTTATTTTTCTAAAAGCTTAAAGAACTACAAAAGAAATTGTTATAGTAAATTGAGTAAACCTGAAGGCTTATAGCGGGGCTAAAATTACACTAGACCCCGATTTTTTGCAAAAAAATAAAATTGCATTTGCATACACACAAGATTTAGAAATTTTCTCACGTAGGGAAAGGGAGTCATTTTCAATGTTTTTCATACAATGCATTTATAACATCATGAGCTTTTGCTCGGGAGGCACCGCATAGCTAGCGCTAGGTACGATTGGGAGCAGGGGACCACCGACCTCCTCACGGGGCCGATGGTCCCGTGCCCCCAATCGTACCTAGCTAGGTATGCTGTGCCTCCCTCACAGAAGCTCATGATGTTGAGGTTAGTCATAATATGGGAATTACTCTGAGAATCTGTCCAAAACTTCTTGTGACATAACCAGAGAAAAAAAGTAGGTAGCAAAAATCATTGTTGCGAATGATCAAAAGCAGAAGTTGGTATACATTGTCGAGACTAATAAATAAGCACAGAAGCATTGTAATGTACAAAGGTATATAAATACATTTTTTTTGGCAACAAGAATGGAAAAGGGAGGCAGAGAAATGAATGGAAGAAACGAGGGCCTCTACTAGTAAATGTCTGAATTTTTTTTAGTAAGAACTACTGGGTGTGGGAGTCGGTGCCATTGGAAGCAAGCTCGAGGTCGGTGTACTTGCGGGGCTTGTCGTCACCGGCTGGGACGAAGCGGCCCCAGAAGGGGTGGGCGCGCCACACGCGGTCCATTTCCTCAATGGGCACATTCTTGGTTTCAGGCAGGAAGAAGTAGACAAAGAAGCTCATGATCACCACCCACCCGGCAAAGAAGAGGAATATGCCGAACTTGAAGTGGCACAGCATCGCCAAAAAGGCCTGTGCTATCACAAAGGTAAAGAAGAGATTCACACTCACATTAATTGCCTGCCCGGCCGATCGAATCTCCAACGGAAATATCTCGCTCGGCACCAGCCACCCCAGCGGGCCCCACGACCACGCGAATGCTGACACATAAACGCAGATTACCACTACCACTATTATCGCTGATGCATTGTCGATGTGGCCCGTCCCCTGCATCCCGAACTTTTTCCCTAAGATAGCTCCAATCACCACCTGCTCACACATACTGCTTTCATTAATCCTTAATTTTCAAGATACATAATTAACACATTAGATTTTGGCATCATTCCTGATTCTGTTATCATTCCTCTAGAATTTGAATTTGGGACCTGAATGATATATAGCCCTCATTCATCTCACCATTGGTCCCACCCTCCTATGCTTTTGTGAGTCACTGCTATGGTACACAGCCGCTAAGTGGCCCAAAAAAAGCCCAAACTTGGGAAAATATTATTGAAAAATCCCGCATGGATTTATAGACCAATATAATCCGTTGGAGCTCCCAAACAGCAAGGATAGATTTTCAAAATTTTAACATGTGGTTTCTAGTATACACTAGAAGATTTAGAAATTCTCATGTAGGAAAACAGAGTCTTTCTCAGTTTTTTTCATACAATGCATAACATCATGAGCTTCTGCTGGACAGGCACCGCATACCTAGCTAGGTATACGATTGGGGGCAGGGGACCCCGGCCTCCCCACAGGGCCGGCCCCAATCGTACCTAGCTAGGTATGGGACACCTCCCTCACATAAGCTCATGATGTTGAGGTAAGTCACAATGTGGAAAATATTGTGAGAATTTGTCCAAAACTTCTTCTGCACGTGTGTATGTTTTCTTGGTTCAAAAGATATATCCGAATAAATACCATAGATTCTGGCAAAAATACCGGTTGTCGCATGATTTTGACCTTAAAAAATATCGAGGCCAAAAGGATGGGTTTTAACCATGGAGTGGGTTGGCTTCAATCCTGGTCAAATTGATAAAGATAACCTTTTACTTTGCAGTTAGGTACACGGTTCCATTCTTCTTGGATGAAATCAATAATAAAAGCCAACAACGAGGGCTTTGCAGTTTGCAGTTTGCACTTGCCTTTTGTGAATAAGAACCCTACCTAAAGGGATGGACAGCTAGGAATGCACAGCTTTCAGGTGGAAAAGGGCGGATGGGAGAATCCCATTCCAAGTTCCAACAGCAACGGCCAGGGACCAAGTTTCAAAAGCCACTTGAAGCTTACGTCACATCACCCATTTGCTCTGTCAAAAATTTCAACGAGAGGTACTTTTAATAATACAGAGGCAAGGACCCACGCAAAGGCCCATTTTTGGCAGGGCAATGTGCATGACGAGGACGACTACAACAGTCGTCCACTGCAGGATGAGGACGACCCGGGTCGTCAGGAGGAAAAATTTGTGTGAGCGCAGTGGCCAGGGCCCCAACTGTCAACGAGGGTAGAATATTGAACAGAAAAGATATCTTTAACGCAATAAACAATGTAATTTGAAAAATCAAAACGTAGTTTGATACGTGAACTTTACTAATCCTGCTTTTTGTTATGATTAGCATCAACTTAACGGCATATTCGGCATTAAATGCAAGGGAGGAATTTCTGTACCTGAGAAATGAACATCTGGACGCCAGCCTCCAGGAAGAGTTTGCGGCGGCCTACGCGATCCACGACCGCAATGGAGACGAAAGTGGCCAGCACATTCACACCACCGGTGATGACGGCCGAGTACAGCGAGGCGTCGTCGGTGAATCCCAACGTACTGAACAGAACCGGGGCATAGAACATGATGGCATTGATCCCTGTCAGCTGCTGGAAGAACGGTATCATGATGGCCATCACCAGTTGCGGCCGGTACCTCCTCTGCAATATGTTCCTCCACGGATGCTCCACCCTGCTTGCCTCCTCACTCGCCTTCACTATGTCCTCATACTCCACCTCCACATTCTCCACTCCCCTTATCTTCTGCAACATCCGCTTCCCCTTCTCTCTCTCCCCCCTCTCTATCATGCTGTTGGGAGTATCCGGCAGCAGCGCCGACCCCAACGTCATAATCGCCGCCGGAACCGCCGCTAACCCCAGCGAGAGCCTCCATCCCCATGAGTCCACTTTCCCTGTCCCGTAATTTATTATATTCGCGCACAGGATTCCGATCGTGATGGCCAGCTGAAACATGATGTTCAGTGCCCCCCTATACTTCGCTGGCGCCATCTCCGACAGGTAAACCGGCACCGCTTGGTTGGCGAATCCCACCCCGACACCTAGCAAAATCCTGCCCACAATCAACATGGCCACATTCTCTGCTCCACCGTTGATCCCTGCGCCTATTAAAAAGCTGACGCCGCCCGCCAACATTGAAGGCTTACGGCCGTAAAGCCGCGTGACGGCCGACGCCACAAAGGATGCCAGCAGCCCGGCCACGTACAGAGATGAAGTGAACGTTGTCAGGATTTGGCTGTCGAATTTGCAGTACTCATTGTTGTCATTATCACTGTTCTTCTTCTCATAGACGTCCTTGAAGAACTTCTTAAGGAAGCCATCCATGGAGGTGACTCCACCTGCGAAGGAGCAAGAAAGATACGGTCAGACGTACTGTGCCGTCCGCAAGCAGCAGACAGAAAAAAAAAAAAAAACGCAACGGTGAGTTAAGTGGCCAAACCATAGTTAACCAAACCTTCCAGCCAAACCATAGTTATGCCATGATTAATCAAAACGATAGATCTACGTTAACGCACAGGCAGGCTAGTTATATAATCACCTGAAATTCCAATGTCGTAGCCGAAGATGAGGCCGCCACTAGCAGCCATGATACACGTTATGGCGACAAACATCGTCATCCCCCCTGCATACTGCCGAACCCCTGGCGCAGAGCTTACAAAGCCTCCACCTGCCATAGCTGCTGATTTTCTTCTCTATGCCTACCAAGGTCGAGGGCCGCTCTCTGGCTTAACTACCTGCTCACTTTAGCAAAATAGATATTGCGTTACTACAGGCCGGACTGCATACACAAATTATTAGAAAAACGCGTGAACAGTGGGCAAAAAGAGAGAGAGAGAGAGAGAGAGAGAGAGAGAGATATGGCAGCAATGCGACTGCGTGTGAAGAGAGAAGGGAAAGAGTCAAGCGTGCAAGTCTCCAAGAGTGTGAAAGTGTGAATCTAAAGAGACACAACAATTGTATCGCCGAGTTCAACGAGAACAAGAAAGCCCAATACAATAGTCTTGGCCTGAAGGTTTAGGGGCTTTGAATAAGAAGGGCAACGGCTCCTCCCGACCTTCTCTCCGACGTTTGACTTATAATGTAAACCCCTTTACCCTTACCCTCTTGTTACCTGGCATCTCTAACCTTATCCTTTCCTATTAACTTGCGCGCTTTTGAAGTTAGCACCCATCTCAAACCCTCGGATTTTGGTCAATCGTGCACCCTTTTCAACGTTTGTGATCCGCTTCTTAAGAATCAGATATTATCCTCCACATATGAATGTCCAGACGACGTTTGCTCCATGCAAGTATGGAGCCACAATTTTGCAAAAACATTGAAGGAAAATCTATGTAGACTCTCTCTCTCTCTCTCTCTCTCTCTTACATGAAAAAACTGCCCAACGCTTCACCACTGCTTCCAATGGAAAATGGGCACTCCCCCTAGTTGATCGCACCAATGGAGAGGTTGGTAGGGTACTAAAGTAAGAACATTTGTATTTGTATCTTGCAGCAATCCACTTTATTTACACACATGTGTTATCGGGTAGTGATGTGTGTGAACACACTTAGGATCATAGAGACATTTTTTTCCTCAGTAGGAGATTTTTTCCCCTGTGCATCAAATATACGCACATCACTCTAGGGCTCTCTTATCTTTCCATTGCACACTAAGTAATATACTTTTTGTTGTGTACCTTGAGCTTCTTTCGTCTTCTCCAAGCTGTGTGTTTTCTTGCAACCCTAATTCCAACAATTGGTATCAGAGCAGGTTGCATCCTCCGAGGCTGAGTCAAGAGCAACTCCAACACACGTCTCCTCACTTTTTCTGATTTTTGTGATCTTTGGTGAGTGTTAGCATGTCAACAATAGACCTTTGGGGAAGCTAGTGGTCTGCTCAGAATTTTCATTTGAGCTCATTTCGGCCTTCGTTTCCACTACAAGCAGTATTGCACAAGCTATTTCTTCATTTTATGCAGAATTTTTGTCACTGCCGTTTGCATAACAGGTCCCTTATAGTCTTCTACGGTTTGTGCTATACAGCACGTATTATTCCTGCTTCGTTTCTCCTCTTTTCGGACAGTGTTCACATCAGGTGTAGCATTTGCCATGGCTGACAACAACACATATGTGTTGAAGATGTTTGTTGTTGAGGATAGATTGGATAGGTACAATTACCCTATGTCGGCTTATATGATGCAATATGTTCTTGTGTCAAAGGCGTTTGAAATATTGTGGAGGGCATTGATGTACGTCCTGATTCTGAGGATGTAGGCAATGTTGACAATGTTGCAGGTGTTGGTGACCCAAGATTGCTGTTGTCAAAGCTATTTTGCCTATGACTGAGCAAGCTCGTTGGATGTAAAAGATGTGCAGGCTCATGCATTGATTGTGTTGTCTGTAAAGCGCACTATTACTCCTCATATCCGTTCATCAAAATCTACAAAATAGGCTTGGAATATTATAGCTGGTCTTTATGCAAGTCGCAATGAGGCTAAAATTGCATTGTTGCGTAAAGAGCTGGAGTTGAAGATTATGGATAAGGAAGATGAGATGGACACTTTCCTTGCTCGCGTCAAGGCTATTAATGAGCAACTTATTTCTGCAGACGAAGACATTTTTGACAGCTCCCTTGTGCAGACTATTCTTGATGCTTTGCCATATTCTTACTAGACTTTTGCTAGTACTTGGAGATTTCTGACCCAACGAAATCCAAAATTTTGTCAAGTTTGATGTATTATGCGGGCAAGAGTCACTTTCCAGCAAAAAACAGGGCTAAACAGCGTGCAGTTGAACATGGCTTTATTGCTGCTCAGAGAAAAAGTGGTAACAGTGATGCAGTCACTTCTCATGGTTCTTCTATGAGTAGAAAGGCACATGTTCCTATGCTGGCAGCAATTCGTCCGAGAATTCTGGTGATAAGGAAAAAAAAGAAGATGTGTTCCATTATTGTAAAGCTAATGATCACTTGATCAAGCAGTGTCCGAAATTGAAGGCAAAAGAGGCTAAGAAGAAAGAGGTTGAATCAACTACAGGGTCCAATACAAGTACAACTATTGCACAGTATTATGTGAAAGGATATTGTGATGTTGATGTAGATGTAGAGTGGGCTTTTAGTGCAGAGTGTACTTATGATCACGTTGTCCATGATGCATGCCACAAAGACTAGCCCACCACTGACGAACTGATTTTTGGAAGTGCATAGCTACATGGTGTAGCTTGGATGACTCCGTAAAGCCCTCGTCTCCAAAAGCCGCATCAAATTGCTGGATAAAGGCCAGCACTTTGTTGGTAGCACCAAAGGTGCCATCATAGGTGAGAAAAGAAATACTCTTTTATCCCTCTTTAAACTTCTTTAGCTTTTGTGACCTTCGCCATGCAGGGTATGATTTGCAATGTCCTCCTCTCCTGTATTCTCTAGGAGAATAGCCATAGCTTTCACAGGAAGAGGAGGAAGGTGAAGAAGAAGGAGAAGAGGGTGACCTCTTTCTTGCCCTTTTCTTCCTTTGTTTCCTCTCTTCCCTTTCGGAATGATGAGGAGAAGGACTGTGTGTTGATCTTTTCCTCTTAGAAGGAGTTGGCGATCGTTTAGACCGCCTTCTTCGTGGAGCCACATCTTTAGAGGAACTTAAAGTTTCATTGCTTTCTTGCTCTTTGGATTTCTCCTCTCGTATGGTAGAGAGTTTTATTTTGGGGGTCTCTTCAAGAGGCCTCCTAAGCTCTCTCTCCTCTTGGAGAGGAAAGGAAATCCCATAAGCGCAAAGTTGTTGAGTAACTTCGTCTTGCACAACAGGGTTGCCCATAGCTTACTGCAACCTAGTAATGAGATAATTGACAAACATGGGGACATCATCATTAGCACCTTCATGTGCAAAATCAAAGCTATCAATGTTCATTCTACTCTCTTGGTTATTGTCAGCCATGTTAACAAAATTTGTGTACGTACTTAGTGTATTCTTTGGCAATTCAAAACCTTAGTTGCTACTCCTCTTAGCCTTTGAAAATCGGCTCTTAAGTATCTACATCCACGGCTTGAAGTGGTTAATTATAGAGAGTAGTGGAGTTTGTCTAATATTGCAAAGTTGCAGGGCTAGATCCTTTTGGACTTCTTATGGCTCAATAATGGTAAAGCCGTAGGCAAGTCTAAAAAGACTCCATTATTAAATTCAAAGCTTCAGAGATGTGCACGTCCTCATGGCATGGCACTTACCTATACTCTATGTGCCAGCTCTCGTTCACAACATCACTCCCAAGGGGGATTTGTTACCATATACATGCGGTGTTAGGAAATATGACGTAGCTAAATAGATATTTGAGTAGATTACTTAATGGAGAGAGATAGATTTCACACACATGAGATTATAGAGTAGAGAGAGAGAGAGAGAGAGAGAGAGAGAGAGTACACACGATATACGTGGTTCACCCAATGTGGGCTACATTCACGGGAAAGCAGCCACTCAATGGCTTTAGTACTTCAAAAGAAGAAGTAGTTTACAAAGGGATTATACCCTTAGTAGAGCTTCCGCCTTGCTTCACTCTCACCACCTCACACTCACCTTGTTGCATCAACTTCACACTATGAAATATGTGTAGAAATGGCCTCCTTTTATAGGCCAAAAGGGCTGCCCTCTCTCATGCTAGGCAGCCATGTGTAGCCGCCCTTGTGTAGATAAGGCCAAATCAGACCCTCCAATCCACCCATGTGTGTCTGCCCTTGAGAAGACAAGTCCACTTTTAAATTCGGCCACCGGCCACCAGCTATTGACTTCCGACCACCGGCCACTGGCCATTGACTACCGACCACCGGCCAACTGACCGATCGTTTTTCGACCACTTTTCGGCCGCCGGGCTGGCCATAATATCCCGACGACAAGGAATATTCCGGCGAAGGGAAAAAAAGGTCTCGAGGGCTTCCGCCCCTGAGGCCCCTAAAGTTGCCGCTGATTTTTTGCCGTGAAAATTTGGGTTTCCGGCGATTGATTTTTCTTTCACGCACGATGGCTTCTCCTCATAATGGGGGCCTTACAAATGTGCGTTTTTACCACAAAAAATTACAAAGGGTAAATCAAGCTCCATACTTAACATATGGTAGTGATGTATAATATTCATGTAGTACATGGGGGACCATTGTGGCATTTTTTCCCTCAATAAGAGGTTTTTCCCCCGTGCATTGTATATACACCCATCACTCTAGGGCTATCTTATCTTTCCACTGCACACTAAGTAATATACTTTCTGTTGTGTGCCTAGAGCTTCCTTCTTCTTCTCCAAGCTATGTGTATTTTCTTGCAAACCTAATTCCAACAACAGGTCTCCGAGACACACAAAAGCAATAATGTTCTCTTGAACAATCATCAGTAGTGGAGCAACTGGGAGTGTATGTGCGCAAGGAGGTTTCCTCGAGGCGTGGAGATTCATTGCATGCTCATCATGTGGTGTCATGCATGTGCACTTTCTATCAATTTTTTTGCTCTCATCTCGTAGATCAATCAAACTTCAACTTAGACCTTAAGGAGAACAATTACTGACATCTTAAACAACCCCTACAAAGGAGTTCAAGTTTAATTGCATGCTCATCATGTGGTGTCATGCATGTGCACTTTCTATCAATTTTTTTGCTCTCATCTCGTAGATCAATCAAACTTCAACTTAGACCTTAAGGAGAACAATTACTGACATCTTAAACAACCCCTACAAAGGAGTTCAAGTTTGTTCTCTAGATTAAAAAGTTGATAGCAAATTGCACTATGCGCACTTTTTAAACATCTATCAAAAAGTTTTCTAAGCTATAAGGATATGATCAATACAAATATGAATTCCTTTGACATGGGGTGCTTGTATGTATTTTGGCCCACCAGTACAACTTTGCAAATAAGACAGGAAATAGTTTTAACCCATCCCATCAAACGATTCCCTCATCTATGAGGATATGACCGGTACAATTAAATATTCCTTCAGCAAGGGGTGCTTTGTATGTAGGTTTAGCCTACCAATACAATCTTGCATGTAAAATGGGAAATAATATATGAGTCTTGCAAAGAACCAGTGTATTGGTATTGATATAGGACCAAGGTACCACATAAATTCAAGATTTATTATACATAACAAACTTAGATAGCCTGATTTTGTACAAATGAATATCAACAGGTTGGTATGAGACACCATCCAAAAGATGGAAACTCCTTCACAAACTTCAAACCAACTGCCAATCTTCCAAACAGTAAAGCACCAAAAAGCTGAGCCAAAGAAAGTAGCCCTCACCTACACCCATAGAAACAACACAACCTTCTATTAGCATTGGCTTTTTATGCAGGTGATGCACATGCATCCTAGTTGTTATCCATGTCACAAAGTTACAACTTTTTTGTGCAAGTAAAGAGAAATTTCAATAGACTTTGGTAGCCAATTACACCATCATAAACAAACCTTTACCAGTCTAGTATATTGGTACTGGTACTGGTACCAGTCTCAAATTTTCAGTGCTAGTACTGGTATTGCTATACTTCTATCCTAGTATACTGGTGCATCAGTATTGGTATTAGTATCAGTCTTTCTGTGATGGTACTGGTACTGATACTGGTAGTGTTGGAATTGATACTGCTATACTACTATATTGTTATAATGGTATATCGGTTCCCAAACATCTGTCTATGTCCGACAAATACTAAAAAACTGAAGAAAACCAGTAGTTCTATACTTAAAAATAGGAAAAAGGTAATTCTATACAAGTCTTGCAAAGAACCGGTGTACTAGTATTGATATAGGTATGGTGTATTCGTTCTGGTATTGGTACCAGTTTTTAGATTTTTAGTGCTAGTACCAGTACGGTTATTCTTGGTACTGATATTTGAAGGAGTACGAGCGGAAGTGCGACGCGAGAGAGAGTGCGAGAAGAAGAGCACGACGATATGGTGAACTCGCTCTACTGTAATGTGTAGAGCATAGTGAGTTCTTATTAGGTTTTTACAAAAGAATATGTGTATATACCTGGCGGCCCGCCCACTTACCTGGGCGACCACATTGGGCTTTATACCCCAACAACCTCCCACTTAAAGTCCAATGTGGTACTTTTAAGTGTGAGAGAAGCTACTATACAAGCTAGTATACAAGAGATGTAGAGAAGTGATGTACTACCCTACACCTAATTGCTTGCGAAAATGGCAAAGCTCTCTGAGGGAAGTCCTTTTGTAAGTAGATCAGCAGGATTTTTTGTGGTGTGAACTTTGACAAGCTGAAGTTGCTTATCCTCGAGCATTTCCCTGATGAAATGATACTTCACATCCACATGCTTTGTCTTTGAGTGATAAACTGGATTGCGAGCCAATTGTATAGCACTTTGACTATCACAATATAATACAGGCATCTCTTCTTTGATTCCCAAATCTGTTACTAGTCGATTAAGCCAAATTGATTCTTTGCATGCCTCTGATGCTGCAACATATTCAGCCTCTGTAGTAGACTGAGTAACACAATCTTGTAATCTAGAATGCCATGATACTGCTCCACCAGCCAATGTAAAGACATACCCTGACGTAGACCTTCGGTTGTCTAAGTCACCTGCATAATCTGAGTCTGTAAAACCCTTTACACTTAGCTCCTGACTCCCATAGCATATACGCATACTCTTTGTAGCTTTCAGGTATCTCAATATTCCTTTCACTGCCTCCCAATGTTTCTTGCCTGGGTTTGACATGTATCGGCTTACTACTCCCACTGCAAATGCAATGTCTGGGCAAGTAGCAATCATTGCATACATCAAACTACCCACTACAGACGCATATGGAATCTTATCCATTTCAGCCTGTTCTTCCTCAGACACAGAACAATCTTGTTTGCTAAGTTTCACATATGGTGGCAATGGAACACTCAGTGCCTTTCCCTTCTCCATATTGACACGTTGCAAAACCTTGTCAATATACTCTGTTTGAGATAACCAAATCAACTTCTTTGATCTGTCTCTCTCAATGCGCATACCAAGTATATGACTTGCCTCACCCATGTCTTTCATGTCAAACGATTTTCCCATCTTTGACTTCAAAGCTGAAATTTCTTCCAAGTGCTTGCCAGCAATCAACATGTCATCCACATACAAAATAAGGATCAGCCAACTGCCATCCTTAGCCTTCTTTGTATATAGACAGTGATCGAACTCACTACGTTTGTAGCCTTGAGAAAGCATAAACTTGTGGAATTTATGGTACCATGCCCTCGGTGATTGTTTTAAGCCATAAAGACTCTTTAACAACTGGCATACCCAATCTTCCTTGCCTTTCTCAACAAACCCTTCTGGCTGCTGCATGTAAATTTCCACATCTAAATCACCATGCAAGAACGCTGTCTTGACATCCATTTGGTGCAACACCAAATCTAATATGGCAACCAATGCAAGAAAGCATCTCAATGTAGTCATCTTGACCACCGGAGAGAAGACTTCATCAAAGTCAATGCCTTGTTCTTGCTTAAAGCCCTTGGCAACAAGCCTTGCTTTGTACTTTGGCTGACTATCATGAGCGGTGATCTTATACCTGTAAACCCATTTACAGGGTAGAGCCTTTTTGCCCTGTGGTAATTTAACTAGCTTCCATGTCTTGTTTTTATGCAGAGCTGTCATCTCTTACTGCATGGCCAATTGCCAATTCCCGGAGTCCTTCATTTGCACTGCTTCCTTGTAACATGAAGGCTCATTGCAATCAGTCAACATGACATAATTCATAGATTGAACAAAACTATCAGGAGGTCGTGTGACACGTCCAGATCTACGCACAATAGGTGGCTCAGGCTCAGCCACAACCTGTGGTTCCACTCTATCCTGTCCTTGCTCCTCGTGAGCCCTGACATTTTGTCTTGCACGTGCAGGTCCATCTTCTTGGAAGACAACTCTTCTAATCTCCTCAACCCTCTCTGGTTTAGAATGATATTTGGATTCATTAAAGTGAACATCATTGCTGCAGACAACCTTTCTGGATTCGGGATCCCAAAGTCTGTACCCCATCTCACCAGAATTACCATAGCCTAGAAAGATGCACTTTCTACTCTTTGGCTCAAGTTTGTTCCTAAATTCCTTTGGAACGTGAGTATATGCCTCACAGCCAAAGACTCTGAGATGCTTGTATGAGGGCATTTTGCCTGACCATACCATCTCTGGCACTGAATCCTTCTGCAAAACCTTGCTAGGAGATCTATTTACAAGATGAACAGCTGTTGATACAGCTTCAGCCCAAAACCCATTTGGCAGCTGTGCATTAGACAACATACTTCTGACCTTCTCTTGTATGGTCCTATTCATCCTCTCAGCAACACCATTTTGAGGAGGATTGTAAGGAGCAGTAAGTTCACGTTTTATACCTTTTGACTCACAAAAGTCCTGAAAGGCCTTTGAAACATACTCTCCACCATTGTCAGTGCGTAAGCATTTAAGCTTCTTGCCACTCTGATTCTCCACAAGTGTCACAAACGTTTTGAAAACACTAAACGCTTCATCCTTGTGCTTGAGAAAGTAAACCCATACTTTCCTCGAGTAATCATCTATAAATGTCATAAAGTAAGAAGTTCCCCCTAGAGATAGGTTAGGCATAGGTCCACACAAATCACTATGAACAAGTGCCAACTGTGTATCTCTTCTACTGCTTCTATGCTTATGTGGCTGCTGTGTTTGCTTACCATACAGACAATGTTCACAGAATTCAAAATCATTAAATGAAAAGCGAGGCAAATAACCAGAACGAGACAAGATTTCCATTCCCTTCTTGGACATATGTCCTAACCGGCTATGCCACAAAGAAACGTTCGGCTGCTCGGTTACATTGATTACATTTTTAGAGACATTTGATACATAAATCATGTAAAGTCCTCCAGACTTTACTCCATGTGCTACTGTCATAGAACCCTTGGATATCTTCCACATGTTCTGTCCAAAAGTGGTGACGTAGCCAGCATCATCAAGTAAACCTGTGCTGATCAAGCTCTTTGTAATTGCGAGAACATGTCTCACATTCTTCAGCGTGAAAGAAGAGCCATTCTGAAACTTCAATTGAACATCTCCAACACCTAAGATCTCACATGTCTGCCCATTGCCTAGCCGAACATGATCTTTAGTGGTCACATAAGAAGTAAACCACTCCTTGTTTGGAGACACATGAAGTGATGCCCCTGAGTCTATAATCCAGTCACTCAGTGCATTTCCATCAGATGCTGTAAGAAGAGCTGAGTCCATTGTATTCTTCAAGAAGTAGATGTCTCCTGACACTAGACTGTCATCCTCTGCAACAGTGTTTGTCACATTTATTTCTTGAATCTTCACTGAGGACTTGTTCTTCTCACCATGGTCTTCAACTTTCTCTTTGCCTTTTTCTGCTTTCCATTCTCTGCAGTCTCTTTTCATGTGACCCTTCTTGCCACAATGGTAGCATTCTATGTCACTCTTGCCTTTAGCACTGCGGGACTTGCTACAAGACTGATTCCTCTTTCCACCTTTGTACTTTTCTTTGGTCCTTCCCCTGACAACTAAGGCTGTTCCTTTGCCTTTGTCCATTGTCTTTCTCTTGGTTTCTTCAGTAAGCAAACTTCCTTCTACACCTGCTATGTTCAAACCATCTGGAGGTGCAGAATTACTCAAAGCTGTGCGAAAAGTGTCCCAACTTTCCGGCAATGTGATCAATAGGAACATAGCTCTAACAGGTTCATCAAACTTGACACCTTGAGCTGACAACTGACTATAGATTGTGTTGAATTCATTCAGATGATTGGACATAGGTGTCCCTTCTTTCATCTTCAAGTCAACAAGCTTCTTAAGCCAGTATACCTGTGAAGCTGCACTCTGCTTCTCATAAAGATCACTCATCTTTAACCATGCTTGATAAGCCGACATCTCGTCTGCTACATTGAAGTAAACGCTTTCTGCCAAAGTCAGCATAATGGTAGAAAGTGCCAATTCATCCATTTTGCTCCATTCATCTTCGTCCATATCTTCTGGTTTTATCCCCTTGAGCTTTATAGGTTTGATCTGCTTCTTTTGTACCAACACGTGCCAAATCTGCTTCTTCCACAATGAGAAATTGGTTCCATCCAGCTTCTTGATATTGTAAAGAGCAGTGTCCTGTGATCCACCAGCCATAGCTACGCTTCACAGTAGTTTACTTTTCTGGGAGAAATTCGGCAGAGTTTCCCCTGTAAACTGACCTCTGAACCAATATCAACCTGTCAAATGAACCAAGAAAGCTTCAGATTCTGCAGAAATTTTGGCAAAGTCTCCTTTGTAAAATGGCTCGGTGTACTAAAAACAGACCAAAAAACAGCTCAAAAAACACTGTCTCTCTAACACTGTAAGCTGCGGGTAAACCTGTCCTGCACCTGTACTGTCTCTCACTGTCCTGTCACTGTCCTATAAGCATAGACTGTGACAATGCCTCAACGGCAGTAAAGCAAAGATGCAATCCCAACTGTCTAACTCACAGTCAATACATCCTAGCTGCCTATCTAAGGGTGCTTGAGGGATCGCTCCAAGACCTGTATCACCGAAAGGATCTCAACATTCGAGAGTCCCCCAGCTCAATAAAACCTCACTCGACCCTCAACAAAGGCTGCAGTAAATCTGACAGTACATAGACTTCCCACAAAGTCATACATCGACAAATTTCCCACTATATGTTGTAACCGCTGCGGCGGTTGTTTGCTGCATGACTCACAGCCAGCAAACCCTCAACAGACATACATCATCTCTGACAATACATCCCATGTGGAAGTACCTGCAATGTCAGAATGAAATCTGGAATATCAAGCAGCAAACACAAGCTACCTGATGAACTAGTGGATGTCGCCTACAGACTGTGTGTAGATGCGCCCATGTCGTATGTGACACGCCTCCAAGAACTGTGAGTCGTCCTTCGATGTGTAGACAGCCACAAATCAACACTCTGGGAGTGTCGATATCCTCAGCACCTGCAGTCGTAGGCTGAAAACCCCAAATTTGCAGAGTTGGATCTGCACCCGTCGAGACCACGTAGTCGAAAATGGCCTGTGCAGACCTTTGTCGAAGCCGAACGGTGACCGAGATGACCTCAGAATGAAATTCTGAGCACACCGGGCCCTTGAGATTTGGGGCCGTGTCTTCGCCTGTCGAATTTCACTCCAATCTGAGCTGGTGACTCTAGCCTCCTGCAGTGCTGCCCCAAGCCTCGATCTGAGCTCTGATACCAGTTGAAGGAGTACGAGCGGAAGTGCGACGCGAGAGAGAGTGCGAGAAGAAGAGCACGACGATATGGTGAACTCGCTCTACTGTAATGTGTAGAGCATAGTGAGTTCTTATTAGGTTTTTACAAAAGAATATGTGTACATACCTGGCGGCCTGTCCACTTACCTGGGCGACCACATTGGGCTTTATACCCCAACAATATTGCTATATTGCTAAACATGTATACATGTATACTAGTATTGGTACTAGTTCCAGTTTGTCAGTGCTAGTACTGGTTCTGGTAGTACTGAACTGGTGCTACTTTACTGCTATACTAGTCTACCCGTTTACTCGTATACTAGTTTCCAGACATATTGTCATGCCGCAAATACAAGAACTAATGTAAAACCAGGAGTTATATACTCGGAGAAAGGAAATAGGTAATTCTACAAGAGTCCTGCTAAGAACATGTGTACTGATATAGATACGGGTTTAATATACTAGTACTAGTCTTCAGATTTTCAATGCTAGTACTGGTACCGGTAGTACTAGTATATATATATTGAAACTGCTATACTACCATACTGGCATATCAATAATCTACTAGTTTCAGACTACCAGTTCTAGTACTAGTGTTGGTAGTACTAGTATACTAGTATACTGGTCAACTAACAACTAACGGTATTCAACTCTCGAAGGGTTAACACCATCAAGTATATTCCTTCCCTATGTGTTAATGACATTACTTCATTATGTCTAACTTAAAAAGAGGCCCAAGTTAACAACTTCTAGTGTTTGCAAGAGGAAACCTTATTTAAAAATCAAGCATTTGGTTGGTGCCAAACTATGCCAGGCCGAAGTTACACACCAAACCAGTAGGTCCACAATACCAAATGGTTTTCATCACCAAGTGTTATGAAGAACATCATCCTTATGACTTAGCTTTATAAGGCGCCAAACAACTAGCTTAACATGCTGCAATATCCTCATTAATGTTGAAACTACCCAAGCCAAGGATAGGACATAATATGTATAACGACAAGAAATCCTTCATTTAAGAAGGGGACATACAACCAATGTCATTGATACAACTTTGAACCTCAATGTTTTAACAAGTAATTGAAAGCTTTTTTAGAGGAGCATACACCATCCAAGCCACAACAAAAGTGACATTACAAACTGAGTATGAGGAATAGCACCATCATCTCAATCTAATCAAACTTTACCATTCAGACAACAGTAAATATTGGAATTTTTTAAACAAAAACATGAGTTGCCATACATTTACTTGATGTGCATGAGAAACCAATCTGGACAAAACACCATCATTCTGCCAGACAAGAATCCATTATATTCATTTGAGATTGATTCGGAGCGGCCAGCTCGCGGCCAGCTCCACAATGGCCTGCTTCTCCTTGCCTTTAGCCATAGATCTATTACTTAATAGTACCAACCAATAGGCCAGGTCATAGAAAGTTCTACTATGTAGATAAATACATCAAGAACACATGCACACATTACCAATTGTAAGTGAGCTAAAAAAGCTCGCCTTTTACAGGGTTTAGGAGCAGGTAACATCTTCTTCATGGTAGTAAAGCGGGCCCATCAATAGTAAGTTACTGGAGTAGTGGTGCACCGGCAGGTACAGAGGAAAACGTAGGGAGGAAGAAAAAGGAGATGTTATGGAGCAAGTGGCCGCCAACCGTCAGCACAGAACAACAGGCCACTACGTTGGATGTGGAGTTAAACCACGCTGCAAGTACACAGAATGGAAAGCGCGTGAGAGGAGGGAGCCACCTTGGTTTTGCAAAAAATGACAGGGAATACAGAGCCATGAAACCCACATACCCCTCATGACCTCAATTAACTACATGCTGAAAGCATGAAAGAGTGGTCAATTTTAAGGCCTTTTCTAGGTGGTTTTTGAAGTAGTTCTCAGGTTTGATTTGTTCCCTTCAAATAATTTATCCGGGACGTGGAAAATTGCAAGAAATGGAAAATGATGCCACTTCAAGAATGCCATCATTTTTTGAACATCGTTTACGGGTAGAGGTTGAATGTGACTTCTGCTGCATGCGAGTCTACACAGCAAGAAGCTACCACTTTATCAGCTACCCTATGTAAAATATCTTGGGGTTGGTCGCCATATTGTTGTTGTATGAGGTTCAAAAGGGCTTCCCTCTCGTGTATCTCCAGAGTGGGGGGGCCTCAGTCATGTGATATGCTTATGTATCATCAAGTTGACTTATGTATTAAATAGTTGAAAGATTTCCTCTTACGTATCCCCTAACTAAGATCCTCACACTCGTCCCTTGTGAGCTATGTGTTGAGACTAGGAAATGGCAGCAACACTGCATACACATTGCCAAACGGAGCTGAAGGCCATGTCTTGTTGGCAACCAACTCGATTCCATTTTGAGTATGCTTTTGGATTTTGCTTGCCCAAATATGGCGGAGACATGCCCATCCCATTTACAACGACGCAAGCAATGACACCATGGTCGACAACGTGCAAGCAACGATGCACTCTGTAGACCCTAGGACTCTACATGGCTCAAGTAACCACTCTCTCTCTGTCTCTCTCTCTCTCTAGCTCGTAACTCTACCCTATGACATTAAAATTCTCTTCTTCTTCTTCTTCTTCTCTCTCTCTCTCTCTAGCTCGTAACTCTGCCCTAGCTTGTAACTCTGCACAGGCCTCCGTCCTCTTCGATCTCCTTGTTTCCCCTCCCGCCCCACCCCGCCCTGCTCTACATCTGAATCTACAGCCCAGCCCAGCCCAGCCCCGCCCAGCCAATGACGGTCCATCATCTACCCTGAATCGACGGCCTGTCTGCATGGATCTGAGAGAGGATTCATGTCTGTGAAACTGGAGGATAATACTTTAGGGAGCGCGAAGCAGAAGAGCAGGCTGAGCGTTAACGACTTCAAAAAAAATGGCAAAGGGAGCAAGAGCAGATCAAAAGTAAATTCCATCACCAGCTCCGTATGCAAGGGGGTAGTGGTGCTTAGTTGTGTTTTTTCTAACAAAGGTGGAGGTCGCTACATTTGTAGATGAACCATTAGAGATTACTTACAGCTATTGGTGTCACCCACTTATCCAAAGTTTCAAAGCCTCCCTAGCGCCCCCTAATTTTTGACAAAGCCACCCATGTGCTTCTCTAAAAACACAATGTTGGAGCTTTCTCCCCAGCCTGTGTTTGAAAACAAAGGCAACACATCCTACAGTGGATACATTTAGACCACCAAGGCTCGTCTACCGTAGGGATTGCAGGAAACGCTGCTTGGGAGGCAAAAAGAGAATTTTAAAAGACACCCCTCAGTTCACTATTTTTGGTGGATTTTGCATCGTTCTTAGACGGTCCTTCAACAAATTCTGTGGTATTTTGCCCAAGACATTCGATTGGGCAGCAGACGGCTCTTCTGAAGCAATTGAGTGCAAGAAGCCATGCGATTGTGATCCCTCTGTCGGGCTAGCCCTAGGAAATTGGAATGAAGCTTCCGCGCAGAGTAACGACGACCACAGTGCCTGCACTGTCCCAAGTACACATTCAAACCGCATTTGCTTTACTTTGATAAGACTTTATAGAGGTGTGACCAAACCTGAATTACGCGGCGATGACCAGCACCATCAGCAAAGCTCTCTATCAGATCCTTTGTGAACAACGTCCCATTCCTCGCTCACTCGATAGGGAGCTCGTTCTGTACAGTAAGCCTAGGAAATTACCTGAAGGAATATCATTGGCAGAAAAATTCAAAATTGATGGTCCTGTCCTCTTCACTAATTTAGCGGTGCATATGCAGGGCACACGGCTGTGTGCTTAAGCGATGACGAAAACAATTATGGGTGGCAGAATCAGGTCACCAGAATGAACAGGTAATTATTAGCTAATTCAAAGTTTGATCTTCATGGTGAATTGTGACGTTCTTTATGGTGAATTGTGATGTTGCCTTGCTAATGGTCCTGGTTTTGTGAAGGGGGAGGAAATCATCGCTATCCTTTCATGGGAGGAGTGGTGGCAGCAACAGCTAGCTGATGAGGCACATTCACATGTGTCCCTTCTGCCACTACATCCAGATGTACATGCAAAGTTTAATAGTATTTCAGCTTGGGAACATGCAAGGATGATGGATGGAAAACCGTATGGATATCATAATATGATTTTCAGCTGGATTACCATAGAAACTGACAATTTTCCACCTCCAGTTGATGCACATCTGGTATGGCTCCAAATTCTTACCAGTGCTTCTTTTACGATCTTGCTGGCCGTTTGGAACTCAGCTCATGTGCTTGGCTTCGATGTTAATGCAGGTGATGTTTGTTATGACTGTTTGGATGCGAATGCAGCCAGACTAAGCGGCAAACATGTGGAATGAAGCATTTAATAAAAGGTTGGGCGCGCGCGCGCGCGCACACACACACAGACACACACAGAGAGAGAGAGAGAGAGAGAGAGAGAGAGAGAGAGAGAGAGAGAAGATGAAATGAAATGAAATGTTATGTTGGAACTTGGGGTGTAGGGGTGCTCTTTGTACTTTGTTTGTTGGCTTTCGTCCTTCCTTCTAGTTATGTGGGTCTTCCATTATGGTAGGTGGGCAAATCCTTTGCCTATGGTCCCTGCGGTGGGCAAATCCTTTGCCTCTCCTGCGGTTGGCATTGGCACCCTTTGCATCATCTATTAGGACGTGCATCCTCTGTCTTGCCTTTGTTGCTAGCAATGGTCCAAGGCTTCCCATCTACAACCACCTTGCCCACTGTGGACACCAGTTGTTGGCCATGCATACCTCCATTGTATCCACAACCTGTTTCCATGCTTGATGGCTTGCCTCAATGCTAGATTACATTAGCATATTGCCACCCATCCATGCCACTCTCATTCCACGCAACCAATTGACATGCCCTTCATTACCACATCATATCTAATTGCCCCTTGCTCCCAATAACAGTGCCACCACTTGTCTGCTAGATGCAAGTGGTAAAGATGAGGGATGACTACACTTTGAAGCATATGTGACTTAGTATTGTGCTCAATACCTAGATAGGAGTACTTGTATAAAAATACGTATGTATAAGATATGTGTCATGGTTTATTCAATAATTGATAATTTATAGTAGACATAAGATCTATCATTTAAGGTTGATGCAGCAAGTGTTCTCAAGCGCAATGTTTCTATCTAAAGAGTTTAATCTTTTAATGGGTTGTTTAGTAATGTGTTTTGATTTGATAACTGAAGTTTTCTATGGTTGTTTATGAGCATGCCATTATTTGTTGTTTAGAGAACAATCCATTTCATATGTGCCTTAAATCCCATGTGGGAAGCCTACTGAGTAGGTGGCTAGTATCGTTTGTTTCGAGATTGAGATTTGTATCAGTTTATAGGGGAAATGTTGTCCGTTTTTTGACAAATTACATGTGCCTTAAATCCCATGTGGGAAGCCTACTGAGTAGGTGGCTAGTATCGTTTGTTTCGAGATTGAGATTTGTATCAGTTTATAGGGGAAATGTTGTCCGTTTTTTGACAAATTACATTGAATCGATTGGTTTATTTTAATGTAGTATTCATTATATTTGTTGCATTTCATAGTGGTTTGTTCTCTCAAATGAAAACACACTACAATCTACACTTCCGTTCATTTGCAATTTAACATATATTTTTGCAAAAGCATGTGTTTCTAAAATTGTTTTGTTACTAGTATGCATAAAATAGTGGGTCATTACATTCCGTATGAAATCCTTACGAGGGGGGATGGCTCATTGCGAGAATATCCATATCTCGATCATATGTAAGGTGTAGGCTAGCATGTAAGATATCGTACATAGGGGGGTTTCTCTAATTTGGATGCACGCAGGTGACATCTCCCTATTACTAATAATGAATCCCCCGGGTATGAAGACTCCACCGTGAAAGTGTACCATGGCAGCAACCGATGGTGGTTCAACTAGCATGCTTTCATCCAGTAGCAAGCCTAGGAGCTCCACAACATTGGACAAAAAGATTGAAATTATCGGCGACAAAAGCATTGGTACATATCAACTCTGTCTCTTCAATTGTAGAAATGTTCTTTTCAATGCTTGTTTACTATGTCAAATGTGGTTTGCAGCAAGATCTTCCTGAAAGATTCAATACCCCAAGCAAACTCAATTCTACTACACACGAGAGGAGTTTCATGGGGAGTATGGCTTAAGCTTTAGGGCAAGCTCTACTAGCACCTCGGTGAGGCTGATGTCACAGATCAAGATTGGTTGTCGGACTTCATGAAGAAAAGGAAGAAGGGCTCTAAAATCTTTATGCATATGACACGACCTTAGTTTGTAGAAGAATGCAGGTTACTGTTTCACAAAGTCTACCAAAACATTCCATCCAACAAAGAGATCACATACAAGTTTGTAAGTTGTTTGTGTATTAGCGATGTCCAATTGCTCGGCAAGATCCTACAGGTCAAAAGGTTGCATGGATTTCTTTTGGTGAACAGGTTTTGGACCATTGCAAGAAGCTTCTGGGTGGCATTGACAAGAAAGTAAAGAATTGGTTGGAGAACAATGAGGGGACATCACTTCATTTCCTTCGTCTTGACAATGTCGGGGCAAGTCCAAAAAAGTGGGCAAAATGCTCTCTTTTCTGGAAGCACTTCTCTAGTTAGTGACTCCTTCTTAAGCCAACAAGTAAAAGCACAGGTGGAGTAGATTTTGATGCAAAAAGGGATGCATTAAAAATTTTGCACAACATTGGATAATGTGAGAGTAGAGCTACAAGACAGGAACCAAAATATGTGGAAGATACAAGGGACATCTTCAGCCGCGACAGTGCTTCAGGGGCAATTGTAGAAGCTCTAGATATTGCGGTCCAGCATGAAGGGAGCTGTCGATACTGACCCTTGATTTTTTGGTGATTAAAGGCAATATGGTTGCTCTAACTAGTGCACTCACAGCTCTTGGGGCCGATGCAAGCAGCTCGAACATAAGAGATGAGGTGGATCGTCTCAAGGTATGTGTCGACCAAGTCAAGGCAGGATTTTTGTTTATGTGGTAATGCCTTAAGTACTTGACATGGTACTCTCTTCTATTTAGGTGGTTATTTTTGTCATGCCAGTTATTTTTGTTTATGTGGTAATTCCCTAAGTACTTGACATGGTACTCTCTTCTATTTAGGTCATTGTTTTTGTCATGCCAGTTATTTTTGTTATGGTGCTAAGTGCCCAATCTACTTGACAAGGTAGTTTTTTCTATTGTGGGGTTCTTTTGTGACATGGCTATTTTTTTGTTAGGTGGTAGAATCCAAGGTACTTTATAGGGTAGTTCTTTCTTTTTTTATACTCTGGTTTTGCACTCCTGTATAGTTCTATCATGGTAATAGTGCCCAAGGTACTTGGCATGGCATGGTAGTTTCTTTTAACATGGCCCCCTTTTGTTACGGTGACATTGACCAAGTACTTTTCAAGTACTTTTCCATGGTGGTTTTTTTTTCTTATGGGTGTTTGTGTTTTCCATGGATTTTGTATGTTATTGTGATACTTGTCATGGTAGTTTTTTCTACCATGACAGGTGTAGGGGTCATGGCTATTTTTCCAAGTATCATCTAATGGCCAAAATGCCTGTCATGGTACTTCTTTTTATCATGGTGGTGTTTTTTCCATGGTAGTATTTTCTGTTATGGTACTTTTCTTTTGCTATGGTTGTAGTGCTCAAGGTACTTTTCTACTTTTCATGGTATATGTCTTGATATTTTTAATGGAATGACAGTTTTTTGATATGGTGGTAGTGTCCAAGATACTTTTCTACCTGCCATGGTATTTTTCATTGCCTTAGTGGTTTTTTTGGAGTGCCAGTTATTTTGTTACGTGACAGTGTCCAAAGTACTTTTTTATGGTAGTTTTTCTTGTTAAAGGTACTTATCATGGTACTTTGGGCTATAATGGTGCTTCTCAGATCTAATCCCTGTGGCATTTTGTTATTCATCTGTCATGCAGAAATAAGTGACTGACTTGGAAGCATCAACGAGTATGTGTGTGCAACATATCAACTTTTGTGAGAGCATATTGGAGCAGGTGAAGGCTGGTAACACAATGTTATTGCTTTTGACAGCTGGCCAGCACTTGAGCCACTTTCAAGCTACAGTCTCTATTCCAGGACTATGTGCGCATGTGGTCTATGTATACACGCTAGTATGCGGTCATGCATACCATGCTCTGTGTTTTGCTGCCTAGCTTGGATCAGAGACGATATGCGCGGATGCCTCTTACAAGAGGAGTATTCCACATTGACTTAAATCAATGCTCCTGTATATAGGTTGGTTGTCGTTGCTCCAAATCTCATATAAATACAAGAACTGTTCAGATTGCCTTCAAGTATTTGTTGATTGCACAAGCCTGAACTTCACTAATGTGCTTGCAGGTTCTGACCATATTCCTTGTGTGGCACCAGTACAGGATGACATGCCAAAGGTTGTGCTACAAGCTACTCCTAAAGCCCATAGTGTGGACTCCAGTGAGGACACTCCACTTGTTGAAGGTAGACCCCCCTGTAAGGACAGCAGCAGTTGAGCCACAATCAAGCGAAAGCAGTCCAAAGGAAGATGCAACGATTGATGATGCGGAGGCAATAGCGCAAGAGGGAGTGGAGGCAATATAGTTGGTGATGAGAATCTAGATTCTCCCATCTTTTTGAGTGACATGGTGAAGGTGTCAAAGAAGCATAAGGAAAGCAGCGATGGTAAGTGGTAATGGTATTGGACTTGCCAACTTCTAGGCAATGTTAGCATGGGGCTGATGTGTTGTTTTATAACATAGGTGGACCTTCCAAAAAGAATAGACCTTCGGAGTTGTGGGACGCATGTTTAATCTCACCATCCTATCTTATTGTAGTATTAGCGAGAACCACAATCAATTTGTCAAACCATGGGACGAAGCTGACTCCACTAGTGCATAGAGGCTACAAGAGGTTGTCAATCTCTCGGGAAACAACTAACAACTCGCATCTAACTCAAGCTACACTCAAGTGATTGAAATCACCAAAAGCTAATCGCTCATCGGCAAGCAAATCACATCCGTTACAGCATCAAATGACATTCAAATGTAACGAAACTTCTAGGATAAGTTTATAAGACCTAAGCACACATGCTTATGGCTTCAAACCCCACTTTAGGTCAAGTTTCAAAATCGCGATTATTAATAGCAGTGGATTTTTGACCTAGACGTTTTCGACCCAGACTGCATCTAAATGCTTAGCAATGACGTCCCAATACCCTGTCTATTCTTAGTTTTCAATTTAAAAGTGTAAATTCTTAGTTATTATGAAATTAAGCCGCGGGTCGGCGATGCCAAAAACTACGAAATATTGTGAATGGCTTATGTCAATGCGTAGAGCTCTTACCTGTGGCGGTTACAATGCAACAAACGCATTCGCAATGTGACAACCGGAGAGGGAGTAGGAAGCGCGAGAAGGAGAGAAGTGAGCGCCGTTAGCTCACGCTGTGTATTTCTTATCCAAAAACTTATAAAAAACTTACAAAAATTGGCTTTTATACCTTAGCCAAGGTTTTTGAGTGGTCAAAACTAATAATGTGGAGTCCTACCAAAGCTGGGGATTGATTGGCTGATACAATCTGGAAGCTTGTAGCCTCGGCTCATTAATTACAAAGTTTACCAAGAAAATAGAAGTTATAATATTCTCGATTTATCAAAATAATAATTGTTGTACAAGGAGAACTCCGAAAAATGGTGTCCCCGTTAGCTTGCTGCTAACATTCCCCCCCTCCTCGCTATCCTATCTTATTGCAGTATTAACGAGAACTACGATTAATTTGTCAAACCATGGGATGAAGCTGACTCGACTAGTGCATATAGGCTACAAGAGGTTGTCAATCTCTCGGGAACAACTAACAACTCGCATCTAACTCAAGCTACACTCAAGTGACTGAAATCACCAAAAGCCAATCGCTCATCGGCAAGCAAATCACATCCGTTACAACATCAAATGACATCCAAACGTAACGAAACTTCTAGGACAAGTTTATAAGACCTAAGCACATATGCCTATGGCCTCAAACCCCACTTTAGGTCAAGTTCCAGAATCTCGATTATTAACAGCAGTGGATTTTGGACCTAGGCGTTTTCGACCTAGACTGCATCTAAATGCTTAGCAATGATGTCCCAATATCCCGCCCATTCTTAGTTTTCGATTTAAAAGTGTAAATTCCTAGTTATGATGAAATTAGGCCGCGGGTTGGCGACGTCAAAAACTACGAAATATTGTGAATGGCTTACGTCAATGCGTAGTGCTCTTACTTGCGGGTTGCAATGCAACAAATGCATTTGCAATGTGACAATCGGAGAGGGAGCAAGAAGCGCGAGAAGGAGAGAAGTGAGCGTCGTTAGCTCACGCTCTGTATTTTTTATCCAAAAACTTGTAAAAAACTTACAAAAATTGACTTTTATACCTTAGCCAAGGTTTTTGAGTGGTCAAAACTAATAATCTGGAGTTCTACCAAAGCTGGGAATTGACTGGCTGATACAATCTGGAAGGTTGTAGCTTCGGCTTATTAATTACAAAGTTTACCAAGAAAATAGGAGTAACAATATTCTCGATTTATCAAAATAATAATTGTTTTACAAGGAGAACTCCGAAAAATGGTGTCTGCGTTAGCTTGCTGCTAATATTCCCCCCCTCCTCGCCTGTGTCGTCCCTTGACACAGCTTTATGGGCTGAAGTAGTCTTCGGGTTGACGACGGGCGAGGCGGTCTTTAAGTGCTTCCAGTGTCTTTTGGTATTTGATTCTTCGTTCTTTGTCAGGCACTTGCAAAAATTGCATGGTGACTTGGTTTTTCATTTCCACCGCTGAGTAGCCTACAAATGTGGATGTGAGGTTGCTTATCACCGGTGTAAATATCTTCGTTCGCCAGGTGAAGAATCCACTGTAGAATGCTTCTTCAAAAGCTAGTATATTATGCAAGGGCAAGAACATGCATCTGGCATAGAATCCGTAAAGGATTTCTTCTGAAGGTTACCCACTCAGATCGTAACGTAAGCCTTTGTTCCCTTCCAAGAATGAGAGCCATGGGGCTCCTGTTTGCTCAGGCTCATTGAAAACTTGTATGCATGTAAGTAGCATCCTGCAGATCTTATATAGCATTGCATTGGAGAGATCTGGCAGACTCTTGAAGAATGACATGGTGCCCGTTAGGATTTTCACCATGTATTCCTGCGTCGCTTGGCCTCTCTCTGGAGCTAGCAGCCTGGGGAAGTTGAGCCAAGTTGGCCTCTTCTTCTACAGTGCTTCATGCGCTTGCCATGTCCTTACTCTGGGTACATGACAGAATGTCGGATCTCTTTGTAAGGCTGCATGTGCTCTTGTGAACAGAATTAGGTATCTCGGATTCTTGTTCATCCAGCTTAACCTCTACTTCGGGTGGTCTTTATTTGCGCCATCTTCTTGCATATCCTTGTACAGCCTTTCTTTTACCTGTAGAAGTTCTACCTTGATGAGAGGGTACGGCAGGGATAGTTGGTGCCATTGAGTGTTGATTTGATTGGGAGTGCGTTGAGTGACGTTGACAGAGTGTAAAACTCTCAACTCCCAATCCATAGCGGCCTTCCACTGCTCATCCACCTCTAGAGTGATTTTCTCCTTCAGTGCGTCTTCTTCAGCTTTTGACAGTTGGACCATTGGCACTATATCTTCGTATGTGATGTGGACCTGAAAGTCTTCATCACCACTCAGCTCTGTTGTGGAGTGCGTCTCAAATTCAGCAAACGAGACCGAGGGAATGTCTATTTGGGGCGGCTCTGAAGTGCTTGCCTCTTCCTGCGTGTTTGGCTTTCCATCTCTGAGGAGTTGATTTATCCGTTTGAGTTCTCCTATCTCCTTTAGGAGCTCCTCCTCTCTTTGAACCCGCATCAGTGTCAGGTCTCTGCGCTGTGACTGTTCGAGCTTTAATTCCAGTTCTAAATCCTTGTTTTTCTTTTCAAGTGCCTTGTACACTTTTATCAGTTCCCTTGATCGAGGCCACGGTTGGATTTTCTCTGATTTGCCGCAATAAAATGACCTGATCATCGATTCTCTGTTTGGAATATTGCAGGGAAGCATTGGCAACATCTAGCTGAACTTGAATTTTTTGAGCTGATAGAGAGGTTGTAAGAAGTTCATTCGTGACTTCTGTCAGGTGCTCGTCTTTTACCTTGTAGGCATCAGATAATTTAGTGAGGAGGTCACCTAACTCCTCCATTTCCTTTTGTTGTTTGTCCCTGGCTATCTGATGCTGTTCCGCTTCTGTCTTTAGCTCTTGCACTTACCTTTGGAGATCAGTGATGATAATCATCCTGTCTTCGAGCTCTCCTTGAAGAGCGTCGATCACCATTTCTAGTTCCTTGGCCTTTATGCTGTGGTTTAAGGCTGCTGAGCGGAGTTTCTCCATCATGTCTTGCATCTGCGTTGCATACTGATTCACTTGTAAAATAACTTCATCATTGGACTGCCACTTCTCTTGTCTTGCTAGTTGGGATGTGCTTGCAGCCTCATGTGTTGCTTCTTGCTGTGTTGTAAGTGCTGGTGGTTCTATAGAGGTAGATGGTTGTTCTTCTACTTGGCCATCCTGAGGCTTTGATGCCTCGGTAGTTTCTGGATGAGTGGAAGTAAATGGTGTGGTCTCAACTCTTATTGTCTCTTCAGGTGTTGACCTTTCTGCCTTCTCTGGCTCAGGCTCCGTCTCATGTGTAGTGGTATGCTCTTTTTTGTATCTACTTCCTTATCCGTTTCTTCCACCGGCTTTTGAGTTTCTTATGTTGCCTGCTCCGGTTCTGGCTCGGCTTCTTTTTCCTCATGTCTTTCAGTGGGGTCAGCTTTTTGTGTAAATTTTGTTTGTTGGGTGGATTCAAAATCTTTTTCTTTTTCAGTCTCTGCTTCTTCATTGGTACCTTGGCCTGGTGGTGATGGTGGTGGGCTAGGCATGGGATGATCCCGTTGTTCCGACGGTGGTGAGGTGGGTCGGGGAGATGTCTGGCTTTGCTCTTGAGTAGCCATTTCCTCAGCTTTCTTTGCCACTTCTTCTGCTTCTTTCAGCTTTAGGGATTCGGCCTCTTGGTACATTCTTTCTAAATAATTTGTTGGATTATTTGCCTCTTTTCTTGTATGATGCTTTGTTCGAAGTCTCTTCAGTCCTGTGGCTACCCACTTTTCTGGGTCCTTTCCTTGTGCTTGCCTACTGCGTTGGTAAGCCTGTTTTTTTCTTTCAAA
Organism: Adiantum capillus-veneris; assembly: GCF_014529385.1. Lineage (NCBI taxonomy): Eukaryota > Viridiplantae > Streptophyta > Polypodiopsida > Polypodiales > Pteridaceae > Adiantum > Adiantum capillus-veneris. The sequence continues at coordinate 139,556,850 of NC_140931.1, read as the reverse complement.
ACACGCTTGTTTTTGAGTTGGCTCCTCTTGGTGGGCAACCACAACTTTCCTCTTCATCTCTTCCCTCCGAGCTCTCTTTTCTTCATTGTCAGAGCTCTCGTTGATGTGCCGCTCTGGTGAGATGTCATCTGATTCATCACCTGATTTAAACAATCTTTTACCTGATCTTGTAGCTCTTGGAGAGGGTTGTGCTGCCAAGATCCATGTATTCTGATTAGGGGCAGGCGGTAGGTTATCAGCCATGCCGATGGCATGATAGACTATTCTTGTCAACACTTCTGGCGTGCCCAAGTATGTTATTTTACCCTCCTTGGTGCCCTTCAAGGTTGTCAAGACATACTGCGCGTGGTCCACAGGCTGCCTTGTTGTTGACTTAAGAACCTGAGTAAAGATGGTGGCCACGGCATGATTTGGTGTCGTGTACCTTGGTGGCCTTTCTGCCAGGAAATGGAAGTGTTGATGGTACAGACAGGCTGGATCTTCCACCTATTTGTGGATGAGATCGGAAAATGTAGCCCCGGTTGTCTCCTTGGTAAATGTGTCTGCGGTCTTCCTGTCTCTTGCCCGCATGGTCATTCCTTCAGTGGGAAGTCTGAGTGCCTCTACCACTATTTCTTTTGTGATTACTACCTGGACCTTGTTCCCTTGGGTGTTTGATATCTGGGCAGTTCCGTCTTCTTTGATTGTGGACAAAAGCTTGTAAGCTTTCTGGAAGTCCACTCCGCAAGGCTCTTGTTCGTAGAAATGCCTGAGCCCCAACCTGCGGTTAGCCTCTTTGGTTTCTGGCTTTGCAGCTACATCATAGACCTCTTTAGGCAGGAGCTGCAACTCCACTTGATGCCCTTCTTCACTCTTGAATCTGCAAGTGAAGACCATGGTGTGGTGCTCTTTCAGCTGTTCTTTAGAAAGATAGGATGCTTTTTCCGCTTTGACTGACTCGGGGTCTAGTTGATACGCAGGCAGTTCTTGTAGTTTCTCTTTTTGGTTTAGCTTCTTCTTGGCCTTCTCCGCTGCTTGCATTGCTCCTGTTCAGTGAGAATAGAGTGCAAAGTTAGCAGATTTGTCGGATTTTTCTCTGGAATGTCCTTTTAGATTGAAATGCTGCTAATCTGGTCCAAATTGCTTCAAAATCAATTTTTGAACAAGCAAAGATGCATAAAATCATGCAAGGGACAAAACTGTATGGTCAAAACAAAAATTTGCAACCAAAGTAAATAACGCGATTATTTACAGCTGAGGAAAATTTTCAACTTTTTGCAAACTTGGCTTTATAGGCTTGAAGTATATGCCAATTACATGCTCTGAGTGAAATATGGAGTCATTTGGATGCACAGGTTGAAAATGGTACCAGATTTTGGCTTTAGGTTCTCTGAAACAGTAGATATAAAAGAAATTTGAAATTTTGAAATCCAAATTGATTCAAAGTTGGCTAGTGGGCTTATCACAACATGTACTTTGAATGTATGATGGCCAAATATCAAAATTCTTCAAATTTGACCAAAAAGTAAATAATCACGATTATTAACTTTTCTTCCAAAATTGGCATTTTTTGGTACAAATTGGTTCTAGGCATGGCATAGACCTTGGGTATGAGATATGAGGTGATTTGGATCAAAAAATGTTGTTCATAACCCAAATTTTGGCTTGCAAAGACTTCTTTGCGTTTTTTTTGGCAATTTTACAAGTAATCGGTGGTCATTTTGGCTTATACTTGAATTTTGGCATGTAATAGGTGTGTACACATGATAGGTGAGGTGATTTGACAATTTCCAAGCAAAAATGATGCAAAAGTAAATGATCGCGGTTATTAACTTCAGTGACAAAAACTCACAAATTTTGACCTAGACATGTTTCATACACCTAATACAAGTTCTAAATTGAATTTGGTCAAGTTTGGTCATGCCGGCATCACTTTGTGCTCTGTCGACTCTGAAATCACCGTTTTTTGTGATTACTGTGTCTGTTGGGTTGATCGGTCAACTTTGAGGCTTTGGACTTGTCCGTAACATAGTCGTGAAGCTACCTGTCCAATTTTGGCTCATTTGGAGTCAGTTTGGCCTCGTATGTCGAATTTGACGCTTTATAATCTTCAAGTTGTTTTCTGCTTTTCGAGGGCTTTGCTTGATGGATTCATCAAACCAATCATATACATTGTAAATGAACCTCATTAGCAAGCCATCTGTAGAGTCAGGTCAGAATTCTGGTATTTGTCAAAAACCTACCTTTTTTACTGGGGCCCCCTTGACCCCAGCCGAATGGTCATCTGATGGTATAGAGAGGTTCTATTATGTTAGGGCGTGCTATGGTTCAAATCCCATCCGATTTGGTCAAACTGGCAGGCCGCTATGGTCAGTTTCAGGTCATAGGTCTTCGTGCACTGCTCGATTTCTAGGGTTTTTTCTAAGGCTTTAAACTAGCTACCAGCTGTACAAAATGGATCATTATCGAGTAAAAAACTTGCCCCTCATGTCTCGTGTGAGACGGCGCTGAAAAGGGTCAACTGTGGGCTCAGAAAATGTCTCGCGAAAGAGGCCGAAATCTCTCTGTGCAAAGGCTCCAAGTGGAAATGAGGTGGTTTTAGCCTACCATGGATGCCTATACTGGACTTCCCAAACCAAATTTCCCCAGATTCCCCCGTTAGTCCTACTAGGCCGTGAAATCTATGTTAGATTCAAAAATTTCCCTGATCAAATTCCTATAGCTCATTCTGCAAGAATTTTGCAAAAGTAGACATGGCCACCTAATTTAGGCTTCCCGCTTCCATCTTTTGATTTTATTGAAAATTTTTGTGCTTGTTCGTCTTATCACCATCATGTCTTCAATTTTTCCATCTGAGCTTCCCTGCTATTTATTATTAATTTTGACATGTTTATTTGAAAAAATCAAAGAAAATAGCAAAATGCTCTAAAAAAGTAAAGTAGAAATCCAATAATTAAGAAGATCCCTTGAAAAACATAGCTTTATTGTTTTTTGTTGGATTTCTCCATTTTTAAGCCTCCCTATCAACAACAATGATGAAAAATATCCGAAAAATGACTATTTTTGATGATTTTCTGATAGTATATACACTATTTACACTCATCGGGAAAATATTATCAGTAAATTTTCCCTTGATGATGAATTATAAGGGCATTATTAGGTAATTTTGCAAAAATCACACGTTAACATGGAACTTTTTCCTCTCTCTTCAAACATTGCCCTTAATTATTTAGTACTTAGTGCCCTTCCACCCCTCCTAGGTGGCGTACTCCGGAACGACTGCGTGCATGGGTTGAACAATTGTGTCTGTGCATAACCATGATTGGCTCTACCATGATATGAAGATCAATGCAATTCAAACCAATATGCTGTGCAAGAGCTGGGTCTTGAGTAATTAACTCAAGGGTTTCCAATGTCGAGGTTTGCTGATGATGTCTTCCAAAGAGCAAATCTTGTAGCTTTTGTGCTCTCTGTTTAATTGTACCATCAGGGTGCTTTAGCACTCTGATTGCTTGAGCTGTTGATAGAACTTTGGACTGTTGTCGATCTTTTTCTCTCCATTGGTAGCTTGGTCAGCTTGGTGTTGCATGCTGTGGTGGAGTCTGTTGAGACTTAACGTGCCACTGCTTGTTGGTTTAGCGATTTTTGGAGAACATAAGTGCTCCTTTTTCTTCCAAACCCTTTTCATGTTAGGTTCCTTGCTCGTAGATGCTCGATTCTGTGTTCGAATCCTTGGAACCTGCTTTTGTTTCTTTGGGCAAGTTTTAAGCACCAAAATCTGAAGCTGTGCTTTTGGTATCCAAATCTGCCTGACTCCTTGCATGTTACATGTAGCATTTGATTGTCGAGGGGATGGAGAAGATTGGCTTCATGGATTGGTTTGCTAATTGCTTCTTTTCCATTCTTCCTTGCTTGGTGCAATTGGAACAATGAGTTGCCCTCCTTTAGGTGATAGCTTTAGCTGGTTCGTATCCCAATCTGGTACTGCTTTGTATGTACGCATCCAGGGAATTCCAAGAATCATCGTTTCATTCATGTGTTTATCCGACAAGCATACAAACTGATGCGGACATGAACATCCATGTACTATCACGTTCAAGTTGACTACTCCCAATGTTGGACTTGGATTCTTGTTGCATCCTTTCATTGTCGCTATTCCTGCTGTCAATGCTTGACTTGTTGCCCTCTTGTATGTGGAATAACTGACTGCATTCACTCTAGCTCCTGTGTCTACCAAAGCATTGGTACTATGATTGTTGAGCTGTACTTTGATGCGCAGATCCATTCCATTTAACCAGTCGTGATCTGTTGAAACTGCGTCTTTAGGTAATTCCCATTGTCGATCATCTAGTTCCAAAGTGTTGATGGAAATCGGTATTTGTTGATTCTTGAGAGCAGCTTTATGCTTGAGTGCCCGAAGTCTAGCTTCCTCTTGGGCTTTATCAATTACCTGCTGTCGTTTGATCTTCCTTTTTTTGGCTGCATGCATTCTCTCTAGCAATTTATTGGTTAGTGGCAACTTGTATTTCTTTAAATGACATCCACTAATCCAATTAGCCATTGGTTCACCATCTAGGGTGGACAATTTTACTGCTCCACTTGGAGATACATCTTCAATGATAAATGGTCCGTTTTTCTTTTTCTTAAACTTGGGAATGTGTTGCTTATGGGAATAGACTAGAACTAAATCCCCTTTCTTGAATTTTTTTGTAATTAAGTGGGAATAAAAAAACTATTTTTGTTTCTACTTTTGTGCATAGATATGAGCTACAACAGTTAGCCTTTGCTCGTCTAGCTTTTCCAAATCTTCAGTCTTTCTGACAATTCATGTCCAGTCCACTCAAGATTCTGTGCTACCCTTAATGTCTACAATAGAAATTCTATTGGCAGTATGACATCATGACCATAAACAAGGTTAAAGGGTGTATGTTAGCAGCAAGTTAACGCGGACACCATTTTTTGGACTTCTCCTTGTAAAAACAATTATTATTTTGATAAATCGGGAATATTGTAACTCCTATTTTTTTTGGTAAACTTTGTAATTAATGAGCCGGGGCTACAAGCTTCCAGATTGTATCAGCCATTCAATTTCCAGCTTTGCTAGAACTCCATATTATTACTTTTGACTACCCAAAAACCTTGGCTAAGGTATAAAAGCTAATTTTTGTAAGTTTTTTAGAAGTTTTTGGATAAGAAATACACAACGTGAGCTAACGGCGCTCACTTCTCTCCTTCTTACGCTTCCTACTTCCTCTTCGGTTGTCACATTGCGAATGCATTTGTTGCATTGCAACCGCAGGTAAGAGCTCTATGTATTGACGTAAGCCATTCACAGTATTTCGTAGATTTTGGCGTCGCCGACCCACGGCCTAATTTCATCATAACTAAGAATTTACACTTTTAAATCGAAAACTAAGTATAGGCGGGGTATTGGGGAATCATTGCTAAGCATTCAAATGCATTTTAGGTCGAAAACAACTAGGTAAAAATTCCACTGCTGTTAATAATCGCGATTTTGAAACTTGACCTAAAGTGGGGTTTGAGGCCATAGGCATGTGTGCTTAGGTCTTATAAACTTGTCTTAGAAGTTTCGTTACGTTTGGATGTCATTTGATGCTGTAACGGATGTGATTTGCTTGCCGATGAGCAATTTGCTTTTGGTGATTTCAGTCACTTGAGTGTATTTTGAGTTAGATGCGAGTTGTTAGTTGTTTTCCAAGAGATTGACAACCTCTTGTAACCTCTATGCACTAGTCGAGTCAGCTTCATCCCATGGTTTGACAAATTAATCGTGGTTCTCGCTAAAACTGCAATAAGATAGGATGGTGAGGTTAGACATACGTCCCACATTTGGCGCCGCTGTCGGGGATCGAAGAGACCTAAACTAAGAAAAAACACGAGCGTCTTGTGTAATTGTCCTTTAACTTCCTCTAGGTTTGCCTAGAGTTCAAAACTCTCTTTTAGAAACCGCATAGCTTAAGATTGTCGTCTTTTGCTGTGTAGAGGGAGCTTGGAAGTAATCGTACTTGCTGAGTACCTTTAGGACTGTAGGATTGTAGATTTAGATTAGGATTTGGAGAATGATTGGCAGACGAGACAAGTCTTAACAAGACTTTAAAAAACATAAAAAACGCAAGAAAACGAGTGTTTGTGGACACTTTCCACAACCCCATTGCATGAGAAACTAGGAGTAGGGTAAGTAGGATCCAAGGTGGATTTCATAGCATTGCTCTCTTTGAAAGAATCAAGTGTGAGTTGTTATGTAAGGTTGTATAATTTCAGGTCTGCGGCTAGAAATAGCACGGAAAGACTCGAATTCACTCAATCCAACTAGGGAGTAAGCCTAAGAGTTGTCTGAACCAGTGGGTAAGCTCAAGGACACTTCGCGGTAAAAAATTCAAGAAGTTGACCAGAACTCAGATTATTTACTTTTTCTTGACTTTTTAGGCCAAACTAAGTTTTGACTTGATTTATAGGCTTAAAAAACGTCATAAAAAGACTGTCTTTGAGAAAATTCCAAAAAAGTGCTCATTTCAAGCCTCAAGTTAATAATCACGATTATTAACTTTTTGCTTTAAATTAGCCAAGACTCATATCATTGATTCATTGCATGTGTACAAACAACTTTTGTAAAGGCCCAAGAGATTTGGATCACTAAATTGGCAAAAAACTGGATAAAAACTAAAGTTTGTTCTGACTTTTTGAATCTTGAGTGTGAATTGAGGAAAAATTTATCCAAACTTGTTGAAAATTGATTCATAGGCTTATATTGATGTGATAAACATGTGTATATGCTCAATTGACCAAAAACTTGCAAAATTTTGGCAAAAGTAAATAATCACGATTATTTACTTCTGCCCTGTTTTTGAACTTTTTTGACCAAGTTGGTATACCACTAGCTTTACCATGTTGTAATAAGCCCATAAACCAAATTTGGTAAGATTTGGATCACTGGAGTGAAAACTGTGACAAAAATTGCAAAGTTAATCTGCGGACAGATAATTGATGACCATTTGACCAAGAATTATCCAAACTTGATGAAAATTGGCTAGTGACCTTAACATAAGGTGCTTGATAGATCTGTGTCAAAGTTGGGATAAAAATTTACAAAAAATTATCAGGAGTAAATAATCGCGATTATTTATATTTGCTTCAAAACTTGGCGATTTTGCAAATTTGAATATACCACAAGGTCAAGCATATCAATTGGACCCCACAAATCAATTTTGGTGAAATTTGGACCATAAAAGTGAGACTTAAGCCAGATTCTCGAAATCAGAGTCTACGGACACGGAACAGTGAGTAAACTTGATCAAATTTTGTCCAAACTTGTTGAAACTTGCCCACGGGCTTTAACAAGTTGTATACTTGCCAAACCAATCCAAAAAGTGCAAAAAAGTGACAAAAGTAAATAATCGCGATTATTTACTTCTGCTATCCAAAGACTTCAAATTTGACTTTTGGGCTTATACAGTGTTAGACCAGCGTAATATAAGGCCATGGGGAAATTTGGGTTCAATCGGATCAAAATTGATACAGATACACTCAGTTTACAGATTGCAGATTAAACCTTTGATTTTGCTAAGCTGAATCTGAAAGTCAAAATTTTGACTTCCATAGCACGAATTGAAGTGAAATACAGAGACGAATCACTGGAGTTCTCAAGAGCTCTACTGTCCTTATAGAAAAATAACTAATTTGATAAATTTTGTGCAGGAATCAGGTTGCAGACAAGGAATCAGTGGCTTGACAGAAAGTTGCAATTGAGTCAAGTGGAAATTGATGACAAGTCAATCTAAGGTGAGTACTCAAACCAGGGTTTCATAAGTCTATATGAACCTTAGATCCGGTTGTGTAATAGGAAATCAAGGCCTATTCAGAGAAAACACCAGTAGAGTATCCACTGAAGAAAGCGTGAATCAAGGTAATTCCTTGCACACAATTCCTAAAGAAGTCTCGAACACTTTTCCAGATTCAACATCCGAAATGTCTTCTTACTCGACTCACTCGAAAATCGGAAGTACAATGTGCTACAAGCATATACTCTCTTTTTACAAAACTAATCATCATGGAGCCCAAGTGTACTTGGATCCTAACAAAGAGTATGTTATTCGCATTGATGATCATGGTATTGAGTTCGAAGAAGAGGTTAGGGCAAACAAACAACAAAAAATATACATGGATCGAAACGGAACTCAATATGTACAAGTTGAAAATCCTGACGTGGTAGACAAATGGGGCTTAGAAGTAAACACTATAATCCCAGATATGTCAGCAAAAGAAGGACCACCAACTTTGGAATTTGAGGGATACGATCAAGTAGACTTGAAGCCTTTGAAACGGCTTAGTACGGATAATCCTAGGATCGGAGTCTATTGTTGGGAAGATAGAAACATAAAAGCTCTTTTGTGGACTTCTCATGCTAGACCAGGACAATTAACGGCCATGAAGATCATCTATATCTTCAAAATCAAAGATAAGGGATCTGCGGATCTACCAACTTACTTGTTTAGGAATTGTTATAACAACAATTTTGTTATGATGACTCCTGAGGAGGTAGAACAAACCAAATACCAGGGGTATTCCATACGGGATTGGATATTGGGTCAAGGACCAGAAACCACTCCAAGAGACGAACATCGTAAGAGATCATCTAAGATTAATGTGAAGAAACCAGAAACCACCTCATCACGTAGAAAAGAGGGTGACACTAAGGCCAGCACAGGGCTACATGAGTCACTATTTCCGACAGACTGGTTTGAAGAACTCGGAACAGGACCAACTCCCAGAAAACCTGGAGTTGAACCAAATAGACGTGTCAGACCAACTGATTTTTAAAAATGGGTCAAAAAATACAGTGGATCCGGGGATCCATATGACCACTTAGCAAGCTTCAAGCGAGTGCTAAGAGCATAGCGTATATTTGATTTCCATACTCAATTCGAGGGGTTCGAAATGACATTAGAAGGAAAATCTTTGACATGGTTCCAAAACATTCCACCATTGTTAATCATGGATTTGAATACATTAGCTCAAGGATTTGTAGCTGCTTGTTCTAAAACAGGGATTAAACATAATACGATAGCTCAAATCTACAACTTTAAACAGAAACATGGTGAGTCTGTTAGGGATTGTGCAACTCGAATGAAACAATACATTGCCAGATGCCCAGAGATGGAGATGCCTGCAGAAGAGCAACTTGTCTCATTGTTTCTGGAGGGACTGCTAGACAAAGAACTTCATGCTATACTCTATAGTAAAAAGCATACAACCCTAGAGGCGTGTGTCTGATGCTTCGACCTAGGAGACAATTGTGAGATCTTTAATAAAGAGGATGTCCCTAAGGATAACCAAAGCGAGAAGACTGCTTCCACAAAACGGGCACAATTGGGAACGGCTTTTGCGGCACCACTCTCAACCATAGAAGATATGCTAAAAAGGATGAATGACATGATGAACAATATGCAAAAAACACCTATGAGAGGACCAGGTAAGGGAATATCCCCACAAGGACAACCAATTAGGCCACAAAAATGGTGTGCAATCGAGGGTAAATAGACCAACCACAAGACCCACGAGTGCTACTTCAGACCAAAGTATGATGGGAATGTTCAATACGTGCCCATGAGACCACAAGGACAACCCATGTACAGATATCGGCCTAATATGGCTCAAGTTCAAAGACCACCAATGGATATGGAGAGACCTCAACCTGTGTTGGGACAAAAACCTCCTTACCTAGGACATAATGTGGTGCCTGTAAAGTACATGCACTCAGAAGGAGTCATAGATGAACAAGCATTAGTGCCTGTTACAACCTTTGCGGAGCCTAGTCCATCTACAGTAATGGTAGAGGGAGATTGGTATAATCCATAACCACCACCAATGGAGGAAACCATGACTTATGCTCCATCAGAGCTCGCACCAATGTATTATGTAGCTAATCAAGGTGTCAAACCTCCCATGGGAAGACCCATGATGAAGCCCAGAACAGGAAACTGTCATAACTATGGTGCTGATGACCATTGGAAGAACGAATGTCCAGAGCCTGACAAAAACCTCAAACCAATTGAAGCCTATTGCATACAATGTTTCAAAAAGGGAGGACACTTTCTGGAAGATTGTCCTATGAATCCTTTTAACAAAGGAAAAATTGTAGTTAACGTAGTCCAAGTGATGCCTAGTAGCTCATCAGAGATCGAACCGATTGTTCCAATCAAGGTAATCACTAGAGCCCAAGCAAAGAAAAAGAAAGACAATTCCTCTGATGATTCCGAGAACACGAAAATTTCTTCTCAAAGAATCAAAAGGAGCAAAAGCAAAAGATATGAGATGAGAAAACAAAAACAACGGGTTGAAAACGAAGAGAAAGAAAAAATTCTAGCCCAGGACAAGTTGAAAGAAACTGAAGCCTACCAAGTAGGACTTAAAGCGGGCCAAAACATGGAAAACAAATGGAAAAACTATCCATCTCCAGACATGGAAGCAGCTAAGCTGGAAGCTTATCAAAATTTGATAAGAATCACGCAGGCAATGCTGGATAAACAGAAACCCAAGCTTGAAAGTATTGCAAAACCAGAAGAGCTTGCGGTAGAAGAAACGAAAGCAAAATCCGATGTGGTGGCAGAACCCCATCTTGAAACAAATGAACCAGAGCTCATAGTGCCGGACAGTGAAGATGCCTTAGAAGGAATTCCATTCGTAGAGGAAGACTGGCCAGGACACTTATGGGAAAAGGTAAGGGAGATCAATGACGGGAGCCTAACTTTAAAGTCGGCTCCTATAGAGGAAGTTTGGTTGGATAACCTACCATCTGATATAAACATGGATATACAATCCATATACGGGGATTGCGGACCAAAAGCTTCAGGGATATCTAAACCAATGACATTAAAAAAATTACCTTCTTACTTGGGAGATAACGAAGATGAATCTATCATTTGCAAAACCACTCAAATCAAAAGAGCCAAACAGACCCTAGAAGTAAACAACATTCATTCAATCATGTCTACACCTATCCAATGCACTCTTACTTTGGGAGAACTATTGAAACTTAGGCCATACTTATGGAACGATTTACAGAAAACCCTAGAAAAGGTGGGGATAACGGGATTAATCTCTAAGAATCTGGGAAACTCGAAAAATGAAACGGAATACAAAGAGAGTCGATCAGTTCCTATGAACAAGGTAGGAGAATATTATGAAGGGGAAGAAGAAAACACTACCCTCCCAGTGAAGTATAATGACATTGAAACCATGGCAATAGTGGATAGTGGAGCTGGCATAGCCATAGCCACTAAAGTAGTATGGGAATCTTGGGGACAGCCAGCCATTAGACAAACGCGAATGAAATTGCAATTGGCTGACGAACACATTGAAAAACCATTAGGGCTACTAGAAAAAGTGATAGTCAACTCCTGTGGAATTGAATATCAACACACTTTGGCCATAGTAGACTTTGGGAAAAAACTCAACTATGAAATCATATTGGGAAGACCTTTCATGCGACAAGTACATCTTATCCAAGATTGGAAAAACGACTATCTGTACTTGAAGCAAGTGGGATCTATAACAAGATTCAATCTAAAAGACCACACCTATAGAGACGTCTTGAAAACACCCATCTAAGAGTTTGATTCAGTCTCTTCGGCTGAAACTAAACTTCCATCTTGGCTAAACAAAGACACTCCTATTTGGATCTGTGGAGCTTCAGAAAATGGAATCTTAAGACGAGAGGAATGTATCCTAGCAAGGGACTGTACAGACGAAGCCTACATACCTGAACCCTTTCTAGAGCATTTATTCGAACCATTCGAGTGGACTCAAATCTTAGCGACAACGGATGTATGCGTGAACACGTCTATGCCTACTCAATTTTGCAATGAGGATGGCTACGACATAATTCCCATCCAAATGATGTCAGTTCTTAACATTGAAAACAAGGATGAGGAAACAAAGGACTTGATGAAAGCTCAACAAGTCTTTTCTGACCTCTATTACGATGCAACTAATGAGTTGGATGAACACTTAGCTACCTCTGAAGATTCGGGATCCGAAAAAGAACATACGAGAGCTCAACTACTCTTAAGGGGAAGGGAGGAAAAGTTTTTTGACTTTCCAAACCAGAAATCAAGAAGACAAAAATGGTATAGAAAAAAGAGGGAGACAAAAATTGTGAAAGCACGACCTATGCCATCAGTCTCCAGTAAAACACAATTCCTGATGCAGATAGATGCCAATGATTGTGTTAAGGACAAAATAACTGGCAGATATCCTTCAAACGGAAACTCAAAAATGTCTCAGACATTGAGAAAAACAAGGAAGGGTACTCACAAAGAATATCAGGATAAAAAATCACTCATGACCAGAGTCGAGTGGAAAAAGAAATATCAAGAGTTGAAGAAAGCTCTAAAGGAGATATACACAACCGAAATGGAAACCACGGAAGAGGATGATAAGGATGTAATGCATGTTCCATCCCATTACAAAAAGTATACTCTCCAATATCGGAAAATCATAATCAAACAAGCGGTTAGGGAACTACGGAAACAAGGCGAGTCTTTCGAAGGTCCTGAAAACGCTAAAAGGGTAGACTTGGTTGAACCAGGAGAAGAGCCTAGACCGGCTTACATTGCAAATGACCTAACAGAAGAAGAAGGAAAGCTTTTGCTAAGCTTGTTAAAGGAATACCGGGATATCTTTGCTTGTTCTTACAAGGATCTCAAGGGTGTTGATCCAGAAATCTCCAACATACTATACCCATGAGAGATGATGCGAAACCAAGTAGACAGAGACCATACACTTATAACAAACATTTGCAAGGTAGATCAAAGAAGAGATTGAAAAACTAAAGGAAGCTGAATTCATTTACAAAATTGAACAAACTGATTGGGTGTCCCCAATTGTGACAGTACCTAAGAAGAATGGAAAATTACGAGTGTGCGTTAATCTCAAAACAGTGAATGCAGCTACCATTAGAGACAACTTTCCTCTTCCGATAACGGAACACGTTTTGAGAATGAGTGGCAGGAAAAGAAGCTTACAGCTTCTTAGATGGCTTTTCGGGATACAATGAAATTTTGGTTGACCCAAAAGATCAGCATAAAACTGCTTTTGCGACAGAATGGGGTATATTTGCCTATCGGGTTATGCCGTTTGGGTTAACTAATACTCTAGCCACATTTCAGAGATTGATGAGCCATGCTTCCAAAGAGTATCTTCGGAAATTCTTGGAAGTATACATGGATGATTTATGTGTACATTCGTCAATCCGAGCTGATCATTTTGAACACCTCAAAAAGATATTCGAGAAATGTAAACTTTACAAGATTTGCTTAAACCCGAAAAAGTGCACATTCATGGGAAGACAAGGGAAAATCTTTGGACACATAGTGTCTAAAAATGGCATAGCTACCGATATTGAAAAGATTCATGTCATTGCTGATTTGCCTAGACCAACAACAATTAAAGGAGTATAAACCTTCATGGGACATTGTGGATATTACCGACGGTTCATCTACACGTATGCTATAATTGCAAAACCCATGTATAGCTTGATTACGCACTTTGAATGGACTGAGGCATGTGAAGAATCCTTCATGAAGCTTAAGCAAACTTTGCTATTGGTTGTATACTAGCCTAACCAGGAGATGGGAAAATTGACTTTCCTATTTCTTATGCTAGCCGACAACTGAATATGGCAGAAAAGAATTACATCACCACTGAAAGAGAAGGACTAGGAATGATCTATGCCGTTAATAAGTATAGACATTACTTGTTGGCCAACAAGTTTGTGTTCTTTGTGGACCACCAAGCTTTGTTATATTTGGTCAACAAGCCATGCAGCACAGGAAGAATAGTGAGATGGTTCATCATTCTTCTCGAATTTGATTTCACTGTGGTTGTAAAAAAAAGCACTACACATCAATGAGCAGATCATTTGTCCAGGATTGTTTCAAGGGAATCACCTAAAGGAGTAGATGATGATCTACCAGATGCCTATTTGTTCTCCGTGGAAATGATACCTAGATGGTCGAAAAAAATTGTGTCATTGATGACAATAGCTCAAGTGGATTCACCACTTCCTATCACAGTTGAATTAATTGAGCAATTGGCTATGTATCCATTACTAGCTGGGAGGCTATATAAAAGAAATCGAGACGGGATATTGCTTCTATGCATTAACCCTGAAGAAAAGGATCAATACCTAAGTCAAGCACATGTTACCATAGTAGGACTTCACTTTGCGGAAGACCAAACTATGCAACGAATCTTGAGACTTGGAGTATTTTGGCCGAATATGAGAAGAGATGTTCGATCTTTGTAAAAGATTGCCCTCAGTGTCAAAAAAAACCACCCATTCCTCATGTAAAATTGTTTCAAATGTCACCCGTTCATAAGTGGAGTAACTATTTGGTTACTTACTTATCGAACTGAACATTTCATGAGGATATGAGTAAACGCCGTCAAAGAGCAATTGAAACGGAAGGAAGAGACTATGCTCTCATTGGGAACCAATTGTATCGGAGAGGTAAGGATCAACATTTGCGTCTTTGTGAAAATGAAAACGATCATATTCCGATTATAAAACAAGCACATGCTGGATTAGCTGGAGGTCACTTTTCTAGTGAGACCACCACAAGAACAATCTTGATGGCAGGCATATGGTGGCCAACACTTTTTGTAGATGCCAAAGAATAAGTTCGAAGGTGTGATGCTTGTCAATGAGCAAAAATATAATGGGGTCTAGAGCCTTCGCAAAATGGGGTATAGATTTTGTTGGACCGATACAGCCACCTGCTTATAGAACCCAAGCTCAATATATCATTGTAGCTACGGACTATTTGACCAAGTGGGTTGAGGCTAAAGCAACCCTAAAGAATGATGCCAGAACCACTGCTGCATTCTTATATGAGTATGTATTCATAAGGTATGGACTGCCAATAGAGATTGTCAGTGATCGAGGAACTCATTTCCTCAACGAGGTAATAGAGTATTTGCTTAATGATTTTATGGTTATCCATAACAAATCAGCGCCCTATCACCCACAAGCAAACGGACAAGCTGAGCATACAAATAAAATTCTTAGCTTGGTACTGACCAAATTGGTTAGTTCAGGAAGGACAGACTGGGAAATGAATCTCCATGCTACTCTATGGGGTTATCGAGTTTCATTCAAAACAGCTTTAAATGCCACACCCTTTAACTCTGTTTATGGTCTTGATGCCATACTGCCAATAGAATTTCTATTGCCGACATTAAGGGTAGCACAGACTCTTGAGTGGACTGGACATGAATTGTCAGAAAGACTTGAAGGTTTGGAAAAGCTAGACGAGCAAAGGCTAAGTGCTGTAGCTCATATCTATGCACAAAAGAGGAAACAAAAACAGTTTTTTGATTCCCACTTAATCACCAAAATTTTCAAAAAAAGGGGACTTAGTTCTAGTCTATTCCCTTAAGCAACACATTCCCAAGTTTAAGAAAAAGGGAAATTGACCATTTATCATTGAAGATGTATCTCCAAGTGGAGCAGTAAAATTGTCAACCATAGATGGTGAACCAATGGCTAATTGGATTAGTGGATGTCGTTTAAAGAAATACAATTTGCCACTAGCCAATGAATTGCTAGAAAGAATGCATGCAACCAAACAAAGGAAGATGAAGCGACAACAAGTTATTGATGAAGCCCAGGAGGAAGCTAGACTTCGGGTGCTCAAGCGTAAAGCTGCTCTCAAGAATCAACAGATACCGATTCCCATCAACACTTTGGAACTAGATGATCGACAATGGGAATTATCTAAAGACGCAGTTTCAACAGATGATGACCGATTAGATGGAATGGATCTCCGCATCAAAGTACAACTCAACAATCATAGCACCAATGCTTTGGTAGACACAGGAGCTAGAGTGAATGCAGTCAGTTATTCCACATACAAGAAGGCAACAAGTCAAGCATTGACCGCAGGAATAATGACAATCAAAGGATGCAACAAGAACCCAACTCCAACATTTGGAGTAGTCAACTTAAATGTGGTAGTACATGGATACTCATGTCCGCATCAGTTTGTATGCTTGCCAGATGAACACATGAATGAGACGATGATTCTTGGCATTCCTTGGATGCGTACATACAAAGCAGTACCAGATTGGGATACAAATCAGCTAAAGCTATCACTTAAAGGAGGGCATCTCATTGTTCCTATTGCACCAAGCAAAGAGGAATGGAAAAGATGCAATCAGAGGACCAATTCACAAAGCAAATCTTCTCCATCCCCTCGACAAACAAATGCTACAAGTAGCATGCAAGGAGTCAGGCAAATTTGAGTACCAAACGCACAACTTGTGGATAAACCAAATCAGATCTGGGTGCCTAAAATTTCACCAAAGAAAGAGAAGACGGTTCCAAGGATTCGAGTACAGAATCGAACATCTATGAACAAGGAACCTAACATGAAAAAGGTTTGGAAGAAAAAGGAGCACTTATCTTCTCCACACAACGCGAAACCAATCAAACAGTGGCAAGTTAAGTCTCAACAGACTCTCAAAAACCATGCACCAAGCAGATCGAGCTACCAATGGCGAGAAAAAGCTCGACAACCGTCTAAAGTGCTCCCAACAGCTCAAGCAATCAGCGTGCTTAAACACCCTGATGGTACTATCAAACAGAGAGCGCAAAGGCTACAATATTTGCTCTTTGGAAGACATCAACAACAAACCTTGACATCGGAAACCCTTGAGTTATTTCCTCAAGACTCAGCTCTTGCACAACATATTGAGTTGAATTGCATTGATCTTCATATCATAGTAGAGCCAACCAAGGCTATGCATAGACACAATTGTTCGACCCATGCACGCAGTCGTCCCGGAGAACGCCATCTAGGAGAGGTGGAAGGGTACTACTAAATACTAAGTAATTAAGGGCAATGTTTGAAGAGGGAGGAAAAAGTTTCATGTTAACGTGTGATTTTTTGCAAAATTACCTAATAATGTCCTTATAATTTATCAACAAGGAAAAATTCATTGATAATATCTTCTCGATGAGTGTAAATAGTGTCAAAAAATCATTAAAAATAGTCATTTTTTGGGTATTTTTCATCATTTTTGTTGAAAAGGAGGCTTAAAAATGGAGAAATCTAACAAAAAACAATAAAGCTGTATTTTCAAGGGATTATTTTAATTATTGAATTTTCACTTGTTTTTTTTAGAGCATTTTTTTTTGTATTTTCTTTGATTTTTTCAAATAAAAAGGTCAAAAATTAATAATAAATAGCACGCTCAGATGGAAAAATGAAAGACACGATGGTGATTAGAAAGACAAGGCGGACAAGCATAAAAATTTTCAACGAAATCAGAAGATGGAAGCGGGAAGGCCAAATTATGCGGCCAAGCCTACTTCTGCAAAATTCTTACAGAATGAGCTACAGAAATTCGATTTTGAAAATTTTTGAGCCTAACATAGATTTCACGGCTTAAAAGGACTAACGGGGGAGTCTGGGCAAAATTGGTTTGGGAAGTACAGGTATAGATATCCAGCCTAAGCTAAAACCACCTCATTTCCACTTGGAGCCTTTGCAGAGAGAGCATTTCGGCTTCTTTCGCGCGTCATTTTCGGAGCCCACAATTGATCTTTTTCAGCGCCGTCTCACACGATACATGAGGGGTAAGTTCCTTACTAATCAATGATCCATTTTGTACTGTCGATAGCTAGTCTAAAGCCCTAGAAAAAAACCCTAGAAGTCGAGCAATGCACGAAGACCTACGACCTAAATTTGACCATAGCGGTCTGCCAGCTTGACCAAATCGAATGGGATTGGAACCATAGCATGACCTAACATAATAGAACCATTCCATATCATCAGATGATCATTCGGCTGGGGTCAAGGGGGTCCTCAGTAGAGAATTAGGGTTTTTTGGGAAAGGCCAGATTTCCCACCTGACCCCACAGATGGCTTGCTAATGAGGTTCATATACAATGTATATGATTGGTTTGGAGAAATCCATCAAGTAAAGCACTCAAAAAGTGGAAAACGGCTCGAAGGTTACAAAGCGTCAAATTCGACATACGAGGCCAAACTGATTCCAAATGAGCCAAAATTGGACAGGTAGCTTCACGACGAGGTTACGGACAAGTCCAAAGCCTCAAATTTGACCGACCAACCTAACAGACAGAGTAATCACAAAAAACGGTGAATTTAGAGTCGACAGAGCACAAAGTGATGCCGGCATGACCAAACTTGACCAAATTCAATTTAGGACTTGTATTAGGTGTATGAAACATGTTTAGGTCAAAATTTATGTGAAATGCAAAGTTTGTCACTGTTGTAAATAATCGTGATTATTTACTTTTGCAACATTTTTGCTTGGAAATTGTCAATTCACCTCACCTATCATGTGTACACACCTATTACATGCCAAAAATCAAGTATGAGCTAAAATGACCACCCTTTACTTGCAAAATTACCAAAAAACGCAAAGAAGTTTGTGAAAGCCAAAATTTATGAACAACTTTTCTTGATCCAAATCACCTCATAATTCATACCCAAGGTCTATACCATGCCTAGAATCATTCTATGCCAAAAAATGTCAATCTGGGAAGAAAAGTTAACAATCGCGATTATTTACTTTTGGCCAACATGGGGCAATTTTGAAAATTTGTCATCATACATCCAAAGTACATGATGTGATAAGCCCACTAGCCAATTTTGGGTCAATTTGGATTTCAAAATCTTGAATTTCCTTTATATGTATTGTTTCAGTGACCTAAAGCCAAAATCTGGTACCATTTTCACCCTGTACATCCCAATGAGCCCATATTTCACTCAGAGCATGTAATTGGCACACGTCAAGCCTATAAAGCCAAGTTTGCAAAAAAATTGAAATTTTTTCCAGCTGTAAATAATCGCGATTATTTACTTGGGTTGCAAATTTTTGTTTGACCATACAGTTTTGTTCCTTGTATGATTTTATGCATCTTTGCTTGTTCAAAAATTGATTTGAAGCAATTTGGACCAGATTATCAACATTTTAGTTTAAAAGGACATTCCAGAGAAAATCCGACAAATCTGCTAACTTTGCACTCTATTCACTGAATAGGAGCAATGCAAGCCGCAGAGAAGGCCAAGAAGAAGTTAAACCAAAAGGAGAAACTTCAAGAACTGCCCCCGTATCAACTGGACCCCGAGGGAGTAAAGGCAGCAAAGGCATCTTACCTTTCTAAAGAGCAGTTAGAAGAACACCACACCACAGTCTTCACGGGCAGGTTTAAGAGTGAAGAAGGGCATTCGATGGAGTTGTAGCCCTTGCCTAAAGAGGTCTACGATGTACCTGCAAAGCCAGAAACCAAAGAGGCTAACCGCCGGTTGGGACTCCGACACTTCTATGAACAAGAGCCCTGCGGAGTAGACTTTCAGAAAGCTTACGAGCTTCTGTCCACCATCAAGGAAGACAGAACTGCCCAAATCTCAGACAACCAAGGAAATAAGGTAGAGGTTGTAATTACAAAGGAAATAGTGGCATAGGCACTCAGATTGCCCACTAAAGGGATGACCATGCGGGAAAGATATAGGAAAACAACGGTCACGTTTACAAAGGAAACAACTACAGCTACATTTGCCGACCTCATCCACAAGTAGGTGGAAGAGCCAGCTCACATGTACCATCAACATTTCCATTTCCTGGCGAAAACGCCACCAAGGTACACGACACCAAATCACGCCGTGGCCACCACTTTTACACAAGTTCTGAAGTCAACCACCAGACAACCTGTGGACCACGCGCAATATGTGTTAACAACATTGAAGGCCACCAAGGAGGAGGGAAAGATAACATACTTGGGTGCACCGGAAGTATTGACTAGAATAGCATATCATGCCATCATGCCATCGACATGGCCGACAACCTACCGCCTGTCTCGGATCAGAACACATGGATCTTGGCAGCTCAACCCTCTCCAAGATCTACAAGATTTGATAAGCGATCATTTAAATCAGGTGATGGATCCGATGACAATTCATCAGAGCAGCATAGCAGTGAAAGCTC
Source organism: Adiantum capillus-veneris (assembly GCF_014529385.1). NCBI lineage: Eukaryota > Viridiplantae > Streptophyta > Polypodiopsida > Polypodiales > Pteridaceae > Adiantum > Adiantum capillus-veneris. The sequence continues at coordinate 139,536,834 of NC_140931.1, read as the reverse complement.
TGACAAGAAGAAAAAAGAGCTAGGAGGGAAGAAATGAGGCGAAAAGCTGTGGCTGCCCACCAGTGTATAAACAAGCAAGATTTGAAAGAGAAAATAGGCGTATCTGTGCACTAGGCAAGAGCAGGGAAAAGACCCAGAAAAGTGGATACCCACCGGCTAAGGGACTTCGACCGAAACATCATTCAAGGAAAGAGGCAGAGGATCCCAAGGATGATTTGGAAAGAATGTACCAAGAGGCAGAAGCCTTAAAGTTGAAAGAGGTAGAAGAAGCGGCCAAGAGAGCTGAGGAAGCAGCAACTCAAGAACAAGGCCATGCATTTCCCCGACCCACCTCACCGCCGCCGAAACAACGGGACTAGCCCATGCCCACTCCACCATCATCACCACCAATCCACGAAATCACTGAAGAAGCCGGGACCAAAAAGGAAAGAGATTCTGATTTCACCCACCAAACGGAAGTTACACAACAAACTGACCACGCCGAGCAACATGAAGAAAAGGAAGCTGAACCAGCACCAGAGCAGACAACCAAGGCTACTTACAAGGAGGCGGATGAAATTGATAAAGAGCAAGATACAGAAAAAGAGCAAACCACTACACATGAGGAAGAAACCGAGACTGAGAAGGCGGAAAGGCCTGCAACCGTGGAAACGGAAAGGGTTGAGACCACAACAATAATTTCCACTCAGCCAGCAACTGCCGAGGTTTCAAAACCTCAGGATGGCCAAGGAAAAGCAACCATCTCTATAGAAACACCAACAATAACAACATAGCAAGAAGCAACACAAGAGGCTGCCGGCACATCTCAACTTGCAAGACAGGAGGAGTGGCAGTCCAATGATGAAGTCATTCTACAAGTAAACGAGTATGCAAGGCAGATGCAAATCATGACGGAGAAACTCCGCTCAACAGCCTTTAACCGCAATACTAAAGCCAAAGAATTAGAAATGGTCATCGATGCTCTTCACGACGAGCTCGACGACAGAATGGCTACTATCACAGATCTCCAAAGGCAAGTACAAGAGCTAAAGACTGAAGCAGAACGACATCAGATAGCCAGGGACAGCCAACAGAAGTAAATGGAGGTGTTGGGTGATCTCCTGACTAAGTTATCTGATGCCTGCAAAGTGAAAGATGAGCAGTTGACAGAAGTGACAAATGACTTCTTACCACCTCTCTGTCAACTCAGAAGATTCAAGTAAAATTAGATGTAGCAAACACATCTCTGCAGTATTCTGAACAAAGAATTAATGATCAGCCCACTTTCTTGCGGCAATTAAGAGAAAATCCAGCCGTGGCCTCGATCAAGGGAACATATGAAGTATACAAAGCTCTTGAAAAGAAAAACAAAGATTTAGAACTGGAGTTGAAGCTGGAGTAGTCACAACGCAGAGACCTGGAACTCATGCGGGTCCAAAGAGAGGAGGAGCTCCTTAAGGAAATTGCACAATTGAAATGAATGAATCAACTCCTCAAAGAAGGAAAGCCAGATATACAGGAAGAGGCAGGCACTTTAGAGCCGCCCCAAGTGAAAATCCCCTCGGTCTCATTTGCTAAATTTGAGACATAGTCTATCGAAGAGCCAAGTGATGGAGAAGATTTTCAGGTCCAAATCATAGAGGAAGACACAATGCCAATGGTCCAGCTGTCAAAGGCTGAAGAAGATGCACTGAAGGAGAAGACCGCCTTAGAGGTAGATTAGCAGTGGAAGGCAGCTGTGAATTGGGAGTTGAGAGTTTTACACTCTGTCAACGTCACACAACTCACTCCCAATCAAATCAATGCTCAATGACACCAACAATCCCTGCCATACCCTCTCATCAAGGTAGAACTCTTACAGGTAAAGGGAAGATTATACAAGGATATGCAAGAAGATGGTGCAGATCAAGACCACCTGAAGTGGAGGCTAAGCTGGATGAATAAGAATCCAAGATATTTGATTTTGTTCACAAGAGCACCTATGGCCAGCCATACAGAAAGATCCCACATTTTGTCCTGTACCGCGAGTAAGGATGTGGCAAGCACACGAAGCACTACAGAAGAAGAGGCCCACATGGCTAAATTTTCCCAGGCTGCCAGCTCCAGAGAGAGGCCAAGAAACATAAGAATACATGGTGAAAACCCTAACGAGCACCATGACATTCTTCAAAAGTCTGCCAGATCTCTCCTGCGCAATGCTATACAAAATTTGCAGGATGCTACTCACATGCATACAAGTCTTCAATGATCCTAAGCAGACAGGATCCCCATGGCTCTCATTTTTGGAAGGAAACAAAGGCCTCTGCTATGATCTAAGTGGGCAACCCTCAGAGGAAGTTCTTTAAGGGTTTTATGCCTGATGTATGTTTCTGCCCTCGCACAATATGCTAACTTTTGAGGAGGCAATTTACACTGGCTTCTTCACCTAGCATACTCGATATTTGCGTCGGTGATCAGCAACCTCATAGCAAGATTTGTACGATACTCGGCAGTGGAACTAAAAAATAGAGTCACCATGCAATTTTTGCAAGTTCCAGATAAAGAAGGCAAAATCAGATACGAAAAGGCACTGAAAGCACTGAAGGACCGCCTCGCCCGCCGTCAACCCAAAGATTACTTTAGCCCATAAAGCTGTGTCAAGGGACAACACAGGCGAGGAGGGGGGGAATGTTAGCAGCAAGCTAACGCGCACACCGGAGAGGGAGTAGAGCTCTACGCATTGACGTAAGCCATTCACAGTATTTCTTAGCTTTTGGCATCGCCGATCCGCGGCCTAATTTCATCATAACTAGGAATTTACACTTTTAAATCAAAAACTAAGTATAGGTGGGGTATTGGGGCATCATTGCTAAGCATTTAGATGCATTCTGGGTCGAAAATGACTAGGTCAAAAATCCACTGTTGTTAATAATCGCGATTTTGGAAATTGACATAAAGTGGGGTTTGAGGCCATAGGCATGTGTGCTTAGGTCTTATAAACTTGTCCTAGAAGCTTCGTTACGTTTGGATGTCATTTGATGCTGTAACGGATGTGATTTGGTTGCCGATGAGCGATTGGCTTTTGGTGATTTCAGTCACTTGAGTGTAGCTTGACTTAGATGCGAGTTATTAGTTGTTTTCCGAGAGATTGCCAACCTCTTATAGCCTCTATGCACTAGTCGAGTCAGCTTCATCCCATGGTTTGACAAATTAATCGTGGTTCTCGCTAAAACTGCAATAAGATAGGATGGTGAGGTTAGACATGCGTCCCACAGTGTAGCATTTAGAGCTGTTTTGAATAAAACTCGATAAGCCCATATAGCAACATGGAGATTCATTTCCCAGTCTGTCCTTCCTGAACTAACCACTTTGGTCAGTATTGAGCTAAGAATTTTATTCGTATGCTTAGCTTGTCCGTTTGCTTGTGGGTGATAGGGAGCTGATTTTTTTATGGATGACCATAAACTCATTAAGCAAATACTCTATTACCTCATTGAGGAAATGAGTTCCCCGATCACTAAAAATTTCTATTGACAGTCCATATCTCGTGAATACATACTCATATAAGAATGCAGTAGTGGTTTTGGCATCATTCTTTTGAGTCGCTTTAGCCTCGGCCCACTTGGTCAAATAGTCGGTAGTAGTTACATTGATATATTGAGCTTGGGTTCTATAAGCATGTGGCTGTATCGGTCCAACAAAATCTATACCCCATTTTGCAAAGGCTCTAGCCCCCATCATTGGTCTTAAGGACATGCTGTCTACTCGTGTTGGCATTTTTGCTCGTTGACAAGCATCACACCTTTGAACATATTCTTTGGCATCTGCAAAAAGTGTTGGCCACCATATGCCTGCCATCAAGATTGCTCTTGCAGTGGTCTCACTAGAAAAGTGACCTCCAGCTAATCCATGTGCTTGTTCTATAATCGGAATATACTCGTTTTCATTTGCACAAAGACGCAAATTGTGATCTTTACCTCTCCGATACAATTGGTTCCTAATAAGAGCATAGTCTCTTGCTTCAGTTTCAATTGCTCTTTGACGGTGTTTACTCATATCCTCAGGAAATGTTCAGCTCGATAAGTAAGTAACCAGATGATTACTCCACTTAGGAACAAGTGACATTTGAAACAATGTTACATGAGGAATGGGTGGTTGTTTTTGACATTGAGGGCAATCTTTTACAAAAGATCTAACATCTCTCCTCATAGTCGGCCAAAATACTCCAAGTCTCAAGATTTTTTGCATAGTTTGGTCTTCCGCAAAGTGAAGTCCTACTATGGTAACATGTGCTTGACTTAGGTATTGTTCCTTTTCTTCAGGGTTAATGCATAAAAGCAATATCCCGTCCCGATTTCTTTTATATAGCCTTCCATCTAGTAAGTGATACATAGCCAATTGCTCGATTAAATCAATTGTGATAGGAAGTGGTATTTGTGAATCCACTTGAGCTATTGTCATCAATGACACGATGTTTTCCGACCATCTAGTTATCATTTCCAGGGAGAACAAATAGGCACCTGTTAATCATCGTCTACCCCTTTAGGTGATTCCTCTGAAACAATCCTTGAAAAATGATCTGCTCGTTGATGTGTAGTGCCTTTTTTTACAACCACAGTGAAATCAAATTCGAGAAGAATGATGAACCATCTCACGATTCTCCCTATGTTGCATGGTTTGTTGACCAAATACAACAAAGCTTGGTGGTCTACAAAGAACACAAACTTGTTGGCTAATAGATAATGTCTATACTTTTTAACGGCATAGTTCATTCCTAGTCATTCTCTTTTGGTGGTGGTGTAGTTATTTTCTGCCATGTTCAGTTGTTGTCGGCTAGCATAAGAAATAGGAAAGTCAATTTTTCCATCTCCTGGTTGGGCTAGTATACAACCAATAGCAAAGTTTGAAGCATCTACATGTATGTGGAATAGCTTATCCCAATTTGGTGCTTTCAATATTGGAGCTGAGATGCGAGCTTGCTTAAGCTTCATGAAGGATTCTTCACATGCCTAATGTCAATGGTTTCGATATTCCCGAAGCCTCCGATCCGCAATCCAAGTATAAGGATTGTAAGTCCATGTTTATATCAGATGGTAGGTTATCCAACCAGACTTCCTCTATAGGAGGTGACTTTAAAGTTAAGCTCCCATCATTGACCTCTCTTACCTTTTCCCATAAGTGTCCTGGCTAGTCTTCCTCTACGAATGGAATTCCGTCTAAGGCATCTTCGATGTCTGGCACTATAAGCTCTGGTTCATTAGTTTCTAGGTGGGGTTCTGCCACCACATCGGATTTTGCTTTTGTTTCTTCTACCACAAGCTCTTCTGGTTTTGCAATACTTTCAAGCTTGGGTTTTTGTTTATCCAGCATTTCTTGCATGATTCTTACCAAGTTTTGATAAGCCTCCAACTTCGCTGCTTCCATGTCTGGAGATGGATAGTTTTTCCATTTGTTTTACATGTTTTGGGCTGCTTTAAGTCTTGCTTGGTAGGCTTCCAAGGCAGCATTAATAGGCTCAAAGGTTTTATCAACCAGAATGGATCCTCCAGGTTTCACGACTGTTTCCTTGAATTCACTACCAGTTTCTTTCAACTTGTCCTGGGCTAGCATTTTTGCTTTCTATTCGTTTTCAAGCCTGTTGTTTTTGTTTTTTTATCTGATATCTTTTGCTTCTGCTCCTTTTGATTCTTTGGGAAGAAAATTTCGTGTTCTCCGAATCATCAGAGGAGTTGTGTTTCTTTTTCTTTGCCTGGGCTCTAGTGATTACCTTGATTGGAACAATCAGTCCACTCTCTGATGAGCTACTAGATATCACTTGGACTACGTTTACGACATTTTTTCCCTTGTTCAAAGGATTCTTAGGACAATCTTCCGGAAAGTGTCCTCCCTTTTTGCAACATTGTATGCAATAGGCTTCAATTGGTTTGAGGTTTTTGTCAGGCTCTGGAAATTCGTTCTTCCGATGGTCATCAGCACCACAGTTATGACAGTTTCCAGTTCTAGGCTTCATCATGGGTCTTCCCATGGGAGGTCTGACACCTTGATTAGCTACATAATACATTGGTGTGAGCTGTGGTGGAGCATAAGTCATGGTTTCTTCCATTGGTGGTGGATGTGGACTATAGCAATCTCCTTCGACCATTACTGTAGATGGACTAGGCTCTCCATAGGGTGTAATAGGTACTAATGCTTGTTCATCTATGATTCCTTCCGAGTGCTTGTACTTTACAGGCACTGCATTATGTCATGGATACGGAGGTTGTTGTCCCAACACAGGTTGAGGCCTTTCCATACCCATTGGTGGTCTTTGAGCTTGGGCCATATTAGACTGATATCTATACATGGGTTGTCCTTGTGGCCTCATGGGCATGTACTGAACATTCCCATCATACTTTGGTCTAAAGTAGCACTCGTGGGTTTCATGGTTGATCCATTTACCCTCGATGGCACACCATTTTTGTGGCCTTATTGGTTGTCCGTGTGGAGGTATCCCTTGTCCGGGTCCTCTCATTGGCGTTTTTTGCATGTTTTTTATCATGTCATTCATCCTTTTTGGCATATCTTCTATGGCTGAGAGTGGTGTCGCAAAAGCCGTTCCCACTTGGGCTAGTTTTGTGGATGTTGTTTTCTCGCTTTGGTTATCCTTAGGGACATCCTCTTTATTGAATATCTTGCAATTGTCTCCTAGGTCAATAGCATCAGACACACACACTTCTAGGGTGGTATGATTTTTACTATAGAGTATAGCATGAAGTTCTCTGTTTAGAAGTCCCTCTAGAAACAAGGATACAAGTCGTTCTTCTGCAGGTATCTCCATCTCTGGGCATATGGCAATGTATTGTTTCATTCGAGTTGCACAATCCCCAACAGACTCACCATGTTTCTGTTTAAAGCTGTAGATTTGAGCTACCGTATTATGTTTAATCCCCGTTTTGAAACAAGCAGCTACAAATCCTTGAGCTAATGTGTTCAAGTCCATGATTGACCTTGCTGGAATGTTTTGGAACCATGTCAAAACTTTTTCTTTTAATGTCATTTCAAACCCCTCGAATTGAGTATGGAAATCAAATATACGCTCTGCTCTTAGCACCTGCTTAAAGCTTGCTAAGTGGTCATATGGATCCCCTGATCCACTGTATTTTTTGACCCATTTTTGAAAATCAGCTAGTCTGACACGTCTATTTGGTTCAACTTCAGGCCTTCTGGGAGTTGGTCATGTTTCGAGTCCTTCAAACCAGTCTTTTGGAAATAGTGACTCATGTAGCCGTGGACTGACCTTAGTGTCACCCGGTTTTCTACGTGATGAGGTGGTTTCTGGTTTCTTCACATTACTCTCAGATGATCTCTCACGATGTTCGTCTCTTGGAGTATTTTATGGTCCTTGCCTCAATATCCATTCCCGTATGGAATACCTTTGGTATTTGATTTATTCTACCTCCTCAGAAGTCATCATAACGAAGTTGTTATTATAACAATCCCTAAATAGGTAAGTTGGTAGATCTGCAGATCCCTTATCTTTGATTTTGAAGATATAGATGATCTTCATGGTCGTTAATTGTCCTAGTGTGGCATGAGAAGTCTACAAAAGATCTTTTATGTTTCTATCTTCCCAACAATAGACTCCGATCCTAGGATTATCCGTACTAAGCCGTTTCAAAGGCTTCAAATCTACTCGATCGTATCCTTCGAATTCAAAAGTTGGTGGTCCTTCTTTTGCTGACATCTGGGATTATGGTGTTTACTTCTAACCCCCATTTGTCTACCATATCAGGATTTTCGACTTGTACATATTGAGTTCCGTTTCGATCTATGTACATTTTTCCTTGTTTGTTTGTCCTAACCTCTTCTTCGCACTCAATACCATGGTCGTCAATGCGAATAGCATACTCCTCGTTAGGGTCCCAGTAAACCTGGGTTCCATGACGGTGTGAGCGGGATGAAAACACACACAGCGCCTCTATAACGACCCGACACACACTCTTGGAATGATACACACACACACTATGGGGCACCACTCGGCTTAGACAACACACCTGGCCGAGACAGGGAACTCACCTCTGGAGTGAGAGGAGAGAGACTATCCACTTGCCCACTCCACACAGAGACACACACACACACACACACACACACAAAAACTCAACTCAAAAGAGGAGAACTTCTGATGTTTAGATACAAATGAGCTTGGGCCAACACCAATGGGGCAAACAGCTCACACAATATGGGTAAAAGATACCAGATACAATCACAAATTGGAGAAGAAGCTTCACTCACCAGAGAAGATTACACAGAAAAACAGCAGAAAAAGAGTGAGGAATTAGGCAAAATGGCCAGCGCCATCGCGTCCGGAACGGCCCAAAACCCCAGTCTACAATGTCAAAGTGCTCAAATCCGACATCGGATGAGCAGTTTACGGCCAAAACAGGCTCCAAAAACCCAAAAAACACACCTGCGGCTGTTCCTCCTCTCTTCTCCACGTTTTTTTCTGGTCTTCTCTCAGTTTTTTCAGTTCCCACACTTAGCTTTATTAGTCGGGCACCCTTGGCCTTTTAGATGACCTCAAACGGACCCCGAACATGCCAAAAACTGACCTCGCAGTGCATAGTTGTCACCTTTTTGCATCATTCGCACACCTGGCACTCAGCTTTTTTCCAATAATGCATCTCGCCACCACGTGAAGTGGCCCCAAAAAAAGGTCCTCATGATGACCTTTCTGCATAATTCTCACAAGCAAACACCCACGTTGTGTCCGTCCTCATCTGCATGCAAATATTGACCTCGTTCGCCCTCCTGACGCCACTAGATGCCATCTGACGCACCTGCTGACCTCACGTCGTCGGCCCGCGGATAGCTTCCTCGAGAAGTTTTACGCGCTACCAACTCCTCCTTATTGTAGAAAAAACACACTGGTATTGGTAATAGTGAAAATCGATGCACTATGTACATGCTGTCCTACCTATACACATGTGGGCCCCACATAACCACCTGGCTAAGGAAAATGGGCAATTCTTTATTTGATGCACCATGCATGTGTATGTACATATGCGCAATCCCTTGCTCCAAAAAACTCCTGACATAATTTGCCCATCCCCTAGCCTGCTAGATCATTCATGATCAGCAGCAGCAAAGAGCGATATGAGACTCGCCGCATCACATGTCTCCTCATCCTTCACCAACATTGCTTGCTCCACAGACAGTTCATCTTGCTCCACCATCATCAATCTAGCATGATACAATTTAAGACGCAATCCATTTACCCTTGACTTATGTAGAACACCATCCAGGTTAGCCAGCTGATATGTGCCATTTGGAAAACACTCTACTACCTTGAAAGGGCCTTCCCACTTAATTTGAAACTTCTTTTGGAAGGTGTTGTCCAGCTTACTGTTGTAGCGCAAAACCAAGTCATGTTTCTTGATACCCTTACTTTTGACCTTTTCATTTATCTTTGTCAAAGCCTTATCCTGCATCTGCCCATAATGCTCCAATGCGCTCATCCTATCCAACTGGACCTCTTGTAACTGCAAGAGCCTCTCTTTGAATGCATCACTAGGCGGCCCAAGCAACTTCTCTAACATCTTGACCGCAGGCAACTCTACCTCCACAGGCAATAGTGCTTCCTTTCCATACACCAAATGAAATGGAGTAAACCCTGTACCTGTCTTCACCGAAGTACGGTAAGCCCATAATGCACTAGGCAATTCCAAATCCCAATTCTTTCCTTGGTGCTCTGTCACTTTCGAAAGAATCTGTACCAACTCACCATTGAGTCTTTCATTCAAGCCATTACATTGCGGGTAATAAGGAGTGGTATGCTGGTGCCTAATCTTCATCTTTGCACATAAAAAATCTAGCAGTTTAGCTCTAAAGCCAGGCCCCTTATCTGAAAGTAACTCCAGTGGCACCCCAAACTTGCAACATATTTCATCATACACAAATTTTGCCACATCCTTTGCAGTGATCTGTTTTACTGCTATAGCCTCTGCCCATCTAGAGAGATAGTCCACTGCCGTCAAAATATAGCTTTTGCCCCTGCTTGTGATAGGTAACGGGCCTATTGCATCAATTCCCCACTTTTCAAACACATCAAACGCCATAATGGTTTTTCGTAGCTCTGGCTTCAACACTCTCTTCCCAAATGCTTGACACCTATTGCAAGACCTACACCAATGGTGAACATCCTTGTGCAAACTAGGCCATACATACCCCTCTTGCAAAATCTTATGCAAGGTGATCTTTAGAGCAAAATGGCCACCACATGCGCCTTCGTGATTCTCTTCCAACACTCTGTAAAGCTCCTCCCGCCAAGGTACACGTCTCAACACGAGATCAACGCCTTTCATGTATAAGACATCACCAATCAATTTGTACCTGTATGCTCTACGCACAAAGCCATACTTCTTAGACTTCTGAATCTCCTTTGGAATGATTCCTGTTAGCAAAAACTCCTCTTCTTGAGCCAAACTTTCCCGGCCATGATAAAGAGGTAAAGTGGTCCTCAACACAAATAGCTCCCCAATCATGCCTTGAGCTGCTTCATGTGCCTCTCCATTTAGAGCACGTTCAATGTGTCTGATACTCCATGCTTCAAACTTTTTTAACAGGCCTTTAATTCTGAAGCACATTTCCTTCAATGAGGTGTTCTTGCTCTTCCACGCACCCAACACTTGCTTCACCACTAACAAGGCATCACCTTTTATGCTCAACCTTCGAACCCCATGCTTCAAACAAATGTGTAATCCGGCTTCCAATGTAGCATATTCAGCCTCATTGTTACTATGCGCATCCAATTTGAACCCTCTCTTGCATACTAGCTTCCCCTCTGGATCATAAAGTGCTATACCCCCTGAAGCTGCATCATGGCTCTTTCTGTATGAACCATCAAAGAACAACACATGTGCATTGCTGATCTGTGGCACTTCTTCAACTACCTTTCTCACCACCTCTTCCTTAACAATAAGGGGATTCTCCTTGTAGGTCAACAAATCAGCTAGGGTAGCCCTTGTACTATCTTCCACTAGAAAAGAGAACTCAAACTCTTGCAGCTCAATTACCCATTTCTTCACCACATTTGACATGTTAATACCATTAATTAACTGTGGCAAAAAGGCATAACTCGTCAAGAAAACAAAAGGCCGTGGTAGCAAGTAATGACGAAATCGTCGACAAGCAAATATTACACTGGCCATCACTAGCTCTACTTCCGATAACTTTCTCTCCGCTACCAACTTCACTCGGCTTGCACAATACACTGGCCTCATATAATGGCTGCCCTTCCCCTTTTGCAATAGCATGGCTCCAATGGCATCATCCCCTACTGATGGATTTACATAAAAAACTTTCTCCCAATCAGGAGCCTGCATGGCTGACAACCCCCCTAACACCTCTTTCACCTCTTGAAACACTTCTTCACACTTGTCATCCCATTGCAATGGATCATGCTTTGCCACTTGCTGTAATGGATAAAGAAGCTGCGAAGACAATGGAATAAACCGTGCCATGTACTTCACTTTGTGTATAAAGGTTGCCAATTGCTTCGTACTCATAGGTGATGGAAGAAGAATAATAGACTTAACCTTATCTGGATCAGCCTCAATGCCATTTTCTGACACCATATGGCCCAATAACTTCACCCTTGGCTGTGCTAGATGACATTTCTTTGGATTTAGTTGTCCTCCACATTCATCATATCGAGCCAATACCATCTGCAACTTCTCATGATGCTCAACCCTACTGCTATAGACACATAAGTCGTCCATAAAAGCCTTAACACAACTACCAATGAATGGTTCCAGCACCCAATTTGCTCTTTCTTGATAGAAAGATGGTCCATTTGACAACCCAAACGGCAACACTGTGTAGCAATAGCAGCCCCATGGCGTAATAAAAGTTGTCTTTGTGCGGTCTTTAAGAGCAATCTTCAATTGAAAATAGCCTGAAAAACCATCACACACACTGTACCTCTCATAACCTGCCACTGAATCCAAGATCTGATCGATGAATGGAAGAGGATATGGGTTCTTCTTAGTGGCTGCATTTAAGGGCTTAAAATCTACACAAATTCTCTACTTCCCATCCTTCTTTGGACTGACTACTACTGGACTCACCCATTCTGTGGTCTCCACAGGGCCTATGAACCCTGCCTTCAATAACTTGTCCACCTCTTCCCGCAAGGCTTCCATTTGCTCTTGACCCATCCTTCTTAGCCTTTGCCGCACTGGCTTAGCACCTTCTTTCAGCTCTATATGCATCTCTTCGCCCTTGAACCCTCTGATCTCTTCATATGAAGTAATGAACAAATCAGGAAAACTAGCCAGCATATGCAAAAATATATCCTTCTCCATAGCTGAGAGGTCTCCACTAATCATTTGCGTCATTAATTCCTGCTTTTTTGACAACTCAACCTTGGTTTGCATCAGCCCTTCAATCACTTCATAAGGTCCTTCACTTTCATCTTCAACTTCATTCGCAAATGCGACTAAACCACACTCCTGGATTTCTTTATCCATCAAAAGAAATGCAACATCAGCATCCTCATCACTGCTGGTAGTGCTATCACTGTCCTCATCTGTCACCGTGGAAGAGTCTTCATCACTAGACTCATCCTCATCTTCATAAAGCTCCTCTAATCGTTTCCTTGTGTCCATATTATAAAGCTTCTTGGTACCTGTCTTTCCATAGAGGCTAATCGTACCATGTCGCCAATCTTGAACAGCTCCCACTGCACGTAACCATGGTCTGCCCAGTATAATAGGATATGCTCCCAACCCTGCTGGCATCACATGAAAATCAACCACTGCCTTTGCATCATATGCCTCCACTTCTAAGCTCTTTACAACACCCAAGCATTTTACTTTTTGATGGTTTGCCAATCTGATCCGAAAACTTGACACCCCAGCCACTGTGAGACCCATCTTCTCAACGCATGAGTGTGTTATGACGCATATTTGGGCTCCGCCATCCACATAACCTTGTCCCAAATTTTTCCTTTTATGCCACACATCTACTATTGGACAAATGTCTGGTAGCTCGTCCATTGCCAACACCTTCACTGAACCTCTCTCTGGCTCTTTCTCCATTGGGTTAACCATCCTCTTCCACTGTCGCTTTAGCTTAGGCACCATCTCTATAAGCTGCCCAAAAGTAACATCCGCCTTCCTGCTCGTCAGATCCTCCTTCAAGTCATAGCTTAATTGCCCATCCCCTAGTGGAAAATCTGAAACATGAAACTTTCGACGAGCTCTCCTTTTCCTCTTGGCCTTGACATCCTCGCCTTCATGGCTCTTTCCTTTCTTCTTACTAGGACCTGGGGCACTTCTTCCTTCCTTTTCCTCTGTGGTCCTCTTCCCAATAGGCATCACTAATGTATCCTCTAGCTTTGATGCCTTCTCCACGGTGACTACACTTAGCACTTTTGTCTTTCCCTTTTCCTCCTGGGTCAGTCCACTGGTTCCTTCGTCTCCCTTAATTTCGATGCCATAATCATTTGATCTAGTTAGCACCTGTCTTGGCAATGGATACATGTCTCCCCCCATCCTTGGTGTCTTATCACATTGCGGGCTGATGTGACCCAACTCTCCACAATTATAACATGTGGGCGTCTACCTCCAAAACCTACTATTACTTTGTCCAGCACCATTCCTAGGTCTTTCTTCACCTCCTGGCTGATTTGCAAACCGCCCTCGACCTTGATTATTTCCCACTTGACCTAGCATGTTTAGGCTGAGATTCTTCATCAGATCTACCATTTGCCTCATGTCTTGCCTTAGCCCATCATCTTGCAGTGCTGTAGTGACCACTGCTGGCATAACCTGAGTAGTAACAGGAACCACTGGTTCATTATGAACCCCTGACATGCGCCCTTGTAAAGACTCTATAGGCTGAAATTCAGACCTCATTGGCAAAGACTCCACCCCTAACTGGCTCATTTTCCTCAGCTTCCACTCTTTGCTCCTTGCTACCTCTAGTGCATCTTCATATGTCCTAGGCTTCTTTAGCTCCACTCTCCAACGTATATTCTCCGAAAGACCAGCCAAGAACCTATCCTTCTTCATCATGTCAGGCGGGGGTACCTGTGGTGCTAAAGCCTTGCACATTCGCTCCCATGCCAATGAAAACTTTCGTATGTACACATCTACTGGCTCACCTTCCTTTTGTACCAAAGCCTGTACTTCTTGCCACACTTTGTCAGGATCTTCTATCTTCACAAACTCCACTTCCAATCCATGCCTTAGATTGTCCCAACTCAATCTTATAGGTGGATCAGCCATACGCAACTCCTCTTCAAATGCTTTGGACCAAGCTCGTGCATCACTCTTCAAACAAATTTGGAGAAGGCGTAACATTTGCGTAGGGTCATGAATCTGGTTGCTAATGCAGGCAACCTCCATCTTTTCCAGAAAGTCCTCCACATCTTCATCACTTCTTCCATGAAACTCCGGATAAGAGAAAGCCATGGCTAGAGAACCCCTTCAAACACACGTGCAAGAACCCAAAACTTTTCACTACCCAATCCCTAGAAACTTCAATGGAGCTCAGCTTTAGATAAGGACAAACACATGCACATCAAATGAGTTTTCATAGTTGATCATCGGAATTACAACAGGCAAAGGACATTCCAGGATCTCTCTCAATCTTCTTGGCCCAAACATAAAGACTATGCGCTGCTGGAAAAAGATCTTCCTGGACACATGAACATTAATCTGAATTCTTTGAGTTAAATGAAAAGGAGTGAACTGAGGGCCATTTTGATCATCCATTAAAGCCAACCATGAAGCTCCCAAGGAGGCACACCTGACTCAACCTCTGATTTTGCCAGAATTTCAGCAGCATAACAGCATAAATGGCTCAAAATACCCAAAAACCAGCCATCATAACTTGGGAAAATTTTGATAGAGTTTCCCCAGAAGTAGAGCAGTAGGAACCCAAAATATAGACTGTCTATGTACGCATAAACTGTCAACAATAGAACCCGAGCATCAAGTAGGACTCACTAGTAGATAGCCTATGGCGAGGTCACAAAAAGGGTGCTCCAGCTACCTGTATCACCGAAAGGATCTCCACATTTGAGAATCCCCCAGCTCAATAAAAACCTCACGCTATCGACCCTCACACGAAGGCTAATGCAAATCGCGTATAGTCAAGTCTCAGAAATGACTATCTTCCAGACCAAGTCTCAGAAATGGCTGGGACTGCCAAATACAACCAAGTATGGCTCCACAAATGCGTACAATGACAGTTTCCACAAGCAACGTACAATCCAGCAGACAATGCGCTCAAATAGGCGCCAAGTGATGCATACCCACAACAACTGCAAGTGACATCACTGCTAGTATATCACTGTACTCCAGCTACCTGTACCTGTGTGAATCACCTGTACCTGTACCTGCCCCTGTAACCTATAACCTGTAACCTGTAATCTGCAACCTGCAACGTGTAATCCCGAAGCTCGAAGCTCGAAGCTCGAAGCAGAAGGTACTCGAAGAAGATCCTCAGTGGGGGCACCAAAAGAATGTGAGCGGGATGAAAACACACACAGCGCCTCTATAACGACCCGACACACACTCTTGGAATGATACACACACACACACTATGGGGCACCACTCGGCTTAGACAACACACCTGGCCGAGACAGGGAACTCACCTCTGGAGTGAGAGGAGAGAGACTATCCACTTGCCCACTCCACACAGAGACACACACACACACACACACACACACAAAAACTCAACTCAAAAGAGGAGAACTTCTGATGTTTAGATACAAATGAGCTTGGGCCAACACCAATGGGGCAAACAGCTCACACAATATGGGTAAAAGATACCAGATACAATCACAAATTGGAGAAGAAGCTTCACTCACCAGAGAAGATTACACAGAAAAACAGCAGAAGAAGAGTGAGGAATTAGGCAAAATGGCCAGCGCCATCGCGTCCGGAACGGCCCAAAACCCCAGTCTACAATGTCAAAGTGCTCAAATCCGACATCAGATGAGCAGTTTACGGCCAAAACAGGCTCCAAAAACCCAAAAAACACACCTGCGGCTGTTCCTCCTCTCTTCTCCACGTTTTTTTCTGGTCTTCTCTCAGTTTTTTCAGTTCCCACACTTAGCTTTATTAGTCGGGCACCCTTGGCCTTTTAGATGACCTCAAACGGACCCCGAACATGCCAAAAACTGACCTCGCAGTGCATAGTTGTCACCTTTTTGCATCATTCGCACACCTGGCACTCAGCTTTTTTCCAATAATGCATCTCGCCACCACGTGAAGTGGCCCCAAAAAAAGGTCCTCATGATGACCTTTCTGCATAATTCTCACAAGCAAACACCCACGTTGTGTCCGTCCTCATCTGCATGCAAATATTGACCTCGTTCGCCCTCCTGACGCCACTAGATGCCATCTGACGCACCTGCTGACCTCACGTCGTTGGCCCGCGGATAGCTTCCTCGAGAAGTTTTACGCGCTACCAACTCCTCCTTATTGTAGAAAAAACACACTGGTATTGGTAATAGTGAAAATCGATGCACTATGTACATGCTGTCCTACCTATACACATGTGGGCCCCACATAACCACCTGGCTAAGGAAAATGGGCAATTCTTTATTTGATGCACCATGCATGTGTATGTACATATGCGCAATCCCTTGCTCCAAAAAACTCCTGACAACGGTTAGTCTTGTAAAAAGAGAGTATATGCTTATAGCGCATTGTCATTCCGGTTTCTGAGTGAGTCGAGTAAGAAGACAGTTTGGATGTTGAATCTGAAAAAGTGTCTGAGACTTCTTCAGGAATTGTGTGCAAGGAATTGCCTTGATTCACGCTTTCTTTGGTAGATACTCTATTGGAGGTTTCTCCGAGTATGCCCGATTTCCTAGTACACGACTAGATCTAAGGTTCATATAGACTTATGAAGCCCTGGATAGAGTACTCACCTTTGATTGACTTGTCGTCAATTTCCACTCAATTCAGTTGCAACTTTTTGTCAAGCCACTGATTCCTCATCTACAACCTGATTCCTGCACAAATTTGATCAAGTTAGCTATTCTTCTATAAAGATAGTAGAGCTCTTGAGAACTCTTGGGACTAGTCTCTATGTATCATTTCAAATCGTGCTATGGAAGTCAAAATTTGACTTTCAGATTCGGCTTTAGCAAAATCAAAGGTCTAATCTGCAACCTGTAAACTGAGTGTATCTATACCAATTTTGATCCGATTGAACCCAAAATTGCCATGTGGCCTTATATTATGCTGGTCTAACACTGTACAAGCCCAAAAGTCAAAATTGAAGTCTCTCAATAGCAGAAGTAAATAATCGCGATTATTTACTTTTGTCAAGTTTTATGACTTTTTGGATTGGTTTGGCAAGTATACAACTTGTTAGAGTCTCTGGGAAAATTTCAACAAGTTTGGACCAATTCAGATCAAGTTTATTAACTGTTTCATGTCCACAGACTTTGATTTTGAGAGTCTGGTTTAAGTCTCACTTTTGTGGTCCAAATTTCACCAAAATTGATTTGTGGGGTATACTCAATGTCCTTAACCTTGTGGTATACTCAAATTTGCAAAATCATCAAGTTTTGAAGCAGATGTAAATAATCGCGATTATTTACTCCAGCTAGATTTTTGTAAATTTTTATCCCAACTTTGACACAGATCCGTTAAGCACCTTAAGTTAAGGTCACTAGCCAATTTTCATCAAGTTTGGGCAATTTTTGGTCAAATGGTCATCAATTATCTGTCCGCAGACTAACTTTGCTTTTAGTCACAGTTTTTAATCCAATGATTTAAATCTTACCAAGTTTGGTTTGTGGGCTTATTACAACATGGTAAAGCTAGTGGTATGCCAACTTGGTCAAAAAAGTTCAAAAACAGGGCAGATATAAATAATCACGATTATTTATATTTGATAATTTTTTGTAAATTTTTGGTCAACTGAGCATGTATATATGTTTATCACATCAATAGAAGCCTATGGATCAATTTTCAACAAAATTGGATAAATTTTTTTCCAATTTACAAGCAATATTTAAAAAGTCAGTACAAACTTTAGTTTTTACCCTGTTTTTTGCCAGTTTAGTGATCCAAATCTTATGGGCCTTTACAAAAGTTTTTTGTGCACATGCAATGAGTCAATGGTATGAGCCTTGGCCAATTTAGAGCAGAAAGTTAATAATCACGATTATTAACTTGAGGCTTGAAATGATCTCTTTTTTGCAATTTTCTGATTGACAGTCCTTTTATGATGTTTTTAAGCCTATAAATCAAGTCAAAACTCACTTTGACATAAAATGTCAAGAAAAAGTAAATAATCTGAGTTTTGGTCAACTTCTTGAAATTTTTACCTCGAAGTGTCTTTGAGCTTATCCACTAGTTCATACAACTCTTAGGCTTACTCTCCAGTCGGATTGAGTGAATTTGAGTCTTTTCAAGCTATTCTAGCCGTAGACCTGAAACTGCAACTTTACATAACAACTCACACTTGATTCTTTCAGAGAGAGCAATGTTCTGAAATCTACCTTGGATCCTACTTACCCTACTCCTAGTTTCTCATGCAATGGGGTTGTGGAAAGTGTCCACCAACACTCGTTTTTTTGTGTTTTTTATGTTTTTCAGAGTCTTGATCTTAAGACTTGTCTTGTCTACCAATCATTCTCCAAATTTCTAATCTAAATCTACAATCCTACAGTCCTAAAGGTACTAAGCAAGTACGATTACTTCCAAGCTACCTCTACACAGTAAAAGACGACAATCTTAAGCTATGCGATTTCTAAAAGAGAGTTGAACTCTAGGCGAACCTATAAGAAGTTAAAGGACAACTACACAAGACGCTCGTATTTTTCTCTAGTTTAGGTCTCTTCGATCTCCAGCAACGACACCAAATGTGGGACGCATGTCTAACCTCACCATCCTATCTTATTGCAGTATTAGTGAGAACCACGATTAATTTGTCAAACCATGGGATGAAGTTGACTTGACTAGTGCATAGAGGCTACAAGAGGTTGTCAATCTCTTGGAAAACAACTAACAACTAACAAATCACCAAAAGCCAATCGCTCATCGGCAAGCAAACCACATCTGTTACAGCATCAAATGGCATCAAAACGTAACGAAACTTCTAGGACAAGTTTATAAGACCTAAGCAGACATGCATATGGCCTCAAACCCCACTTTAGGTCAAGTTCCAAATTCGCAATTATTAACAGAAGTGGATTTTTGACCTAGTTGTTTTCGACCCAGACTGCATCTAAATGCTTAGAAATCATGCCTCAATACCCCGCCTATGCTTAGTTTTCAATTTAAAAGTGTAAATTCTTAGTTATGATGAAATTAGGCCGCGGGTCGGCGACGCCAAAAACTACGAAATACTGTGAATGGCTTACGTCAATCCGTAGAGCCCTTATCTGCGGTTGCGATGCAGCAAATGCATTCGCAATGTGACAGCCGGAGAGGAAGTAGAAAGCGCGAGCAGGAGAGAAGTGAGCGCCGTTAGCTCACGTTGTGTATTTCTTATCCAAAAACTTATAATAAAATTAAAAAAATTGGCTTTTATACCTTAGCCAAGGTTTTTGAGTGGTCAAAACTAATAATCTGGAGTTCTACCAAAGCTGGGAATTAACTGGCTCATACAATCTGGAAGCTTGTAGCCCTCGCTCATTAATTACAAAGTTTACCATAAAAATAGGAGTTACAATATTCCCGATTTATCAAAATAATAATTGTTTTACAAGGAGAACTCCAAAAAATGGTGTCCGCGTTAGCTTGTTGCTAACAGGAGTCCACACGTTCAAAGCAGCATGCTCAGCATGTAGATGGAGATATGGGAGAGAGGGAAGCACCCATATCACCTCCTGTCATGAAGAAAACTCCCAGAAAGAGTACTCCCCTTTGCAATCCTTCCAATGTTTCCCCACCCCGCAAGTCTCGAGTTAAATTGTGACTCTTCAATTGTAATACAAGAATATACGATTCTTGATTTTGAATGCAAAGGAAACTTTTTATCGGCCTCTATGTTTTTGTTGCTTTTATGTTTCATAAGCGCAATGTCTATGTTTTTGTCGGCCTCTATGCTTTTGTCAATATTGAATGCTGTCTTTTACAGAGCGTCCAAAGGAAAAGGGGACTCTCAAGCTTCCCGTAAAGGAAATCATCATCATCAGAGATCCCCCAAAGTACATTCCCCTAGCTATCTCCTCCTTGCCATATGATGATCCAACCCGACCAACCCTCATATAGATCTTAATGGTGTACTTTGTCTTACATGTACACCTGATAAGTATGACCCTTCGTGTGTCCCCGATATTGAGGCTACATCATTTGTCAAGCATGAGGAGGCGATTAGCAGACACCTTTTTGTTCCGAAAGATATGATTTTATTGCATGGGCTGTGACATGGGCAAATGTCTACATATGGAGCAGTGCAATGCTCAGCAGAGTGGGCTCAAGAATTCAAAGATGTTTTCCCCAGGTTCACAACTATATGAGTGGATGGGATGGACAGTAATTATGTGATGTGGGCAGCTACTGTTTTGGTGGTGGAAGACCAACATTTTTCAAGGTATTGCAGAATTGTTTGGCAAAGTTGCAGCGATATGATACATGCAATGTCCTTTTAATTGACAACAGTTTCTATAAATGTCATTATAATCCCCGTGGGTACTTACATCATAGTGCCCGGTATTGAGCACCGCTCCAGCCAATACTTGTCAAAAGATCTAAAGGCCTGGTTGAAAGGGTGGCAGCATGCTACAAATACTTGTGCCTTGGCGGACACATTCAACAAATCAAAACCTACTGATGATGACAAGTATGTATTCACAGCAATTGCAAAAGGATTTGAAAACACATTGTATGATGCGTACTTATGTGGGCCACATCTCATGCCCACAGAGTGCAAGCGACGATGACGTTCCTTGCTTGTTTTTGGATGACAGATTCTTTATATACCTTTTGTAACTAAACTAAACCTGGGGCAGAACCTTGTATATTTATATGCTGCTTTCCATGTGGAAACCAATTTTTTGGCTTCATTTTGATTGCCATTGTATCTTATGTAATGACTTGATGTCAAATTGATGAAGATGAAATATATTCCTTTCGGTTGGATGCGTTGTCTTTGTGTCCCAGCATTGAAGTGTTACTTTTCTGATTCAAGTAGTTTAAGACTGTTGAAATGTCACAGCATTGAAGTGTCATTTTTTTGATTCTGTTAATGTTTCCCAATTAAAGACAATTTCCTAGAGAAACCACCTGTGAACTATTTGTAAGGTACTTTAGGTTGACATACAAAAACTTAACAGATTGTTATGTATAGAAACCACATGAGGGCTACCTATAAGCTACTTTGGACTGGCATAATTTTTTTTACAAGTCCTTGTTTCCTACATAGTTTAAAACAATTTCCACCTGTGAACTACCTGTAAGGTACTTTGGACTGGCAAACCAACGGAATTTTTCAAACCACCTGTGAACCACCTGAGGACTACCTATAAGGTACTTTGGGCTAGCATACAAAAAACTTTTAGATGTGCCTCTTTCCTTCATAATTTCACAGACAGTTTACTACAAAAACCACCTGTAGAATTTCTTTAAGGTTTTTTATGCTGATAGACCTATAAAGTACCTATGAGGTACTTTGGATGGCATATAAAAAGTTTTACAAGTGCTTGTTACCTATATATCTCAACACACACAAACCACCCAAGGACTACCTTAAAGGTACTTTGGGATGACATACAAAAAGTTTTACAAGTGCTTGTTACCTACATATCTTAACATACAGAAACCACCTGAAGACTACCTTGAAGGTACTTTGAGCTGATAGAAAAACTTTTAGAAGTGCTTGTTTCCTACATATTTTAGCAGAAGTGCTTGTGAACTACTTGTAAGGTACTTTAGGCTGGCAGACTGGTACTTTGTGTTATTGAATGGCTTTTTTTGTTACTCAAGTAGACAAAAACGTTTACAAGTGCTTGTTTGGACGGACCTGCAAGAGGTTTTGAAACCTATGATAGGCTCCAACAAAAACCACCGGTGGAATAGGTGCATGGTACTTTGAAGCTAATTACTGGTACTTCTACAAGTTACTTGGGCAGCAACCTATATCACTATTGGCATACTGTTGTACACATTTTTGTATACCTCTGCAATGAGTGTGAACTTATGTGGCTCTCCTTCTAAGGGTTCCAAGGGTATCTTAATCGATTTAACCAAGTGTGATGCCATAAGCACTTTTGGTTGACTAGCAGGCATGTAATAGATATGCTCAGCACCTTCCACTAGCTTGTAATAGTACCCTCAACCAAATAGCTCCCTGCAGAAAGTATGTTTCCCCAGGAATCACTCAAGGATCTTGCTATTTTGTATTTCTTCTCTGAGCACCTCAAAAGGTAGAAGTCATCTCCATCTTCATTGGCATTGGTAGCAAAGGTATCACCGATGCATAGAGCATCACTAATTGTGCCATGGTGCCCAACATACATCGACAAATCTGATCATTTGTCATCTCTCAAATCTTCACTTTTTGCATTGTCATCATCCAATGCCTCAAGGGTTAGATACTCCCAGTTCTCAACATGTGTGTTGTTCAAGCGTCACCTCCAATGCTGGGACATACAAAATTTCACAAAAGCAATAGAGAAGTCTGCAATGGAGTGCACTCTTGGAGTACCCATTGACACAGTGTATTGATTGCCAGCCTTCAACTCGCTTGCAATTCCACTTCTTCTCCTTTGGCACCTCAATTGCTTGGACCTCCCAAAGAATCTGGTTCACCCCTATGTGACCACTTTCATCATTAAATTTATGCTTGAAGAAGCCAACAACATCCTTGGCACAGTTCATGTGCCATGTATCAGGTTTTAACTGCTCATGTGTTAAAGCCCTCTTAACAACTTCTTTTGTCCCATCATGCTCCCCTTTGCCGTGGCCCAAGGCAAAGAAACTCCACAACATTTTAATGCTAGTGAAACCGTAGTACCTAAAACAATGACCCACCTTCAATGCTGGGCAAAAACAAATTTCTGGAAACATTTCATCAGAGGTGGAATAAAACCTGGCGTACCTTGACACAAAGAAGAACGGTCTAGATGACTTGAAATGAGCAGCACATCATGTTATCAGCAAGCTAACTCGGATAACATTTTTCGGACCTTTTTATTTCAAAAACAATGTAATTGATGAGCAGGGGCTACAAGCTTCCAGATTGTATCAGCCTATCTTTAGTTAGAGCTCCCAGATTATTAGTTTAGACCACAAAAACCTTGGCTAAGGTATAAATGCCAATTTTTGTAAGTATTTTACAAGTTTTGAATAATAGAAAGAGAACGTGAGTTAACGAGGCTCACTTATCTCCTTCTCACACTTCCTACTCCCTTCCCGATCGTCACATTGCACTGCCGTCTGTTGCGTTGCAACCGTAGGTAAGAGCTCTATGCATTGACGTAAGCATTTCATGGTAACCCGTAGCTTTTGGCGTCGCCTACCCGCGGTCTAATTTCATCATTATAAGTAGGAATTTAAGCTTCAAAATCATAAAATAAGTATAGGCGAGGTATTGGGACATCATTGCCAAGCATTTAGATGCAATCTGGGTCGAAAACGAGTAGGCCAAAAACTCACTCCTATTAATAATTGTGATTTTTGCACTTGATCGAAAGTGAGATTTGAGACCATGAGCACGTGTACTTAGGTCTTATAAACATGTCCTAAAGGTTTCGTAAGGTTTGGATGTCGTTTGATGTTGTAACGGTTGTGATTTGTTTGTCGATGAGCAATTAACTTTTGGTGATTTCTGTTATTTGAGTGTAGCTTGAGCTAGATGCGAGTTGTTTGTTGTTTCCAAGAGATTGACAACCTCTTGTAGCCTCTATGCACTAGTTGAGTCAGCTCGTCCCATGGATTGATAATTATATTCGTGGTTCTCGCTATGTCTGCAACAATAAGATAGGAGTGAGGTTAGTAGACACTCGTCCCACATTTGGCGCCGCTGTCGGAGATCGAAGAGACCTAAACTAAAGAAAAACATGAGCGTTTTGTGAAGTTATCCTTTAACTTCCTCTAGGATCACCTAGAGTCAAAACTTTCTGTTTAAAAACCGCATAGCTTAAGATTGTCATCTTTTGTTGTGTAGAGGTAGCTTGGAAGTAGGTTGTACTTGCTAAGTACCCTTTACGATTATAGGATTCGATTAGGATTTTGAGAATAATGATGGACGAGACAAGTCTTAAGATCAAGGCTCAGAAAACCATAAAAAACAAGAAAATGAGTGTTTGTGGATACTTTCCATAACCCCATCGCAGTAGAACCTAGGAGTAGGGTAAGTAGAATCCGAGGTGGGATCTCAGAACATTGGTCTATCCAAAAAAATTAATTGTGAGTTGTTTATGTGAAGTTGTAAAATTTCAGGTCTACGGCTAGAAATAGCACCAGAAGACTGTCCACCATTGAATCCGACTGGAGATTATGCTTTAAAAGTTGTATGAACTAGTGGGTAAGCTTAAGGACGCATTTGAGATAAAATTTCAAGAGTTTGCAAAAACTCAGATTATTTACTTATTCTTGACATTTTATGCCAAATTAAGTTTTTTGACTTGACTTAGAGACTTAAAATAGCTCATAAAAAGACTATCCACTGAAAAAGGTTGAAAAGAGTGCTCATTTTAGGCCAAAAGTAAATAATCATGATTATTTACTTTCAGCTCAAAAGTGACCAAGGTTGATACCAGAGACTCTATGCATGTGTAAAAACATCTTTTGTAAAGACCCTTAGAGTTTGGATCACCAAACTGACCAAAAACTTGGTAAAAACTGAAATTTGTACTGATTGTCGAGAACTTGAGTGTAAATTGGAAACTTTGTTCAAACTCAGTGAAACTTGACTCATAGGCTTATATTCAAGTGTTAAACAAGTGTACATGCTCTGTTGACCACAAAGATGTAAAAATTTACCAGAAGTAAATAATCACGATTATTTACTTTTGTCTCATTTCTCAACTTTTTTGACCAACCCAGCATACCACTAGTTTTAGCATGTTAAATTAAGCCCATAAATCAAATTTGATAAGATTTGGATCATTGGAGTGAAAATTGTGGCAAAATGTATAAAGTCAGTAGTCTGCAGACATAAAACTGTTGACCATTTGAATAGGGATTATCCAAACTTGATGAAACTTGGCTAGGGAGCTTAAGTTGAGCTGCTTAACCATTCTGTGTGAACATTGTGACAAAAAATTACATAAAAATAGCAGGAGTAAATAATCATGATTATTTACATTTGCTACAAAATTGGATATTTTTGCACATTTGAGTATACCACAAGGTCAAGCATATCAAGCAACCACACAAATAAAATTTGGTAAATTTTGGATCACAAAAGTGGTACTTAAGCCAGATTCTTGAAAACTAAGTCTGCGGACATAAAATAGTGGATAACTTGGATAAATTTTGTTCAAATGCAGTGAACTTGTCCAGAGACCTTAACAAGTTTACTTGGCAAAAGAAGCCAAAAAGTGTAAAAAATTGAGAAAAAATAAATAATCACGATTATTTACTTTTGATACACAGAGACACCATTTTGGACTTTTGAGCTTGTATAGTGTTAGACCAACATAGTACAAGGCCACCAGTCAAATTTGGTTTCAATCGGATCCAAATTGGTACATGTTCACTCAGTTTCCAGGTTGCAGAGTAGTCCTTTAGCTTTTTGCAAAAGTAGAATCTGAAAGTCTCAATTGCTCACTCACCTACCTCAAATTGAAGTGATATACATAGACCAGTCACAATAGTGAGCAAAAATTATACAATCTTTGTGAAAGAATAGCTAACTTGATTAAAACTGACACAGGAATCAGGTTGCAGACAAGGAATTGAAAGCTTGACAGAAGTTGCAATCAAGTCAAGTGGAATAAGTTGACAACAAGTCAATTCAACGGTAAGTACTCTATCCACAGAGCTTCACAAGTCTATATATACCTTAGATCTGGTCGTATACTAGCAAACCAAGACATATTTGGAGAGACCACTAGTAGAGTATCCACAGAAGAGAGTGTGAATCAAGAAGATCACTTGGACACTATCTTTGAAGAAGTCTCAAACACTTTTTCAGAATCAACATTTGAAATGTCTTCCTATTCGACTCATTCAGGAACCGGAAGATAGTGCGGTATAAGCACATACTCACCTTTTATAAGGCTAATTTCCATGGAGCTCAAGTTTACCTAGATCCTAATGAAGACTATGCTATTCGCATTGATAATCATGACATGGAGTTTGAAGAGAAAATCAAGGAAAACAAACAAGAAAAAATGTATATGGATAAAAACGGACCTCAGTATTTACAAGTGGAAAATCCTGACATGATAGACAAATGGGGGTTAGCAGTAAAGACCATATTTCCAGATATGGCAGCAAAAGAAGGACCACCAACTTTAGAATTCAAGGGATACGATAGTTGATTTGAAGCCTTCGAAACGGCTTAGCACGATAATCTTAGGATCGGAGTCTATTGTTGGGAGGATAGAAATGTCAAAGATCTTCTATGGACTTTGCATGCCAAATCAGGACAGTAATAGATATTTGGGTAGATTGCTTAATGGAGAGAGATAGATTTCACATACAAGAGATTATAGAGTAGAGAGAGAGAGAGAGAGAGAGAGAGAGAGAGAGAGAGAGAGCACACACTATACGTGGTTCACCCAATGTGGGCTACGTCCACGGGAAAGCAGCCACTCAATGGCTTTAGTACTTCAAAACAAAAAGTAGGTTACAAAGGGATTATACCCTTTTGGAGCTCCCACCTTGCTTCACTCTCACCACCTCACACCCACCTTGTTGCATCAACTTCACACTATGAAATGTGTGTAGAAATGGCCTCCTTTTATAGGCCAAAAGGGCTGCCTCTCATGATGTGTAGCCGCCCTTGTGTAAATAAGTCCAAATCAAACCCTCCAATCCGCCCATGGATGGCCGCCCTTGAGAAGACAAGTCCGCTTTTGAATTCGGCCACCGGCCATTGACTTTCGGCCACCGGCCACCTGCCACCTGCCATTGACTACCGACCAGCGGTCAACCGGCCAACCGACCGGTCGTTTTCCGATCACTTTCGGCCGCAGTTCAGCCATAATATTTCGGCGAAAAGGAACGCTCGAGACTGGGCGTGAAAATTTTGGTTTTCGACGAGTGATTTTATTTGTCGGCGAGTTCTTTTTCTTCACGCAGCACGAAGGCTTCTCCTTATAATGGGGGCCTTACAAATGTGCGTTTTTAACACAAAAAATTTTAAAGGGTAAATCAAGCTCCATACTTAACTCTCTCCCACTTGGAGAATGATCTCCAAACCAAACCTATGACTGCTTTCCATCCTGGCTTCTTATCCTTGAATGCCGATTGAAGATGAGCAAAAGCTTAAATTCTCCTTGTTGACCACCTTTGTAAAGATGTATGCAGGATTTTCACTTGTATGCATCTTTCCCTCTTCCAAAAGAGTGCGTATGAAGTGATATCTCACCTCAATGTGCTTTGTCCTTGGATGAAAGGCTGTGTTCTTCGCAAGATGGATAGCGCTTTGGCTATCACTGTACAAGACACAATTGTCTTGTTTGAATCCAAGCTCTTCTAAGAATCTGCGAAGCCACATAATTTCTTCGCTTGCCTCTGTCATTGCTACATACTTTGCTTCCGTGGTATAAAGTGAGACCACTTTCTGCAGCTTTGAATCCCAGCTTACTGCGGTGTCTCCAACCATGAAGACATAGCCAGTAGTGCTCCTTCGAGTATCTTTGTCACCTGCCATATCTGCATCAGCATACCCTTCTAGAAAAATAGCAATTCCTCCAAAATACAAAGCATTTGTTGTTGTCTCTTTTAGATACCTGAGTGAAGTCTTCACAGTTTGCTAGTGCTCTTTGCCTGGGTTGTCCATGAACCTACTTACAACCCCCACTGCATGTGCAATGTCTGGCCTTGTCCAGACCATAGCATACATAAGAGAACCTACCGCTGCAGCATATGGAACTTTAGACATATAGGCTATCTCCTCTTGTGTCTTTGGACAAATATCTTTGGTTAGTTTACAATGACTAATCAAAGGTGTAGAAACCGTTTTTGCATTGTAAACCTTTCTAGTACCTTTTTGATGTAATCCTCTTGAGATAGCTTTATTGTCTTCTTCGTCCTTTCCCTTGATATCTTCATACCAATTATCCTCTTTGCAGCACCTATATCTTTCATTGAAAAAGATTTAGATAGCTCCTCTTTTAGGTCTTTGATGTTCTGCATGTTAGCACTTGCAATCAGCATGTCATCAACATACAACATTAGGATGATGAGCTTCCCATCTCCCAAATTCTTTGTGTAGACACAATGATCTGAGTTGCATCTATTGAGTCCATGATCTAACATCCATCAATTGAACTTCAAATACCATTGTCTTGATGCTTGCTTTAAACCATACAATCTTTTCTTTAATCTGCAAACCATTTTCTCCTTACCTTTTACTTCATACCCCTTTAATTGAAGCATGTAAATTTCCTCCTCTAAGTCACTGTGAGGGAATGCCGTATTTACATCCATTTGCTCAAGATTTAGATCATGAGCAGCCACAAAGCTTAAGGCAAGCCTAATTGAGTTCATTTTTACAACAGGAGAAAATATTTCATTGAAGTCAATACCTTTCTTTTGAGAAAACCCTTTTACCACAAGCCTAGACTTGTACCTTTTCTTCCCACCTTCTTCTTCCTTCAGGTTGTACACCCATTTGTTTTGAAGTGCCCACTTACCTCAACAAACTCCCATGTTTGGTTGTGATGTAGTGAGTCCATCTCCACTTGCATGCTCTTCGTCCATTCTTCTTTGGATTTGTGTTGTATAGCTTCTTTGTATGATTTTGGCTCTCTAAAATCTGAGATCAAGAGATGGTTGAAGGAAGGAACAAACCTTTCTGGAGGTTTGCTTGCTCTTGTAGATCTTTGAGGAATAGATTGAAGCTCCTCATTTGGTTGACGTTGTTGCACATTGTCACCGTTTGCAGTCCTTGAGTCTTCACCGTCCTCAAGTTCCATGTACTCATCACGTGTTTCTTTTGTTTGTTTTCTTTCTAAGTAATCTTTGTACATATTTTTTTCGTTAGAAATTTACATCCCTACTCCTAAGATTTTACCATTTTTAGGATTCCATAGGCAATATCCAAAGTCACATTCTCCATAGCCAATGAAGAAACACTTTTTGGACTTTGCATTTAGCTTTGATCTTAGGCTTTTATCTATGTGCATGAAAGCCTCACACCCAAACACTTTGAGAAACGCATAATTCACCGGTTTACTTGTCCATGTCTCTTCTAGAACTCCCCCATGTAATGCTATTGAGGGTGACTCGTTGATTAAGTACACAGACGTACTTACAGCTTTCGCCCAAAGCTCAAGCGGTAGGCGTGCATGTAGCCGCATGCTTCGTGCTCGCTTTATGATTTTGTTGAGGTGGCCTTGGGGTTGTTCTTTGCCTCCGAATGCCATTGCTAACACAAAAGCTTTCAAAAGCTTGGCTGCAATATTTCCCTCTGTTGTCGGATCTGAAGCATTTAACCTTGGTACCTGTTTCATTCTCCACAAAGGCTTTCCACCTTTGAAATATAGAAAACACGTCGGATTTATTCTTCATTACATAAACCCATGTTTTCCTAGTCGCATCGTCTATGAATGTTACATAGTACAATGAGCCACCAAGTGATGGTGTACTTGCAGGACCTTAGACGTCAGAATGAACCAACTCAAGTTTTTTTTTTTGTCTTTCATTTCCAGATTTTTGAAATTTTACCCTCTTTTGTTTACCATAAACACAATCTTCACAGAACTCTAAGTCCACTTCTTTCAAATCTGGTAGAAGATTCTTTGTTTGAAGGATTTGCATTCATATGCCCAAGTCGGTAGTGCCACACTGCATTGTCGACTTCTATAGTTGTTGCACAAGCTGAAGGTTGCATGCTAACAATACACAATTCGAGTGTACCAACCTTTTCTCCCTTCACAACCACCAAAGGTCCCTTTGAGATCTTCCACCGTTTGCTTCCAGATGTAATGTTGTGACCTTCATCGCCCAATTGTTCTGTAGAGATCAAATTTTTGCGAAGAGAAGGAACATCCCTAACATCTTTAAGCTTCCATTCATTTTCATTAGCAGTTTTGACACAAACTGTACCTTTGTTGACAATTTCACAAGCTTCATCATGTCCCAAGTATACATACCCAAAATTTCCTTTGATGCAATCTTGGAAATGTTGCTTGTGTGGTGTCGCATGGAATGAAGCCCCGGAATCTACTATCCATGAATTAGATACATTGTCTAATGAGAGAATTAGAGCATCTTGCTCTACTTTACCTGCCACATTGGCTTCCGATGTTGGCTTGTTGTCTTGAGACTCAGTCTTCTTCTTCTTCTTGGACCAACAATCCTTCTTGACATGGCCCTTCTTGCCACAGTTCCAACATTCAAGAACTGACTTTGTGCGTGACTTGCTACGTCTTGAGCGATCATGACTCTTTTGGTTTTTGAACCTATCCTTAGACCTTCCTCTTGTTTCCACTGACAGTGAAACATTTGATGATTCTCATGTGCTTCTCCTTCGTATTTCCTTGCTTAGGAGAACACCTACAACATCATCAAACTTAAGAGTATTTGTGCCAGAAATAGAATTACTTACAACCATCACAAGGCTGTCCCAACTATCCGGTAGAGATGATAGTATAAGGAGAGCTCGCACTTTGTCATTGAAAATGATTTTCATCGATCGAAGTTGACTTATGTTTGTGTTAAAGTCATTTAGGTGTTCTGCAACTGAACCATTCTCTGTCATCTTTAGATTAAACAAGCGCTTCATGAGAAATACCTTATTAGATGCCGATGGTTTCTCGTAGAAGTCATCAAGTGACTTCATCAAGTCCTCCGTGGTCTTCATCTCCAAAACATTGAAGGCCACCATTGACGCCAAGCTTAACCGGATTGTTCCGAGTGCCTTTCAATCAAGGAAAATCCATGCTTCATCTGCCATCATTGTGAGCTTCTTTGCAAGACCACTTAGTGGCAAATAGAGGTCCTTTTGGTAGAGGTAATCTTTAATATGCATCTTCCAATGTTGGTAGTTTTTTCCGTTGAACTTCTCGATCTTGAGCTTCCCTTCCTCCACCATTACTCCCACTCAATTCAAGGAATCTTTTCCTTGAGATAATTTAGCTACGAGCAAACCTTGCTCTGATACTAGTTGTTAGGAAATATGACGTAGCTAAATAGATATTTGAGTAGATTACTTAATGGAGAGAGATGAATTTCACACACAAAAGATTATAGAGTAGAGAGAGAGAGAGTACACAGGAATACGTGGTTCACCCAATGTGGGCTACGTCCACGGGAAAGCAGCCACTCAATGGCTTTAGTACTCAAAACAAGAAGTAGGTTACAAAGGGAATATACCCTTTTGGAGCTCCCACCTTGCTTCACTGTCACCACCTCACACCCACCTTGTTGCATCAACTTCACACTATGAAATGTGTGTAGAAATGGTCTCCTTTTATAGGCCAAACGGGCTATACTCTCTCATGAGAGGCAGCCATGTGTAGCCGCCCTTGTGTAAATAAGTCCAAATCGGACCCTCCAATCCGCCCATGTGTGGTCGCCTTTGAGAAGACAAATCCGCTTTTGAATTTGGCCACCAGCCATTGACTTCTGGCCACCGGCCAACCGGCCAACCTTTCTGGTCGTTTTTCGACCACTTTTCGACCGCCGTTCGGCCATAATATTCCGGCGAAAAGGAATATTTAGGCTCCAGACTGAGCATGAAAATTTTGGTTTCTGGTGAGTGATTTTATTTTCTGGCGAGTTCGTTTTCTTCACGCACGATGGTTTCTCCTCATAATGGGGGCCTTACAAATGTGCATTTTTAACACAAAAAAATACAAGGGATAAATCCGGCTCCATACTTAACAGTTAACACCCATGAAGATCATCTATATCTTTAAAATCAAAGACAAGGGTTCAACAGATCTACCAACCTACGTATTTAGAGATTGTTATAACAATAACTTTGTTATGATGAGTCCTGAGGAGGCGGAACAAACTAAATACCAGGGGTATTCCATAAGGGATTGGATATTGGGCCAAAGATTAGAAACTATTCCAAGAGATGAACTCTGCGAGAGATCTTTTGAGAGCAATGTTAAAAAAAGCGAAACTACCTCATCACGAAGAAAACTAGGTGACACTAAAGCCAGTCCAGGGCTACACGAGTCACTATTTCCAACAGGCTGGATTGAAGGACTGGGAACAGGACCAACTGCTAGAAGACTGGGAGTTGAACCAAATAGACATGGCAGACCAGCTGATGTTCAAAAATGGGTCAGAAAATACAGTGGATCTGGGGATCCATACGACCACTTAGCAAGCTTTAAACAAGTGCTAAGAGAAGAATACATATTTGATTTCCATACTCAATTGGAGAGATTTGGAATGACATTAGAAGGAAAATCACTGACATGGTTCCAAGACATTCCACCAAGGTCAATCATGGACTTTAATACATTAGCTCAAGGATTTGTAGCTGAATGCTCTAAAACGGAGATCATACATAATACGGTAGCTCAAATCTATAGCTTCAAACAGAAACAAGGTGAGTCTGTTAGGGATTGTGCAACTAGAATGAAACAATACATTGCAAAATGCCCAGAACTAGAAATACCTGCAGAAGAAAGATTAGTATCATTGTTTCTAGAGGTACTGATAAACAAAGAACTTCATGCTATATTATATAGCAAGAAGCATATGACCCTAGAAGAGTGTGTGTCAGATGCTATCTACTTAGGAGACAATTGTGATATTTTCAATGAAGAATATGTACCTAATGATAATCTAAGTGAGCAAACAACATCCACCAAACCAGCACAAGTGGGAACTGCTACTGCAGCACCACTTACAGCCATAGAAGACATGTTCAAAAGGATGAATAAAATGATTAAAAAGCACCTATAAGGGGACAAGGGCAAGGGATACCTCAACAGGGACAATCGATTACCAATCGAGGGTAAATGGACCAACCATGAGACCAATGAGTGCTACTACTGACCAAATTATGATGGGAATGTTCAATACGTGCCTGTGAAGCCACAAGGACAACCCCTGTAAAGATATCAGCCTAATATGGCCCCAACTCAAAGACCACCGATGGGTATGGAAAGACCTTAACCTATGTTGGGTCAACAACCTCCATATCTTGGACATAATGTAGTGTATGTAAAGTACATGCATTCAGAGGGAGTCATAGATGAACAAGCACTAGTGCCTGTTACACCCTTGTTGAGCCTAGTCCATCTACAATAATGGTAGAAGGAGACTGGTATAATTCACATCCACCACCAATGGAAGAACCTGTGACTTATACTACACCAGAGCTAATTCCATGGTTGATAGGTATGCCAAATGTGGTGTACTTCAAAAAGCATAGACAAAA
Source organism: Adiantum capillus-veneris (assembly GCF_014529385.1). Classification (NCBI taxonomy): domain Eukaryota; kingdom Viridiplantae; phylum Streptophyta; class Polypodiopsida; order Polypodiales; family Pteridaceae; genus Adiantum; species Adiantum capillus-veneris. Next base: position 139,503,399 of record NC_140931.1, on the reverse strand, counting down.
ACTGTGACTTATACTACACCAGAGCTAATTCCATGGTTGATAGGTATGCCAAATGTGGTGTACTTCAAAAAGCATAGACAATGCTTGAGGAGCTACCTATCTGGGATTTTCTCTCTTGGAATTCATTGATTTGCAGGATAGGTTGAATGGGGGCAAGGACAAGAATCTCTGGCTATTTTCAGTGGATGCAAAGCAAGGGAATCTCTCTAGATGCAATCGCTTACGCTTGCATCTTGAAGGTGTGTAGCGCCGCTTAAGATATGGATTCGTGCAAAAGAATACACAATGGTAGTGTTAGTGAGTGGCTCTTTAAAGAAAATGTAGATGAAATCACCTATGCTTTCATCTTAAAGGCATGTGACACTATGCAAGACATTGATATGGCAAAAGAATTGACAATCGTATCGTTAATCAGGAGCTGTTGAAAGAAATCATCGTGATTTGCAATGCCGCACTCCACATGTATGTCAAATGTTGTCTACTTTAGAGATCACAAAAAGTGATTGAGGAGTTGCTTGTCCCGTAGGCCCTCTCTTGGAGTGTTATGATTGTGGGATATGCCCAACAAGGGTAGTGCCAGGAAGCTTTGGCTATTTTTAGTGGATGCAAAGTAAGGAATTGTAATGGAATTAAGCTAATAACTTTGAGTGTAGCAAAAATAGATTAGCCATAGTGAGCATTTCATTAAGAATATTCTTAATGAAGATAGAGAGAGTGCTAGGTTGAAGATAGCAAAAATTTACACATTCCTAATCAGCATGGCATGAGAAATAACTTGCAAAAGAGAGAGAAATAGAGAAATTGACAACAATTGAGGACCAGATTTACTTGGAGCCGGTCCCCCCTCCAATAGGGTTTTGTATTATAGGCTCTCTCATGAAGAGAGACTTGGTACAAAACAATGTTTGTGTTCCTTAAGACCTCTTTGGTGCCATGAAGATGAAAAGCTTCATGCACCAAGTTTATGCTTAAAACAACAATTAATCTACTTGCAATAAACAAGAACCTTTCCCTGGCCTCAATCCTAAGACCTCAAACACCATCAAAGGTGGAGAGAGCTAGCAGGGAGTGAGGAAGATGAAGAGAAGAAGATGTATCTCTACGGGAAAGAAGTAGTCTCCTCACATATAATCACTCTTAGAGAATAGATTAGCATAGTGATAATGAAGATGGAGAGATTGATAAGCATTCCTTTGAGCATAACTCCTGGTTGGATTTGAATTCCATAGCCAAGGGATGTTGGTGTAGGCTCTCCACTTCTTGCAGATTCAAACTTAGTACTCTATAGAATTCAGATTATCTAGCAATTTGATTTAGCTACAGAAATTTGTGATTTAAATTCAACTTCAAGCGATTTGCATTCAGATCTTTTGCACTTCTAGCACACTCTGGAAAACCCTTGCTGGAAACCTTAGTTCGTTGCATAACTCAAAACTGAGTTACCAAGCTTACATATCTGAGAGCTTGAAGATCGTAAGCACTCTGTGTGTGTGTGTGTGTGTATAGGTTTGCTGCTCCACTTGCAAGACCAAGATGACCTTGCTCTAAATCTTTCACACTGCTTCAATGACAAAGACTATCTGCACACTCCTATACTGAATGAGAGTTTTGATGCTGAACCAAAACTTTGATGCCAAAACACATCTTTGATGCTGATCCATGCTCACCGCACCAGCTTGTGAAATCACAGCTTTGATACTTGTTTGTAAGGATTGATTGAAGCTCAAATTGTAGATTCAGACTTAGTAGTCTATCCAATCTACAGATTCAGACTCAACAATTTGCAAAATTCATACATAGCAGTCTATCAAATTCTCACAACAGATTGATTGTATTGTAGAATCAGACGCAACAATGAAGTGATGGAGATGCATGCACAAAATTTAGAGATGTTGTCACACGATCATCATTCATTCTAATGGCTTGATTATCCAAAAGACAAAAAAGGGAGGTGTGAGGCAATAAGTGATTGTATGGCACAACATGTGCATCAATAAAACCTGATAAGATGTGGCTATTAACCACAAATCCAAAGAAATTGGTAAGAGGATCGTTACACATGTTTTCCGCAAGGATGATCGTCGACGTGCTTGCACCCATCAATGGAGCCACTTGCATCATCATAAAAAAGGATGCTCCAACCACGAAACCGCTCTCTCTTGACAAGTGTGGAGAGGAATTTCTTCTTGGGTGGTTTGAATCGTCATTTCTTCTTGGCGGTCCATGTCTTTGGACTATTTTCTTGTTTAAATCGGCATTTTGTTTGTTTATTAGGGTGCTTATGGCTTCCAAAGAATAGGTGAAAGGTCAAAGTAACATAAGAGTTTTGAAGGTGTGGGAAGAAGGTTTAAGAGAAATGAAATGAAAGAGATTGGGAGAAGAAGGTTTGAGAGAAATGAAATGAGGTGAGTGAGAGGAGAAAGTTTGCAAACGTGTGAGGTAATGAAATAAAAAGGGTTTGCTTTGCAAAGAGATAATCACTAATGCTCAAGAGAGAGAGAGGGAGTGTGGAAAAAATAAAGAATAGAGAGTGAGACTTTAGAGGCAAAAAGGAGGGAAGGGGTCAAGAGGGGACGGTGCGGCACGGTTGGGGGCAGGAGGGTCAAGGGGGCGTGTGGATGGGGGTAGGGGGTCAAAGAGGGTAGGTGTGGGAAGAAGGTTTAAGAGAAATGAAATGAAATAGGTTGGGAGAACAAGGTTTGAGAGAAATGAAATGAGAGACAGTGAAAAGAGAAGGTTTGAAAAGGTGTGAGGTAATGAAATAAAAAGGGTTTGCTTTGCAAAGAGATAATCACTAACGTTCAAGAGAGAGAGGGATAAGAGAGAGAGGGAGTGAGAGGAAAAGGTTTGAAAAGGTGTGAGGTAATGAAATAAAAAGGGCTTGCTTTGCAAAGAGATAATCACTAATGATCAAGAGAGAGAGGGAGTGTGGAAAAAATAAAGAATAGAGAGTGAGATTTTATAGGGAAGGGGGGGGGGGAGGGGAGGAGGGTCAAGAGCGGACGGCGTGGTGCGATCGAGGGTAGGGGGGTAAAGGGGGCAGTGTGGGCAAGGGCAAGGGCAAGGGGTCGAAGAGGCAGCACGGGTAGGGGGTCAATGGGGGCCACCGTCCACGTGGCTGCTACATGTCCACGTGTCCCCGCCCTGCCCTGTCCCCTATTCCCAATCCCTCCTCTTCCCTGTGTCGTGGTCGCCCCTATCGCCATCCTCGCCCTATCCTCGCCTTGCTCCTGTCCCTACTTAAACCTGCTCTGAATGTTCCCCACCCTGCCTTGCCTAGCTGCCCCCCACTCGTGCCCCCACCCAGCCCCGAGAGAGAGAGAGAGAGAGAGAGAGAGAGAGAGAGAGAGAGAGAGAGGTAGGTGGGGATGGGGGATCTATTCCCATGAGAAATGGGGTTGGAAAGAGAGAGAGAGAGAGAGAGAGAGAGAGAGAGAGAGAGAGAGAGGTGCCTATTGGAGGAGGGGTATGGGAAGAGAGAGAGAGAAAGAGAGAAAGTGGGGGTTGTTCCCATGGGAGGGGATGAGAAGAGAGAGAGGGAGGGAGGGAGAAAGAGAGAGGGGGGGGGGGGGATGGGGGCCGGTTCCCTTGGGAAAGGGGATTGGAAAAGAGAGAGAGAGAGAGAGAGAGAGAGAGAGAGAGAGAGAGAGAGGTCAAGACGGGGGGGATGGGGGCCTGTTTGCACAGGGGAGGGGGGAGGGGAAAGGGGGGGGGGGGGGGGGTCAAGATGGGGGGGATGGGGGCCTATTTGCACAGGGGAGGGGGATTGGGGGGGGGGGAGAGAGATAGAGAGAGAGAGAGAGAGAGAGAGAGAGAGAGAGAGAGAGCGGACGGGAGAGGGGAATGCAATTTTTTTAAAAATAAAATAATATGGATTTAAAAAATTATTATACTATTTATTATTAGGATCAATACAAAATTCTCTTAAGTCTTGTAAACGCAACTAAACACTTTCACTCTCATCTTTGTCTTTTGAACTCTACTATCATATCATGCACTATTGGCTTCCCTTCTTTCGAAAGGGCTTTTCTGTTTATCAATTGGAAGATTATCTTTGAGGTTAAATATCTACATGATCATGTTGCATCACATACATTTACTGCTTTGCATGCAAATTGTCACGGTTGGGAGTGAAGAGTTGATAGTGCCAATGGAGAGATGAAGCAATCACTCGGGAGAGGAGTTTTATGTTGTGGACAAATCTCTCTCTACAAAGTTCATGGTGCTAGTCGAAGATGACACAGTCTCAAATTCAAATGGCATGGCTGCTCCTTTGGTGGATGTTTCCTATATAGACCTTACTAGTCCAAGAAAGGAACAACTCTTTGGAGAGAAAGCATTGCAAAACTCTGTCGAGGTAAGGAGTACAAATAGGATTTTGTCATTTTTTAATGCAATGACGAAGCCCAACACTTTGATAAAGCTTCTTTCAAAGATAGTGGAAATCAAACAGGTGTCAAAAATTCCAAAGGTGTACAATAGTAACATGGTGTTTGAGTTTCCACCGACCCTATGAAAGGTTCATTCAATGGATGTTACGGAACATAAGTTTGATCCACACCATTGGACCAAACGGCAAACCTCAAACATGGCATTTCTTGGAGTGTGTCTCAAAATTTAGTGTGCAGGTGCTCTAAAGTGTCTCAATGAAAGTTGTCCCAAATTGGTTAATATTCACAAGTCAAACACAACGAATTTCAATAACAACATGCTAAAATTACCTTGCATGGGTGAGTTTTGCAATCGTCTTGGTGGCAAACTTACTTGCGACTATTGCGATCAACTGCCCATCTGTTTGTGTACATGTGATTGCTTCGTATATTATGTCCCGCCAAGGGATGAGAGCATGAGCAGGTTAATGGTACATCAAGGAGCTCACCAACATGACATGAGGGATGGTTTATCGAAAGGGCTCACTGATAAAACCAAAGAAATGTTTGCACGAGTTCTAAGTGTGGATAGACATGCAGACGCAAGAAATGTACAAATGTGTGTGGCAAAGGAAATTGTCACAACAACTTTCATGCAAGAAGGGGCTCTAGCCATGTACTTAGTGAGCAAGAATTTTTTATGTGTTGAGGCAATGGGTCCCTTGGTGGAGGACAATTGGTGAGGATGCTTACATGTTTCTCTTGTTTGGACATAATATTTCATAGTAATTTAACTCTAAAATACAGGTTTCGAAGGTTCGTGGGGCTGCAACTAGGAACGAGCCAACAAATGAGAGCTTTGGTGTGGACTCCTTGCTGTGGCTAAAAAGAGATTGCACCTATGATTTTTTTCACAAAAGCAGATTTCCCAGGAAAGGAGCGGAAGGGGAGCGGTTCTTTATGTTCAAGATGTCTACAATTGGTCCTGGATCTGGATTGGATTTGGTTGATTGAATGGGACGAATTGAACATGGATATCTCTGGCATGCTTGGATGCAGTTTGATCACACTCACCGAGTGGCGGATTGGGTGACCATGGAATGCCACGTTTATGATCCAGGGTTTGTTGTCTTAGGAACATATTTATGAAGTTTGGTATATCTTAAGAAACAACCAACAACATGTTTAATAATGTGTTTGTCTTATGTTGTAGCATGCAAGATATCCTCACTATTACAGCTTGTGAGATGAAAGAGGAAGACATGGAAGTACAAATTCTTTTTTGGCAGTGTATAAATGAAGTTATGGAAGGTCATGGATGTGAGAGAGCGGATTTCCATGGATTCATGGCGGACAAAGCTCAAGCCAATTGAAATGCATTTCTCACTGTGTTCAATGGTGGCAATGACAATGTTCTACAACATCAAGAGCGATCTTTCCTTTTCCATTGGAAACAAAGCATAGTGACACACACCACAAAGTACATTGTCTCTTCATCTCAACAAACTCACAAAGACATGTGCAAAATGTGGCGTCTAGCCCCCTCTAAAGAGATAGCTGCAATGGAGTCTCGTCTCCTTTGACAATGGTGGAAAAATGGAAATTGCATGGATACAAACATCCCTATAATAGACTCTTGGTTGAGTTGGTGGGAGGTGCGTATTGCACATTGGGAGGTGTTAACCGACAAGTCACATAGTGGAGTCAATACTGGGTGAATAGGAGGCTTGGTGACTGCCCAACGCTCCCTATCGCTTGGTGTTAAAGCCATTACAAGTAGTAGTAAAGACCTTGCAGATAGTGGAGTCAATACTTGACGAATAGGGGGCTTGGTGATTGGCCAATGCTCCCTATCACTTGGTGTTTACCTTGGTGTTAAAGCCATTACAAGAAACAGTAAAGACCTTGGGGCATGATAACTGACAACAGAGACCCTATATGGTGATGTGATTACAAGTCATACAGTGGAGTCAACATCGAGTGAATAGGAGGCTTCGTGATTGTCCAACGCTCCCTATTGCTTGGTGTTGACCTTGGTAAATGGACGTCAGTCCGGTTAACATCCACGGATATCATCTTGTGTTGAGTCAAGGACCGGGCTTGTTGGTCCTATAGGTGCTTGGGTGATCGCCGATGAGAGGTGCACCACATATCTCATTTGATACTTTTTTTATTTCAATGGACTACTATGGGCACCCATGTGTGAATGGGTTAAACTCTTATAAAAGGTCTATTTTGACCTAAAATCCTCATCCTCGGAGGTGTAAGCTAAGAAGTTCTCTTGCTCCATCTTTGTCCCCTTCGCCTTCATGTGCTCACATGTATGTTTGTGTGTGTGTATGCTTGAGAGAGAGAGAGAGAGAGAGAGAGAGAGAGAGAGAGAGAGAGAGAGAGAGAGAGAGAGAGAGAGAGAGAGTGATCGAGCATTGTGGCGGCATCGGTGGGCAGCGAGGCAGTTGAGCGCGGCATCGTTGGCGGCTCCTTATTCTTCGCAGCACATGATCTTCACGCTGGAAGCATTGAGTGGTGAGTGACACACCATTGTTTGTTTGAGCTTGCTAGGACTCTCTAATTGTGTGTTTGCAGCCTTTTAAGGCTCACACATGGTGCACAAACAAGTTCCCAACCTTCGACACATACGACAAAGCGTTCATTTTTTGTGTCGTTGTCAGGCATAGCCTTGCATTAAGCTCATCGCTCAATGCTTTTGTGGTGAAGGATCCTATGATGTGAAGAATGCAACGCTCAACCGCCTCGCCGCCACCGATTCTTCCGCAATGGTCGATCACACACACCCTCTCTCTCTCTCTCTCTCAAGCATACACACACACACATACATACACGTGAGCACACGAAGGAGAAGGAGACAGAGATGGAACAAGAGCACTTCTTAGCTTACACCTCCGAGAATGAGGATTTTAAGTCAAAATAGACCTTTTATAAGAGTTTAACCCATTCACACATGGGCGTCCACAGTAGTTGGTCAAAGTAAAAATATTATCAAATGAGATATGTGGTGCACCTCTCATCGGCGATCACCCAAGCACCTATAGGACCAACAAGCCCAATCCTTGACTCAAAACAATATAATATTCGTGGATGTTAATTGGACTGACATCCATTTTCCAAGGTCAGCACCAAGCGAAGGGAGCATTGGGCAGTCACCAAGCCTCCTATTCGCTCGGTGGTTGACTCCACTATATGACTTGTAATTACATCACCATAAGGGTCTCCGTTGTCGGTTATCATGCCCGAAGGAATTTACTGTTGCTTGTAATGGATTTAACACCAAGGTCAACACCGAGCGATAGGGAGCGTTGGGCAATCACCAAGCCTCCTATTCGCCCAGTATTGACTCCACTGTCAAAGGCTGGGAACTTGCCTGTGCACCGTGTGTGAGCCTTGAAAGGCTACAAACACAAAACTAGAGAGTCCTAGCAAGCTCAAAGAAATAATGATGTGTCACTCATCGCTCAATGCTTCCGTCGTGAAGGATCCTTTGCTACAAAGAAGATGGAGTCACCGCTGATGCCGCGCTCAACCACCTCACCGCCACAATGATCGATCACCCCCCCCCCCCCCCCCCCCCCCCTCCCCTCTCTCTCTCTCGTTCTCTCTCTCTCAAGCATACACACACACACACATACACGTGAGCACACAAAGGAGAAGGAGACAGAGATGGACCAAGAGCACTTCTTAGCTTACACCTTTGAAAATGAGGATTTTAGGTCAAAATAGACCTTTATAAGAGTTTAACCCATTCACACATGGGCACCCACAATAATCGGTCAAAGTAAAAATAGTATCAAATGAGATATGTGGTGCGTCTCTCATTGGCGATCACCCAAGCACCTATAGGACCAACAAGCCCAATCCCTCACTCAAAACAAGATGATATCCGTGGATGTTAGCTGGACTGACGTCCATTTTCCAAGGTCAGCACCAAGCGATAGGGAGCATTGGGCAGTCACCAAGCCTCCTACTCGCTCGGTGCTGACTTCACTGTATGACTTGTAATCACATCACCATAATGGTCTCCGTTGTTCGTTATCATGCCCCAAGGTCTTTACCGTTGCTTGTAATGGCTTTAACACCAAGGTCAACACCAAGCAATAGGGAGCGTTGAGCAGTCACCAAGCCTCCTATTCTCCCAGTATTGACTCCACTGTCTGCAAGGTCTTTACTATTGCTTGTAATGGCTTTAACAGCAAGGTCAACACCAAGAAGTATGGAGCGTTGGACAATCACCAAGCCTCCTATTCACCCAGTATTGACTCCACTATCTGACTTGTCGATTAACATGCCCCCCTTCCTGATGTAGATTCCGTCCTCGGAAGCTATTGAGATGAATCCCGTTTGTCAAGGTGAAAGAGCATTCGAGATTGAATGTCCTTAGCCTTCTTTAATCACTGCAAAATGAACCAAAATTGGCACAGTAACTACATTCTCATATATAATAAAAAAGCATATGCAGTTGTAGCCAGACAAATTGATTAGTAACAGAATATTGAATAATTTGTTAGCAATAAAAATTAAGCTCTAATATAATCAAACACATAAACATTTGTAAAGGTAAAGCTCTAATATAATCAAACGCATAGGCTCTAATATAATCAAACGCATAAACAGCTGTAAAGGTAAAAAACTAAACAAGTATGGGGTCGCTAATTTAATGGTCGAAAGGCACTAGAGGTCAACTGCTAATACCACGGGCAAGATTCCCAATTTTCTCTAGTCAATTAAGCTGTTTAATCGCGAGAGCCAAGTATTTCATGTCCAAGGGTTGAATAGAGGCTATACCTAGAAGACCTTGTAGCTACGATAAAAGGAATTGCTCATGAAATCATCGCCTGACTTATTTTTGATTTAGGAAGTAGTGCACACAATGCTGCCTAAATCGGATTAAGAACCTAAAGTAACCATTGATTATTAGGAAGGCATTCCCCATGTTATTAAGAGAAGATCTCTAATTCCTAACTTGGTCAAACTGGCTTAGTCAGGATGCTTGATTTTGAAACCTAGACAAGGGATTATGACAAAAAATTGTATAGAATCTAATGTTTAATAATATTATGCTACCAATTACAATTAAAGCATACAAACATGGATTGCAAAAACGACAAGAGACAATGCTAATGGTGGACAAGAAACAGTTGTTTGTGTTGATGATCGCGCTTGATTCGAGAGTGAATGAGAGAAAGACTCCATGAAGTTTATCCTAACCTAATTTATTTGCACTCCCCGGAGAGAGTCGAGGGAATAGGATATTGTAGAGATTTGGGGGGGGGGGGGGGGGGAACCCTAAGGCTAAACCCCTATCCTCGTCATCATCAAGAAAAAAAAAGTCATCATCTGTGAAACCATATGTGCCATCCGTGTAATCATGTAGCTCTTCCTCATTATTAGAGGCACAAATACTCACTAAGAACATCACTAAACGTCTATATTCATCTTGGTCAAGAGGGTAAGTTTGTGCAATTGGAGAGACGTCCTCTACTAAGTGTGTATCAATCGTGGTCAAGAGATGTATCAGTCATTCTAACTCCTTGAAATTCCTCTCACACGCTAGCATATCTACCAAATCCCATTCACATGCAAGCACTGGGTAGACTATGTGAAACACTTGTGCAAGGTAAAGAGCATGCCTCTCATCCAAGGTAGAAGTGGACGACTCTATCGTACTAGCCATATCTGTACACACAAATAGATCATGGTCAAAGTGCAAATATTATAAGGGTTGTGTCAAAAGGCGTCCTTATGCATAATGTGTATTTGTTTGTATGGATATGTACAATGGTAGGTGGAGGTTGTGTCGAAGCTTCTATTTGCGTATATGAACTACATGAAGAGCAAGAAGCTTCATTTGACTTCCCTGTTCCTAAGCTAGGTGGAACAAATCATTTTTTCTTTGGTACCCAAACTAGCTCTTGAGCGGGTGTGTAGCATTCCTTGACTTTTTCCTTTCCGAGATCTTCAATTTGTTTTGAAGCTACAAGATTGGGCTCGCATGGGTCAAGTGACAGGTAAGAGAACCATTACATTTTGGCACCCAGATTTGATCATTTCCTTCATAGTAGCCTTGGGCTTCCAGTCATTTTTTAGGAATTCAACACAACGTTTCTTTATATTTCTTGGGGCAATTGGGACATCTCTTACCAGGCTCCTATTTTCTAGCACTAGCAATGGTTGCTAAAGAAGCTTTAGGGAACCTTTGTATGTTTTCTTCGCTATATTAGGATGCATCTTTTGTGTCTTAAGATTTGTTACAACTATAGAAGTTGAAGCTCTAGAGAGTTGCGCTATAGGGACATATGGTTCAACCTCCTGGACATGCAATGTTTTTGGTTTTATTTCCTCAGGAGGTAATATCTCAGCATCTGTGTTAGATGGTAATGAAACTTGACTCACAACTTTTCCTTGGTCCATTGATCCTTGCGATATGGTCTTTGTGATTTGGACTTGTTTAGGTCATGCAAAAGTCAATCCACAGATCTGTTTTAGGGTTTCCCTCTTTGCATTGTTTTGGCTCTTTTCATCCACTTTTTGAACTTTTTTGACAATGCTTCTTTGGGGACTTTTGTTCACAATGGTCTAAAAATTCCTCAAGAGTTACATGGATCGCGATCTATATTCCACCACTTGTTGGACTTGATCTTTGGTGTGCCGATAGCTTATGATCTTTATAGCTTTCTTCACAAAAAAAATCTAGATTTGGATCAGTTTTGCCCAATCAAAAGTGACTTCTATAGTCTACTATGACAGTTTTGACAATGAATTGTTTTTGGCTCTTATGACCACTTTTTACAATTTTTTTTGCATATGGTTCTTTTGGGAAAGTTTCTCCAAATGATATCAGCTACCCACTTGTCAATTTTCAATTAAATATCATGACAAGGTACATGGATCGCGATCCATGTTTGACATCATTTTGAAATGAAACTTGGTCATCTTATAGTCCATGTTATGGGGACACTCTTCTTTAAATCTTTTTGAATTTGAATCACTTTTGCCCGACCAAAAGCAAAATTTTGTGTCTGCTTTGTGGTTTTTGGCTATTTGGCTATAGTTTGGTGTTTTGATCAACTTTTTGTAATTTCTTGCTATGATCCCTTTTGGAAAACTTGTTCCATTAGTTATCAGGGATGTACATGCCAAATATCAGTCCCAATTGTCAAATTGTACATGGATCGCGATCCATGTTTGGAAGCATTTTTTCATGAATTTTGTTCTGTTGGTTCTCTATCCCCTGTAGAAGCCAAATTTTAGTCCTTTTTGAATTTAGATCTCAAAAAGTTCTACACTGCCTGTTTTTCTTTTTTGTCAAATCAGTCAATTCTAATGTATTTTTGAGTTTTCTTTCAAGCAATCTTAATCAGAGAAAAGTCCCACTAATTCACAATGTCACTGATCACTTTTCCCCAAAAATGGTCTCTGAGGTACATGGATCGCGATCCATGTTCCTCCACAAAATGTGGCAAACTTTCTAGATTACTTACTTCTTAAAAGTTTGTCAATACCCTTTATCCACAAATTTTTGAATTTGGATCACTTTTGAGCTCTCTACCATCAAATTTTCATAATTTGAGAGTTATGGTCATTCGGCCAAACTATGGTTTTCACCCTTTTCCCTCAATCTTTTAGTCCAAATTTGATGGTGGTAATTTCTACTTACCCTACTCCTAAGTACTGAGATGAAACATGAAATAAAAACAAATAGAACGATACTAAATAAAGTCAAAACAAAAAATGAAACATCACTCTGAAAGCATAGAGAAAATCAAATAATGAAATGATTTTGGCTATCTCACTCAAAATCCTCTTTACCTCTTGAGAATAGATCTAGAAAGTCCTCCACTTCTAAACTCTACCAAGCACTAAACCCTGTGTCTAGCTGATTGACTGCTAGAGTGTAAATGGAATGGAGAGACAAAATAAAAAATAAAAAATCTATAAATACACAATAGGTCACTCACCATCTAAGGATCATCATCTCCAACAACGACGCCAATGTTAGCAGGTTGTCGCGATGGGCATGTATAGCATGGCTATCTGGCACTAACATAATGTCAATACTTAGGGAAGTGACTCAGATGGGGCACGGAGACTCTTTGAGGTTGTCAATCTCAAGAAGTGAACCTAACAAGCTGATGCAATAACTTAATAAGAAAATCAATCACTCAATGATCAAGAAATCTGCCTATGTCCTTTCTCATAGCTCTAGGTCATCACACCATTTTGGCACTTGAACGAACTTGAAATACAACAAAACTTTAGGAGGAGGTCTAAGACACCTAGGGTACTATCCTACCAAGCTTCACAATCCGACAAGGTACCAAAATAATGATCCATCATGGAAAAGGTCTTGAAAACTTAAACATATCAGTCCAGAAGGGCTGCCCTATGGTTTAGGAACACTCTCTTAGTCAAAATGACTAAAACCAGTGATTTAAGCACTCAAATATGCAATTAAGACTCATAGACATGTAATCACAAACCACAACAAAATTGACAATGCTTACACTTGAATGAAAGAAAAAGAGAGAGGAACACAATGCAAGTTTTGAAATTGAAAATGGATTACCCAATCACTAGAAAAGTTGATTACAAGTTGAAGCAGCTTCGTAGCTTGAGTGTACGTACAACAGAGCTCTTTTCTCTTCTAAAGATAAGCCTCCCTTTCACATTAAGGTTATTGACATTTATACCTAGGGCTTTCAAAATGGCTAATGATTAGCTCACATGGACCTTTACAATTATCAACTTAGGGAATCGACCTACTATCGTGGAATCAGGATTTACATAGAGTATCACTACGCTAGCTTGGAAAAATAATAGATTATAAATGTGGTGTCCGGCTACGTGTTCAGCCAAGTGGACACCCGTTCTGCCGATCCACTAATAAGCATCAGAGGGAAGCAAGACTTTACTAAAAGAGTAGGAGAATGTTGATGAATTTTACAAAGCTTTGTTGTCAGCTTTAATAGCAATTACTGTAAAGCAAATGTTGAGGTTGGTACCTGCATTTTCACAAAAAATGTTGAAAAGACTGACTAAAGAAGTAGAAGGAATGAATCGGAGAATAGGAAGAAAAGCTAAGGAAACTTTTTGCGGAAAAGTATGTGAAGTCCTAATGGAGATGAATTTGGCTTGAGCGTCCCTTTTTCCAGAAGCTCATCCACTCGCCTCAAAAACTCCTCTTGATGAGTCAGTGAGACTCAATAAGGAGGCTTATTAGGAGGTAAACTACCACATAGAAGTTCTATGGAATGATAATCTTATTCCCTTTTGAGAGGTAGCTTTCTAGGAATGTCATCCTTTAGAATGAGCTAGTCTCTTTAAACAACTACTCTAGGTTGAGTTAGTAGAGTTAGGTAATCCAGTTTAGGCAGGCAATAGACTTCAGGCAATAGTTCAGTTAGAGAAAATGATACTCAAATGGACATGATAACTAAAATAGAAATGACACACAGACTAGAATTGGAGCTGGTAGAACTAATTTGTGAATTCAAATTAGCACAATGGAATGGAGTGCAACATCATGAGATAAAGGATTTCTCTTGAATCAATAACCAAACGAGTACAAGAGCAAGGTGAGCTCTAGGAATGATACTAGGAACAAGAGCACAATACAATGGCATACAATGATCCCCTTCAAATGAAGTAATGGCCCCTATTTATAGCTACAAGATTGGGCCTTTGATTGATTTTGCACTATGCAATTATTGTAGTAATTAGTTTGATAATTACTTGTTTAGCCCCCAATCAAAATTTCCATCTGGTATGCTATAAAAAAATGAGTAGGAATCCACCCACTTTTATTCCAAAAATTTTAGGTATGTTGCTAGGGATGGATGGAAATCCACCCAATTTCCTTCTAGCTTTACTCTGGAATGGCTTACCGACTAGCCTGGGTCCACCTTTATGCCGATTGATGTAAAACTCTCAGCTCTTTGTGCTTATAAGTTGACTTACCTATTTGGACATTGGATGTCACCGTTTTTGTTTATCTGGAGCCTTCTTCGTTGTAGGTTTCTAGATGACTCGGGCTGGAGCTTGAATTCATTGTCTAGTACCCTGAGCACATGTGTCATCACTTTCCTTCTGAATGAGCCGATAAATGGCCTCTTACTCCACCTAGTCCTTTTTTTCAATCATGATTTCTATTTCATAGGGCGTCAAAGCATTCTAGGTCTTGGTGTCTGCATCATATAAGTTTGTTTACCTCTAGTCAACCTTTTTGCAAACACAGAAGTTGTGTGACAAGAACACGCCTCATACTTCCATGCATGCTCTTCTAGACTGAGGATGCCATGCGGAGAGAGAGAGAGAGAGAGAGAGAGAGAGAGAGAGAGAGAGAGAGAGAGAGAGAGAGAGAGAGAGAGAGAGAGAGAGAGAGCATTGGGTATCCCTCCATGCCTAGAGTGAGTTGGCTTCATCTAGGCATGTATTTATATCTATTGATAAAAGGGTCAACTCATAAATGAGGCTATTTACACTCCACTTTGGGGATACGGGGACTTTATTGAGCTAACTACAATCCTATTTCTTATTGGGTTATCCAATAACCTGATAGCTCCCTGTCAGCCACTTGCCCTTGACTCAGCTTCCTTGACCTGCTACATCATGCAAACATGGCCATAAATGTTAGTCTCAATCTTCTCATCATCCATTCCATAACATACTGTGGGGTTACAAAAACGAATGACCTCAATCGTAAAAAAAATATGTGGTGGGCCAGTTCCACATGTAAAACATCATGGAGAGTCCTGCCTCACTAGGCGTAGGAACTCTTGCACACATGTATGTAACAAAAATAAATTCCATAACAACTTGTATAATAGAGAGACCGACCTTTTTCATGTGGAGTAGCTCTAACATGTGTTCGAATCAATTCTATAAAAACCAACCAATGTACCAATCTATTCCATTTCTTTCATTGACAACTAAATCGTTCCACCAAATATTAATTCTAAGCAGTGCCTAATGGTGCCTCATCAGGTCTAAGTGCATTACTGTGATTGTGGTATGTAGAAATCAAGTGCTAGTACATGGGACTTAAAGTGTCTTCCGGAAGCCATTGACATTCTTCAATAGAGTGATTCTTATATTTCACAAGGTATCTATGGTATTGTGTATCGGCGCATGTAGAATTAAGATCATGATCAATAATAGCTTTTGGACTTAAGAATCCTTCATCATCTTTGAGTAATGGTGGGTCTTTAAAAATAGGTGCAATAGGTGGGGTGCCTTATTTTTTCCTAGAAAACTAACATGGAAGGATTTGTGTATGTGCTAGTGATGTGGAATGTAAAGTCTGTATGCATTGGTGGAGTTAATGATTTTGATGATCTTGAAGGGGCCATAAAATCTATGTGCTAACTTGACCTTGGGGTGATTTTCAATTTTCTTCAAATGAAACTTTTCAATAAGCAACCAAGCAAAATCATGTAAAGTGAACTCAACAAAATTATGCTTTTTGTTTGCTTGTGCGGTGTAGCACGTTTGACTTTTTGAATAGTTGTGATGAATTCTTGCAAAATGCGAATGTGTTCTTGTGCAAGGGTGTTAGTCGTAGGAACATTACTAGTAATGATGGTTGTAGGGACATGCAACATCTTACCATAAATGTTAGCAAACGTATAAGAGGGAAGATTAGAGGGTTCCTCATCATCTTTAGGCCTACGACTAAGGGGGCTGGTAAGACGACATTGGCTTTGCCAGGTTGATATGTATCATTGGGTGAAATTTTTGAATGAAGATAACCCACTTAATGTGACTATCAAAGATAGTAGATTGAGAGAGTAGGTGCTTGATAGCCTGTTGGTTAGTCTTAATGAGGATTTTGGAGCCCATAAGATAATGTTTCCCGATGTCTAATAATGTTCTACTACAATGGATTCCTTATCATGAACATTATAATTGGCCTCACTAGGTTTAAGCTTCCTACTTACATATGCAATGGGGTTGTCCTTTTTCACTATCACAATGCCTATTCCAGATTCACTATGATTACAACAAAGAAAGGTTGTTTGAAATTACAAAATAGGTGCATGTGTGAGCAAATACTTGAGAGTGTCAAATGCTTTTTGTTGACTTTCACCCTAGCAAAAAGTCATTTGTGATTTATTGAAAATCAAAATATCATAAAAAAAGACTGAAAAATGCTAGTGTTCCAAAAACATTTTGTTCATCATGCGAGAGAATGTTGATGGTGCATTGGTGAGACCAAAAGGAAGAACAACAAATTCATAAGGCAAAGCTATGTGTGAAATGCGGTTTTAAAAATATCATTTGGGTGCATACAAATTTAATGATACCCTAATTTTAGATCTATCTTGTTTAACATTGAGGCACCTTTTAACTTGTCTAGGAGGTCACCTACACGGGTGTTAGGGTAGCGTTTCTTCATAGTGACCTTGTTTAGAGCCCTATAGTCAATGCACATCCTAAATGATTTATCTTTCTTTTAGAATTATAAAGGAGCTAGGTATAATAAGTCCTTTTTCTAGGAGGTCGGAGACTTGTCATTGAATCTCATGTTGGTGCATGGGACTACCAGGGATGATCTATATTGTGTAGTCTATGTTTGCGCAAGAGGAAGATAAGTGAGGTGGGAGATCGTGAGCAAAACAATCATCATATGCCTACAAAAACTGTTGCTATTGAGGAGAAAGAGGGGGTTGCTGCTCTTCCTCAACTTCTATGACGTACACCATAGTTCTTTCCTAAGTGCACGTTTAACTTGAGTATGTGAAAGGAGGTGGTTGATCAAATTGTTGAAAGTCTAGCCAAATGGTGGGGCATTGTGCGCTATTGTGTGCTATGTTCCACCATAGTGATGCCTTACTGATTAAGTGGTTTGCGGCACACTTGACCTTCTCCTTCTTGGAAAATGTTTTGTTAGCAAAGTAATCATCTCAAATTAGCTAAAGCAAGAAAGCACTACGTTACCAATTTTGCGCCCGTCGTAGCGGGAGAAGGTGAAGGCACGGCAGCTAATTTTTTGCTCTTTACGATCCGCTTGGTTGTCAAAAGTTTCTTTGAGTATCTTTGAAATTTTATCACCCCTAAATTCTTTGTCTAGGTTGTGTTTCTCACATTCCACAAGTTGGTGTCGGAGTTCTTGGATGTCTTGTTGTAGGAGCTTGATCGATTGCTCGGTAATGAGTGGGTCAAAAAGAAGGGATTCATCATTCGGCATGAAGCACCGCTTCAAATTTTGTGATTTGATTTGATTTGATTCGATGCACCACCTTCTCTTTGAGGATGGGGAGAGGTATGCACGACGCCTTGTTCATATGCGAGACTAGTCTAATTTGCAGTTTGCTTCTTCAATTAGCTTCAATTAGCTTTCACATGTGAATGTGTGTAAGAGAGAATGGCCAGTCACATGAGATGCAAGAGTGTGTGTGTGTGTGTGTGTGTGTCTAGTTGTACTTGATTATATGTGAGTATATGTGTAGGAGAGTGTATGTGAGCCTGTGTGGAAGAGTTTTTGGAGATAGCGGATCATGATTCCCCTCTGTGTGTGTGTGTGTGTGTATAAAGTTTCTTAAGAGATGAAGAAGACAATATGCGATCTAGTCAAATGTGGATGTAGGTGTGTGTGTGCTACAACATGGAGAGAAGGTGCATGCAAAAATTTCCATTTTGCATGGCATCGAGGAGGGTTTGAGGCTCCTGTGAAGAAACACCATTTGTGGTTTGCATGAAAAAGTGGGTTTTTTTTTAAAATTTGGCTTAAGAGATGCCATGAAAACAAAAAGTCATGGGGTGGATGGAAGTGACCAAAACTGGTGGGGATGGAAGGTAGTATTTCAGAGTGATTGAATCGTTGCAATGAGTAGCTCCCGATGCCTATAATCCACGAGAGTAGAGGGATATGGGCTGCTTCGGGATGGAGGAGCAGTTGTGGACAGGTCCGAGGATCTACACATTCATTAGAGCGCCTGTTTGAGAGGTTAAGGAGGTGCTAACTGGATATATGGGGCTGGAGCAACAAATGAGGGCCCTACTTTTGTAGCACTATTGGCCATGAGTGAGGGTCTTTGGGAGCACTACAAAGGGGCCCAAACATGCAATCAATTAGTCTGGGTTGCCCTATCACGAGCACAGGCGGTTGGGGTGGCATGGAGGAGCGTAAAGGAGAGGTGAAGTATGCATTGGGGTTGGGAATGTTGCCAAGGTTGTGCAAGAAACAACCACCAATTGGATATTATAAGTACAACCAGCTAAGAACTGGCCTCCAAACTTGCTGAGAACATCTTTAGTCTTATTGTTTTTTTTCTTCTCATGACACCTTCAACCCCTTCTACTTACAGACTCTCTCTCTACATTGTTTTTCATAAGCTACTACTACGGGTCACCCCAGATTGGGGGCTTGCCCAAAGGGGAGAAGGTAGGGGAGGCAAGGATGAGTATACCTCCACCTGTTGGCTCCAAGTAACACTCGCAGTAGGGCTATATCCAACATTGAATCCATGGAAGCTTTTGGGTTTGGTTAAATATCGGCTAGCTTGCCTGCGTGGCAAGGCAGTCGGAGCCGGTTTTCGGTCAAATGAAACCGGCTGGGAGGAGTTGACTAAAAAGTCAACGCGTTGCACGACGCGCAACTCGAACACACAGCCTCCCCATCGAGGGCTAGAGATGTACCACTACACTACGCACGCACATCTGCACATATGCTGTAGCCTGCCTTACATAACTTTAAAGAAAATTGCCCCCCCCAAAAAGCGCCGTGACTGGCTTCCTTGGTTAGCCCCACCTACATGTCGTTTAGCTAGCCGATATTTAACATGAGCCGAAGCTTTTCCTCTCTGTGCAGCCTCCACACTAGGCAAGTGCGCTTAAGGTTCACTTGACAAATATTAAAATGGGTAAAATTTTACTACAATGGTCATTTGAGGACCGTGTTCCATGGTCAGTTGAGCAAGAAGCCCCAAAAACTTAGTACTATGTTTGACTCCATTTGCTTCAATTTTCTTGAGTGTCTCTACTAATCACTCATGATGTAATTATGATCTTTTGTTTCTTGTGGCTTTGCCTCACCACCAACCCTTTGCTTATATGTATCCTCATTTGTCGTACACATGTATCTATGTAGCACAAATGGTCCTACTCCCTTTCTTCATGAAGGGAAAATATGGGTTCAAATCCCATTAGAGATGAATTTTGCCTGTTGCACTTATCTTTGAATGCATAGCCTTCATACCATTGAGATTTATCGGTGCATAATCGTGGGCTTTCATACCACTTATACGAATACGAAAGTTGTGATGATGAGAACACACCTCATACTTGCATACACGTCCCTAGAGAGAGAGAGAGAGAGAGAGAGAGAGAGAGAGAGAGAGAGAGAGAGAGAGAGAGAGAGCATTGGGTACAACCACCCCCCCATGCCTAGAGTGAGCTAGCTTCCTCTAGGCATGTATTTATATTAATTGATAAAAGGGTCAGCTCATAAATGAGGCTATCTACATTCTACTATGGGGACATTCTTGAACTAAATACAAAACTATGTCTTATTGGATTATTCAATGTCTTACTAGCTGTCTGTCAGCCACTTGCCCATGACTCAACTAACTTGTCCTGCTACATCACACACACATGACCATAAATGTTAGTCTTAACCTTCTCATCATCCATTCCATAACAAACCTAACTAGCCTTGGCCAACTTATGACAGACTAAAGCGGTGTGAATCCATCCTTGAGGAAGTAAGTAATTAGATTTAATTCTAGCTTCAAAGAGAAATTCAACCATCTCTTTGAATTGAGGTTTTGATGTAGCTTTATTTGCCAGTTCCATCTCTGCAATTTTTGAAGCTTCTACTCATAAGTCTAGTAACTCATTGGTAATATTTATCAATTGCCGGAGATGATTCCTCCACTGATACATTTTGATTTTGAAAAGTTGAAGGTCAGATTTCAATTCATCCACTGTGAGCTTTTGCTCAACTTCATTCAAAATCTTCATCCAGGTAGCCCACACAGCTTTGCCATCATCATACTAGACTCTCAGTTGATTCACGATCTTGATGTAGGATTGTTGATCAACTCTTTTATAGGGAGCCAATACCCGCCAAAATACATAAACAAATAGTACATCGGTTGTTAACAAGAGCCACCTGGCTAGAAGAGACATACATCCGCAAATGGGGGGAGTCACCAACTCCATCATTAGAGCTAACCGACGTAAACACCACCAAGGATGCCAGGGTAAGGATCATACTGCCACCAACATCCACACCTCCATCTAGGAGCCAACACACTAGGGCCAAAGAGACAAGCCTCTAAAAGGAAGCTAAGAACCACTAGAAGACAACCAAAAGCCACCACCATAAGCACACCAAGAAAAACCTCAATAGATACAGGCCTTCAAGGGGGCCAAGCCCCTTCACAACTATCACCAATGATCCATCTCTCGCCATGAAACAACCACACAAGACGCACGACATCAGAGACCACCAAAAATAGCCATGGCCTTCATCAAAACCAAAAGCACCCTCGACGAGATGATTTGTTCCCAAGAGGAATTTGGCCACCGCCAAGCTAGCATCACAAAAGTATGGTCTATGCTGCAAGGGTAAAGAAATCTCAAGAGGCAAGCAAAGGAAACTGAGAGCTCCACCCTAGGAAACCCCCCCACCCACTGGTTTCTGCCACACTTCCCTCCAGGCTTTGCCCATGTAGCAATTCCCATGCACCATCTTTGACAGGAGAAGGAGCGGCGGGTCCTGGATATGCCTGCAATGAGGCTCTCAACCCCAACAGATCAATACCAAGAATGACACTCAATCTTCTATCGCAAAGCTTACCCTCCCTTGCTCCGAGTGCGATGGAGTAGGGTTTCCTTATGATGGATTTACATTTTAATCCCCACACTTAATTGGGTCAATTCTCTTAAGTTGGCTTTGGCATTAGCCAATTAGATATGACTCTTAATACTTAGTTTAAAATGTTTTGAAATGCTTGGGATTGATGCCTTTCAATTTCAAGCTTGAGCATTGCCCTTTTATCTATGGCCGTTTTAACACAAACTATTAAGATTTGTAAATCTTGGGATTGATGCTTTCTATAGTGAATCTTACCTTGGAAAAAGGGTCTTCATTCACTTATTCTTTTCCTTCTTCTTTTTTTTTTTTTTTGGGGGGGGGGGGGGGGGGGGGGGTTCTAGAGGCTCCATTTCATTAGTGTAGTTCTTGAGGTGCCATCTTGTTGATGCACTTTAGATTCTTGTTGATGCATTGTTGGCACGTGATGAGTTGTTAGTTTAGCAAAACGTTTTTACGTTCAGCTAGCTTTGAGCCCTCAATATCTGGGAAAAATGTGCCACTACTATGGTGTTTTCTTAGAAATTGGTTATAAATTATAGGAGCACCTAAAGTATTCCCCACAAATATCTTCAAAGAAGATCCACAAGAATAAAGAGGCGTGCTTGAATTCAATTGAGGTTGTGTGCATGGTAGAGGAGCACTTTTGTACAAGTGTTTTGAAGATTCAGATCCATCCCTAGTCCATGTCGTTGACAAAGTTGAGGTGGCAGGCATTGTTCATGTAGGTAGATGTTCTTAGTAGGTGGATGTTCTTTCTAGAGCGCTTTATCAAGACTCTACATGAACTTGTTTTATCTTAGAGGAAAGCATTGCCAAGGGATGGCTTGTGTAGGAGCCTATGGTATTCATCATCAAGTTCTTGTGCTCCTTAGAACTCGAGATGCCTCACCCATGGACTGAAGAAGAGGATCCATGTCTCACTAGAGTTTTATATTTAGGGAAAAGAGTTGCAAGAAAGATGGATAGGTGTAGCTAGGGGAGGAGATGGAGATGACTCTATCTAAATACAGACAAGAAAGGGAGGCCGCAATGACCAAACTACAGATTGTAGGTGCTTCTTATTTGAGTAGTGGCATATAAAAAACTACATTATGGGCCACAATTTTGTTAGTGCTATTGCATTCTCTAAGAATTCTTCATAGTTTCGGTTTTTACAGAGCATTCACAAAGTGTAGTTGATGTTTTTTTTTTCAGGAGTTTTATATGGGGGATCATCCTTTATAGGTAGAGGAGGAGTGCGACTACTCACAGGATCTTATTGCTCTTTTAGAGCACATGGAGATAGATTTAGGGGATTGGTGCCATTTATCATCTTGAGGGGGAGATATGGTTTTTCTTATATGCTTTATGTTCATTTTTTATGTGATTATTTTCATTATCTTTGATATATATGATTGTTGTTTTTGACTCAAAGTACTGTTTATAAGTTTATAACCAATAAAATAGAATTTTCTCTACTTTGGAGATAGTTGTCATTTACTTATAATGTATTCATCTGTTAGAGCATACATTATGCTATTGTGGTTGCTATGTGTACTATATGTTGAAGGTAATTTTGTGTATTTTTGTTGATATTGATATGGTGATATGGTTCTTCACATAGTCAATTGTTTATATATGAATATCTGTACACTTTTTTCATAGTTGTTGTATGTGTGGTTACATTTTTGTTTTAATTGCAATTGATACTTGTCTATATGGAGGAATCAAAGAAATGTTTATGGTGGGATATGGTTTGTATGGAAACTTTTCGCATACTATGCTTTTGTATTTGTTGTTTTTTGATATAGTTATTGTTTTTTGAATCAAATTGTTAGTAAAATTTTGAGAATACACTTATAGGAGCATGATGTTATGGCTTTAACCTTCCAATTGATTTGGAAGAGGAGTTGTGGATGCTAGCTAACAAGATGTTTATGGCTTGTTTTTGTCGTAATGCCATGGGTATCAATTTAGTGAGAGAGAAAGTTGGAGATTGCTTGGTTTTTTTTTAGCAGAGTGTGACTTATTTGCTATAACTACTACTAAAAATTTATGTGAATAGGTCATTCATAGCAGTTGTGGCAAGGAAACATGAACCTTGCCAAAAGAATTATAGTTTTTGTTTCTAATATTTGCACTGGTATATATCGATGCTTATATCAGGGCTTATACCGGTAATATTATCCTAGCACTTGTATTGACAATCATATTGATGCCAAAACAAATTTAGGGCCATTTTAAAGTGCTAGTATGATTGACCATCTCTAGGCCGTCTCTTCTAGGAAGGAGAGCAAAGGGATAAAGGAAACTAAACTGTCATCCAAAAAATGGAAAAGAACTATGGATGTAGCAGCTGGTTTCCATAGTGAGTTAGTGATTGTGTAGCATGGGAGAAGAATTTTTGCATTTCTACTCTAGAACCACTTGACCCGTGGAAGCATGTCCTAATGAGAGAAATTTTCCCCTAAACCATTATGCATGATTTGTCAGCAATGTGTATTAACGTTTGAACTTTGTCTTCCTTATTCAAGGTTTCACATAAGGTGATTATTTTACCTCTTTGTATGTTAGTGCCTCCAAATACTCTTTTTAGGCTATTGAAATCATGTGTGCTTCATTGATGAGAAGCTACACTCGTGCACTTTTTAAGATCCACATCATAAGATAAGACCAATTTTGCTAATAATGACATGTCAAATTTTCATCATCATAGGAGTTGGAAGATTGAGAGATTCTATAAATGGATTGAGTAAATGTGGCACAGTGACATATAAGAGTAGCTTGAGGATAATCACCAACAATAGGAGTATAAGTATGAGCTCACTAACCAAGACAATAATCCTTTCTTCATCATGGATCATGGGTTAGAGAGAGTAGTTGGTGGTAAGGAATCTCACAATTGTTTGGACATCTTCTTTGGCTAACTAGGTATCTACCACTCTAAAGATCTAATGTAGCATAGCCTTTGCAATAGAATGGGGCATATTTGTTGGCATGATAGACCCACATTCCAAAGACTAATGTGTCATGTGTTTATGGCAGGATCATAAAGCTCACTTGTCAGAGTGTTTATTGAGTTTCATGTCTATTGAATCTGCTTAAATGTACACAAGTTCCAAATTTATGGTGACATGTTGTGGTCATGTTGTGTCTAAGCGTGGTAGCATTGATATCAACAAGATTCAAGTAATCATGAATTTCTATTCCTTAAGGATCTTCTGAGATTTAAGTGTTCATGGGGTATTATGGATATTATAGAAGATTCATATACATGTATGTGGATATTGCAAGACCTTTGTTTTCCTTGCTTGTGAAATTTGAATTGACCAAAACTTATATAGAAGCCTTGGAAATCTTAAGCACGGTTTTGATAAAGTGCTCCTATTCTAAAAGCTTTGGACTAGTCGGGAAAAAAATTTCTATGTGCATATTGAAGTGAGTGGATCTTATATTGGTGAACCTTCAAAGAAGAATCTAGATTTCCCATAGCTTGTGCAAGTAGGAAGATGAACTAGGCCAAAATGAATTGCATTACCATAGAGAGGGCGGGCTTTACAAGGTTTTATTTTCTTGCGAGCACTATTGAGGAAATGTTTATAAATAGCATACCACTATCAAGACTTCTACGTCAGGTCCTGAAGGAAAAACTATAAGTGATAGTTTATAGAAACCCATCAAAAGTATGGTTGGGCAATTCCAAGTTCTAAAATCCTTTATCAATGAAGAAAACCTTATTGTACGACCCTTCAGACAAAAAAATGCAAAGTACATAGCTAGATGGATCTAAGGAAGGATTTGATGGCTAGAGAATATAGCAAAGGGCATGTGGACATAAGGACAACTAGAATCCCACATGCGCCTATAACCCTATTTCACACAATTCTCGCTGGATAGTAGCACTTCTAGATTCATTTTAGAGCTACATCCTAATTAGCACTTACAATGCATGCAACACTTCAATGCACTATCATTCACCAGTTTTAGGCTCCACATCATCGTTTTGATTCCGCGTACTTTGTGTGGGATTGCAAAGCATGAAATGCTAGCAACACTTCAAAGTTAAGCATTGTAAGTCCCTTATGCGCTAGGTGGACTCGATGAAAAATAGACTTGTGTTCATTCATAAATGAGCTTTAAGTAGCTCTATAGCCTTGTCCACTGCATGTGGGATAATTCCACCTTTCTTCTCCTTGACTCATACTCTAGGACATTAAGATAAAGCTCACACTTTACAGCTAGCTGCCTCCCCTCTCGTGGTATATGATCTATCGGATGAATGGATGGAGAGGAATTCGTCTCTATGATCTCTTGGATCATTCTCGCTAAGTCCTGAGTGACATTATTCGAGGTGAGCTAGCTGCCTCCCCTCTCGTGGTTGAGGCGTTTACTAGATCACATCCTTCATGCATATATTATGGGACCTCCCTAGAGACAAATATGCTCGAGTAGCCCTTGAGCCATCCAAACAGCTAGCACTATGCAGCAAGATACAGGCTAGCATGCTGGTATGGGAAGATGAAATGATGGTTTTAATCACATGGTTTAAGCATGGTTTGAGTCACAAGGTTTCAACATGGATACACAGCCTCCATTCAAGTACTCCTTTGATGCACCCTCCCTATCTCTCACACGGATAGAGATCAATATACTCATAAGTGAGAATCTGATTCAATTTGATACCAGGAGCACATGGATACAATCAATGCAAGAGTTGCACACAAAGTTGGATTTCTATAGAGAGCATCTTCTCCAACAATAGATGATGTGATCATACCAGCTTATACAGACACTCGTTTATCCCATTGGATATGATGCGTTGTTGGTCACATGTGAGCATCAGTGCATCTGTGCTAGAGATGGAGACTCAAGGATTTAGGAGAGTAACAATAAAGGCTTGATTTTCCAATTGGCATATAGAGCTAGAGACAAAGTTACATCACATTTGTTATTGTTCGGTATACTATGAGATCGTACGAGGCCGCTTTTGCTATCTATTCATAGAGATCATAGATGCTTGGGTTGTTTTTCTTAGATTCGCATAGATCAAGGGAGAGTTTCTTGAGGAGACCAGGTAGTGGGAGATATTTATAGAGGGAGATCACTAACTTCTCTAGAGCAGAGGCTTCACAGCCAGATAACCAAGCTTCACAGTAGACTTCATAGCCCATCTATACCAAAGGTGTATTAGTTGACAGAGCCATTGATGAGCTTGGGAGAGCTAGGCACCTACGTCTATGAGGGAGACCACGCCATTGACAGAGGCTTATCAAAGGATCAAGACTATTCTAGAGACGTCCAATACAACTATTTATAAGGCCCAACATTGATGATGCTCTTCAACAATCGATGCAATAGTCTCCCTGATGCAGAGAATCTTCGGGCATTGATGATGATGATGATGATTTTAGTTTTTCACTTTACTTCATTTTCATTTTGTCCCTAGACATTGTTTTAGATCCACCTAGATTGTATCAGTTTGGTCTCATAGGAAATTTTGACCTTTTGAAAACATTTAATACATCATTTCATTTAATTTCTCTCTCTCACTCTCAGAACGATGATGAAAATAAAAATGGAAGGTTTTGAGGCTCATGTCCTCTATCTGAATAATAAAAGCAACTCGAAAAACTCAAGCATTAAGTGTTGAGTGATCCCCGCTATATCCATGATCCAATAAATTAAGAGGTCAAGAGTTTGTCAGAGCAACAAGGTTAGAAACAACATGTCCATCTCGATGCATTCTGCAGGTCCTCTCTCTCTCTCTCTCTCTCTCTCTCTCTCTCTCTCTCTCTCTCTCTCTCTCTCTCTCTCTCTCTCTCTCTAAACAGAATGAAACACGCTTCAAATTAGCGCAAATGAGTTATACATAGATCTCAACAAATTACACGCTTTGTTTGTGCAAGGAGGTCATCCTCGTTTACGTGCGTGTTGGCTTATTTAGCTGCATTGAGACAAGCAAGCTAGCTGTTCTCTCTCTCTCTCTCTCTCTCTCTCTCTCTCTCTCTCTCTCTCTCTCTCTAAATGAGAGTGAAAACGGTTCTGATGAAACACAAAAAATGAAAATCTTTGAAAATTAGACACTTTGTTCATGCAAGTTCACTTATCCAAACTTTTGACCTAATTAGCCACAATTTCTTTAATGCTTGTAGCTCCGCTCTTTTTCTATCACCCAAGTGTGGTAGATTGGTTATGCTATTTCCCTCTTGAATAAAAAGTCTTGAGTTCAACTCTCATCGAATAGATCTTTGAGCTCTCTTTGGATAGTTTCCCACGACATTGAAATTTCTCTTCTTCTCTTCTTCTTCTTCTACCGCTTGCAACTCACGACAAGGGAAATCAATTAAGCGGGTTATTGGTACAAAGGGTCATCCGTGTCTTGGGACTTGTGAAAACCAACAGAGAATAGGGAATTTGGAAAAACAATCATGAGACTTGATTGCAATGAATTCAACAAAGGGGTCACCCGCATTAACCTACAAGACCCCCCTTGCTAGCTTGGTGCCTAGAGCATGTAAAAAATTGTTGTAATTTCATATGTTTGACCAATAATGGGCATGATGTATTCAAGCAAGGGGACACCCAATTTCCAACTTAGTGCATTATTGGTATGCTTGGCCAAGAATGGGAGAGGTTGTTCTAGGTCAAACGTTGCAAAAATTGAGGTGATTTCATTATGCTTGGCCGAAATTGGGTGAGATTATTTGGACAAGGGGTCATCCACTTTAACGCAAAGGAACCCCTATTGCCAACTAGGTATTCCTTTGAGAACTTCTAACCTCATCTTCCATGGCCAAAAAGTATAGCTATTAATGCGAGACCGTAGAATGATATAGCAAGAGCTAGCTTACCCCTTAGCTCACACGCCATGCATGCTTTGTCATACAATGTACTAATCCTATTGAGATCTATCATATTTTAGTTAGTATAGAAGCACATCATTTTTTAATTATCATGACTATGTGAAGGCTTGATTATTTAGCTATGCCATTTTATAAACAACTTACAAAAGAAAACATTGTGCAACAAACCACCATACTCAACAAACAACAAAAGAAATCTACCTACTTTTGTATGGATTGGTCATCAGCCAACAAAAGAAATTGTCTTACTTTTGTATGGTATAGTAAATAATGCTCAACTAGATCTTTGGGATCAAGAAGATACTCATACACATAAGCATTAGGATGCACAAACTACTGAAGTTTAATAATGTAATTTTTTTGCTTTTGACAAACGTCTTGGTTTTGCAGGCTTTGTGAACAAGACATGACTCCCAAGAAATGAGGGTGGAAGGCAATGAATATAAATAAAGGTTGGTTCTAAGCATATGTTTTTATATTTTGTCTTGAATTTTAATTCATACATTACCAAAACATTTGTTTTTAACATGTCATGTAGCAAAAAAGGGCTATTCACTCATATCTAGATATGTGTGTTGAACTTTGGGTGAAGAAGCACAATCTATAACTCCTAACCCATACTCAAATTTATCTAGAGTTTAACAGAAAGCTAAATTGGATACAACATCCCATGATATGGGAAATGATCAAGACAGGGAGCAACCAGCTACTATCATGCTATCACCTAGTTCCCCGACCATTATATCCACTATACAAAATGTTAGCCAATCACTATCTGACAGGTAGGATACCACTAATAATGTGGAGGTTGGGCGTAGATGGCTTCTTGGACAATCACTTGATTTGGGATTGTTAGGTGGACTAAGATACCTACCTACTATATTCAAGAAAATAAGATTAAGAAATGACCCAACATAGATAAGAAATTATAACCAAAAAGATATTAATTAAACTTCACAAATATAAGCACTAAGGCAGAAGCAAGTCTCTTGTAAAGCAAAACTTCTCTATAGACACTCCATATTTAGTCACACAGTAAGCACCATCATATATATGCCACTTTAAGATCTAGAAATGGCTAAATATAGACACAAGCAAAAGAAAGCATATCTTTGTCCTCTCACATCTCATGCAAAAGTTGCAAGGCATGCTTTAGCTAGCTCAAGCTCAACACCATATTCTATCCTTAGATAATTTCTCTTCAACTCTCGGCATGCATGCCCTAGGCATCCACATCCAAAAAAAATATCCAAAATAGCATCCTTCATCCATAAAAGTCCACATTAACCATCTGCAGAAAAAAAAATCTCAAAAAATTATCTTCCACAAATATGAGAAATTTTGAAACCACAACGAATAAATATGATCCGTTTCTATGTCATATAAAAAACATGGGAGACCTTTCTGTGCCACCTCAAATATAGTGTGATCCATGTACCAAAGTGTGTGGAAATGGAATCTTCCTTCTATTCTCTATAATGAACGTTCTTTGAGCATTGAATAAATTTGTTGTGACCTCCTCACCTACCTCATGATCAATTAAGGGAGGATCACAATGTTCTCAATAGAACATGGTTAGTACCAATATATCCACCTACAATTACACTTGTGAACACCAATCTATAAAATACCACATATTTTTTCAATGAGGATTACCACTTAATGATTAGAAATGAAATTAAATGTCACTTCTATTTCCAAATTATGTGTACTTCAGTTTTCTAAGACTTTAAAGCCACTATAAACTCTCCTTCTTGCTTCTTGTCAATCACCAAAAATTTACACCTTACACGCACATGGGGAGAGGGGACGTGTGACCAAGCTATCAATATAGGAGCATAACAAGTTTTAGGATATTTATCTCCCCGTATACATGTTTAAATATTTTAAAAAGAATCTCACCTTTGCACACACATGACATCCATGCGTTCACATGATGATTACCATCCCAAACTAAAAAATTTTCACTTTTGAGATCCTCCCACTCCGTTCCTTTGATTTCTATCTCAAAGCTCTCATGTTGAATCAATCTACACAAAGGGATCAATGGAGGAGAGCAATTGCGCTTCACAAATACTTTTGAAAACACATAATCTAACAATCCTTATTTTTTTTGGAGATAATTGTTGGGGCATTGGGTGATATCATGGTAGTAGTTACTTGCTCCCTATCTTGATCTATACCCACATCATGGGATCATGTATCCAATCTATCTCTCTATTGAACTGTAGATAAATGTGAGTGTGCTCCTAGGAGTCCTAGATTGTGCTTCTTCACTCAAAGTTTGATACACATATCCAAATTTAAGTTTCTTGATTCGAAAGAGCCAGCTAAGCATTACTTCCATATAGAACTAAGACAATTTCTAATACATTATTAAAGAGTTTGGGACTTTAGAGACATTTTGGTAACTCCAAATCAAAATGGATCCCTTTTGCTTGGGAATTTTGTTAATTTGGGCCTTAGTGAAGTATGCATTATTTCTATATTTTGTCTTATCAAGGAATCAAAATAAACCTTGCTAACAAGCACATATACTCTATGTGGGAGTGTTTTTCTCATGCTATGATAAGGAGGTTGATGCAAATCACTGGTTAAATCTTTCATATATGGGTGGTGTTTACAAACACCTTATGAGTTTTGTGACCAAGGTTCCTTATGATTCCAACTCATACTTGATTAGAAAAGCTAAATCTTAAATGAATTGCAAGTCTTCTGGAGTCTCCTTAACCTATTGCAAGCCCCAAGATTTAGCTGTATTGTCATAATAATCAATATCTAATTCTCCTAAATTATTTTCTCATGTTAAACTGATCATTTAATATGGGGAAGTACCAGGGGAGAAAAAGCTAGAATATTGGTTAAGCTAAAAGACCGGCCACAGTAGGGATCCAAGTGAGGGAAAATAGGATCCAAAGGGGGGGCCATCTGTAAAAGAGCCATGTGCAACAATGGGCTTTCAAGACCCTAAGGTTCAGCCCATTAAGACTTCCAAAATGCTAAGGTTCCAAAATTCAAAGGTTGTCTCCAAAGGTCAAACATGGGGGGCATTGGATGCTTTGTGTGTGTCCCAAAAGTCTTTAGCAATCCCTACATAGAAGGGGGTGAGCCTTGCAAGTAGGGGATAAGAGAGAAACTCACACAAACACACACACACACACACACACACACACACACACACACACACACACACACACACACACACACACACACACACAAGCTCCCTTTACACAAAGGGAATGAGGGACACATGTCAGCTCCCTAGCCCAGATGCCCACAAGGTGTACCCAATTCCTTTTGGATGGCCTTGGAGGTGGACCAATGAGAATTAGGCTAGAGTAAATATAGTTTAATCAATTTAAAAACACTTAATAGAAGAACCAATAAGAATTAATCTCTCTATAACACTATTGGACAGTCTCCCAAGGGGACCAATGAGCGTTCAACAGCCCAATGGCTTGCCTAATTCCTATTGGCCAGGAGGCAAAGGGATCCAATGAGAGTTTAGTTGAATTAAATAATTACCTAAATCTCTCACAAGGGGAAAGGGGGACACATGTCAGAAGGATATCACTTATGTTGCTTAATTACCATTGGCTCATCCTGGGGAGGTCCAATAGGATGCTAGCAAGAGCAAATAGCAAGAGGGGTCGACCAAGAGAGAGAGGGGGCTGATTTTTCAAAGGCATTATCACCTACACACACACACACACTAGCTCATGCGTGAAGAAAAGAAGACTCTCTCTCCTTCTCAAGATTTAATGGAAAGCTTATCACCTACTCCAAGCTTGTGAGAAGGGAGGCCTATACCAACAACTCTTGGCTTTGTGATGGAAATACAACCAAGAGACAAGCTTCAATGCATGCTCATATCCTCTACCATGCTAATTACTAAGCTAGGCTATGCTAATATGAGTGATTATGTGAGGAGATGTACATCTTTCTTGTAAGAATACTCCTTCTTCCTCTCAATCTACTCTCATACCCCGCTAGCTCTCACCATCTTTGAAGGTGTGTGAGGTCTTGGGTCTAAGACCGTGAGGGAATTGATGTTGTGTTTGATAAGTGTTTTGCTTAGTGCACGAAGTTTCCATATTCGTTGCACTAGCTAGAAGGTACTATGGTCCTTTCCAGATTCTTAGGCCAATCAATGAGATGGCCTATCAACTCAAGTTGCCCAACCATTGGCTCATACACAATGCTTTCCATGTGAGCCTACTAAAGCCTTACAAAGGAGAGCCACCTCAAGAACCAACTATTGAAGATCGACCGGAGATCGAGGACCAAGAAGAGGTGCTGCAGCCCGAGTCCATTCTCCGACATGAAGAGGTACTAAGAGGCGGTAAGACTATCCGACGATATCTTATTAAGTTTAAGAATTATCCTTTTGAAGATGCTAGAGATGCAAGGCATACAATTAAAGGATGACCTAAACCTTGTCAAAGCTTACAATGCTTCCCTAGAGTAAGCAAATGTACAAATGTTAAAAATGAGCAAATTTTTTGTCTTGTAAGACTCTCTTTTTCTTTATTGTGCACAAAAATGAAGTAGTATGCATGCTTAGATCAAGTTTGCAGAGACGACGTCTCCCGAACACCAAGTAGAGCTTGTCACTCTACTATGAAAGATGATAGGACTAATGTGCAGACATGCTTGTGGCAGCCTCAGGCTCTCAAGCACCAAATGGACTAGTCATCCATTGTGGAATGATGCCGTAGGGTAACATAGGGATCATCTACTCGCTAATAAAAGGACTAATGAATATGCTTTATCTTCTCTACCCCATAGTCAAGGACGACTATGATTTCAAGAGAGAGGTAATGTCATAATAATCAATATCTAATTCTCCTAAATGATTTTCTCATGTTAAACTGATCATTTAATATGGGGAAGTACCAGGGGAGAAAAAGCTAGAATATTGGTTAAGCTAATAGAGCGGCCACAGTAGGGATCCAAGTGAGGGAAAATAGGGATCCAAAGGGGGGGCATCTGTAAAAGAGCCATGTGCAACAATGGGCTTAAAAGACCCTAAGGTTCAGCCCATTAAGACTTCCAAAATGCTAAGGTTCCAAAATTCAAAGGTTGTGTCGAAAGGTCAAACTTGGGGGGCATTGGATGCTTTGTGTGTGTGTTGAGCCAGCAGAGGATCACACCGGCATTTTTGCTCACACCCATCATTTTGTAACCATTGATTGTAATAAATGTCTTTCCGACATTAATTTTGATTTGAGCCATTCATTAAGTAACGGGACTCAATTGAGTTTCCAGCTTGTAATCCCGACGTAATTTCACCTGCTGATGTAAATAATTAGAGATGTTCTCACCTCCAAGGCTGAGGTATATAAGCCAAAGTTTTGTAACCTAAAGGAGATTCAATTATTAATCAAAGTGAGTTTTGAGCGTAGTGACTGTGTCTGAGAGAGAGAGAGAGAGAGAGAGAGAGAGAGAGAGAGAGAGAGTCTTATCTCCTTGCTACGCGAGCTACGGAGCCTCCATTGGAGAAGCGACACCGCCATTGTGTTAGCAACGGCGAGAGCTACGCACAGATACCAAGAGTGCGCGCTATCGGCTTCTATGTGTGGTAAGTTCCTACGAGCTTCGGTGTGAGTTTTCTTCCAACTCGTGTGTCGGAATAGAGCGTGCAGCATATCTATAGAACCACAACGAGTAGAGCTACACATTGGTACCATCGGGGTCAAGTTTCGGTCACCTGTATTTTTCGGCCTGTCTTCATACGCGTTTACCGCACGGAGTGGTTATACGTTGATTTTGCAGTTCAAGTCTTTAGGGTGTTGTTCTTACCTAGTGTATAGACTTCCCCTTGAGTTTGAGATCGATTCGATGATTCTAGATCCTGTTTCGTATAGCATTCGTTCGTAGTACGGATTTCAGTCACTTGCGTATTTTAGAACTTAGATTTGATTTCCTTGGTAGTGATTGTCATTAGAAGGTCGAGTAGGTGATTTGACACCCACCTAGTTGTTTCCATGCGCCTGCGGGTCAAGCTCCGTCCTCGTCTGACAAATTCTGTTGTTGGTTGAGTTCTCGCTATTTAGCTTCCGCTAGCGGCGTAACCGCCTTAACATTTGGCGCCGTTGCCGGGGACGAGAGCCCTAAGTAGGTGACCTTAGACTAATCCTACGAGGTGAGTCGTATAAACTACTTTGTATACTTTAGTTAGAAAAGATCTAGGAGTGGTGGACTCCGAAGGTCTCGAGAGATACTAGGAAGTGGGGTATTCCTGGGTCTTCCGTGTTGACAGTATTTTTAGTTTAGCTTAGATTAGATTGTTTTTGATGGTGTTTAAGTGGTTGTTGACATAAAAAGCATTTGCTACTCCTTGTGTGGTAGTAAATCTCTTTATATTTTCAATTGCAAAAAATCCATTTTATGATTAGAAGTAGCTTAGGTAGGGACTGATTTGATCCTGATCTAGAGCTATCAATTGGTGTTCTATTTGCTTGATGTGTTTGATTGCATGTTAGATCACTGAAAAAGTCTCTTTGGTAGTGAAATATGCAATAAACAAAGTTCAGAAAAATTTTCTGTGTAACTGATTGTTGCTGAGCACTTAAAAGAGCTATTGGAAGAGTTCTGTGCTGAAAAACTGGAAATCTGCAACTTTAGACATCATACGCGTATGATGTCTTAGGACCTAAACAGAGACTAAAATTGAAAATTTGACATTGCCAGAGTGTTTAGAAGGGGGGTTTTACCCTAAGATCAACTTAAAACAAGAGCATTAACACTCAAAGAAACCCAAAAAGACAAGTCGGAGTCCAAAAAAACGCAAAGAACAGGAAATTTTGGATTCAGATCTTGTTTTTACATTCAGACCTGACAAAAACACTTGAAACTCAATTATAAACATTGGAGAAGTCTTAAAACCAAAAATAGTCAAAATCTGGGACAAAAGACATCATACGCGTATAATGTCTTTTGTCACTTCCACTGCTTATTTTTGAAATCTGACCTGACAAGAGTGTTACAATCACTGTTGGAAGCATAAATATCAAGTTTGGACCCAAATTGATGAAAAAGACATCATATGCGTATGATGTCTTTGACCTAATTTTGGACATATTTTGATACTTTACCAACACAGATCCATTGTAATAGCTGTCTAGAGGTTATATTTCAAGTTTCATCCCATTTGGATCACAATTGACCCAGAAAACAAGTCAAAAGCAGAAAATTGCCAAGAAAAGCCTGAACTAGCCATAACTTGCTCAAACAGAGTTCAAACTGAATTTTGTGAGTGAACAGAGCATACAGAGGCCATTGAGAGTGAGCATAACCAAAATAGTCAAAATCTGTGAAAAGAGACATCATACGCGTATAATGTCTTTTTCAGCATAACAGTAACAAAATTCTCACTTGATGAAACAGAAGTTGTCCCACTGGCAAGATTAAACAATTGACCAAGAATCAGTCAGTTTGGATCAATTCTGACCACAAAAACTTGGGGAAAACAAATTGCCGAGACGGAAAAGCTACAGTCCTTTAGGGGAATTGATGAATTTGAGATCGGGCAGGAATCTCCGGAATAATCAACCAAAACGAGGGGAACCAACAAGTGTCATATCAATCGAGGGAAGCGTAAACCAAAGTTGGGTGCAACCATTAGAGCCTATCTTTGAAGGAAGTGTCTCTGATACTTCTTCGGAGAGATCTTACGAGATTTTCACTGAAAACTTGGAACACTTGAACCTGAACAACAGAGGAAATATGGCAGCAGGATCATCAAACCCTTCCGCCACCATGAAGCTATTGTTCATAAAATACCAGTACGACAATGAGCAAGGTGCCAAGATCTACAAAGATGGAATGGACCACTATTGTGTAAAGATAGAAGATAGACCTAGTGAGTTCAAGGACTTAGTGCCTGTGAGCTATAGCGGAGATAGATATCTAGATGACGAGGGTACCATGTACTTGGTAGTCCTAAACCCTAACATTGTGGACAAGTGGGGATTGATGGGCACCAAAGCCAAAATAGATGAAGAACTTGAGGAGAAAGCACCAATAATGAACTTCCCTAATGCGAGGTTAAGAAGAGAGAATGAAACTACAAGGATCAACACTGATAACATCTATGTGGGGCTGTACAAATATAATAATGGGGAGCAAGATCTCTATTATAGATGTGAAGAACCCTACACCGGAGAGTTGACAGACCAAAAAAGACTTTATGTCTTTACCTACACAGAGGGATCGGAAGTGAAAATTGCCGCTTACGATAAGTATGGCAGGCAATACTCAACAATGGGCAAGAAAGAATTAGAAGGATATACATACTTTGGGGGACCTCTACATCAGTATTATGTTACTTCTAACTCACATAGACCAGCACCAACAACTGGAGTGCAAAACTCAATGACAACAGGAGGACAAAGAACTCAGGTTGTTGACTCTTTCAGTCAACCTTGGGACTCGAAGCTCGAACCAATGGGATCATTACATTCCAGAGAGTCAATGGAGACGAATCGAGGTAGTGCAGTTCCAATCCCCACCTATACCACTCCAGGTCCAAGGTTTGAAGCGGAACCATCACATTTACCTCCCAGTAGTAGATTCAGGGCAGAGGAACCGACAAGGGTAACCCATGAAGTCCATGATGCTAGAGAAAGCTTTAGCCCAGACACAGGAGCAATGAGATTGGTAGCAGATCATAGACGTATGAGACCATCTCAAGTAGCCAAGTGTATGCCAAAGAAGTATGGTGGTTCAGGAGATCCGTATGCACATGTGTCACTCTTTAAGCAAGTCTTAAGAGCTGAGCAGATAACAGATTTCCATACACAATACGAGGGATTTGGTCTTACTCTAGAAGGTACTGCATTGACATGGTTTCAACCAATGAACATAGGGGGATTCCATGACATTGACCATTTGCTAAGAGAGTTTGCTGAGGAATTCTCAAAACGAGGGATTAAGCACAATACGGTCTCACAAATATATGCTTTAAACAGAGAGAACACGAAAAAGTGAAGGAAGCGTCACTTCGCTTCAAACAATACATTGAGAGATGTCCAGTACGTGAACGACCACAAGATGACAGACTATCTGTTCTCTTTATTGAGGGACTGAGGAACGACACTCTCAAGAAGGACTTGCACTTGAAAGCTTGTACAAGTTTCGAGCAAGTAACGAGAGAGGCATTGTACTTAGTGGATAACTGTACGGTTTATGGAGAAGTGTCAGCGGATACAGATTTTGCATCCAATAGCTCCTCCTCCGTAGCGAGCGAGACTACCACTAAAAAGAATGTTCAAACAACAACCATGCCAAATGTAGAGCAAATGATAGAAGATGCTCTAAAAAGGATGGCACCATACCAAAAACCATTGCCAAAAACACTGAAATGGTGTGCTATCGAACAAAAATGGACAAATCATCCAACAGAGGAGTGCTATTACAACAAAGGGTATGTAAGGGAGCGCCAGTATGCACCTCCTGCTCAATTAGCACCACCTCAAGTACATCCAGTACCTCGATACCCAACGGGAAATGTACCAGGACCTATGGGGATAGAAAGACCGCAACCGGTATTGGGACAACAACCACCTTTACCAGGAGCAAGACCAGTGGGCATTAGATATGCACCAACCTTAGAGAATCAGGAAGAACAAGCCTTAGTGCCTGTTCAATCCTATTACGAAGAATCGGGTGCACACATGTCTCCGACAGTATATTACCCACCAGAAGAACCAAAACAACCAGAACCATGGGGCATGATGGGGAATGTTGGAATACCAACAATTACAAGTGCTTCTGATGAAGAGAGATACAATATGGATGCAAGAACCTTGATGTTCATAGCTCATGGAGGGTTAGCAGGACAGAGACCATCCTATCCACAAAGGATGAATCAAATAGGACCAAGACCAGCACTAGGACCTTGTTACAAGTGTGGAGGTGACCATCTGATGAATGTTTGCCCACATACGGAAATCATTAGAATTAACGCTTATTGCACTGAGTGTGGGGTTACTCACCTCATTGAGGATTGTTTAAAGAATCCAAACAAAGTGCAAAAGACGACATTGAATATGCTAGAAACTATTCCTACCAGCAGTGGGTCTGAAAATGAAACTCTGATACCAACGCAAGTTGTTACTAGAGCTCAAGCTAAGAAAACCACTAGAGAACCTGAGAATGGAAAGTTAGCGACTGAAGTGGTTAGTCAAGGACCGCGGAGTCAGAAAAACACATGGAAAGCTAGAAAAGCACGCATGAAGTTGAGAAAAGAACGTGAAGACGCTATTCTAGCTGAAGAACTAAAGCGAACGAAAGATAGATTAGAAAAACTTGAGAGTCAAAACGAGAAACGAGAGATGAGCCCGGAAAGAACGAAACAAAAGAGTATCAAAGAAACAACGAGCTTAAGCTCAGGGGGATCAGTGCTAGTTGACAAAGTACACGAACCATTGGACGCACTGATGAGAGCTTACGAAGCTAGGTTAAAGAACAACCAAACACAAGAACAGAGGTGGATGACATACCCAAACGCGGAATTGGAAAAGCAGAGACTTGAAATGTGCCAGAGAATGATCGAGACTGCACAAGCTTTATTAGAACCACCAAGAGAAACAATGAATTGTGGAACGGAAAACCCAATTCAGCAAGAGACTATCGTTTCACGGGTAGCTGAAAAGACTCCCAGTGCACAAAAGCCTGAAAATACACAAAAGGATGATCGCATAGTATTGAACACAACCGATCAGGAGATAGAGAGTTTTCATCCAGTCATACAGAGGAGTTACGAAAGAGAGGATTACAATGAATTTTGGAAACAAGTGAGAGAGGCAAACTTTGCAAACGAGCTAAGTTGCCAAGCTAATCAGACAAATTGGGAAAAGGACATCAGGAATCCTCCCATAGTGGAATTTGAGGCAGGATCTCAAGTGGACTTGGATCTGCAATCTTACTGGGGAGATGGGGGCTCTGTTAGAACAATGGAGAGCAAACCTCATTCACTGAAAACCTTACCTTCATACTTAGGAGAGTATGAAGCAAAATCCGAGATTAGAGCACTTCCCTCACGAAAAATCTCATCAGAAAAAGTCATGGACTCGCAAGGATTGATAGAGATTTTGTCAACACCAGTGACATGCACTATCACTCTAGCTGAGCTTTTGAGGCTAAGACCACATATGTGGACCACTGTAGGAAAATGCTTGGAGAAATTCGGGATAAAAGATCCAACATCGAGATTGCAAGAGAGCATAGAAGAGCTGAGCAAGCCACAAAAGAACGCTAAGCCTGTACCCTTAAACAAGGTCGGAGAGTATTGCGAAGGTGAAGAGGGGAATACAACCTTACCAGTTGAATTCCAAGGAGTGAACACAATGGCAATACTAGACAGCGGAGCTGGGGTAGCCATTGCTACAAAAGAAATCTGGAAAAAATGGGGGAAACCAGCAATAAGGAAGACTAGGTTGAAACTCCAATTAGCAGATGGACACATGGAGAAACCTATGGGGTTATTAGAGAAAGTTGTAGTGACTTCTTGCGGCATTGAATACGAACATACTTTTGCTATTGTCGATTTTGGCAAGGAGAATAACTATGATATCATACTGGGAAGACCATTCATGAGACAGTTGAAAATGGTCCAGGATTGGGGCTACGATCACATATACCTGAGAAATATGGAAACCACTACACGTGTGAACCTGAAAGACCATAGCTACAAAGATGTGAACCGAACACCGGTAGAGGAGTTTGATTCAGCTACTTTGGCGGGATCCGAATTTCCAGCTTGGTTAGGTAAACCCAAGGAGTTATGGATGTGTGGAGCTTCGAAATGTGGAAGTCTGAAACGAGAAGAATGTGTTTTAGAAAGGGCTATCGAAGACGAAACTTATGTAAGAGAACCCTTTCCAGAGGACACGTTTGAACCATTAGAATGGACACACATTCTAGCAACCCTAGATGTTTGTGCAATTCCGGATGGTCCCACAACGAAATTTTGCGACAAGGACGGGTACGACGTGGTTCCGTATTTCATGTTGAGAACTGTACTCGAAAAAGAAACTGAAAAGAACGATACACTGGAAAAGGAAGATGAAGAGAGGTGTTTCACGACATTCCCGATCATCCTGAGTGGGGAAATGAAGCAGACAACGAGTCAACGGACAATTCAAGCGGAAACGAAGAAACTATAACGGATGTCCGATTTTATGATTTTCCGAACCAAACTAAACAACGCCAGAAACGCTATAGAGCAAAGAGAAAAACAAAAGGGGTTAGAACCAATCCGATGCCTAGAATAAGAGGAAAAAATCAATTCCTAATGCTAGTAAAGGCTGAAGATTGTGTTAAGGATAAGATTTCTGGAAGAATGAGAGGCAATGATCAAAAGAGCTTACGAAAAGACAAAAGAGGCTCAAGAAATCAAGTTCAAAAGAATGGAACGAAAACTGAAACAGAAAAATCAGAAAAGAACAAGCGCAACAGAGAATACACGGAGTCCAAGTTAGAACGTAGAAACAAGTACAGAGAGCTCAAGAAAACTCTGAAAGAAGTTTGGACGACAGAAATTGAGAGTGGAGAGGACGAAAACGCCAAAATCAAGGAAAACATGGATGTTCCCTCTCACTATAGGAAATTCACAATAGAGGATAGGAAGGTGGTATTAACCCAACCTATTCGAGAGAGAAAGGAGAACGAATCTTATGACGGACCGGAGGATGCAAAAAAAGTTGATTTAGCAGCTCCAGGTGAGCCACCTAGACCGGTGTACATAGCCACAGATTTGTCTCCAGGCGAGGAAGAGAGACTTTTGAGTCTTCTCAGAGAGTATAGGGATGTGTTTGCATGGTCTTATAAGGACTTAAAGGGAGTTGACCCATCGATATGCCAACACTCAATCCCACTGAAACAAGACGCAAAGCCTAGCAGACAGAGACCATACACATATAATGATACTTTTGCTAAGCGAATCAAGGAAGAGATAGATAAGCTAATGGAAGCTGAATTCATATACGAGATTGAACACACCGATTGGGTATCTCCGATTGTGGTAGTACCTAAGAAGAACGGAAAACTCCGAGTGTGTGTCAACTTAAAGAAAGTGAATGCTGCAACAATCAGGGACAATTATCCCCTGCCGATAACTGATCATGTTCTAGAGCGTGTATCAGGGAAAACAGCATACTCCTTTCTTGATGGTTTTTCAGGATATAACCAGCTAGCCATAGCACTGGAAGATCAACATAAAACAGCTTTTGCAACGGAGTGGGGAATTTATGCTTATCGGGTTATGCCTTTTGGTCTAACCAATGCTCCCGCAACCTTCCAGAGGCTGATGACGCATGCTTTCAAAGAATACTTAAGGCTGTTTCTAGAAATATACATGGATGACTTATGTGTACATTCTCTTCTGAGAGATGAGCATCTAGAACACCTAAGAAAAGTATTTGAGAAATGTAGGACATATCGCATTTGTCTCAATCCTGAGAAATGTGTGTTTATGGTCCGACAGGGCAGAATTCTGGGACATATTGTCTCACAAAACGGAATATCCACGGATTTAGAGAAGATAAAAGTTATAGTGGATATGCCTAGACCAACCAATGCGAAACAAGTACAGAGCTTTATGGGACATTGTGGATATTATAGACGATTCATTTACATGTACGCTATAATAGGCCAACCACTTTACAGGCTAATAGTGAACTTTGAATGGACAGAGGAGTGTGAGGAATCGTTCAAGAAATTGAAAGAGGCACTCATTACTGCTCCAGTCTTGAAATCACCAGATTGGGAGAAGATATTCCATGTGCATATAGATGCTTCGGCATATGCAATAGGATGCATTCTGGCTCAGCCAGAAGAAGGAAACATGGATTTTCCTATCTGTTACGCCAGTCGACAGCTCAACAATGCAGAGAAGAATTACACCACAACAGAGCGAGAAGGATTAGGAATGATATATGCTGTGAAGAAATTTCGGCATTATCTTCTAGCCAACAAGTTTGTGTTTTTTACGGATCACCAAGCCTTGCTCTACCTAGTGAATAAACCATGCAATACCGGGAGAATAGTGAGATGGTTCATTATCTTACTGGAATTCGACTTCACGGTAGTAGTAAAGAAAGGAAAAACACATCTTAGAGCTGATCATCTTTCGCGATTGACGAATGGAGAAGACCCTATAGGAGTAGATGACGACATGCCAGACGCGTACTTGTTCAACATAGAAATGATACCGAGTGGTCTCAAAATGTCGTTAACCTATTAACCTATGGAGGAGAGTTTGATAGAAGAGAATACAACCTGAAACATATTGCTATTCAGCAATCCAAGAATCTTCAATTGGTTGCAGGAAGGTTGTATCAATTGGGAAATGATCATGTTTTACGACTATGCATCAATCCTGAGGAATATAATATATATCTGCGCGAAGCACATGTTCAGGAATGTGCATTTCATTGTTCAAGAAGGAACACATATAGGAATTTGTTACAATTGGGAGTCTATTGGCCAGGAATGAAAGAAAGCGTACATGAATATGTCACTGTATGTATTGTATGTTCATCAAAACCGCCAGCCGAGTATTCGACATTATATCAGATAATGATCGCTCCGGAATGGAGTCAGTATATTGTTGAATATCTCACAAATAGAACTTTCCCAGAAGGAACGTCAAAAGCTCGTCAGAAATCTGTAGAGACAGAAGCTAGAGATTACGCTTTAATAGGAGATCAACTCTATAAGAGAGGTAAAGACAACCAGCTTAGGATTTGCGCATCAGAGTCTGAGTATGTGATAATCCTAGAGCAAGCTCATGGAGGAGTAGGTGGAGGCCATTTCTCAGGTGATAAGACAGCAAAACTTGTCTTAGCCGCAGGAATATGGTGGCCAACATTACATATGGACGCTGAGGAATACGTTAAACGGTGTGATGACTGTCAGCGGACCAAAGTACCACTTAAAAGAGATGATATGCCGCTTAGACCAATGATGGGGGCAAGAGCTTTTGCAAAATGGGGGATTGATTATGTCGGACCCATTTC
Source organism: Adiantum capillus-veneris (assembly GCF_014529385.1). NCBI lineage: Eukaryota > Viridiplantae > Streptophyta > Polypodiopsida > Polypodiales > Pteridaceae > Adiantum > Adiantum capillus-veneris. The sequence continues at coordinate 139,460,330 of NC_140931.1, read as the reverse complement.
ACCTCCTGCATATAAGACTCATGCACAATACATCATTGTGGCTACAGACTATCTAACAAAGTGGGTCGAAGCAAAGGCAACTCAAAAAGCAGATGCCAGGACCACGGCACAATTTCTATATGAATACGTCTTTGTACGATATGGATTGCCAATAGAAATTGTGAGTGATCGAGGCACACATTTCATAAATGAAGTGATAGAGATCCTTCTAGATGAATTCATGGTAATCCATAGGAAATCAGCCCCGTATCATCCACAAGCAAACGGACAAGCTGAAGCAACAAACAAAACCATATGCACGGTCCTTACGAAGATTGTATCTGAGTCGAGAACTGACTGGGACCAGAAGTTGCATTCAACATTATGGGCATATAGGGTAGCATATAAAACATCAATAGGAACGACCCCATATAACATGGTTTTTGGGCTAAATGCTATCTTACCAATAGAATTCTTGATTTCAACCTTAAGGGTGGCTAAGGATCTAGAGTGGACAGGGCACGAGCTCTCTGATAGAATAGATGACCTGGAAAAGCTAGATGAGCTTCGCCTAAAAGCAGTAGCTTCCATCTACGCTCAAAAAAGGCGACAAAAGGAATTTTTTGATAAGCATGTGCGGACTAAAGAGTTTAAAGTTGGGGACTATGTCCTAGTTTACACTCTGAAACAGCATGCTAAGAAGCTTAAAAAGCGAGGGATGGGACCTCTGGTGATTAAAGATCTATCACCAAGTGGAGCCGTCAAGCTTGCTACATTAGACGGAGAAGAAATGCCCAATTGGATTAGTGGATGCAGAGTGAAAAAGTATCTGTTGCCGCTAACACAAGACATGCTTCTCAAAATACATCAAGAAAAGCTGCGTGTCCAGAAAAAGAAAAAGATTGAGGAGGAAGCGCAAGCCGAGGCGAAGGAAAGAATGGAGAAAAGAAGACTACTGCGTCAGAAACAGCGCAATGAAGGAGCAATACGAATAAACGCAGTTAGTATAACAGAAATGGGAATGACAAAGAAGAACCCATCATTGAATGCAAAGTAGGAACCAACCAAATCAAAGCCAGAGCACTATTGGATTCAGGAGCTCAAGCTAACCTACTTTCACTCAGTTTGTATAGACAATTGACAAATGACACTAAATTACAAACTGCCAAGCAAGAGTTAAAAAGTTACTCTGAGAATTCAATCAAAACTGTCGGATGCACAGTTTTACATATACAGATTAACCAATATGTGTATCCTCATATGTTTTACGTGGTTGAAGACCAAGCTACACAACATCCATTATTGCTAGGACAACCATGGCAGAAGCAATACAATGCAATGATTGACTGGAGTTCTAAATCAGTGCTTATCAAATACGAAGGTGAAAGTCAATCAGTTAAGTTCACCAAAGGAGCAGAGCCAACTCCAAAGGAAGAATCCACGGACAAGGGCAAACAACAAACAGAGAAAAAGAAGAAGCAATGGCAACCAAAAGTTTCTATACAACCGGATTACTCTTCGACGAGGAATTCTCAACAGTGGATAAGGAAGACAAGCAATAATATAACAGCTCAACCTTGGAAAAAAAGGAGTCAAAGTTGGTATGGAACCAAAAAAGGCTGTGCCAGAGAACAAAAGGTGGAAAACAGAGTCTTCAATACCAGACAACAGAGTGATCCCCGACAATCAAGGACAGTGAAACAGATCTGGATTCCAAAGAAGTTCATGACGGCACAAAGCTACAGCAAGCAAATTTGGATCCCAAAGATTTGTAAACAGGAACTCCCTTCAATACAATCAACGGAAACTCCTAGGTATTTCCAGGCGAGGAAATCAACACACAGAACAAAGCAGGTTTGGGTCGCAAAGAGTTTGTGGCAAGCACAAGCAAAGCGGAAGCAGATTTGGATTGTGAAAAAAGACAACAAGGTAATGAAGAATCCATCTACTAATTCTACTACCGAAGTGCCAAAACCAACCCAAAACCCGACCACCAATCCTTCAATCAAACAAAGAGCAGCTTTATTGGAAAGAATGTTGTATCGTCGCTCTACAATTGCATTGGGAACTTATGACCAAAACAACTACAATGCTTCACCCACAGACACTTCATAGTCGTCCGGGAGGACTCAGACTAGGAGGGGAGGAGGTATACAGGAGCTACAAAGCAGCTACAAGCGGAAAAAACAAAGAAAAACAAAAATTATATGACAAGGGCAGTGTCTTACATGATTTTGTAATTTTTTATGTTTGATTGCGGATATTGATAATATTTATGCCCTTATATACCTTGTTTTGCAACAAGAAGAGATCAAATGATGAATTTGGGTCTCTAGATGTGTAAATATCACTAAATAAGAGTGTTTTTGGAGCTAAAAAGTGGAAAAAAGTGGTAATCCAAGTCCAGAAATCACAAAGAAGTGTATATTCATATACACAAGATTACCAGCTATTTATCGTGTATGTTTGGAATTTTTTGGCTTCAATTTGCTATTTTCCTTTATTTTTTATGATTTTCTTAATAAAAATAAAAGAAAAATAAAAAAGCAGGTGATATGAGATCGGAAAAAAGAAAAGAAGAGACGGCTTGATACTCCAACTAGCCGAAGCTTCAAGAGAGGTAACAAGTTCACAGGAAGCAAAGGAGAGAATAGAAGATGAGCTGGAGGCAGCCAAGGATGAGCTCATTGAGCTAAGGGAAAGAGTCGAACTTCAAGAAAGGACAATCACGAGACTCAGGACCACCCCTAGAGTTAGCAGAGCAGGAACAGAACAAGAGGGAGCCCTCGTACCAGCTCTGGAAGAGCAGGTCAGAAGTTTGCAAAGAGAGCTAAGACTAGAGCAAGTGCAAAGGTTGCACATGGCGGAGGGATCATTGGCTGCAAAGGAGAGGCTCACATCAGAAAACCAAACACTAAGGACAGAAAATGAGGCCCTCCGCAAACAGCTCCAAGACCTCCAAGAGCAACAAAGAAGAGAAACAGAGACACCACAAGAAGAAGCAGGGGGAGCAGCCATAGAGCTACCAGAAACTGGAGAGGCAACCACAATTGAAGATCCAGCCCCAGTTCAAGAAGTGGCCTCAACTTCAGGAATCTCTGAAGAAGAAGAACAAAAGCTCCAGGACCAAATAGACAAGTCAACAGAGGAAAGTGCCAAGGCGGAAATGGAATGGGAAAGGAGACTCCTCATCTCCATTAGACTTCAAGGTTTAGACACAAAAGTGCTCCATGAAGAGTGGATGCAACCAAGCCTGCCTTTCCCTCTGATGAAATTTGAAGTGATAAAGACGAAAAAGAGAATAGAGGAGGAGCAGTATGTCGCTCTTTACGAAGGCGACATCACAAAGGATGAACAATCAAAGAAGATTGTAGATTCTCAACCTAGATGGAGAAAAGGTTGGCTGAACAAATACCCAGCCTACCTCATCTACTTGATAGAGGCTCCAAAGGAGATTCGGGAGGTTGCAACCTTCTGCCCGGTGCCAAGAGTCAGAAGCTGGAAAGAGCATGGCAGGATTGCAGAAAAGAAGCCAAATTGGCTTAATTACCCAAGGATGCCAGGACCAAAGGAAGGAGAGAGAATAAGTAAAGCCTCCATGGTGAAAACCCTAACGAGCACCATCAAACTCTTTACTGGCTCTCCTGACCTTTCGTGTCAGATGCTAAAGAAAATCTGCAGGACTCTCTTAGCATGCATTGAAGTGTTCGCGCCAGACAAAGCCACGACCTCGAGTCTACTATCGACGGCCGACACAGTGACGGATATGATGTATGATCTTTCTTTGCAGCCATCACCAAAGGTGTTACATCTCTTATACCAAAGAATTATGTTTTTGCCTAGCTTCCACATGCAAACATTCGAAGAAGCTTTCTACACCGGCTTTTTCACTCACGAAAGCAAAATATTCGGCCCAACCTTGACCATCGGCAACCTACGCTACGAATCACATTTGCAGATGCTCAAGACGATAGGACTCTATTGACCAAGCCTAAAAGTCATGTCAGGGACGACATGAACGCGGAGGGGGGGAGTGTTGAGCCAGCAGAGGATCACACCCGCATTTTTGCTCACACCCATCATTTTGTAACCATTGATTGTAATAAATGTCTTTCCGACATTAATTTTGATTTGAGCCATTCATTAAGTAACGGGACTCAATTGAGTTTCCAGCTTGTAATCCCGACGTAATTTCACCTGCTGATGTAAATAATTAGAGATGTTCTCACCTCCAAGGCTGAGGTATATAAGCCAAAGTTTTGTAACCTAAAGGAGATTCAATTATTAATCAAAGTGAGTTTTGAGTGTAGTGACTGTGTCTGAGAGAGAGAGAGAGAGAGAGAGTCTTATCTCCTTGCTACGCGAGCTACGGAGCCGCCATTGGAGAAGCGACACCGCCATTGTGTTAGCAACGGCGAGAGCTACGCACAGATACCAAGAGTGCGCGCTATCGGCTTCTATGTGTGGTAAGTTCCTACGAGCTTTGGTGTGAGTTTTCTTCCAACTCGTGTGTCGGAATAGAGCGTGCAGCATATCTATAGAACCACAACGAGTAGAGCTACACATTGGTACCATCGGGGTCAAGTTTCGGTCACCTGTATTTTTCGGCCTGTCTTCATACGCGTTTACCGCACGGAGTGGTTATAGGTTGATTTTGCAGTTCAAGTCTTTAGGGTGTTGTTCTTACCTACTGTATAGACTTCCCCTTGAGTTTGAGATCGATTCGATGATTCTAGATCCTGTTTCGTATAGCATTCGTTCGTAGTACGGATTTCAGTCACTTGCGTATTTTAGAACTTAGATTTGATTTCCTTGGTAGTGATTGTCATTAGAAGGTCGAGTAGGTGATTTGACACCCACCTAGTTGTTTCCATGCGCCTGCGGGTCAAGCTCCGTCCTCGTCTGACAAATTCTGTTGTTGGTTGAGTTCTCGCTATTTAGCTTCCGCTAGCGGCGTAACCGCCTTAACAGCGTGTCCCAAAAGTCTTTAGCAATCCCTACATAGGAGGGGGCGAGCCTTGCAAGTAGGGGATGAGAGAGAAAATCACACACACAAGCTCCCTTTACACAAAGGGAATGAGGGACACATGTCAGCTCCCTAGCCCAGATGCCCACAAGGTGTATCCAATTCCTATTGGATGGCCTTGGAGGTGGACCAATGAGAATTAGGCTAGAATAAATCTAGTTTAATTAATTAAAAACACTTAATAAAAGAACAAATAAGAATTAATCTCTCTAGAATACTATTGGACAGTCTCCCAAGGGGACCAATGAGCATTCAGTAGCCCAATAGCTTGCCTGATTCCTATTGGCCAGGAGGCAAAGGGGTCCAATGAGAGTTTAGTTGAATTAAATAATTACCTAAAGCTCTCACAAAAGGGGAAAGGGGACACATGTCAGAAGGCTATCACTTATGTTGCTTAATTACCATTGGCTAAGCCTGGGGAGGTCCAATAGGATGCTAGCAAGAGCAAATAGCAAGAGGGGTCGACCAAGAGAGAGAGGGGGCTGATTTTTCAAAGGCATTATCACCTACACACTCACACTAGCTCATGTGTGAAAATAAGAAGACTCTCTCTCCTTCTCAAGCTTTAAGGGAAAGCTTATCACCTACTCCAAGCTTGTGAGAAGGGAGGCCTACACCAACAACTCTTGGCTTTGTGATGAAAATCCAACCAAGAGCCAAGCTTCAATGCATGCTCATCTACTCTACCATGCTAATTACTAAGCTAGGATATGCTAATATGAGTGATTATGTGAGGAGATGTACATCTTTCTCGTAAGAATACTCCTTCTTCCTCTCAATCTACTCTCATACCCCGCTAGCTCTCACCATCTTCGAAGGTGAGTGAGGTCTTGGGTCTGAGAATGTGAGGGAATTGATGTTGTGTTTGATAAGTGTTTTGCTTAGTGCATGAAGTTTCCATCTTCATTGCACTAGCTAGTATTGAAGGAACACAAGAAATTGTATTGTAAAATGCCTCTCTTGATGGGAGAAACCATAATACAAAGCCTTTTGGAGGGAGGACCCGCTCCATGCAAATCTGGTCCTCAATTGTTGTCAATTGCTTAATTTCTCTCTCTTTTGAAGTATTGTTCATGCTATCTAACTAGGTGTTATGCTTTTTGTTGCTCTTTCCACCCAAGCACTCTTGTTAATCTCATTAGGAAGCTATTTTCCGCTACACACAAGTTACTAGGCCATTAAATGTTACATGTATGGTCAAAACTTTGGGCTTTGTTTAGTCTAGATCCAATCTTCTCAAATCGATGTAATGCATTTCATATGCTTGAGTGGATACACAATTCATAACTAAACAAGACACACACACAAAAAGAGAGAGAGAGAGAGAGAGAGAGAGAGAGAGAGAGAGAGAGAGAGAGAGAGAGAGAGAGAGAGAGAGAGGATGGTCCACAATATGTCTTTGTGTTGTAGCTAATCTACACAATGTGTCCAGCTTGTGATTTGCTTGACGGCCCCAAAATTTGGTCACATAGAGAAATGTTCATTTATTATATGTGAGCTAATCCTAGGATTACTCAACAGTATTCTACACAATGTGTCCAGCTTATGATTTTCTGACGGTCCCAGAATTTGGTCACATAGAGAAATATTCAATTGTTATATGTGAGCTAATCCTAGGATTACTCAATAGTATCCTACTTTAATGTGTCTACTATCTTTTCTAAGATGCTCATTTTGGGGGGGGGGGGGGGGGGGGGGGGGGGGGGGGGGGGGGGGGGGAGAGAGAGAGAGAGAGAGAGAGAGAGAGAGATCCAAGAGAAGACAAGACTTTCTATTGCTTCCCATAGTTTAGGATCCTTGATATTACACATCCAATATTTCTCCCAACAATTTGAATAAATATCCACATCCGCAGCATTCAAACGAGTGCAAACTGGGACGCAATATTGTATAAGGATTTTTTTGAAGTTATTTGAACACCTTTCCATGTCTATGTAACTTTGTACAACTGCAAGCCATATTGGATAAATTGATTTTGAGGAGCGGACAAGCACAAACTCTCTGTGGTTTACATCCACCATTGGGTCAAATGAATCCTTTGGTCATTTCGATGCAGGACCACAATAATGGTACATCCAAGTCTTCTATTCCTCGAAACTCATTTTCCTCATTTCCTTCAGCATACTTCATTGTGTGGCATACTAACCATGCCACATTCTCCAATAGGCTTGACATTTTTCTCTCCCATTTTGCAAACCCACCAACCATTTCACAGACTGTCAATGCATGAATTCTTGGAAAGGGCAAGCAAGCAAAAGAGTCACATCAATTATCAATAGACACTCACAAGTTCCCATATCCAAGTAGTTGACCATGGCATAAAACACTAGGTTCGGTGAATATACTCTCCCATTTGCAACCACCTTGTCTCCAATAAGGAGGTCCACAAGGTCTCCACTGTGAATAACTTTTGTAAAGACACTAACTTTTGTAAAGACACCTGGAAAAAAATTTAGTGAAAGAGTAGCCTTAAGATTTGATAATGTGGTACAAACATGAAGCTGATGTTGAGGATTATTAGATAGGACCATGTTAAGCGTATGGGTTGCAATCATGGAATGTACCACCTCCCACTTATATTACACTCTATTACTCAGCTAATATACATTGGGGTGTACCTTTAGAGTAACCTCAAGATTTGACCATGTGGCAAAAATTTGAGCCCGAAATATTAGACACATTAAAAGCCCATGGCAAGGGTATGGGTTTCTAGTCACGCAGTCTACTAGATTTCACTTGTATACACCCTATGTTTACTCGAATAATAACAATTAGGGTGTACCTTAAGAGTAGCTTCAAGATTTGATCACGTGACAAAAAGTTTATGCCCATGCCCAAGGTTATTAGACACGTTCTTGTGAATGTCAAGGCTATGGGTTTGCAATTATTAAATCTACCAAACCCCACTTCTATTACACCATGTGTTTACTTGGCTAATACAACTTGGGGTGTACCACTGTACCTTCATGGTAGGGTCTCAAGATGTGACCATGCGGCAAAACATTGAAGGTGCACATGCCAAGGGTTATCATACACATTCAAGGCCCATGTCAAGGCTATGGGTTTGCAGCTATTCAATCTATATGTTGACTGAGTTAAGATAAAACTTGCGGTGTATATTTAGAGTGGCCGCAAGATTTGTCCACGTGCCAAAAACTTGAGTATGGGACAAGAGAAATGAGAGAAAGGGATCTTTTCATTTGATTTGTGCCCATTTACTGAAGCATGAAATATTTTTGGCTATCTAAGAGAAGCTCATGTGTGTGTGGGGGGGGGGGGGGGGGGGGGGGGGGGAGAGAGAGAGAGAGAGAGAGAGTTGAGTTATGCATACTTTCAATGTTTTCAGTGATGATTGAGAATTACCTTAAATGTTATTTAGGTTTCAAAATCTTAATTGGATCTTTTTATCTCACTTTTCATTTCACATCTGACATGTCTTGACTTCTCTTGCATTCTATTGTTTTAGAATGCTAAAGTGAAGCTTCACCTTCAGTGTAGTGTTCAGTGTTCGACAAAAATCGTTTTTCCAAACATACTTCCTTGAATTTGCCAAGAGGAAATTTTAGAAAATTAGGCTACTTTTTCAAAAATTTTACACTATTTTTCTCTCTTTTGGGACGGAATTTCTCCTTTTCCCCTTGCCCTCAACCGGCATTTTGGAAATTGAAAACAACACGATATTAAGCTGAGACACATTTTTCCCGAACACTATTGACCTTGCTTAATTCTAGTAAACTACACACACACACACACACACACACACACAAACACACACATAAGAGTTCTTTTTATTTCACAAGCTCATATGGCCTGAAATTTTTGCATTCTATAGCTTAATTATTTCTTAACCAAATAGAGCGACTTGTATTAGAGAGACTTTGAAAAAATTACATCCATGAACCCCAGAAGGGGCGAGGGGATATACAAGAGGTTACAGAGGAGGGGCCAAAAAGAAAAAAAAACAAGGGTAGTAGTGGCTCTTGGGGGACTAAAAAAAAATCATCTCTTCATATTGGGCCAAAATCCGTTCCGAGTTCATTTGGATCATGTGGAAAGAGAGGTGTGCAGCGGTGTTTGAGGAGTCTTATCAGACTAAAAGACTGAGAATGATTTTTATTGACTTCAATTTGCAAATATTCCAGCTAAATTTGGACCAATCCAGGATCTACCATGCTCAAAGCAAAGTGCTTGCAGATTGCAAGCCAACTATGAAGCACTATTGAACAACTGGACAAAGGCAATTCACTAAGGGAGGACTCTGCAACAGACGACTGAGGAAGTAGAAGGAAAGTTGGCAGGATTCATAATCCATTGCGATCAAGCTCATGAGCTGATGCTCAAAATTGAGCACCAAATTGAAATACTGGAAATGTGTTACTAGAGTATTGTTGTGGTTGTTACTCTATAGCGTAATTCTACTATGTCTGATAAAGTTTCTTTTATTAAGCGGCCGGTAGTGTTCAAGAAAGCCTTTTTTTCCTAAGCGGTCGAGTCTCCTATATGTAAAGATGCAAATAAGAACTAGTAGTAAAAAATTTCAAATTACAAGATTTTGAATTATTTTGTTGTATATTTTATGTTTTTTTTCGTTTACCACTGCTTGTATAACCAGCTAATCTGGATTTCCAGTCAAACCAGTCAGCTCAAGGCTAAGTTGAGAGACACTTTCCCAAACATTGGTACTGGCCAAGCTTCCTCCTTGCAAAGAAGCGAACTGGAAGTACTAGCAATGATTTCAAAATTTGTAGGATTTAGAGTATTTTAGCCGACTGAAATTATAAAATCTTGTTAGATTTTGAGCTTGCCTTTAAAAAAACCAAGGTATACAAGTTTTAGTGTAATTTACTTACAAGATATTCAAATTTTCGAAGAATTGTCCTCTCATACTGACTATTATGTAAAATATTTGGCTCTAGGTTCCAACTTCCCACTCAAATTTGCACCTCTCTCTCTCTCTCTCTCTATTTTTATTGGGGCTTAGACTTCGGCTTGACTTTGATTGTATTTTCGTAGAGCTTCATGTCAGGCAATAATCCTCTCTCTCTCTCTCTCTCTCTCTCTCTCTCTCTCTATTTTTATTGGGGCTTTGACTTTGATTGTATTTTCGTAGAGCTTCATGTCAGGCAATAAGCCTCTCTCTCTCTCTCTCTCTCTCTCTCTCTCTCTCTCTCTCTCTCTCTCTCTCACACACACACACACACACACACACACACACACACACACACACATCTCGCGTCCTGTTCTTCACCAGGAGGCTTCATCTGTTGCTTTTTCCATTTGTAACAACTTAGCCTGCCTAGAACGCTTTCTCTTTCGGCTCTCCGAGGGACATCCTTTACTTATCCTCCCTTCATACTTCCAATTTGACCACCAATTGTGACCAAGTGTTGAGCAAGCAAGCAAGAAGGTTTTCATGACAACCAATTGTGACCAAGTGTTTAGCAAGCAAGCAGGTTTTCATGACAACCAAGCAATGTCAATCTTTGAGTGATTACATAACCCATTCCTCGGATACGAGATCGAGAGCCATGGAGTGGTTATATAACCGTTTCCTCAAATACGAGATTGAGAGCCATGGAGTGATCACGTAACCCTTTCCTTGGATACAAGATGGATATCCATGACCCATTCCTTGGATACGAGATCGAGAGCCATGGAGTGGTTATATAACCGTTTCCTCAAATACGAGATTGAGAGCCATGGAGTGATCACATAACCCTTTCCTTGGATACAAGATGGATATCCATGAAAGCGAACTTTTTTCTAACTTTACATTCTTGCTCGTAGCTTTACAGCCCTACTGAAATCTCTCTCTCTCTCTCTCTCTCTCTCTCTCTCTCTCTCTCTCTCTCTCTCTCTCTCACACACACACACACACACACACACACACACACACACACGTGTGCACACAAGATGGAGAGCCATCAAAGCGGACTTTTTTCTAACTAAAAATCGTAGGGACATAGTTGCTTGTAGCTTTACAGCCCCACTAAAATCTCTCTCTCTCTCTCTCTCTCTCTCTCTCTCTCACACACACACACACACACACACACACACACAGACTTGTGCACACACATACATACACACATACACACAAAGGAATACACATATCATGCTCTTGTTTTGGGTAAATAGCTTCTTATAGCGCCTAAGATTTCTTGAATTTTTTAGAGCTATGCGATAGTTGTCTCCCTCCGATGAAAAAGCAAAATCGATCGTTTTATCAAATTATCATCTAAAACTAGCTTATATGTATAACTATCCAAAAATGAAAGAAAATAAACAAAGTTTGAATGCAAATGAAGAGAATGTGATGACCTACCTTCAATGTTGATGTTCGAGCCATCAGTGTTGTTTTGAAAGCATGTTGCATGCGCCATTAGTAGTTGCTTGGTTTTAGTTGATGGTAATCTAAAAGTGTGAAACGTTTTGAAAGCATGTTGCATGCGCCATTAGTAGTTGCTTGGTTTTAGTTGATGGTAATCTAAAAGTGTGAAACTGTTTGGCTTACTCTATTGAAGTGTAAAAGGTATTTGTCTTTATCTGTGTAAACAGTAAAATAATAAGTTTTTCTCATTGTAAGCATTTGAAGGTCTTGTTTGTCTTCATATAACAAAATTAACTTTCTGGAAAAACATAACACAACTTCAACTTTTCAAAAAAAAATTATGCCATGTGATGATTTTACCACTATCAAGAAACCACTCGTATTGGTATGGCTACACATGCAAGCCTAAGATCTAGGAAGGTACATGTTCTTTGGGGCAAGGCACTACCATATAGGCCCACCTACAAAAATATTGATTGACTTGATGCACTGCCAAGTGGGCTTTTTAATTCTCTAGTGCTTTTTGGAACCCATTTAGCAACTTACTAGAAAGGATAATTGTAACTAGTGAAAGTCTATCCATTTGGACAAAAGTATCAAGCATTGTGTTGAAACAAGTGGGATTTTTAATTCTCTAATGCCTTTTGACACCCATATAACAACTTACTAGAAATAATAATTGTAACTAGTAAAAGTCTAGCCATGTTTACAAAAGTATCAAGCATTGTGTTGAAACGATGCAAATGGGATAGAAGGCAAACACCTATTGAGCTATAGACTATTCTAAATAGCACAACGCATTCCATGAAAAAATGTTTGACATTGTGTTCAAAACAAAATTCTATTTACACTTTTGGTAAAAAAAACAAAGTGTTTTGTGAAAGAAACTAGGGAACCATTCCAACTTCAAGAAAAAAACCATGCAAAATGTTTTAGTCTTGGACAAATCTACCGAAGATTATGACCGCAAGGCATGCATTTTACAACAAAACATGTGGTTGAAATAAGCTAGGGGACAGAAGTTGATGTCTAGAATTTGTAATTTAGGTTCATCTTTGTTCAAAACCACAAAGCATTTTAATAGAAGAACAAACTCAGTGTCAAAGATTTTCTCCATGTGGACAAATTTCACACTTTGCCCCCCTCTTAATCCATCCTTTAGTTTTGTCCATGGAATTCTTGGTTCTACCTTAACACACTGTGTGTGTGTGTGTAACCCTAGATCTACCCTACCTTGCCTTGTTCTCCTTCATGCTTCTCCCAACCTCCCCTTGGGCGAGGGATTGCCCTGTGGGGGGGCGTCAGCAGCCCCGCCCTCAATGAAGTCCGACTCCGCCTTGCTGCCGCCCTGGCAACGAAGCTCGACTCTGCTCACCCACGAGCCTGGCTCCACAACTGAGCTTAACTCTGTGCTTCACTGTGATGCACTACCTGTCCACGAGCTCGAAACCAAAACCGAGGCACCTTTCCCGCCAACGAGACCTACTGACAGGCCCGTGGGGTCCGCTCTGCTGCCCCTGTTCATGGAGTTCGACTAGCTCCTGCTCTTCAAACGAGGCTTGAGCGCCCATGGCTATGCGAAAAGAAAGCCTCCCAAGTAGCAAGTAAAAATAGTTTAGCACAAGCAGCATAGGCATAGGTTCCCTTGGGTGCGCCTTTCAGGCAACAACCATGTCTACTCGGGCAGCTTCATCCCAAGGTAAGCTGACCTTTGCCGGGGTTGTGGCAACACCCCCGAAGATGGACAGCACTGCCCGCCTCCAAAATGAAGTCGAAAGGCTCCACAAGGAGAACGATGAGCTGAAACAAAGACTGATTGTCATCGAGGCTAGGCTCACCGTAGTGGAGAACTGCAAGACGGAAGAGCCTTGGAGCAGATGGAAGTCAAGTTCAGCAAAACAAAGGCAGAGGTAGAGACCTCTCTCACCAAGACGGTCAAGAGCCAAATGCAAGAGGTCATCCTTCACAAGGTGGACAATTGTGTGGAGTCCACGCTACGCAAACAACAATGACAAGATGATATAGCTCTCAATGTCCGCATTGGTGGGAGCTACAGTGGGATTTATCCACAAACAACTCCATTATACATGAACATCGTACTAACCATGCAATCATCACTTCCAAGAACAAGGCGGACCGAATCAAACTCCTTGAGAAATCGAGGCTTCTTAAAGACACTAACATTTGGTTTGCAGAAGACCTTACTCCCACCCAACTCAAGCAGAAGAAGACCGAACTCCAAAAGATGCAAGAGGCACGCACGGCAGGAAAATGGGCAGTTTATCGCGGAGGCAAAACCATTATCTAGGAGTTTCGAACTCCCAAATTGGTTCCCCCTTCATCCACCCCTCCATTAAGAAAGAAATGGACTCATTTTCGGGCCTTTCAACTTTAGTGAGAGATGCTCCTTAGCCAATAGGAAGAAGGCTAACGTTACGTTGAAAAAACATTTTTTCTCATTTTGAAAAATGTCGATGAAAACCATTTTGGTGAAATTGTCACTATCATCAGAAAAGTAAGGCGCTTGATAATGACATTTGGCACAAGCGTCGAACGCCTTTTTATGACCCGTTGTTGCTATCATATAAAGTGAAGTACTTGTACTTGTGCATCTCGCACAAGTATCAATCACCTTTTTATGAAGTACTCGCAATTTTAACTCGAACAGATTGTACTTGATAGGTACTATTTAATACTATGAAGGAGTCAGAACCAAGCGAATAGAGGCGCTTGAGGGGTCTCTGGGACCTCTATTCGCTTGGTTCTGACCTTATGAGGCCCTAGGATTAAGATATAGCACTTTTTAAGCCCACGGATGCATCCGAAACGTCCAAAAACCATAGGATAGCTCTTTAAAACATTGAAATCTGACGTCTCTAGCTCAAGATATAGCATTTTTAAGCATAGGGCCTCATGAAGTCAGTACCAAGCGGATAAAGGCCCTTGGGGGTCCCAAGGGCCTCTATTCGCTTGGTACTGACCTCATGAGGCCCTATGCTTAAAAATGCTATAGGCCTCTATTCGCTTGGTACTGACCTCATGAGGCCCTATGCTTAAAAATGCTATCGCTTGGTACTGACCTCATGAGGCCCTATGCTTAAAAATGCTATAGGCCTCTATTCGCTTAGTACTGACCTCATGAGGCCCTATGCTTAAAAATGCTATAGGCCCAAGGGCCTCTATTCGCTTGGTACTGACCTCATGAGGCCCCATGCTTAAAAATGCTATAGGCCCCCAAGGGCCTCTATTCGCTTGGTACTGACCTCATGAGGCCCTCTGCTTAAAAATGCTATATCTTGAGCTAGAGACGTCAGATTTCAGTGTTTTAAAGAGCTATCCTATGGTTTTTGGACGTTCCAGATGCATCCATGGGCTTAAAAAGTGCTATATCTTAATCCTAGGGCCTCATAAGGTTATAACCAAGCGAATAGAGGTCCCAGAGACCCCTCAAATGCCTCTATTCGCTTGGTTCTGACTCCTTCATAGTCTTAAATAGTACCTATCAATCACTATCAAGTACAATCTGTTCGAGTTAAAATTGTGAGTATTTCATAAAAAGGTGATTGATACTTGTGCCTCTATTCCGTGGTATTATTTTTGTATTTTGAAAACAACTCTTATGTGTTTTCTCTCATCGTACATCACATCACTCATTAAGATTCACAGACATGGAATTTTGTGTACACTTAAGTTGGGCTCTCAAAAAGCATTTTGTACGAGCATGCATTTAAGTGATTGAGCAAACTTTTACGTATGTACTATGAGAAATAGAATTCCAAAAAAAAACTTTTGCATTTTTCATAATTACCTCTCTCTATGCTGAGTTGGCGTTTCTTACAGGGCCCAAAATTGAGTCCAAGTTTCTCCTAATGCTTAGGCTTTGTCCATTCTATCTTCTCTTTTTGTTCACCCCTCGCTGGACCCTCAGTCCTTAAATGAGATGTATCTGACAACCCCTTTGTACTGTTTTGTGTTCGGTCCCATAGGTCATATATGACCTCCGTGGATGATAATTCAATCTCTCTCTCTCTCTCTCTCTCTCTCTCTCTCTCTCTCTCTCTCCCCCCACCGTTTTGTCCACAAAGTAGTATAATATCATAACATAGTCAATGTCCAAAGTTTTTCCATGTGGACAAATCTTATGGCCTGCTCTCTCCCTGTCTACCTCTCTCCTTGAGTTCAGTCCACATGTTCAAAATTTTCTTTCTCTCCTTCTCTCTATCTCTCTCACGTCCTTGTCTCTCCCTCTCTCTAGAGAGAAATCTTGTACAAATGTTAAAAAGATATCTCTCTCTCCATCCCTAAGTTTTGTCCACACAGTCAAAACTCTCTCTCTCTCTCTCTCTCTAGGTTTTGTACTTTCTCTTTGACTCTCTTAGATTTTTCCATGAGTTTCTCATGCCTCATTCCCTCCGCTTTCATCCCTCACTTTTGACCATATGGTCAAAACTTTTGAAAGGATGTTTCTGCACTCTCCCTATGCGAGTGAGCCTTTTTCAATTGGTCAAAAGGTAAGTGAGTGATTTTTTTTCTCTCCCTCCTCTCTCTCTCTCTCTCTCATCCCTAAGTTTTGTCCACGGGGTCAAATACCATCCCTCCCTCTCTAAGTTTTGTACTTTCTTTCTCACTCTCTCAGATTTCTCCTTGGCTTTCTCATTTTGCCATCAGTTTTGTCCACATGGTCAAAAATCTCTCTCTCCCTCCCTCTTTCACCCTCTGTTTGTGTCCCTCCCGCCATACCCAGGTTTTGTCCACATGGTCAAAACTCTATGACTCCAAGTTTCTATGTTTTGTACTTTCTCTCTCTCTCTTAGATTTTTCCATGGATTTCTCTTCCCTCTCTTCACCCTTTCATCCCTCACTTTAACCACATGTAAGGACGTTTCTACACTCTTCCCTATTGTTCCACTTGGTTAAAACCTAAGTGAGTAAGTTTGGTTCTCTCTCTCTCTCTCTCTCTCTCTCTCTCTCTATCATTGGCTTCCTCATTCTTCCCCTAGCATGCACACACACACACACACACAGTCTCTTGCTCTGTCTCTAACAAAGGAAATAGATGGCCTTATATACAAGCTTCCCCTTGCTATCTCTCTCTCTTTAATTTTGAGCATGTGGACAAAGCTCACTCCCCATGGGCAAAACTAAGTGAGTGAGTTTTTACCACATGGTCAAAAGTTAAGCAAGTACTTAGGTATGTACATGGTATAGTAATGTGGACTAATGTTTTATTGTTGTATGTTTTTATAGACTCCTAAATGGCAAAGAAAGATAAGGCTTCCAAAAAGGTACTTAAGGTGATTGATGAGGTTATCGAAAAGTTTCTATATTTATGGTATATTGATGTCTATGATTTGCAAGGACAACTACATCCACATAAGATCTTAGTCACAAAGAAAGGTGCAACATTAGGTTTTGAACAAAATGGGATGATGGGTAATATTGTAGAGGGGTGTTCTGGCAAGGAAGGGTTTCCTTGTGAAGAGGTTAAGTTTAATGGACAATAATATTTTCTACAAGCTTGAACCCTTGACCTTTGACGCTACACAGATGCAAATTGAAGGTAACTACTCTCTAAAAAATATGGGGTGGGATTTGTCTGAGGATATCTCTTGCACAAGAGATTGTGTCTTGGCATTTCAAAATGTTCAACACACTGAAGAATTCCTCTCCTTAACAAAAGGAGATGGTGGCCCATTGAAGAAAAGTCAAAAGCTTCATGCATTGCCTCTCGAGGACAATACTAGAGAAGAGTCTCCAGCGTCTTTTTGGATGACAAATAAAGAATGACATAATTTCATGAAGAATGCTCCTTATATTGAGAAACTCAAGCAGTTGAGGGACCAATGGATGGTATTTGAATCTCCATCAAAACCTCAACAAGCACTCCCCAACGCTAACACGCTACGGTTGCCTTGGCACATAGAGCATCATACACTTCCTTTTTTCCTTTTACAAAATATCACATTTGTTATGTTTCTTACAACGTTATTGCCTATTTTTGTTTTTAGGGTTTTGTAGATTACATTGGGGATAAATGGGCATCAAACAAATGATAGTAAGCTCCCAACAAATATTTGATGGTTGGGTTTCAATAATGAAGCAATATGCCAAAGGTGAGTTGTTATCTGAAGCAAAAAGATTTAGAAAGAAGGGAAGACAAGCATCACTGGCTACCTTTCTTTGCTTGATGGGACTGAAGGATGGAGAGGTTAATAAGCTGCAAAATGAAATCAATGAAGGAAAAATTTTATTTCTTAGAAATAAGTGTGAAAAAGAAGATCTTATAGATATGGAAACGAGGGAAAAGTAGTTAAAGAAGGATAGGGTGCTCAAGAAGGAGTTGGTCACAATTTTCAATGCATTGATATCAACTATTTGGAGTGTCTTCAAAACATGGGAGGAGTTAGTTAATGACTACTATATCATAGAGGATGTTTGAAGTGCACGAGCAAGAGCGTGTGTGAGTGTGTGCAACAACGGAGAAGAGAGAAGAAGAGGAGACCTTGTGTTTGCAGGGGCTAAAACTCGCTCTCCACATGTGAACCCCCTTATTCTATTATGTACATAATGAATAAGTATAGTGGGCGGGCACCTGGCCTAACCTGCCACATGGGGCTTTACCCCAACAACCTCCCACGTAAAGGCCAATGTGGCCGTGAGAGAGAAAAGAAAACCATACAAAACCTATACAAGGCCATCACAAGTATGACCTTAGCCAACGCCCACTGGCTCACTCAATTTGTGTGCATCCAACTCTAATTGTAGAGGAAGTATAGAGCGATCGACACCATACTCCTCACCAAAGCCGCACACATCCTGTAGGTATCTCACCATACGCTGCAAAGTACCCCTATGCTCAAGGCCAACGTCAGTCACTGCATGACTAACTGCTCCCACTGCAAATGCACCTACTACAAATGCAATCTCGGGTCTCGAGATCAGTATCTCATACATGAGACTCCCAAATGCTGATGCAATCCTAGCAATATCTGCCAATTTGACCATCTCAGTCAAATCTGGCTCAGAACTCCACTCATGATAATCACCCTGACACTTGAACTCCGATCCTTGGAATCCATCCTCGTGTCCATCGCATGTCACATGCGCACCAAGAGCATCTGTCTGTCCGAAACCCTGTGTGGTAAGAGCAATGCCTAGCTCTAACTCACACACTCAGCCTCTGGCCTAAGCATATCCATGAATGACTGAATCATGACTGAATCTTCAACACTCAAGCCATCCATATCCATCATTGCATCCATGAATGACATGCCCTGCTGCTCAACTGGCTAAACATGCTCACAAATTGGAGCATCATGCAACCTATCCGCAAAGGAGACATGCCTCGTCTCTCTGCATGGCTACGTACTCACGAAGACTGTGGCGTTTCGTACATGACGTACTCGCATCGCATGAATCGTGCCAACACTAGCACCTCTCGCTATGACTAGATGTCCATGATGCAATTTAAAATTGTGCTCATCCACCTGGCATCCGCTGTCTCGTAACTGACTCACAGAGATCAAGCTCTGTGTCAAACCTAGCACATGGCGTATATCTCGCAACACGTATGATGCACCACTTGGCAACAATAGTCTGACATATCCGGTGCTCATGGAAGCTTGAGGGACATTCCTAAGCTTGAGAGAAGGGTGTATTGCAAGTGTGTATGTTTTTTTGCATCCATATTTGCAGGAAGTATGCAGATTTTCATTTCCGCAGGTCATTTTTCGGGCTCCAAAACAGTGTTTTTTGCATAACTTTTGCATACGGAATGCGATTTATGCAAGGTTAGGGTGTAACTTGGGATTTTAGCACGCTTTGGATGCAATGGTGATGTCCATTTGGACTGATTTTGACCTCTGAATTTTTTGCATCAGCAGCTGTTTATTGTGTGTCGAGGATTCCACACATGGTTTGCTCTCGGATGTGAGAGTGGTAATGGCTGCAAGTTTTCTCACAGGTGAAAGGATACAATGTATGCCTTATGTGGTTCAATGCTCAACTAGCTGAGACTTTGGGGCAGTTCATGTATACTTGTGCTGATTTTGCGAATGATTTGCTCATGGTTTTGAGCATGTTTATGGCATGTATGGTTATTATGGTTAGATAGCCAAATACTACCGAAACTCTGTCCGATTTTTCTTGTGAGTTTATTTGTTTATGCCCATGGTTTGTAATCGTGCTTTGATTGTATTTGGCACTCAGTGATAGCTTTGCCATAGTGTTTTGGCATCGCTTTGTGAGAGTGTTTGCTCACCGGATTATGTCATTTGACATATATGTGGTAATCTCTTCAAGAGGAAGATTGTTGATGATAGTTTTATCGATTACCACATAGTGTTCTTGGATTAGAGCGGGTTTTTTGGAATCATTTGAGCGGTTTTTCTCACTTGTTTGTTGCATTGATCGCCATATTTGCTGATACTTATCTTAGACAGATTATGTCAGCTTATGAGTTTTGGCTATTATCAGTTGATCGATTTGTGCTTGATCTTGTCACAGGTTATCACCATGGATTTGTCATGTACATCATTGTCAGGGTTTTTGCTTTTCCATACAAAGTTTAATGGTTCAAACTTTAAGCATTGGAAAGCAGGTATGCATGATGCATTGACTCAATTGGGCCAAGTGTTGCCACTACAGGGCATGGATGCTATGCCAGAGTCTATGACGTAGATGAGTGGGAGGACTTGGATGAGCTTGCACGTTTGACAATCATGTTACACCTTGGTGAGTCTGTCTATCGCATTGGTTTGGATGCATGTACAGCTAGAGAGTTATGGCAAAGATTGTGCAATGCTTTTGGCACAAATGAGCCTAGAGAGATGCCTACAATCAAAGGACGATCTTGCAGACATAGAGATGTTGTGTGTTGGCATTGTGGTCATACAGGGCATGTACGTAGGCGTTGTTTTTTACGGATGAGACAACACAGGAGACATCACAGGAGAGATTCTATCACTTTGGATGATGTGGGAGCAGATGTAGCGTATGTGGTTACGCATGACGGAGATGTCACCTTTGCTTCCATGTTTACTCTTAAATTTCCTATGTTGGTTTTTGACGACACATTACCTTTGCATTGGATACTAGATGTGAATGCTAGATTTCATGTCATGCCAGGTCGTGAGTGGTTTAGCACATATGCTAGTGGTATGCTTGGACATGTGTGTCTAGCTGATGGTTCAGTGCATGACATAGTTGGTGCAAAAGATGTCATGCTCTGATACCAGTTGAAGTGCGCGAGAAGGAGTGTGTGTGAGTGTGTGCAACAATGGAGAATAGAGAAGAAGAAGAGATCTTGCGTTTGCAGGGGCTTAAACTCACTCTCTACATGTGAGCCCCCTTATTCTATTATGTACATAATGAATAAGTATAGTGGGCGGGCACCTGGCCTAACCGATCACATGGGGCTTTACCCCAACAATGTTTACTCAAAGTTTGTAGGTTTTTGTAGTGATTGGTTGTCAAGAAAGCTAGCACATAAGGTTGATCCACGTCCACTGAAGGGGATCGGGGAGCACCACAGACAGAGAGTGAGAGAGAGAGAGAAGGAGATAGACACGATGTGGGTGGGGAGACTCCAAGAGTGAGCAGCCCCCTATACACTTATGCTATGTATAAGGTATACAAGTCAGTGGGCGCCCAGACTCTGGGCGGCCGGGCAAGGCACAGACGCCTATACCCCAACAACCTCCCACTTAAAGGCGACTGTGCCTTTAAGCAAGAGAACATAGTCTAAAGACTACAAAAGGCGAGAGAAAACCGCTCTCAACCGATGCCCACTGGCTGCCTGTGATCGTGTGCATCCGGCTGTCCTGCTCCCGTGTAAGTCCATACACCACCAGACGTACCGCACACGTACTACAAGTATATACACAATACCTGCATATCTCCCTCGTGCACTATGCCATCATCAGTCAAAAAACGACTGACAACCCCAACTGCAAATGCTCCCACTGCAGCTGCGATATCCGGTCTCAAGATCAACATCTCATACATGAGACCACCGAATGCCGATGCAATGCTAGCGGGCCCTGCTAGCTCTACGGAGCATGCATCAACATATATATCCCTGGCAATAGGCATCTCTGACTGACAAGGCGTGTCAGCCACATGCATCTCCTGACTGTCTGCAAAAGACGCATCAACCTGTCGTGCAACCTCAGAGCAAACCAGCTGCTCTAGGTGTCTGCAGGAAGACATATCCTGCACAACTATATCCCCATGCTCACTGTCGAGCATAGAAAGGAATGACTGCATAATCGCTGACATCTCAGCCTCCTCTGCAATCATCCACTGCAAACATGACCACTCAATCTGCTGTGACTCACTAGAGCTCTCATGCTCTAACTCCGTATGCATAGACTCTTGCACAACGTCCTCCTGTCGTGACTCACTAGAGCAAGACCGCTCTAGTTGCTACGAGAGCGAGATTTTGTGATGCATTTGGGTTCGCTAGTGATTGCGAGAGGTGCCAGGAGTGGTACAGGTTACCCATTGCATGTGGATCACGGGAGAGACGGTGTTGTCTCTGTGATCACGCAGCCAGGTAGACAGCGAGAGAGCAGGCAAGTCTCTTTTGCTTGTGGGTTGCAGGATGCTTTGCATGGAGTGCAAAGTAGTGAGCTCGTTGTGCACACAGTTGAGGCACGACTTGAGCAGTCACACAGAGAGGTGACAGAGTCAGACATGCATGCTTTGCTAGTGATTGAGCAAAGCAGAGAGTCAGTTGTGCGAGATACTTCTATGCAGGATAGACAGGTAGAGCGGTCTTGCTCTAGTGAGTCACGACAGGAGGACGTTGTGCAAGAGTCTATGCATACGGAGTTAGAGCATGAGAGCTCTAGTGAGTCACAGCAAATTGAGTGGTCATGTTTGCAGTGGATGATTGCAGAGGAGGCTGAGATGTCAGCGATTATGCAGTCATTCCTTTCTATGCTCGACAGTGAGCATGGGGATATAGTTGTGCAGGATATGTCTTCCAGCAGACACCTAGAGCAGCTGGTTTGCTCTGAGGTTGCACGACAGGTTGATGCGTCTTTTGCGGACAGTCAGGAGATGCATGTGGCTGACACGCCTTGTCAGTCAGAGATGCCTATTGCCAGGGATATATATGTTGATGCATGCTCCGTAGAGCTAGCAGGGCCCGCTAGCATTGCATCAACATATATATCCCTGGCAATAGGCATCTCTGACTGACAAGGCGTGTCAGCCACATGCATCTCCTGACTGTCCGCAAAAGACGCATCAACCTGTCGTGCAACCTCAGAGCAAACCAGCTGCTCTAGGTGTCTGCTGGAAGACATATCCTGCACAACTATATCCCCATGCTCACTGTCGAGCATAGAAAGGAATGACTGCATAATCGCTGACATCTCAGCCTCCTCTGCAATCATCCACTGCAAACATGACCACTCAATCTGCTGTGACTCACTAGAGCTCTCATGCTCTAACTCCGTATGCATAGACTCTTGCACAACGTCCTCCTGTCGTGACTCACTAGAGCAAGACCGCTCTACCTGTCTATCCTGCATAGAAGTATCTCGCACAACTGACTCTCTGCTTTTCTCAATCACTAGCAAAGCATGCATGTCTGACTCTGTCACCTCTCTGTGTGACTGCTCAAGTCGTGCCTCAACTGTGTGCACAACGAGCTCACTACTTTGCACTCCATGCAAAGCATCCTGCAACCCACAAGCAAAAGAGACTCGCCTGCTCTCTCGCTGTCTACCTGGCTGCGTGATCACAGAGACAACACCGTCTCTCCCGTGATCCACATGCAATGGGTAACCTGTACCACTCCTGGCACCTCTCGCAATCACTAGCGAACCCAAATGCATCACAAAATCTCGCTCTCGTAGCGAAATCTGACATCCACAATCTCTAAGCTGACCAATCGAGATCAAACTCACTGTCAAATCTGGTACATAGCGCACATGTCGTAACAAGTAAGATGCACCACTCGGTAATGACAGTCTCACATCTCCTGCACCTGCTATCGCATGCACCGATCCATCGGTCAAACGTACACTACCAAGCATCCCGCTAGAATAGCTACAAAACCATGCACGATGCGGCGTGACATGAAACATAGCATCTGCGTCTAGCAACCACTGCGAAGGGAGTGCACTATCCACATGTATAGCATCTCGTGCATAGCTCGAGGTAAAAGTGACATCCCCGTCACTAGTATACTCCGACACTACATGTGCCTCAACTGTCAAAGCAACTGAGTCCATGGCATCACTACATACATCTCTGAGACTGCCATGTCTCCTACGATGTCGCATACAACGAAAACAGCGCCGTCGAACGTGTCCAGAATGACCACAATACCAACATGTCATCTGTCGGCGTGCTCGTGAATGTACATGTCTCACACGAGTCCGTGATGACTCAGATCTATCATACATATCATGTAATCTGCGCCAAAGTGCTCTCGAAGTAGTCTCATACATAACAAGAGCATATACAGATTCCGCAAGGTGCAAAGAGAGCGTAGATAGTGCCATCTCCTCTAGCTCCTGCCACTGATCGTCAGACATGTTTGAAGGTCTACCTACATCACCACTCAATGGTCGATGCAACCCTCGCTGTGTCAATGCATCAAGCATACACTCTCTCCATGCCGCAAAGTCCTGACCCATCAAACATGCGCATCTGTGAGAGGTCACAATCTGATCGATCACCTGTCTCTGTCATGAGCACAATGTAGCAAACTAGAAAGCAAAACCACCTCACCAACAACACCTGGAAACTGTCTACCAATATGGCCAGAAACACAATGTAAAACCTGTGAGACACACTCCAAAATAGAGCTCCCGCAATGTCAATACAAGCCTCGGCTGCTCTAGTATCACACTGCAATCTGTGAGCTAATCACCAAGCCCACACTGTGCGGTATCGATGCATACACACGCACAAATCTCCCACCTGCAGAGAACACCGCACGCAAATGTTGAGTGCAACCCGCAATCTCTACCTAGAGCGCATAAATGATGCGCATAAAACTCCTGGGAAAATTTCGCCAGAGTTTCGTCAGTAAAACGGCCACAAAACCAGTAACCAAACTGACTGCACGCTCAAAACCATGAGCAACCAAAGCGCATCAAACCGCACTCCAAATGCATGCACCAATCTCCACACTTTGCATACATCATTGCAAACACCTGCAAATCTAGTACACAAATATCTGCTCTACTTGTGACTGCCAAAAAACATGCTCGAGGCATACATTGCCGAGCTCAAAATGCAATCACATTAGTCTCCGTGAGCATCAAACCACATAAGGCATACATCGTATCCTCCCACCTGTGAGGAAACTTGCAGCAAATATCACTCTCACATCTGAGAGCAAACCATGTGTGGAATCCTCGACACACAATAAACAACTGCTGCTGCAGAAAATTCAGCATTCAGAATTTTAAAATTCTGATATGACGAGCGCGTCCGGAGCGTGCCAAAACCCCAAGGTAGACTCCTGGATCATATGTATCCGAGTCCAGGTGTGAAAGCTATGCCAAAAACAGTGTTTTTGGGACCCAAGAGTGCACAAATAAACTTGCTGCTGTACCTGCTGTAATTCAAAGCATAATTTCAGCAAATAGACATCACCATCGCGTCCGGAGCGTGCCAAAACCCTGACCTAGACTCCTGGATCATGTAGATCTGATCTGTATGACGGAGCTACGCAAAAAACTGCGTTTTAGAGCCCGAAAATGGCAAAAACGAGCTGCACACAGTCTTGAACCTGCTCCTGCTCCACTCTGCGTGATGCAATGTCCTCTCAATGCAAGCTCCAACACAAGAGCTCTGCCACAACAGCATCCAAGCACTCGAATGTCAAGCTCTCCTCCGCCGAGCACTTCTCTAACGAGCTCCACTGAGCTCAAAAGCTCCTCTCACCAAGGAAGCCGCAACCGCCTCCTCGACCAAGCTTGACCACACCAAGCTCCTAAGCTCCAAAGACAATGCTCCTCAAGCTAAAATCGCTCTCCGTGAAACTCCGCGATCGAACTCCACCGTCGAGAGCGAGCGAGCTATCGCCTCGAAGCTCTCAAAGCCGTCGTGCTCTCCGCGGTCACCATAGCTCTGATACCAATTGAAGGGGATCGGGGAGCACCACAGACGGAGAGTGAGAGAGAGAGAGAAGGAGACAGACACGATGTGGGTGGGGAGACTCCAAGAGTGAGCAGCCCCCTATACACTTATGCTATGTATAAGGTATACAAGTCAGTGGGCGCCCAGACTCTGGGCGGCCGGGCAAGGCACAGACGCCTATACCCCAACATCCACTACCCAATGGTGCAAGAGACATAGTGAATTTCTTTATCGGAAGAAAGGATAACCCTCAATCTTCTAGCAGATTTCCTTGGTCAGTGTATGTTGTTGGGTATGATTTAGAATCCATTGATCTAATATATATTGTGTACAAAGATCCAATTACCATTGGTGTAGCTATATTGGATGTTTCACATGGATTAGAAGGAATAAAGTGTGATTCCTTAAAGTTTGAGAGACTTGTCTCCACTTTGCCAAGGATGAATGGTAAGCCTAAAAAATTCATCGTATTGTCTTTCCTTATTCAGAGACAAATGGCTACTTTGGAGGATGGTCTTCTACAGATGAACATAAAGTACCAAATGCTTGTTGGTTAGCATTGATTTTTTGCCCTTAATCAACAATTTTGCTTCGGGGCCATAAACACATTTGTGGTGTTAACATTAGTGAGTATGAGCAAAAAAAAATCAACCTTGATCTCTATGTCAATAGTACAAACAAGCCCTTGATATGGGGCAATGCACACATTGAAGTGGAGGGCAATAAAGATCTTGATGGCAAGCAACAAGTGGCCAAAGAAATAGTGAGAAGGAAAAAGAAAATTATCAATAAAATTTTGAAAGGAATTAATGACCAACATGAGGTTGTCATCGATGTGTTTTCAGGTGGTCTTGCATCAAACACTGCACTCTTAAGTCATCTAAAAACCATACCGATAGCAATGTGAAGTTGATGGGGTTTGTTCTAGAGCATATGAAAAAGCTGAAGAAAAGTCTCATTCAAAAGACACCAAAGAGGATGAATCACAAGTGCCTGATCTACTAGAGGAAGGTATAGAGGAATCTAACCAATACATCTTGGGCCTTATCATAAAAGAGAAAATGAAGTCCACTTTAGGTGTTTAGTACCTTGATTGCACTATAATTTTTTATTTGTGACATGTATAAATTCTCTATTGCCTTGTAATTTTTGGATGATAAAGCCTATGTACTATTTGGTACTAAGTGGTTTTCCTACCTCTCTATCTCTGCCTCAATCCTTCAATTTTTTCCATCTCTCTCTCTCTCTCTCTCTCTCTCTCTCTCTCTCTTCCCTCCCCCTCTCGATCCCTCGGTTTGTCCACATGGTCAAAACATTAGTGAGTTTGGCTCTCCTAATGCTCCTCACTCTCCTTAAGCGAGTGAGTTCTCTCTCTCTCTCTCTCTCTCTCTCTCTCTCTCTCTCTCTCTCTCTCTCTCTCATTGCAAATGGTGTATCTCTATGGTAAGGCACCAATGACTTTACATGTAGAAAGCACAATGGTGATAGTGTGATTGACTATATGTTGTTTCCGGAAGCCACTCTAGAATGCATACAAAGCTTTACACTTGGTGAATAAAATCTGGATTCGGATCATAGGATGTTACGCATTGACCTCAAGAGTGGTAAAAGGCCCGATCATGTAGCCTCCAATCATGATGTGAATCATTTGTACCTACATCTAGACTTCAAACGAGCACTTATATACGCTAATATAGTGGACCAAATGTTAAGCATGATAGAGCATCAAGAGAGCCCAACATTAGAATGCAAGTGGAAAGTTTTCAAAGAAGTAATTTACTCTTGTGGGAAGGAATGCTTTTAGGTGAAACATATGTCTTGCAAAAGATCTAAGAAGGGTGGCACCAAGAAGAAATGGTTTGACAGGGAATGTAGTCAAGCCCGAAAACACTTGCTAAGGTTGGATGCAAGCAAAGATAACTTGGAACATTCACACACATACAAATCACTTGTTCAAAAGAAGAGGAGACGGTAGGAAGTCAAAAAACAACTTCTTTTAGCACAAGAGAAAGCACATGCATGTGGCAAGTTTTGGCAAAATCTAAAAAGCAAGCGCGTTGAGAGCTTTGGTAACTTGACTCTTGAGGATATGTATATGCATTGCAATAACCTCTATGAGCAACCCAATGTTGATAAGATGGAGTGTTGTAGCTCCCTTCCGTTTATGCCTCCCTTCTTTACCATTGAAGATGTATGCCGCACACTTGAGAAACTTCCTACTCGCAAGGCAGGGGACCTTCAAGGCTTGTGAATCAAGTCCACGCGCAGACAACAACATGAGACTTGGCCAAGAAACCACAGAATAGATAGGCATTTAAAACATAGCGCGACTAGAGCTACCTGTCGGAGAATTTTCGTGCACGAGCAGCGAAATTGTACATGGCTCTCAGTAGGAAATCCCATCTGAAAAACATGGCTCAGCGAAATTGTACCATGACAGTACAGCTTGAGGCTTGTGAATCAAGTCCACGCGCAGACAACAACATGAGACTTGGCCAAGAAACCACAGAATAGATAGGCATTTAAAACATAGCGCGACTAGAGCTACCTGTCGGAGAATTTTCGTGCACGAGCAGCGAAATTGTACATGGCTCTCTGAGAAGACCCGATCCACCTGGTCATATGCCAGAGGAGTAAACAGCACTCATAAAATTTCAGCAAGCATTCATATGCTCACCGTGTACACTCTCATGTGCACTCTCATATGGACTTACATGTACTTTCTTGGACATGTGCACATGTGGGCATGGCTCCGAGGTTAAGATTATCATATGGACTTACATTGGGTTGAAGATTATGTCCTTCTTGAATGTCAAAAGTTTTAAATTAGATACAATTCAGATCTTGGAAGTCTGAACTTTAAGGTGAGCTTGTCATTCTACTCACTCGGGATGTGGACATTCTACTCACTCGGGAGCACAGACATTTGGTAAGTTGTTGGGGTCCTGCACATTAAGTTCGCTTTTGCCAATGGTGAGCATAGTCATATTAGACGACATGGACTTTTAGTGCAGAGGAGAGTTATGTATGTCACTCTGCAATTTGGGGACTATTAGTGCAGGGGAGAGCTATGTAGGTGGCTGGACAGATTCTATGTTGGAGATATTGGACTGAGACTTCACTCTCTAATCACATGCCAATTTTGATGTGAGGAAAGCTTTACAGGTATTTCGCCAGCGAAATAGGGAAGCAATGTGAGAATGTGAGAATGGTACCAGTTAAGGGATTGACTCAGTTAAGGTATTTCGCCAGCGAAATAGGGATATGAGGGATTGACTCTGTTAAGTGCCTCAAGGACCACTGGTCCACATTGATTGAATGTTACACCTACTCTTGGCCATTGTTCATGCACCAATCGTATGTGACACCAATCCTATGTGACTCAGAAGATTAAACCTGTATAGTTGCATTGATTGTGATATGAGGCTTCTTTTGTCCTAGAGTCAAAATCTGTACACTAGAAGAAATCCTTGAATGTCTATCTTAGCAACCCTATGATCATGCAATAAGTACAAGCAATGGTCATTAAATCTATGTGAATTTATTGAGGACAGAAACTTCTTCCGTCTTTGAAAACCGTGACAAGCTCTATGCCTGTCCTTAAGAAGCTCTCAAAAGAAATGATACTTTCCATTGCTAGGCTTTGGATTCCACACTTGCTTTATTGCACTCTAATAGTCACATTGCGTACTTGCTAAGCTCTCTATGTAGGTGGCTGGACAGGTTCTATGTTGGAGATATTGGACTGAGACTTCCAATTTTGATGTGATGAAAGCTTTACAAGTATTTCGCCAGCGAAATAGGGAAGCAAGTGAGAATGTGAGAATGGTCCAGGTTAAGAGATTGACTCAGTTAATGTATTTCGCCAGCGAAATAGGGATATGAGGGATTGACTCAGTTAAGTGCCTCATCACCTGGTGGCCCCTGCCCCCAACCTCAGCTATCAGACGGCCGACCGCACCTAGCCAGGTGTATGGGACCAAACAGCCCACAATAGGTTACAACGGTGACATAATCCAGTCTCAACTAGCCAAGAATGTCTCAATTAATGACAACTAGTGTAATGACAACTTCATATAATTCTTGTCCAAGAATGCTCAATTATTTAATGAAATTTGAACTAAGTTTCTTTAACATATTGTTGACCAATGGATTAACCAAAAGACTCATCACAAAGTGATGAATAGCATCGGTGTCTTGAGAATAGCTAGAGACAAACCATCCCACAGAGAGTGAGAATTCCGCAGATTATATGTGTTTGTTGTTGAATTCCCTGGTTTGTGCATAGTCAATACATATCTAGGGACTAACAATACTAGTATTTTACATCTGTACCTATTCATGAAAATGGCCAATGATCTACCGTATAAGCTGCCATGTTAACTTCTCCATGATCTTTAGAGATCATTCGGATGCTAGCAAACACACATACATATATATATATATATGTATGTATGTATATATCATTTATAACAAGTATGTACATGAAAATAGGAGGGAACCTTACTGGGAGCAAGAGCGAGCTAAGTTTAAAATTATGAGAACCTTCAGTTGGCCTCTACGAGGGGGAGGTTTGCCAGTGGGGGTTTGGCCCATTATATGTATATAGATTGAGCTTTGGAGGATACAAAGGAGACCAAAAGGCTGTTGAGATACACAAAGAAATTGTCTTCTATTTGTAGAGCCATACCTAGCTTTTACCTCTTCTTCCTAGGATACTAATTGAGCACCAGCATAACTACATCTTCAAAGTTATTACAGAGGAGGTGAATAGAAAATGCCAAATATTTACCATATTACCATATATGCACAAAACTCTACACTTTTAATAACAACCCTAAGTCCCTATTTCGCCAGCGAAATAGGGAGTTTTGACCCTTTCCAGCCTTTCTCAGTCTTTCTCACACTCTATCCCTTTCCAGCCTTTCTCACCCTCTGTCCCTATTTCGCCAGCGAAACAGGGAGTGTCCAGCCTTTCTCATGAACCCTCTGTCCCTATTTCGCCAGCGAAATAGGGAGTGTCCAGCCTTTTTCATAACCCTCTGTAGGGAGTTAGCTATTGAGGTCGGCAGTTCCTGCCTCCTTCCACACCTAGAGAAGCTCATGCGTTGCCTCGCCTAGAGAAGCTCATGCGGCACTTCCCTTGCCACCGAAAGATGCACAACTGGAACAGCCAACTCCCTTGATAGATGAGGTGAGAATTGGAACAGTCAAGCAGAGAGAGAACTTACCTTGCCACCATATTTCGCTGGCGAAATAGTAGGGAGAGAGAGAGCGAGAGAGCATCACGGATATCATTGAGACAGAGAAAAAGAACATGTACCTGCAGTGCTGAGGCGCCAAGAGGAACAGATATGGTGAGAACTGGAACACCTGCTCCAAGCCAAGCAGGAAAGAACTTCGCTGGCGAGAGAGAGAGAGAGAGAGAGAGAGAGAGAGAGAGAGAGAGAGAGAGAGAGAGAGAGAGAGAGAGAGAGAGAGAGAGAGAGAGAGAGAGAGAGAGAGAGAGAGAGAGAGAGAGAGAGAGAGAGAGAGAGAGAGAGAGAGAGAGAGAGAGAGAGAACTTCACATTTCTGCCATATTTCGATGGCGAAATAGTAGGGTGGAGAGAGAGAGAGAGAGAGAGAGAGAGGGCGTCCACTTCACACGTTCTTTTTTGTGGACGGGTGCAACCCCATTACACGGCTACTCATTACCTTGATAATTTATTCTTGTACATAATTGCTTATAACGGATTCTTGGTAATTTATTCTTGTAAATAATGTATTTTTGTATCGGTAATTAAACAATACTTACTTGCGAGTATTTTAGATAAATAATGTAGCTTCCTATTTCGCTGGCGAAATAGGGAGAGAGAGAGAGAGAGAGAGAGAGAGAGAGAGAGAGAGAGAGAGAGAGAGAGAGAGAGAGAGAGAGAGAGAGAGAGAGAGAGAGAGAGAGAGAGAGAGAGAGAGAGAGAGAGAGAGAGAGAGAGAAACACGGACAGAGAGAGAGAGAGAGAGAGAGAGAGAGAGAGAGAGACAGAGAGAGAGCAACCTGTATGTGGATGGGCAATTTTTGAAAGCTAGGATTTTAAGAATTTAAAACCTGGATATCGGATCAATCATAATAATCATTTTAAAATTAATCATTTTTTTAAATTAACCATTTTCTACAAGAAACGTGGAATTGTGTAAACGTTTCATAATTGAAAGAATCATTTTAGATATTGACCCAATATTTGCCTCTTCATATAATAATTACCTAAAATAACTCTGCATATAATTACTTTGTTTTCGACACTTTGAAGTCATTCAATCTTTTATAATTAACTTATTCACTTTAATAATAAATTTATTAATTTTAAAGTCATTCAATTTTTAATAATCAATATTAACTGTAATAATTAACCTATTTAACTTAGAGTAGTTTACTTATCGACATGTTCACGACACTGCCTTGCAGCATTTCTAACTCTGCAAAATGGCTGATGATCTTCAAATGGCCACTATAGAAGATTCCACGGGCACAATACTTAACATAGAATGCACTAATGGTGCTGCTACTCTTGCTGTTTCATACCTCTCTTCATACTTCAATCTATTGGAAAACACAATGGAATTGCATCAACAGGCAGACGAGAGGGATGGTACTGAGCTGCAATATGCGATTCAGAGCACTGTTGGTCATAATGGGAAAGAATATCATTTAAACATTATGTTCGGAGAGAGGTTCTTTGTATCTGGATCTCATCCATCAACCACAGGTTCTCCTCACAGCATTGTTGACGTTATTACCAAGTTGCCATCACATAATGTCCTGAACATTGCGTTTAAATTGGTATCTTCAATTCACCAGGCTACTGAGCTACCACGAAAAAATGATGGAAATATTTTGTTTGAATTTCCACCTTCTGTGGATGGACCAAAAAGTAAAGGTATGGAAACAAAGTTCAGTGGACATGTGTGGAGTGAAGATGTAACATCACGAGTTTCAGGCTTTAAAGGGATAGTTAGGATAAGAAAATGTGCAGGCCATGTGTTGTGTGAGAATGGACTATGTCCTTATATTCAAAGGACACGTACAAAGAATGATTGCCATTGGAAAGGTCGTGACAGAAGGTCCCAAATGTTGGCGATACCACAAATGGATCTTTGAAGTGTCTGCATTGCAACTCTCCTCCATTTTGTATTGCCTTCTGTGTCTGCAAGATGTACTTATGTCTCCCACATGATAGTGAGATGGAGCCAATAACCCGGTGTGTAATTCATTTAGGATATCATATACATAGGGTTGGTGATGGATCATCAAAAAAGGAATTTGATGATATAAATCAGAAGGTGCAAAACATAGTTCAGCAAGGCACAAGTTCAGGACCTAAAAGTTTACAAAAGCAAGTGGCAGAGGACTTGGTGCTAGAGGCCATCATATCTGGAGAAAACAACATTCAGCTTACAGACATTGAGCTTAATGCTTTGTTTGAGAGACTCTTGCCAGTGTTATCATCCAAAAGGTAAATTGGGACTTGACGAGCATCTATATACCTGAATTAGTGTTTGAAAAAATCTTCTTTTTTCCACATCATTAATTTACTAATAATTTTCTTGTTTCCTTTTCTTTTAGGATTGCTAGATGGAAGAGGAATGATAGGGATCTTAATGATGGATTGGAGAGAATCTTGAACCTAAAATCAAAAAGCAGATTGCAATTTATTCATGGAGTAATTTTCCCAGGTCAACTATCATCCACAAGCTACTCCAGATGTCACGTGTTTAAGATGACAACCAAGGGTTCAGGCTCAGGTGTAGATCTTGTGAACAAAATGTGACCATCAGGAGAATTAGGAAATTGTTGGGTTTGCTTTGATCACATCAAGAGGATACGAGATTGGCACTCCAAGGCGTGTCATGTGTATAATCCCTTTATGCAAGAACTCCAAACCATTGCTATAGGGGAGTTCAAAAGTGAAGACACAGAAGCTCAAGTGCTTTTTTTGGAATTTGTTGAATGAGGTCATGGAAAAGGAGGGTTTTAGTGCTGCTGAGTTCCATGGTTTCATGGCTGATGAGGCTCAACAAAATTGGTTGGCTGTGAGGACAGTTTTTAATGGAGGTCCTGAAAATGTTATGGAAGGTAAGGAAAGAACCTGCTTGTGGCATTGGGAGGATAACTTGGAGAAGAATTCTAGAAAGTGCATTTCTCCAGAGAATCGGGAGGAACTCAAAATTAGATGCAGAGCTTGGAAAAATTCACCTACTACTAAGAGTGCAAAAAATGAACTAAATTCTCTATGTGAGTGGTTGGAAATGGGTAATGCCAGACCCAACAATGAAAGGATGCTTGAAACTTGGATTTCATGGTGGCATGCAAGGGTTTATCATTGGGGAGAGTACATTTTAAAGGTACAAAGTTTCTTTTCTCAAATAGCACATTCACACATGATTGCTTCTTGTTGTCACTAACAATGTGATTATTTTTTTAGGCAATGGAAGAAGATGATAGATATTTGGTTCCTCGGAGTAACCTATCAGAGTCCATTCATGGGAGTTGGTTGGCTACCAACAATGGGGTCAAATACATGTCTCTATATGATGCATGTCTCTCAGACCTCATAGCGTCTTGTTTGCAAGGGGCAAGGCATGCTGCATTTTTGAAGGGGCAACACATATGATCTCGACCAAGCCTTTGTAAGCTGCAACAAAGAGATGCAATGTGGACAAAAAGATCATACTCACAAAGGAAAATAATAGATCTCACAAATGAAGTTGCAGAGGAAATTGGAGTTGCATCAGAGGCAGGCTTTGGATATGAGAATACAGCAACATTAAGAAAAAAAAGGCCGAGATCAATTGCATTGCCAATTCATGAGTTTGATTCCCACCGACCAGAGTTTCAAAAGATCACCAAGCCAGAGCCACGAAGACACTCTTTTGCCTTTGCGAGTGCTAGTCAAAATGAAGTCACTACACATATAGCAGAGGTGGATGTTAGTCCAACAGTGTGGGCTATACGACGGACCAATCCCGGAAGCATGGTGCGATGTCAAGGATATCTTAGAACCATAAAAGCAAAGTGTCAAAAATACATAGATTCAAAGGGGCGTGCTGGTAAGGAGGGAGTCCCTGCTCCTTCTTTCTATGGAAGAATTCGTATCTCAAATGATGAATCAAATATTCAACCACAAATGCTATGGGTTTGTGGTGATTCTGTGGAGCACACTTGGGAACCTACAACTGCAATTTATGGATTGCTATCACCTGCACCTGCAAAATGGCATGTGGCAACTAGAACACGTCTCAATCCTAATGAGATTCTTTGTCTTCAAAATGCAGGATTTATTTTGGAAGATGTAACACAGACAAATGTTGTTAAATCACCTACAGGTCCTCAACAAAACATTGCAAACAAGGGAACACGGCCAGAATACAGAGAGGGTCAAAAAGTCATCTATAGAAGAGCAATTAGTAAGGAAATGTAAACAAGAATTGATGCTGCAATGTCTATGGAATATCAAGTACTGCATACAAATGTGGTTCAGCAACGAGAATATGTTGAGTTCATTTTGACTACACAAGGATCAAAGAGAAAAGGAGTTCCATACAATGTTACAATTTGCGTGTTTCCATCATGTACATGTGATGACTTTGTGCGTCGATCATGCACAGCAGAGCGCTACATGCCATGCAAACACATCTATTGTGTCTTCTTGCGCCACTTGAAACTTGAGTTGGAAACCAATAAGCTAGTCCACCAATCTACTTTAACTAAAGACGAACTTCGTATTGCCCTCGCAGTGTGACGTGTGGACACCTACATATTTTTGTATTTTGTACGCTACTTATGTTTTTTGTACTCCATATTTTGATGTTTTTAAGATGACACTATGGCGTTGCATATGAATCAATTTTTGTTCTAAGTTGTGAGGGATTTTGTACAATGTTACAATTTGCGTGTTTCCATCATGTACATGTGATGACTTTGTGCGTCGATCATGCACAGTAAAACAAACATGCCATGCAAACACATCTATTGTGTCTTCTTGCACTACTTGAAACTTGAGTTAGAAACCAATAAGCTAGTCCACCAATCTGCTTTAACTAAAGACGAGCTTCGTACTGCCCTCGCAATGTGACATGTGGACACCTACAAATTTTTGTATTTTGTACGCTACTTATGTTTTTTGTACTCCATATTTTGATGTTTTTAAGATGACACTACGGCGTTGCATATGAATCAATTTTTGTTCTAAGTTGTGAGGGTTTTTGTACAATGTTACAATTTGCGTGTTTCCATCATGTACATGTGATGACTTTGTGCGTCGATCATGCACAGCAGAATGCTACATGCCATGCAAACACATCTACTGTGTCTTCTTGCACTACTTGAAACTTGAGTTAGAAACCAATAAGCTAGTCCACCAATCTGTTTTAACTAAAGACGAGCTTCGTACTGCCCTCGCAGTGTGACGTGTGGACACCTACATATTTTTGTATTTTGTATGCTACTTATGTCTTTTGTACTCCATATTTTGATGTTTCTAAGATGACACTATGGCGTTGCATATGAATCAGTTCTTGTTCTAAGTTGTGAGGGTTTTTACACAATGTTACAATTTGTGTGTTCTTGTCATGTACATGTGATGACTTTGTGCGTCGATCATGCACAGTAGAACAAACATGCCATGCAAACACATCTATTGTGTCTTCTTACACCAATTGAAACTTGCGTTAAAAACCAATAAGCTAGTCCACCAACTCGTATTTTATGAGCATTGCTAGCTTTTTTCTAGTGAGCTACTTATGTTTTTTGTACTTCATATTTTTATTTTATAAGATGAAACTATGGCATTGCATATGAATAAGTTTTTGTTCTAAGTTGTGAGAGTGGTTTATTGCTGCCAATCATTTTAGTTTTCTTACATACATCATGAAGAATTAAATTATAATAAAGCTAAAAGTTATCAAATGATAATTTCACTTCGAAATATAGTAGGCAAAACTAGAAATTTTGACCACATGTTTGGATACTAAGCTCGTAGCTCGTGAGTTTTGGCTCGTAAAATGGCAACCCCCATCAAAGAGCGAGGCTAACCAATGGAGCATAAGACCTTAGGGTTAGCTTCATTGAAGACCTCCAATAATGAGTGTAAAGTCCTTTGACCATAGCTATGACCATAGCTAAACTAGGGCTGTGCTTGATGACTAAGGTGCTTGAGGTGCTTGATGAATAAGGTGTTTGAGATGCTTGAGGTGCTTGATGATTGATATTCTTGAGGTGCTTGTCATGCCTGAGATGCTAGGGTTGTACTTGAGGTGAGAACCCAACCCAAGCCTGAAGGGCTTAAGGGCCAAGCTTACGGTGGGAATCAAGGCCAAGGTTGAGTGGATTGAGGTGTACAAAAGTCAAGATTCAATCCCTACAAGGAGGGGCGAGCCCTACAAGAGGGGGGATGAGAGAGAACACCCACACACTCACACAAGGCATGCATGGTACAAAGAAAACAAAAGGGACATTTGTCATGTTCCTCCTCATGTGCCCTCATGGTGTGCATGAATCCTATTGGTTGCCACCCCAAGGGGTCCAATGTTAATTTAGGAGATTTAATTTATTTTTTTTTCATTTATCAAGTCCTCTCTCTCAAAAGGGAAAGGGGGACACTTTTCACAAGGCTACCCTTGTTGCTTGTAATGCCTCCTGCTTGTGATTGGCTAGGCCTGGAGGGGTCCAATGAGTTTCAAGCATGAGCTACAAGGGGGGGTTGACCAAGAAAGCTAGGGGGTTTCTTAGGGGGTATACTCACCCATACACATTCACAAACACTCTCATTGTGTGCTATGAAAAGTGCAAGAGCTCCATCTCCTTCTCCAAGCTCCTTGAGATGTTGAGAGCCTACACCAACACTCTTGGCTATGAAGTGCAAATCCAACCAAGAGCCATGCTTCAATGCTTGAGCTTGCCATCTTCTCCATCTTCATTATATTCTATTATGTATGCTATCAAGAAGAGTTATGACAAATGAGGAACTAACTCTTTCTCCGATGAAATGTTTCTTCTTCGTCTTCCCTACTCTCATTCCCTACTAGCTCTCTCCACCTTCGAAGGTGTTTGAGGTCTTATGACTGAGGCTTGGGATAGTTAAAGATTTCTTCAAGTTTATGCTATGCTTTTGATGCATGAAGCTTTCCATCTTCATTGCATCACCTAGGTCACAAGGAACACAAAGATTTTATTGTAACAAGTCTCTCTTAATGGGAGAAATCATAATACAAATGCCTATTGGAGGGGGGACCGGCTCCACATAAATCCGGTCCTCAACTGTTGTCATGTTCTCTAAATTCTCTCTCTTGCAAAAGTATTGATCATGCCAAGTTAACTAATCGCTATGATTATGATGCTATCTTCAATTATGTTCACCCGCTATGCTCACAAAGTCATTTCTCAAAATTACTCTCATTAATTTCCGCTACTCTCAAGTTAAATAGGCCAGTTCCATTACAATGGTATCAGAGCATTTGATTTCTCTTCTCTTGCTTGAGAAGGGAGGTCCTTAAGTAGCCTATAAATGATTGATGTTGTTGATTATATTAGGGTAAGTGGAAT
Organism: Adiantum capillus-veneris; assembly: GCF_014529385.1. Lineage (NCBI taxonomy): Eukaryota > Viridiplantae > Streptophyta > Polypodiopsida > Polypodiales > Pteridaceae > Adiantum > Adiantum capillus-veneris. The sequence goes on along the minus strand of NC_140931.1, from coordinate 139,422,312 downwards.
TGGGATCTATTATCGGTTTTGTTGAGCCCACTATGTGGGATATGGTGCACACCTTGGGAGATTTGGACTTAGTGATGGAGTATTTTTAGACTTGCCTACGGCTTTACCATTATTGATCCATAAGAAGTCCAAAAGGAGCTAGCCCTCGGCATCTCTGCTATGTTAGACCTACTCCTCTACCCCCTATAATTAACCACTTCGAGCTGTGGGTGTAGAAACTTAGGAGCCGATTTTCAAAAGCTAAGAGGAGTGGCAACTAAGGTTTTGAATTGCCAAAGCATACACTAAGTACATACATAAATTTTATTAACATGGATGACAATAATCAAGAGAGTAGAATGAACATTGATAGCTTTTATTTTTCACATGAAGGTGCTAATGATGATGCTCCCATGTTTGTGAATTATCTTGTCACTAGGTTGCGGCAAGATATGGGCAACCCTGCTTTGCAAGCCAAAGTTACTCAACAACTTCATGCTTATGGAATTTCCCTTCCTCTCCAAGAGGAGAGAGAGCTTAGGAGGCCTCTTGAAGAGACCCCAAAAAGAAGAATCTCTCCCATTCGAGACGAGAATCCAAAGAGCAAGAAATCAATGAAAGTTTAAGTTCCTCTGGAGATGTGGCTCCACGAAGCAGGCGGTCTAGAAAATCACCCACTCCTCCCAAGAGGAAAGGGAAGAGAGGAAACAAAGGAAGAAAAGGGCTAGGAAGAGGTCACCCTATTCTCCTTCTTCTTCACCTTCCTCCTCTTTCGATGAAAGTTATGGCTATTCTCCTAGAGAATACAAGAGGGGAGGACATCGCAAATCATTCCCTGCATGTGGCGAAGGTCACAAAAGCTAAATAAGTTCAAGGAGGGGGGAAAGATTGTTTCTTTTCTCACCTATGATGGCACATTTGGTGCTAGCAACAAAGTGTTGGCCTTCATCCAGCAATTTGATGCGGCCTTTGGAGACGAGGGCTTTACGGAGTCCTCCAAGATACACCATGTAGCTATGCACTTTCAAAAATCAACTCGTCAGTGGTGGGCTAGCCTTCATGGCAATGGCGAACTCTCAAAGACATGGAAAACTCTACAAGTTTCCATCATGAAGCAATTCCTTGCAAGCCATGCAAAGGAAAAATTTCTTACTGAATGGTACAGCTTGAAGCTTCTCTCTCATGTGTCTATCCACAATATGTAGACAAGTTTTGGGATTTATATTTCAAGGCTACTGTCTTTCAAAATATAAACTTTGTTGATAAATAGCAACAATTTTGTGCGGGATTACTTGAAGAAATGGCCAAATACATTAACTCTCAACGGCCTGGTACTATTAGCGAATTAATCCATCACACCATGGTTGCTTCACGCATCAATTTCCATCAAGGGGCTAGACGTAATGTCAATCCCATGGACAACAAAGGTAAAAATGAAGCAAAGGAAAAAACCAATGTTCAAAATTCTTCCCAAGGCACTTCCAACAACAACAACAACAATCGGTCCAAGGAGAAGGGAGTTTATAAAGGTAAAAACAAACTCTCTCTCAAGATCTTGAAGCTTTTCGCAAGGACCATAAGTGTTTCAAGTGTGGGGAGCAAGGACATGGCTATCGTTCTTGCCCCAAGAAGAATACTCGCAATGAGACTCCTAGGGCTTCCACCATCGAAGCTCCAAAAGAGGATGCTCATTGCAAAGGATCATCACTTTCCTATGCTTGGGGAAAGGTAAGAGAGCATGATGCCTTCATCTTGTTTGACACTGGCTCTACTCACAACTTCATATCAACGGAGTTGGCCACCAAGTTGGGCATTCAAGCTTTCAAGAAGATGGGAGATATGGTAATGGTTGGTGCAACTTTCAAGGGACAGCAAGCCTCCGTTACACCCTTGATTGGGAATTTGAGACTTCATGTCCAAAGCTATGTCGAGAAAGACGACTTCTTCATCTCTCCTCTCCAACATGTGGATGCTATCCTAGGGGCACCCTAGTTTAATCGTATGGCTTCCAATATGAAGTTCCTTGAAAGGAGAATCTACTTCATTTATAGGGGAAAGAACATGTATATAGATGCTAGTGAGTGTGGTCGCACTATTCCACTTGTAAATCCTCTTGCTTTGGATAAGTTAATGAAGAGCTCAGTTTTTGCATACATGATTCTTTTCAAAGAGTCTCTAAAAGATCCTAATGTTTCATCAAATGTAAATGGTAGGAATCAAGAAGAGTTAGACTTGTCTGATTTTCTAAAAGGATTCCAAGATGTGTTCATTGATGATATCCCAATGGACCTACCTCCAAAACGAGGGGATGATGACCATCACATTGAACTTCTTCCAGGAAGCTCACCGCCTAACAAGCCTCCTTATCGAGTCTCGCAAGCTCAACAAGAGGAGATCATGAGGCAAGTACAGGAATTGGTAGAAAGGGATGGTGAGGCCTAGTTCCTCTCCCTTTTGTTTTCCAGTCCTTTTAGTGCAAAAGAAAGATGGTACATATCGTATGTGTGTGGACTATCAAGCACTTAACCATATCACTATCAAAAACAGATATCCCATGCCTCGGATAGAAGATCTATTTGATAAGCTACAAGGCTCTACCTACTTCAGTAGGATTGACCTTAAGGGTGGCTATATCAAATAAGAATAGTGGATAAAGATATCCTAAAGACCGCGTTTCGCACAACATTTGGTCTTTATGAATATCTAGTCATGCCTTTTGGCTTGACTAATGCACCGTCTACATTCAATCGTCTAATGCACCAACTTCATTCAATCGTCTAATGGAGAAAATTTTTAGACCGTACCATAAATTCACTGGAGTGTTCTTTGATGATATCATCAACTATTCCAAGTCTTTGGAGGAACATAAGCAATATCTCCAAGTGATTTTTCAAGCATTGAGGGAGAATAAGCTTTTTCTCAACCAAAAGAAAAGCAAATTTTCCCTAATTCTACTTGGTGTTGAGAGACGTCGTCATCACAAACATAATTCTAAGTATGCATACTAGTTAAATTTGTGCACATTAAAAAAGAGAACTAGTCTTATATGACAAAAACATTGGTCATTCAAAAGAAATTTATACATTTGCTTACTCTATGTAGAATTGTAAGCATTGATAAGGTTCATACTATTCTTAAGCTGTATTCCTTGCATCCATCTAGCATCTTCAAAAGGATAATTTTTGAACTTAATAAGATACCGTCGTCATAATACCTTGTATTCATGCCGAAGCATAGCTTCAGGTTGTAGCACCTCTTCTTGGTCTTCAAATTTCGGGAGGATCTTCAATAACTAGTTCACTTTGTGGCTCTCCTTTGTAGGGCTTGAGTAGGCTCACATGAAAAGCATTGTGGATGAGCCAATGGTTGGGCAATTTGAGTTGGTAGGCCGTCTCATTGATAGGCTTCAAAATTTGGAAAGGACCATAGTATCTTTTTGCTAACTTAGCATAATACTTTTGATGGCCCGTAGGATTTTTTCATGTGGTTTGCCTTAATCGACGAGCCTACGGAAACTTAAGTAAGACCCAATCATTTTATTTGAACGTTAAGGCCCTTTTGTGCTTGTCAGCAGCAGCAACTTTTTGCCTTTGTTAAGAAATGGATATAGCCTCCTTAATCTTTTGAAAAGATTCTTGTAGGTCACGGCTATACTCATCGGCGGCAAAGATCTTCCCATGTACTTTAAGTAGCAAGGGACTTTTAGGTCTTCCCCTCAATGATCTCGAAAGGTGCTTTTCCCATAGAAGTATGTACAGTATCATTGTAGGCATACTCTACAAGAGGTAAGTATTTTTCCCATTGTAAGCATTAATCTACTTCGATAACATAAGTCTTGAGTAGATCGAGTATCGTAAGATTATCTATCTCACTTTGGCCATCCGTTTGTGGGGGATAGGGCAAAAACGGATCCTCTACCCAAATAAAACAATGAAAAGTACATTAAACATAGTGGGGACAATTCCATCAAGCAGCGTTTCAGAAAATGAAACAATAATACCTATACGGGTCATCACAAGAGTGCAAGCTCAAAAAGCAAGGAAAAGACCAATTATTGAGGAACCTAAACTAGATGCACCTAGCCCTACACCATTGGAGGTATCTGCATTGGAGGTATCTGCATTATGGTCACTCTTTTGCGTCACTAAAGTGCATCTTTCGATAGCACTTTTGACTCGTTTTAGGTTGCAAAATGATCTTTTAAATGTGTTTCTCACATAGATTTTATTACAATGAGGAATATCTTATGCTTTGTTAGTCTGTCTTGATAACACCACAAAATTACATAGCATGATAACACCACAAAATCTTTCTGATAAACATACGCATGTAATTTTACATCCTTTCATCGTATGCTCTTAAATCTTAAAGAATACATGATCTTAAATTAATTTTGAAGAAATACAATGCACTTCAAAATTTTCTTAAACCTAGAAGAACTAGCATGAGTCCATGACTCCAGAAGTACATTGGATACCCTCCCTTTCCCCATCGCGCTAGCCATAGGGGTTGCCCTCAAGCAAAGAGAGCAAGAATAATTCAGCGGAGCAAAACAAAGAGATGGGCTGCTTCCAACCAAGATTGCACAATAAGAAAGGACATCATCAATACCATTCCTCTTGGCCTTCACAACACAATATAAAAATAGCCAAAATGTAGCACATAACAACAAAGGTTTGCAAAATTTAAGATGACACTGTAGGAGCATTTGACATTATAGGAGTGCTTCACCTTTCATAGTTATGTTACTACCCACAAAGTGTTACATCATATGGCATTTGTTTCGAAGGCTTCAAGGCTTGATTACCTGCAGCACGGGTGGTTGTCCCTTGAGACCTGTTGTCAATTTCTTTTTCTTGATCTCACAATTGATGGCACAAGACTTTTCTAGCATAATAATTCTTTACTGGACAAAAGTTTTTTCACTTGGATGCACTAATTGAAACAAACAGTCATCATAGTAGGAAAAAAAAAAGAATTTCACTAAATTTTCTTCCATCTACTGCGACTGTAACATCAAAGCACTCGATGCTTGAATAAGGGGTCTACTAATGGCCGAAACGATGCTATGAGACAGCAAAGTCAGTCTCACATATCAACCCAAAAAGAAAAAGAAAAAAAAACAAGCCCTAACCAGCTCCATGTGGTGTTGCAATTTAGGAGCCATTCAAGCCCTAATTATCTATTATAAGAGATGGCCCAGCCACCTAGCCACAGTAGACCCTCGTCGTCATCCTCTTCCTCTTCCTCCACCTTTGGATCACAACTTTTAGTTGATGATTCCTCTTTTCCTCCTGATCCGTCTTGACAAAGTGGGAATTGGAGATTCCCATATTTACTAATAAAGTGTTTTCTTATGTTATGAATCTTCGTAGACTAAGATGTGATTGTGGTAAATCATAAAGAAATATTTCATCATGTGTTTTGAGTGGAGAAAAGATCGTGCAAATCAACTATTTAGCAATAAAATCCTGTTGAAGTAATCTCGCAAAGAAATATACCCCAGCTTGACAATGGTTTTCATAGTTAAAATTGTTTTCCACTACTTTTTGGAGTACAATTGTGACTTTATCATGAGCCTAGTCACATAAAAAAGAGAGATGACTCAATATAATATATAAAGAATTTCCCAAATTGCAAGGTTTACAAACCTAAGATTTATGAAACTCTATAGCTTGAGAATGGAAAGTGTATATATGATTATTGCATTATGTCAAAGGTCAACCTATGATACACAATGGCACACACTAGAATAGAAGGTAGTCATTGTGACCATCAGAGATACAAGATAATTGGTGACCAAATTTACATGGTAGGAGGCAATAGAACTCTAAGTTTGCCAAAGAGAGATGACTCAATATAATATATAAAGAATTTCCCAAATTGCAAGGTTTACAAACCTAAGATTTATGAAACTCTATAGCTTGAGAATGGAAAGTGTATATATGATTATTGCATTATGTCAAAGGTCAACCTATGATACACAATGGCACACACTAGAATAGAAGGTAGTCATTGTGACCATCAGCGATACAAGATAATTGGTGACCAAATTTACATGGTAGGAGGCAATAGAACTCTAAGTTTGCATGTGCAAGAGTCAAATCAACCACAAGTACTCTCATGCACATGAGGATGTACAACCAAAAAAAAATTAGTCTCCACCTGATGCTTGCCAAAAGTCTTGAGTGTTTATGAAGTTTGACAACATGTTAATAAGGCTATTTATAAGCAAAGTATAAGCAGAAGCCATGGATTTTTTTGGCCACCTACAAAATGCATAAGGCATCAATATATTTTTGTAGTGGTGTATTGCTTTACTAAATGGGCCAAGGCTATGGCCATTACAAAGAACACAAGGCAAGTAACTAAAAATATATCTTTGTATGCTTTAGCTTGCCCGTAGAGAGTGTACGTGACCAAGGGACTTTGTGATTAAGGTAATTGTTACTATAAACAAATTTATTGTTAATTACAAAAAATCATGAGCTGCTAAATATTGAATAGATTTATGCATCCAATAACAAGAACAAAAGGACAAACTTCAAAAAGATGAAGGTAAGAAAAAGCTCAAGATTGACCACCAAAAAAAGCTTTAAATTATTTGCATAAGTGGCAAGAGGGAAGAATACGATGCTCCCCTCTTGATAAACTTTCAACTAAATGATCAAAGCCCCTATTGCATTCAAAAGTACATGCTAATGTGATATACTATATGCTAGGGAATATGACGTAGCTAAGTAGATATTTGAGTAGTTTACTTAATGGAGAGAGATAATTTTTCACATAAGAGAGATTATAGAGTGTAGAGAGAGAGAGATAGAGAGAGAGAGAGAGAGAGATCCTAAAACTTGGGGGTACGATAGGTGAGCTTACCCATAAATGCAACAGAGGAACAGGATATTTGGAATGGGGAGATTTGTCAAGGTACTTCCTGTTGGGGTGTAGGCCAGGTGGCCGTGGGAAGCCACCCTTGTACACTTGATTTCACCTAATCAATATAGGGAGAAAAAGAGGAAGGGTTGACCACACACACACACACACACACACACACACATAAAGTCGTCATTGCAGGCAGCTTTTGACAGAGAGCAGCAAATTTTTTATTTAATTTCACACTCCCACAATAGTGTGTGTGCAAAGGCTCATTCCCACCGAGCCTACGACTAAATCCCCCGACTCCTCTCCTCGAGCTCTTGAAAAGAAAGTTTCTCCCGAGCTTGCGAGTGAGCCCAAGCAGCACGCAGAGCATGTGAGTGAGTGAGAGACAAAGACCAGGGTCTCATCATAGACATCAGCGATTCTCCGATTTTGACATCGACTTCTTCGACATCGTCACCCGGCTTCGACGTCCGCACACCGAGTCTGACAAGCTTGAGAGAGTGTGAGAGAGACAGATAGAGAGCTTGACACCGTGCTTGCGAGCGAGCACAAGCTACCGAGTCCGACGAACATTAGCGTTTTACGGCTACCCGGCTAGCCACTTCCTCCCGGCAGCGGAAGGCGACATCGACATCGACACCGCTCATGCGCACCGGCTCGACACTCATCATTGCGGTGGATTTCCGACATCCGACCCACACCGAGCACCACACGAGCGCGTTCCCGCGATCAACGACCGTGCTTGCGACATGCGCGGGTGAGGTACCTCTATCATAGAGGAGTGACACCCGGCATCGGCACAGAGCGCACCGATCGCCCTGTACGACACAGTTTACGGATACGACACCTTTGGCGGCTATTCGACTAGCATATTTCTGCCCGGCAGCAGAAATCGGCACATAGCGACACCGACACGCAGGTTACAGGCTACAGGGGGGTTTTTCAGCCCATTCACTCACAGACTCTCCGATTACCAGACACAGCGCTTTCACAGGCGATTTGGCAGTCATTTTGACAGTAGATTCTTTGCGGACACATGCGTTGACAGATGCATTTTGTAGTGAGCACACCTAGTGCTACTGAGCTCTTTTGAGAGCAAATATCCCCGCAAGGATCACTTTCACTGCATGCAACAGTTCTTGGTGCCTGTTTGAGCACGGTTTTACTCATGTACGTTGAGTTGCGGATGCTGTCCACTGTACTACGTGTGGAGCCATTTTTGGCTATTTTGGCAGTTTTTCCCGGCCGTTTCTGAGACTCGGACCGGAAGAGCTCTTTTTGAGACTGTGGCTAGTCCATTTGTGTCTGGATTAGCTTTTGGAGGGTCGATAGCGTGAGGTTTTTTTTGAGCTGGGGTGTGCTCGAATGTTGAGACACCTTCGGTGATACAGGTAGCTGGAGTTCCCCTTTACGATACCCTCGCCATAGGATATGTATCTGGACGGTTATTTATGATTTTGACGCCGAGTTGGCACTCACATAGCAGTTGTTTTGTGCAGCAGATGCCCAGTTACTGCAATTGGCACATTTATATGCATTTTGAGTTGAGTTTTGACTCCTTATACAAAGGAAACTTTGCCTGATTTACTTCCCGTGAGTCGTGACTTCCATTGTTGGCACTTTTGAGTCTATTTCGGTTGAGATTTTACTCCCGATACAAAGGTTACTCTGCCCAAATTTCTACAGCTTCTAGCCATAGTTTGGCACCTCTCAAACCCTCTTATCAGCGATGGCTTCTTCTTCAAAAAAGGAGGAGTATTTCATTCGGAAGTTCGATGGCAGCAACTTCACCATGTGGAAAGAGCGCATGAAAGATGTTTTGATAAACAAAGGCCTCTCAGAACCGTTGAAAGAGCGCGCAGAGGATGATGATTATACACAAGCTCAATGGGAGCTTTTGGATGCAAAAGCCATGGCTACGATACTTCTACATCTAGCCGAGTCAGTCTTCTTCACTATCATAGGGAAGAAAACAACCAAGGAACTTTGGGATAGCTTATGTTCAGCATGGGAGAGCAAAAGTGCATCCAACAAATTTTTTCTCATGAAAAAGCTTATGAAGCTCAACATGAAAGAAGGTAGCACAGTTTCCAGTCATTTAAATGAGTTCAACTCCTTGTTCGGTCAGCTGACATCTCAGGGCTTTAAGGAGTTTGACAATGAACTCAAGTCTATCTTCTTATTATGCTCTCTACCCAATTCATGGGATATCTTTTGCACAGCCATTCGCAATTCGGCTCCGAATGGTAAGTTAGAATTCAATGCTGTCACAGATGCGTTGCTCACTGAAGAGATTCGTCGTAAATCTCTCGATAATGCTAGTCATGGAGATGCATATATGGCTGGCAGTTCAACAAAGCCAAGAGGCCGTGACAGGAACAAATACAAAGCAAAAGTAGAGAGCGAAATCCTCGTAGTCCTAGCACACACAGGAACCAAAGTAGAGACCGCAATGCCAAAAATGTCGAGTGTTACTAATGCCACAAGAAGGGTCATTACAAAAAGGATTGTCGCAGTTTCCTAAGAGATCATAAAAACATGCAAAAGGATAATTCTGGCAAAGGCAAAAGTACAGTAAAGATTGAGGAGCTCAATATTGTTGAGTCTCCCATACCTATCACTGCAGTAGAGGATGCTCCTCCTCCAGTGATGCTCATTATGCCCACAGAGATTCATCCCGAGGTGACAGTTGATGCCTCAGATGTTCTCATTTTCACTTCAGATCTCACTCCAGATGCTTTGGTTGCACAGGATGAGGGTTATGCACAGAATTGGATCCTTGATTCTGGTGCAAGTTTTCATGTCACACCGCATAGAGAGTGGTTTTCCTCTTATGCATCCATGCATGGAATAGTCAAGCTGGTGATTCCTATGAGCTTGACATTATTGGCATTGGTGATGTGAAACTTCAGATGCATAATGGCACTACTTTTGTGCTGCAGAATGTCAGACATGTGCCCAAGCTTACGAAAAGCTTGCTTTCTATAGGGCAATTGGATGATCTTGGCTACACTATAGGTTTTGGTAATCGTTCTTGGATGATCCGCAAGAACAACCTTATCATGATGAAATGCAATAAAAACGGATCCCTGTACTCTTTGTTTGTTTCAAGTGTCGACGAACACTCTATCTATGTTGCCGAGCTGCCGTCTCCTGAGTTGTGGCATAGCCGGCTAGGGCATATTAGCCAAAAGGGAATGAAAACACTTCAGCGTTTTGGCTACTTACCTGTGTTAGATTACACGGACTTTCCATTGTGTGAGCATTGTCTATATGGCAAACAGACTAGATTGACATCTTCGCCATTGAATAAGAAACTAGGCGAACCTCTAGACTTGGTACACACTGATTTTTGTGGTCCAATGCCACATAAAACTCTAGGGGGGGCGAACTACTTTCTCACGTTCATAGATGATTCTACCATAAAGGTGTGGGTGTATATCCTTAAGCGTAAGGAAGAAGTTTTTTCAACATTCCAAAAATTCCTCGCCATGGTTGAGAACCAATCAGGAACAAAGCTCAAAGCTTTTCGCACGGACAATGGTGGAGAATACGTCTCCATAGAGTTCAAGGATTTTTGCAATAGAAGAGGCATTTGGTGGCAGTTTACTGCTCCATACACACCTGCACAAAATGGGATAGCTGAAAGAATGAATCGTACGATTCAAGAGCGAGTTGTCTCTATGATGTCTATGGCGAAGCTTACTCCCGAATTTTGGGGGGAAGCTGTTCTGACAGCAATGCACATCATCAACAGGTCACCTAGTTCTCCTTTGAATTTCAAAATTCCAGAGGAATTATGGACTGGCAAAAGGCCAAGCTATGAGCATTTACGTGTATTTGGATGTGAAGCATATGCACATGTGCCCAAAGAACTTCGTCGGAAGTTAGATCCTAGATCACACAAATGCATTTTTATTGGCTATGGTGCGAACGGAGAGATGGGCTATCGTCTCTGGCACCCAGAATCAAACAAAGTCATTCGTAGCTCACATGTGATTTTTAATGAATCAAAAATGCACAAGAAGCCCATCAAAGATGTTGAGTACAGACGTGTTCGTTGTGAGGATGTAGCCTCCGAACCAACTCAGTTCAGTAGTGTTGCACCTACTCCTCAAGTGCAAGATACTACTATTGCTCCGGAGAGAGCGGAGTCTAGCAGTCAGGCACTGAGACGCTCTGAGAGAGTATCACGTGCGCCCGAGCGGTTTGAGCCAAGTATACACCACATTTTGGTCACTGACAGTGGAGAGCCCACCTGCTACAAAGAAGCTATATAAATGGAGGATAGCGTTAAGTGGGAGCAGGCTATGCAATCAGAATACAATTCGATTGTCGCTAATGAGACATGGGATTTGGTTGAATTACCAAAAAGCAAAAATGATTTACCTTGCAAGTGGGTATACAAAAAGAAGTATACAAAGAAAGATCCCGAGCCTAGATACAAGGCTCGTCTAGTTGCCAAGGGTTTCAGGCAGCAAAAAGGTGTGGATTTTGATGAGATTTTCTCTCCAGTAGTCAAGATGACTACACTTCGGCTTGGTTGCTATCCAGGACATGGAGCTTGTCCAAATGGATGTGAACACAGCATTTCTTCACGGGGATCTAGATGAAGATGTCTACATGAAACAACCAGAGGGATTCGTATGTGAAACCCAAAAACCAACGAGGTCAGAATTGGTTTGTAGACTTAAAAAGGCACTCTATGGCCTCAAGCAAGGTTCAAGGCAATGGTATCAAAAATTCTACAAATTCATGCAGTCTCAGGGTTACATTAGAAGTCAAGAGGATCACCGCTTATACACAAAAAGGTTGAACGATGGTTCTTTAATCATCTTGATCTTGTATGTAGATGATATGCTTATCGCAAGCAAATCAATTGATGAAATCAATCAGTTGAAAAAGATGCTAAGCACTCATTTTTACATGAAGGATTTGGGAGATGCCTCTCACTTTCTTGGTATGCACATCAAGAGAGACAGGCAACGTGGAATTCTTGAATTATTTCAAGAAAAGTACATTCACAAAGTCTTGCAACGTTTTAGTATGCAGGGGGGGAATTCATTGAGTACCCCAATGCAAGCATACTCCAAACTTAGCAAGGAAGACTCTCCCAAGACAGTGGCTGAGAAAGAGGAAATGGCGAAAGTACCATATTCTTCAGCAGTTGGCAGTTTGATGTACGCTATGGTAGCCACAAGACCAGACATTGCACATGCAGTGGGAGTGGTTAGTAGGTACATGGCAAACCCTGGCAAGAAGCATTGGGAAGCAGTGAAGAAAATCCTCAGATATTTGAAAGCTACAGCTAGCAAGTGTTTACGCTTCGGAAACAGTGATGCATCTATTGTAGGTTACACGGATGCGGATTATGCAGGTTGCATAGATCGTAGAAGATCCACATCTGGCTATGTGTTCATGTTTGTTGGAGCAGCTATCTCTTGGAGATCGTGTCTCCAAGATTGCACGTCTTCATCTACCACTGAGGTAGAATATGTTGTTGCGTCTGACGCCAGTAAGGAAGCCATATGGTTGGCTCGTCTAGTGGGAGATTTGGGCATTCACGAGGTTCCAGTAGTACATTGTGATAGTCAGAGTGCCATTGCTTTGGCAAAGAATCCAGTGTTTCACTCAAAGTCGAAACACATAGAGGTCAGATACCATGTCATACGAGATGCATTGGCTGGCAAGCATATCGAGCTTGTCAAGGTTCACACTGATGACAACCTGCAGATGCTCTCACAAAGAGCCTAGCTTCGGAGCGATTTACACATTGTATAGAACTTATGGGTGTAGGATGAAGCCTCGACAATGCTTCATCAATTTTGTATAGACTAACTATACTAATGCCACTATTGGCCACCATGACCTTCAAGTGGGAGGTTGTTGGGGTGTAGGCCAGGTGGCCGTGGGAAACCACCCTTGTACACTTGATTTCACATAATCAATATAGGGAGAAAAAGAGGAAGGGTTGACCTCTCTCTTTCTTCTCCACTAACCCAACACAGGCTGCCTGTGTATCATCCCCTTCCCCATACTCTTCTTCCCCTCTCTTGCACACACTCCGTACACGCACTAGAGCAACACAACACTTCCACAACTCTATATCTCATTGGTCCCCTTGGATCTCCAAGGTTCGAGGCATCCTTTTGACCCCTTTTTGGAGGGAAGTTGCCAGAAAAGAAAATATTCAAAGGAATTAGGCAAATAGGCCAACTATGGGACTACAATAAAAGCTATTGGAAAGGAATTGATAAATTGGCTTTTGAGTTTAGCCTCATTGGGCTAGAAAGATTGAACAACTCACTATGTGGTATCTGCTAGACTGTGAATCCAAGCTTGAGTGTAAAGCTTGGCACTGGCCTATGAAAAGACATTTCCTAAAACCCCAAGCAAAGGATGTGTATCTCACTCTTATGAAATCACAAGATTGGTTCTCTCCACTCAATAAACAGTGGGGAAAGAATTGTCTAGAGTGAAGGTGGGAAACAGTTGTCAAGAACATTTGGTGGCCTCAATGGCCGGATAGGATGAAGGTCTTCTTATGGAAGGTGCTATGGGGAGCCATGCCAACTGGAGTGAAGGTCCTTGCTAGGAGAATTGGTCTAGATAGATGCTCCCAACGTAGAACGGCTTGTGAAGATCTTTCCTATCTGTTCAGGGAGTGTTCGACAATATGTGGTCTTGCAGCAGGCAAGATTTGCAAATGGGTCCAAAAGACCTAGAAAATAGGATTCTTCAAGAACAATATCTTCTTGTGAGGGAAGATGTCAAGAGTCATACAATACACAAAAATTACAAGGGGTAAATTAGGCTCCATACTTAACACTATAAAGGTATCTCATGACTTAAAACAAAAAAGAGCAACCCAAAAGCTATCCCATCAAGGCTTCCAAGCTTTTTCAATGTGCTATACAACAAAGGTTTCACTTGGCTTAAAAGAAAAAAGAGCCTAATAGATGCACCATCAAATGGCATGAAGTGAGGAGTTCCAACCTCTAAAGGACCATCCTTCCATTAATTGCAATGATTGATGCTATGACCACCAAAAAAAACCAATGAAAACCACCCAACACGGTCATGAAACAATGATATGCCAATTTTCAAGGAGAACAACCCTTCAGAAGGACTCTAAAACTTTATTTCATAGGGAGATCATGTTGAACGTTCCCCAAAAGTAATATGAGCTTGTCCACTCTATTTTTATGTAGAGTCATGGCAAGTGGCTATGAGGGAGCAAGGAGAGGGCAAAAAGATAGAACTTAATGCTAAGAAGGAGGAGGAAGAATTTCAAGAACATGAGGACCACGGGGTACCCCATATATCAACTTTTGATGGGGCAAGCCGCAAAAACCTATTAAAGTGATGAAAATGATCTTAGTAGGCATAGGACCATAGTAATTGGGCATTTCTTCCTTGACAAAGAAGGCAAGGAAGTCCTAACGTATGTATCAAACTGAGTAAAGTTTCGAATTGTATAGAGTAGATCCACTAGGACCTTATCAATGGGCGTACTTTGGGATCCAAAACTACCTTGCTTACCTCCATGAAGGCCCAAGTTTCAACTTGCATATGAGCTATGAAAACTTCTTTGGGAGGGTAACACAACCATAGTAACAAGTTTAGAAGGGCAATCAAGTTAGATAGAAATAAGAAAAGGGAGGCTGATATAAGCTCTCCCATTGGGACATGCAAACCAAAACTTGAAAAAAATCTGATACGGCCTCTTGAAGAGCTCCCAAAATTTCATGAACTATGATTCTAGTGGGAGATTTACATAGGACAAGTAGGCCACTAGGAAATAAATTTTTCCCTCCAACTGCATACACAATATCTTACGCTCAAGAGTGCACATAGGTCCATGATAGTAGATACCAACAAAAGACATAGAAATCCATCGATATATTTTTATAGAATTTGTTTTTCCATAGAGGCTAATCGTACCATGTCGCCAATCTTGAACAGCTCCCACTGCACGTAACCATGGTCTGCCCAGTATAATAGGATATGCTCCCAACCCTGCTGGCATCACATGAAAATCAACCACTGCCTTTGCTTCATATGCCTCCACTTCTAAGCTCTTTACAACACCCAAGCATTTTACTTTTTGATGGTTTGCCAATCTGATCCGAAAACCTGACACCCCAGCCACTGTGAGACCCATCTTCTCAACACATGAGTGTGTTATGACGCATATTTGGGCTCCGCCATCCACATAACCTTGTCCCAAATTTTTCCTTTTATGCCACACATCTACTATTGGACAAATGTCTGGTAGCTCGTCCATTGCCAACACCTTCACTGAACCTCTCTCTGGCTCTTTCTCCATTGGGTTAACCATCCTCTTCCACTGTCGCTTCAGCTTAGGCACCATCTCTATAAGCTGCCCAAAAGTAACATCTGCCTTCCTGCTCGTCATATCCTCCTTCAAGTCATAGCTTAATTGCCCATCCCCTAGTGGAAAATCTGAAACATGAAACTTTCGACGAGCTCTCCTTTTCCTCTTGGCCTTGACATCCTCGCCTTCATGGCTCTTTCCTTTCTTCTTACTAGGACCTGGGGCACTTCTTCCTTCCTTTTCCTCTGTGGTCCTCTTCCCAATAGGCATCACTAATGTATCCTCTAGCTTTGATGCCTTCTCCAAGGTGACTACACTTAGCACTTTTGTCTTTCCTTTTTCCTCCTGGGTCAGTCCACTGGTTCCTTCATCTCCCTTAATTTCGATGCCATAATCATTTGACCTAGTTCGCACCTGTCTTGGCAATGGATACATGTCTCCCCCCATCCTTGGTGGCTTATCACATTGCGGGCTGATGTGACCCAACTCTCCACAATTATAACATGTGGGCGTCTGCCTCCAAAACCTACCATTGCTTTGTCCAACACCATTCCTAGGCCTTTCTTCACCTCCTGGCTGATTTGCAAACCTCCCTCGACCTCGATTATTTCCCACTTGACCTAGCATGTTTAGGCTGAGATTCTTCATCAAATCTACCATTTGCCTCATGTCTTGCCTTAGCCCATCATCTTGCACTGCTGTAGTGACCACTGCTAGCATAACCTGAGTAGTAACAGGAACTACTGGTTCATGATGAACCCCTGACATGCGCCCTTGTAAAGACTCTATAGGTTGAACTTCAGACCTCATTGGCAAAGACTCCACCCCTAATTGGCTCATTTTCCTCAGCTTCCACTCTTTGTTCCTTGCTACCTCTAGTGCATCCTCATATGTCCTAGGCTTCTTTAGCTCCACTCTCCAACGTATATTCTCCCAAAGACCAGCCAAGAACCTGTCCTTCTTCATCATGTCAGGCGGGGGAACCTGTGGTGCTAAAGCCTTGCACATTCGCTCCCATGCCAATGAAAACTTACGTATGTACGCATCTACTGGCTCACCTTCCTTTTGCACCAAAGCCTGTACTTCTTGCCACACTTTGTCAGGATCTTCTATCTTCACAAACTCCACTTCCAACCCATGTCGTAGATTTTCCCAACTCAACCTTACAGGTGGATCAGCCACACGCAACTCCTCTTCAAATGCTTTAGACCAAACTCGTGCATCACTCTTCAAACAAATTTGGAGAAGGCGTAACATTTGCGTAGGGTCATGAATCTGGTTGCTAATGCATGCAACCTCCATCTTTTCCAAAAATTCTTCCTTATCTTCATCACTTCTTCCATGAAACTCCGGATAAGAGAAAGCCATGGCTAGAGAACCCCTTCAAACACACGTGCAAGAACCCAAAACTTTTCACTACCCAATCCCCAGAAACTTCAATGGAGCTCAGCTTTAGATAAGGACAAACACATGCACATCAAATGAGTTTTCATAGTTAATCATCGGACTGACAACAGGCAAAGGACATTCCAGGATCTCTCTCAATCTTCTTGGCCCAAACATAAAGACTATGCGCTGCTGGAAAAAGATCTTCCTGGACACATGAACATTAATCTGAATTCTTTGAGTTAAATGAAAAGGAGTGAACTGAGGGCCATTTTGATCATCCATTAAAGCCAACCATGAAGCTCCCAAGAAAGCACACCTGTCTTATCCTCTGATTTTGCCAAAATTTCAGTAGCATAACAGCATAAAATGGCTCAAAAGACCAAAAGACCAGCCATCATAACTTGGAAAATTTTTGACAGAGTTTCCCCAGAAGTAGAGCAATGAGAACCCAAAATATAGACTGTATCTGTATGCATAAACTGCCAACAATAGAACCCGAGCATCAAATAGGAATCACTAATACATAGCCTATGGCGAGGTCACAAAAAGGGTGCTCCAGCTACCTGTATCACCGAAAGGATCTCTACATTTGAGAATCCCCCAGCTCAATAAAAACCTCACGCTATCGACCCTCACACGAAGGCTAATGCAAATCGCATATAGTCAAGTCTCAGAAATGACTATCTTCCAGACCAAGTCTCAGAAATGGCTGGGACTGCCAAATACAACCAAGTATGGCTCCACAAATACGTACAATGGCAATTTCCACAAGTAACGTACAATCCAGCAGACAATGCGCTCAAACAGGTGCCAAGTGATGCATACCCACAACAACTGCAAGTGACATCACTGCTAGTATATCACTGTACTCCAGCTACCTATACCTGTGTGAATCACCTGTATGTAACCTGTAACCTGTAATCTGCACCCTGCAACCTGTAATCCCAAATCTCGAAGCTTGAAGCTCGAAGCAAAAGGTACTCGAAGAAGATCCTCCGTGGGGGCGCCAAAAGAATGTGAGCGGGATGAAAACACACACAGCACCTCTATAACAACCCAACACACACTCTTGGAATGATACACACACACACTATGGGGCACCACTCGGCTTACACAACACACCTGGCCGAGACAGGGAACACACCTCTGGAGTGAGAGAAGAGAGACTATCCACTTGCCCACTCCACACACACACACACACACACACCCAAAAAACTCAGCTCAAAAGAGGGGAAATTCTGATAATTAGATACAAATGAGCTTGGGCCAACACCAATGGGGCAAATAGCTCACACAATATGGGTAAAAGATACCAGATACAATCACAAACTAGAGCAGAAACTTCGCTCATAGGAGAGACTTACACAGAAAAACAGCAGGAAAAGAGTGAGGAATTTGGCAAAATGGACAGCGCCATCGCGTCCGGAACGGCCCAAAACCCCAGTCTACAATGTCAAAGTGCTCAAATCCGACCTCGGATGAGCAGTTTACGGCCAAAACAGGCTCCAAAATGAGCAAAAACACACCTGCGGCTGTTCCTCCTCTCTTCTCCACGTTTTTTCTGGTCTTCTCTCTATTTTTTCAGTTCCCACACTTAGCTTTATTAGTTGGGCACCCTTGGCCTTTTAGATGACCTCAAACGGACCCCGAACAGGCCAAAAACTGACCTCGCAGTGCATAGTTGTCACCTTTTTGCATCATTCGCACACCTAGCACTCAGCTTTTTTCAATAATGCATCTCGCCACCATGTGAAGTGGCCCCAAAAAGTGGTCCTAATGATGACCTTTTTGCATAATTCTCACAAGAAAACACCCACGTTGTGTCCGTCCTCATCCGCGTGCAAATATTGACCTCGTTCGCCCTCCTGACGCCACTAGATGCCATCTGACGCACCTGCTGACCTCACGTCGTCGGCCCGCGGATAGCTTCCTCGAGAAGTTTTACGCGCTACCAACTCCTCCTTATTGTAGAAAAAACACACTGGTACTGATAATAGTGAAAATCGATGCACTATGTACATGCTGTCCTACCTGTACACATGTGGGCCCCACGTAACCACCTGGCTAAAGAAAATGGGCAATCCTTTATTTGATGCACCATGCATGTATATGTACATATGCACAATCCCTTGCTCCAAAAAACTCCTGACATAATTTGCCCATCCCCTAGCCTGCTAGATCATTCATGATCAGCAGCAGCAAAGAGAGATATGAGATTCGCCGCATCACAGGTCTCCTCATCCCTCACCAACACTGCTTGATCCACAGACAGCTCATCTTGCTCCACCATCATCAATCTAGCATGATACAATTTAAGACGCAACCCATTTACCCTTGACTTATGTAGAACACCATCCAGGTTAGCCAGCTGATATGTGCCATTTGGAAAACACTCCACTACCTTGAAAGGGCCTTCCCACTTAATTTGAAACTTCTTTTGGAAGGTGTTGTGCAGCTTACTGTTGTAGCGCAAAACCAAGTCATGTTTCTTGATACCCTTACTTTTAACCTTTTCATTTATCTTTGCCAAAGCCTTATCCTGCATCTGCCCATAATGCTCCAATGCGCTCATCCTATCCAACTGGACCTCTTGTAACTGCAAGAGCCTCTCTTTGAATGCATCACTAGGCGACCCAAGCAACTTCTCTAACATCTTGACCGCAGACCGCAGGCAACTCTACCTCCACAGGCAATAGTGCTTCCTTTCCATACACCAAATGAAATGGAGTAAACCCTGTACCTGTCTTCACCGAAGTACGGTAAGCCCATAATGCACTAGGCAATTCTAAATCCCAATTCTTTCCTTGGTGCTCTGTCACTTTCGAAAGAATCTGTACCAACTCACCATTGAATCTTTCATTTAAGCCATTACACTGCGGGTAATAAGGAGTGGTATGCTGGTGCCTAATCTTCATCTTTGTGCATAAGAAGTCTAGCAGTTTAGCTCTAAATCCTGGCCCCTTATCTGAAAGTAGCTCTAATGGCACCCCAAACTTGCAACATATTTCATCATACACAAATTTTGCCACATCCTTTGCAGTGATCTGTTTTACTGCTATAGCCTCTGCCCATCTAGAGAGATAGTCCACTGCCATCAACATATAGCTTTTGCCCCTGCTTGTGATAGGTAATGGGCCTATTGCATCAATTCCCCACTTTTCAAACACATCAAATGCCATAATGGTTTTTCGTAGCTCTGGCTTCAACACTCTCTTCCCAAACGCTTGACACCTATTGCAAGACCTACACCAATGGTGAACATCCTTGTGCAAACTAGGCCATACATACCCCTCTTGCAAAATCTTATGCAAGGTGATCTTTAGAGCAAAATGGCCACCACATGCACCTTCATGATTCTCTTCCAACACTCTGTAAAGCTCCTCCCGCCAAGGTACACGTCTCAACACGAGATCAGCCCCTTTCATGTATAAGACATCACCAATCAGTTTGTACCTGTATGCTCTACGCACAAAGCCATACTTCTTAGACTTCTGAATCTCCTTTGGAATGATTCCTGTTAGCAAAAACTCCTCTTCTTGAGCCAAACTTTCCCGGCCATGATAAAGAGGTAAATTGGTCCTCAACACGAATAGCTCCCCAATCATGCCTTGAGCTGCTTCATGTGCCTCTCCATTTAGAGCACGTTCAATGTGTCTGATGCTCCATGCTTCGAACTTTTTTAACAGGCCTTTAATTCTGAAGCACATTTCCTTCAATGAGGTGTTCTTGCTCTTCCACACACCCAGCACTTGCTTCACCACTAACAAGGCATCACCTTTTATGCTCAACCTTTGAACCCCATGCTTCAAACAAATGTGTAATCCGGCTTCCAATGTAGCATATTCAGCCTCATTGTTACTATGCGCATCCAATTTGAACCCTCTCTTGCATACTAGCTTCCCCTCTGGATCATAAAGTGCTATACCCCCTAAAGCTGCATCGTGGCTCTTTCTGTATGAACCATCAAAGAACAACACATGTGCATTGCTGATCTGTGGCACTTCTTCAACTACCTTTCTCACCACATCTTCCTTAACAATAAGGGGATTCTCCTTGTAGGTCAACAAATCAGCTAGGGTAGCCCTTGTACTATCTTCCACTAGAAAAGAGAACTCAAACTCTTGCAGCTCAATTACCCATTTCTTGACCACATTTGACATGTTAGTGCCATTAATTAACTGTGGCAAAAAGGCATAACTCGTCAAGAAAACAAAAGGCCGTGGTAGCAAGTAATGACGAAATCGTCGACAAGCAAATATTACACTGGCCATCACTAGCTCTACTTCCGATAACTTTCTCTCCGCTACCAACTTCACTCGGCTTGCACAATACACTGGCCTCATATAATGGCTGCCCTTCCCCTTTTGCAATAGCATGGCTCCAATGGCATCATCCCCTACTGATGGATTTACATAAAAAACTTTCTCCCAATCAGGAGCCTGCATGGCTGACAACCCCCCTAACACCTCTTGAAACACTTCTTCACACTTGTCATCCCATTGCAATGGATCATGCTTTGCCACTTGCTGTAATGGATAAAGAAGCTGCGAAGACAATGGAATAAACCGTGCCATGTACTTCACTTTGTGTATAAAGGTTGCCAATTGCTTCGTACTCATAGGTGATGGAAGAAGAATAATAGACTTCACCTTATCTGGATCAGCCTCAATGCCATTTTCTGACACCATATGGCCCAATAACTTCACCCTTGGCTGTGCTAGATGACATTTCTTTGGATTTAGTTGTCCTCCACATTCATCATATCGAGCCAATACCATCTGCAGCTTTTCATGGTGATCAGCCCTACTGCTATAGACACAGAAGTCATCCATAAAAGCTTTAACACAACTACCAATGAATGGTTCCAACACCCAATTTGCTCTCTCTTGATAGAAGGAAGGTCCATTTGACAACCCAAATGGCAATAATGTGTAGCAATAGCAGTCCCATGGCGTAATAAAAGTTGTCTTTGTGCGGTCTTTAAGAGCAATCTTCAATTGTTAATAGCCTGAAAAACCATCACACACACTGTACCTCTCATAACCTGCCACTGAATCCAAGATCTGATCGATGAATGGAAGAGGATATGGGTTCTTCTTAGTGGCTGCATTTAAGGGTTTAAAATCCACACAAATTCTCCACTTCCCATCCTTCTTTGGACTGACTACAACTGGACTCACCCATTCTGTGGTCTCCACTGGAACTATGAACCCTGCCTTCAATAACTTGTCCACCTCTACCCGCAAGGCTTCCATTTGCTCTTGACCCATCCTTCTTAGCCTTTGCCGCACTAGCTTAGCACCTTCTTTCAGCTCTATATGCATCTCTTCACCCTTGAACCCTCTGATCTCTTCATATGAAGTAATGAATCTCTTCTATATGCATCTCTTCACCCTTGAACCCTCTGATCTCTTCATATGAAGTAATGAACAAATCAGGAAAACTAGCTAGCATATGCAAAAATATATCCTTCTCCATAGCTGAGAGGTCTCCACTAATCATTTGCGTCATTAATTCCTGCTTCTTTGACAACTCAACCTTGGTTTGCATCAGCCCTTCAATCACGTCATAAGGCCCTTCACTTTCATCTTCAACCTCATTCGCAAATGCAACTAAACCAATCTCCTGGATTTCTTTGTCCATCAAAAGAAATGCAAAATCAGCATCCTCATCACTGCTGGTAGTGCTATCACTGTCCTCATCTGTCACCGTGGAAGAGTCTTCATCACTAGACTCATCCTCATCTTCATAAAGCTCCTCTAATCGTTTCCTTGTGTCCATATTATAAAGCTTCTTGGTACCTGTCTTTCCATAGAGGCTAATCGTACTATGTCGCAAATCTTGAACAGCTCCCACTGCACGTAACCATGGTTTGCCCAGTATAATAGGATATGCTCCCAACCCTGTTGGCATCACATGAAAATCAACCACTGCCTTTGCTTCATATGCCTCCACTTCTAAGCTCTTTACAACACCCAAGCATTTTACTTTTTGATGGTTTGCCAATCTGATCCGAAAACCTGACACCCCAGCCACTGTGAGACCCATCTTCTCAACACATGAGTGTGTTATGACGCATATTTGGGCTCCGCCATCCACATAACCTTGTCCCAAATTTTTCCTTTTATGCCACACATCTACTATTGGACAAATGTCTGGTGGCTCGTCCATTGCCAACACCTTCACTGAACCTCTCTCTGGCTCTTTCTCCATTGGGTTAACCATCCTCTTCCACTGTCGCTTTAGCTTAGGCACCATCTCTATAAGCTGCCCAAAAGTAACATCTGCCTTCCTGCTCGTCAGATCCTCCTTCAAGTCATAGCTTAATTGCCCATCCCCTAGTGGAAAATCTGAAACATGAAACTTTCAACGAGCTCTCCTTTTCCTCTTGGCCTTGACATGCTCGCCTTCATGGCTCTTTCCTTTCTTCTTACTAGGACCTGGGGCACTTCTTCCTTCCTTTTCCTCTGTGGTCCTCTTCCCAATAGGCATCACTAATGTATCCTCTAGCTTTGATGCCTTCTCCAAGGTGACTACACTTAGCACTTTTGTCTTTCCTTTTTCCTCCTGGGTCAGTCCACTGGTTCCTTCATCTCCCTTAATTTCGATGCCATAATCATTTGACCTAGTTAGAACCTGTCTTGGCAATGGATACATGTCTCCCCCCATCCTTGGTGGCTTATCACATTGCGGGCTGATGTGACCCAACTCTCCACAATTATAACATGTGGGCGTCTGCCTCCAAAACCTACCATTGCTTTGTCCAACACCATTCCTAGGCCTTTCTTCACCTCCTGGCTGATTTGCAAACCTCCCTCGACCTCGATTATTTCCCACTTGACCTAGCATGTTTAGGCTGAGATTCTTCATCAAATCTACCATTTGCCTCGTGTCTTGCCTTAGCCCATCATCTTGCACTGCTGTAGTGACCACTGCTAGCATAACCTGAGTAGTAATAGGAACTACTGGTTCATGATGAACCCCTGACATGCGCCCTTGTAAAGACTCTATAGGTTGAACTTCAGACCTCATTGGCAAAGACTCCACCCCTAATTGGCTCATTTTCCTCAGCTTCCACTCTTTGTTCCTTGCTACCTCTAGTGCATCCTCATATGTCCTAGGCTTCTTTAGCTTCACTCTCCAACGTATATTCTCCCAAAGACCAGCCAAGAACCTGTCCTTCTTCATCATGTCAGGCGGGGGAACCTGTGGTGCTAAAGCCTTGCACATTCGCTCCCATGCCAATGAAAACTTACGTATGTACGCATCTACTGGCTCACCTTCCTTTTGCACCAAAGCCTGTACTTCTTGCCACACTTTGTCAGGATCTTCTATCTTCACAAACTCCACTTCCAACCCATGTCGTAGATTGTCCCAACTCAACCTTACAGGTGGATCAGCCACACGCAACTCCTCTTCAAATGCTTTAGACCAAACTCGTGCATCACTCTTCAAACAAATTTGGAGAAGGCGTAACATTTGCGTAGGGTCATGAATCTGGTTGCTAATGCAGGCAACCTCCATCTTTTCCAAAAATTCTTCCACATCTTCATCACTTCTTCCATGAAACTCCGGATAAGAGAAAGCCATGGCTAGAGAACCCCTTCAAACACACGTGCAAGAACCCAAAACTTTTCACTACCCAATCCCCAGAAACTTCAATGGAGCTCAGCTTTAGATAAGGACAAACACATGCACATCAAATGAGTTTTCATAGTTAATCATCGGAATGACAACAGGCAAAGGACATTCCAGGATCTCTCTCAATCTTCTTGGCCCAAACATAAAGACTATGCGTTGCTGGAAAAAGATCTTCCTGGACACATGAACATTAATCTGAATTCTTTGAGTTAAATGAAAAGGAGTGAACTGAGGGCCATTTTGATCATCCATTAAAGCCAACCATGAAGCTCCCAAGAAAGCACACCTGTCTTATCCTCTGATTTTGCCAAAATTTCAGCAGCATAACAGCATAAAATGGCTCAAAAGACCAAAAGACCAGCCATCATAACTTGGAAAAATTTTGACAGAGCTTCCCCAGAAGTAGAGCAATGAGAACCCAAAATATAGACTGTATCTGTATGCATAAACTGCCAACAATAGAACCCGAGCATCAAATAGGAATCACTAATACATAGCCTATGGCGAGGTCACAAAAAGGGTGCTCCAGCTACCTGTATCACCGAAAGGATCTCTACATTTGAGAATCCCCCAGCTCAATAAAAACCTCACGCTATCGACCCTCACACGAAAGCTAATGCAAATCGCATATAGTCAAGTCTCAGAAATGACTATCTTCCAGACCAAGTCTCAGAAATGGCTATGGCTCCACAAATGCGTACAATGGCAATTTCCACAAGTAACGTACAATCCAGCAGACAATGCGCTCAAACAGGCGCCAAGTGATGCATACCCACAACAACTGCAAGTGACATCACTGCTAGTATATCACTGTACTCCAGCTACCTATACCTGTGTGAATCACCTGTATGTAACCTGTAACCTGTAATCTGCACCCTGCAACCTGTAATCCCAAATCTCGAAGCTTGAAGCTCGAAGCAGAAGGTACTCGAAGAAGATCCTCCGTGGGGGCGCCAAAAGAATGTGAGCGGGATGAAAACACACACAGCGCCTCTATAACAACCCAACACACACTCTTGGAATGATACACACACACACTATGGGGCACCACTCGGCTTACACAACACACCTGGCCGAGACAGGGAACACACCTCTGGAGTGAGAGAAGAGAGACTATCCACTTGCCCACTCCACACACACACACACACACACCCAAAAAACTCAGCTCAAAAGAGGGGAAATTCTGATAATTAGATACAAATGAGCTTGGGCCAACACCAATGGGGCAAATAGCTCACACAATATGGGTAAAAGATACCAGATACAATCACAAACTAGAGCAGAAACTTCGCTCATAGGAGAGACTTACACAGAAAAACAGCAGGAAAAGAGTGAGGAATTTGGCAAAATGGACAGCGCCATCGCGTCCGGAACGGCCCAAAACCCCAGTCTACAATGTCAAAGTGCTCAAATCCGACCTCGGATGAGCAGTTTACGGCCAAAACAGGCTCCAAAATGAGCAAAAACACACCTGCGGCTGTTCCTCCTCTCTTCTCCACGTTTTTTCTGGTCTTCTCTCTATTTTTTCAGTTCCCACACTTAGCTTTATTAGTTGGGCACCCTTGGCCTTTTAGATGACCTCAAACGGACCCCGAACAGGCCAAAAACTGACCTCGCAGTGCATAGTTGTCACCTTTTTGCATCATTCGCACACCTAGCACTCAGCTTTTTTCAATAATGCATCTCGCCACCATGTGAAGTGGCCCCAAAAAGTGGTCCTAATGATGACCTTTCTGCATAATTCTCACAAGAAAACACCCACGTTGTGTCCGTCCTCATCCGCGTGCAAATATTGACCTCGTTCGCCCTCCTGACGCCACTAGATGCCATCTGACGCACCTGCTGACCTCACGTCGTCGGCCCGCGGATAGCTTCCTCGAGAAGTTTTACGCGCTACCAACTCCTCCTTATTGTAGAAAAAACACACTGGTACTGATAATAGTGAAAATCGATGCACTATGTACATGCTGTCCTACCTGTACACATGTGGGCCCCACGTAACCACCTGGCTAAGGAAAATGGGCAATCCTTTATTTGATGCACCATGCATGTATATGTACATATGCACAATCCCTTGCTCCAAAAAACTCCTGACAACGTTTCTAGTGCTTTTCTCACGAAAGAGATTCAACGTTAGTCTCTTCATACGAGTGGCATGGTGATGCATATATGGCAAGTGGAAGTAGCCAAAGGAACAGTCAAAGGCAAAGAGGTTGTAGTCATAGTCATGATTGTTCTCAAGATTGCAAGAATGCACATAGCAAGGGTCGGAGATGTTACATGAGAGACATTGAATGCTATCATTTTCATTCAAAAGGACACATTAAAAAGGATTTTTTTTTGTTGCAGAGAGAGAAGGCTAAAGCCATTGTCTTAAACCCTCAACCTCATATGAGCAATGTGAAGATGTAGAAGCTCAATGTCACTGAGTCTTCACATGTTAATGTTTTTCCTGACGTGTCACAACCGTCAAATGTACTAGTCTTCACTTCTAATTTGAGTCCAAAGGTGTTGTTATCTCTTGACAAATGATATGCCTACAATTGGATTATTGACTTCAATGCGAGTTTTCATGTTACCCCTCACACAAAGTGGTTCTCTGATTATTCTTTCTACACATGGTTCATTTGAGCTAGGTGATTCTTATCAACTTGAGATATGTGGCATTGGAGATGTGAAGTTGTGTACGCGTAATGGTACCAAGTTCATATTTCAAGGTATTAGACATGTGCCAAATCTAACTAAGAGCTTGGTTTTAGTAGGGCAACTTGATAATCTTGGATACACTACAATGTTTGGCAATGATTCTTGGATTATCATAAAAGGTAACTTGGTTATGCTCAAGGACAAAAGTAAAGCTCATTGCATTCTTTATATGTCTCTTCTATGAAAGAGAACTCTATCTATTTAGCCGAGTTTCCTTCTACTGAGTTGTGGCATAGCCGGCTTGGTCATATGAGTCAGAATGGAATGAAACGGTTACAATGTTTTGGCTATATCCCTGTGTTAATCTATTCATATTTCAGCTTTTGTGAGCATTGTATATCCAAAAGTAGACTAGAATTAACACTTTCCCATTGGATAGAAATTTAGGGAATCCTCTAGATTTGGTTCATAGTGATCCATGTGGAGATATACCATATAATGCTCTAAAAGGAGGGGGGGGGGGGGGGGGGGGGGGGGGGGGGCATTACATTTGTTGACTTTCATAAACGACTCTACTTGAATGGCATGGGTTTACCTTTTGAAGAGGAAAGATGAAGTCTAGTGTTTCTTTCGGAAGCTCGTAGCTATGGTCGAGAACCAGTCAGGCAAGAAGTTGAATGTTGCACGCACTAACAATGGAGGAGAATAGGTTTCCATTGATTTTAAGTCTATAGCAAAAGAGGAATTTGGTGGTATTTTACTACACCCTACACATCTGCTCAGATTGGAGTTGTTGAGCACATGAGTAGGACTATTCAAGAGGGTCACTTCCATGTTATTTATGGAAAATTTACCTAAAGACTTTTGCGGAGAAGCTGTTATAACAACGTTGCATATAATCAATTGGTCACCTAGTACCATTCAACTACAAGATACCATGGGGGATGTGACAAGCAAGAAGCCTAATTATGACAGATTATGTGTATTTGGGTGTGAGGCATTCTCACATGTGCCTAAAGAACTTAGAAAGAAGTTGTAACCCAAGTCACACAAATGCATCTTCATTGACTATTGTGCAGATGGATAGATGGGTTATCATCTCTAGCACCCAAAATCTCGGAGAGTTATTTGCAGTTGACAAGTGATCTTTAATGAATAAAATATGCATAGACAACCCATGAGTGAAAGAGGTTAAATACTGCAAAGTAAGATTGGAGGACGTAGCCTCAAGTCGAGTTATGCAAACAACTCAATCTACTAGCAATGTACATACCAATAGTAATGCTCCCTAGAGAGCTAGTTATGCTCCTTGGAGAGCAGAGTGCAACAGTCAGGCAATGAGGAGATCTACACATGTATCTCGTATCCCTGATTGGTTTCAACCAGGATTAGGCTTTCTATTGGTCATTGATTACAAAGAGCCTACCTGCTACCAAGAGGCTATTGATATTGAAGATAGTGTGAAGTGGAAGTAGGAAATCCAATCTCTGTATAACCTAATAATGGCAAAGGAGACTTGGAAACTAATAAAGTTTTGAGAGGGCAAACAAGCCTTGCCTTGAAAATGGGTGTTTAAGAAAAAATACATGAAAAAATATCCCTAGACTAAGTACAAGGCTAGATTGGTTGCTAAGGGTTTAAAGCAAAAGCAATGCATGTATTTCAGTGAGATTTGTCTCTAGTTGTTAAGATGACTACATTGCCTCTTATGCTTGGATTAGTTGCCACTAAGGACATGGAACTTGTCCAGATGAACGTGAAAACGGCATTCCTTCATGGGAATCTTGATTATGATGTCTACATGAAACAAGTAGAGGGTTTTGAAGTCAAACTTGAGAAGCCTATAAAGGCAAAACTGGGATGTAGATTGCATAAGACATTGTATGGCCTAAAACAAGGCTCAAGGCCACTAGTGGTACATGTAGTTTGATGAGTACATGCAATGCCATGGGTATGAAAGGAGACAAGAAGATAATTGCTCGTATACCCAGAAGCTGAATGATGATTCGCTTATGATCCTCTCACTCTGCAGCACCGTGCACTCTTCATATGTACGATCAGACAATGTATTGTTCATGATATGACCATATTGAAAACTAATTAGAGAGACTCAATTCAAGAGAGAATAATAGCACACTAATGATTCAATGCAAGAAAGGCATAAACTTGACATAAAAACTACTTCATTAGTTTATACAAAGGTGTATACACAAGCTCCTTTTATAGTCTCGAGCTAAGAATTAGAGTACACGCAATGGGTGACATCATAGGTAAGGTAACAAGGTAAATAATGGTTACGTTCATTATCCAAATAGAAGAAGTGACAAGGCTCTCCACATGAGCTCTTCACATGATGTACACATAAGATTTTTTCACACAACATTATGAAGTGGAAAGGGGTTTTCACACACACACACACACAAGGTGCAACATATCTCACAGGGATCTATTGAAGGTTGAGTTTGAGAGTGAATGAGAGAAGAGGGAATTAATCCCATATCTCATGTACTTGTCCCATGTCTCATACAAAAGGGGAGACTCATTTCTCAATGCCATCATCAAAATTTTCTTTCATTGAGTGCATTGCTTATATGGATTTTGTGATCACTCACTTAGCCTCAAGATTCACTTTATGAGTACAAGTTTTCCATCTTCAAATCTAATTGAATTGAGTTGAATTCTATGTCCCACATACAAATAATACTCTCTCTTTCCCTCTTTAATCATCATGCAAACAATGGTATCATAGCCACTTTATGTTAGGGTGTGTCTTTTAGAATAGGTGCTTGATTAGCTTACTGGTTCAATTAATTGTGGATAAGTTTTTTAACTTGAGCCATTGTCCTCATTAGATGGATTAATGGATAATTAAAATTAAATTTGCATTTAGCTAGCATTAAGCCTAATGTGAGTTTTGTACTTGTGATTCTTGGTTGAAGCTAAACCTAAAATCAACAATATATACACGAAGTATGGTGTAAGCCAACCTTTTACATCAACCATGAAGATGAGAACACAACTACTACAAGCTCTACTCCATGATAAGAGCTCTCTGTGATAGAGTCAAGTTGTCAAGGTAGGAAATTGAAAAAGGACATTTGATAAGGTCGAGACTCATGAGCCATCTAATGAGCAAAGTGTTATTCCCAAAGCTTCCTATTAAACTCTTTGCTAAAGGTCATAGCTAATAGGTTATTTTCAAACTAAAAAAATTGAGCTTTGTAACAGTGTCGGTCATTGTAGATAGGTGAGCATAAAAGTTAAGGTCTACTCTAATTTATTAGTGGAGCGCAATGATGATTTATCAAATACCTCTTCCACCTTGGAAAACTCATCATTCAAGGCCCTGTTAACCAAAATGTCTTTGCAGTATCTCTGCATCAATGGGAGCCTAGCCATTGAAGCCTCTTGATTTTACTAAACCAATTTTGGCTACACTCTTTCTTTCAAGTTATATCCACTTATGTAGCCTACTCAACCTTCTCTTTATGTACTTTATCATTGCCAAATCAATTTCCTTTAAGGTACAATACATATAAGGATCCCATGTATGTATACCAAGGGAACTTTTCTTGCTACATTTTTTTCACCTTGGTCATCCAAGTATTAGACTATAATCTAGAATATCCAACACGGTAATTAAATTCGTTAAATTAATTCGTTAAATTGTACCAATAAGCCAAGAAGCTCAAATTCATATGTTAATTAAATCACCAATTACAAATTCCACCTCAGTTGACTCTTAATAGCAAAGCAACTCTACAATACCAAACACCTTATACTTCCCTTGACAATGCAGCATATTGAAGAAAGACAAATAATAAATAATCTTCCTATTGGTGTCCAATTGCTTATCAACAACACTTTTCTTAGCTCGTGCAACCCTTTTGCAACAACAGTCGAGGATGAGATGTACGCCCTTTTAGCAAGGAGGAAGTTATGTAGTGATTTCACACACTACATAATAGTAGCAAGTTACAATTGTCAAAGTAAAGATCAGATTGGAGTAGAAATGTGAAAGCAATCTATAATTTCCGATTCTAGATTATATTTTCCATATAATTTCTACAAATGCAATGTGGTGCAATGTAAATCAGAATCATCAACAGTTTTGGGTTGTAAGAGAAACTCAATTATTGCATATTAAGTAATACGTGATTAGAGTGCTCATAAGGTTTGGGCATTGAGACATTGATTATGCAACCCTAAGTATAAAAGTCATTTTTGTGAAATATAAAGTTAGCTTCTGGAAAAGACGTAAACTTTGAGGTTGGCTACCCAGAGGTGAAGCTTTTTTATTTTAGGGTTAGACCCCTCGATCAATGCTCTTTAAGTTATTTAAGTTGGTAGGGGTTAGGTATTTAATTCTTAACCCTTTAGGCCTCTCACCTAAATCTCCTTGAAGTTTCAATTCCTATTGACGACTCAGCTATTTATCTTCAAGCTGGGTATGGCACATCGTCACTTTGTGACACCACCCTCTCTAAAATCCTTTGTCTTCCCACCTTCCTTTTTGAGATGGTCATACTGGTTCAAACGATTCAGGTGTCTTCACTTCTTTCCAAACATTGACTCACCTGAATCAAGACAATCCGAGGACGGGGAATCCTCGTCAGAATCGTCAAAATGTTTGCGATGCTTTCGAGATCTCTTCAAGGATATGCCATTATTGGTTCTTTCTTTTCTTGCTCTTTGAGAGTCTTTCTTCGATTCTGGTGCTTCTCGTATGTCCAGAGTCAGAGAGAGAAGAAATCTCCAAGCTATCAAAAGGTGAAGATGAACTAGGGTAATCCACAAAGCCTACATGCTTCTTGGATGTGATGGCTACCTCAAGACCCGGGGAATTCACTCTATATACAAAATGAGATGCCACCTGCGATCGGACAACTTTAATAAAACCCCTATATACGACACATAGTAGGGAATATGACCCCCCTTTCTACGCTTATATGACAAATAATGCAGAAAACTATCATATCCATATCTTACATATAAAATTTAGGTCTCACTTGATCTGACTAAGTAAAACTAGTCAAAGAACATGTAGCATCGTCACTGGCAACGTACTAAGGAGCCACTTCTATTGATAACTAGTAGATGTACGTTCAATGTGTCTCATTTTGACTTTCACATGATGTGCCCGTTCAGCCTGCACTCTAGCTACTCATCCAATTTTAACCCATCTAAATTAATAAAAAAACATGGTTATAAAGTTGTGTTAGGTTCTCCATGTAGATTTGCATCTATAAAACTCTTTATAGCTTTCATACCTCAACAAATGACCTATAATCACAAAACAAGTGATTGATACAAAACAGTGTTAGTTCTTGCATGTATCTTTGTAGCTATTGACTCACAAGTTCAAGGGCAGACTCTTTTGGGAAGCAGTAATTTTGAAACACAAGAACTTCTTCTCATTTTCCCCTTTTCTCACTTCTTTCCCCCGCAATATATGATACCCCCTCCCTTATTTTTTATCTTGGCAGATAAATTATTTGGGGCCTGCCCCTAACTTATACGCTTATGTAATTTGTCAAAAAACCCCTCCCTTGCACTTACGTGGTGCGGTAAGGTTTTCATAATGAATCCCGGCCCTGACCTCCCGGCCCTAACCTCGAGAGTAGATTTTGTTCCAAATAGCTAGAATTGTCCACTGCACAACTCTTTCAAGAGTTTTTCGTAGTCTTTCACTACTTTCTTGAGCAACCTTAACACAAGTTCATGATATATTTTAAGGGTTTCAATCAAGCCCCTCCGCCAAACCTTGATAAATTGGTAGGGTTAGGATTATAAACCCTCACCCTATTTATCCTTTGGGCCACTAGGCAAGAATTTGTAAGTTGGTGAAATTCATGATTCTTCCACTAGGGTATAGGCTCATCGATTGTATCATGTTACTTGTCCATGCGAGATCATTGATTTGTGACAACAAGAGCTGTTGAAAGCGCATCCTCATCATGAGAGAGTGGTAGGAGTAGTTGTTTTGGAACAAAGGAGTAAGCGCATTTCACTCTATACACAAAACGGTGAAACAAGTGTAACAAGAAAAGGGTGGAATAGGGCCCTCCCGTTCCTTGAACGCATAAGCCTCAGAAAGACGAAAATGGAACGCCATTCCATCCCCATGCAAAATCAAAACGAGAGATGGAACGGTACCCAAAACGGGTGGAATAACAAGTAGAACGCGGAGCACGTCAATGAGATGGCCTACCAACTCAAATTGCCCAACCATTGGCTCATCCACAATGCTTTTCATGTGAGCCTACTCAAGCCCTACAAAGGAGAGCCACCAAGTAAACCAATTATTGAAGACCCTCCTGAAGTTGAAGACGAATAAGAGGTGCTACAACCAGAAGCTATCCTTCGGCATGAAGACAAGGTACTACGACATGGTAAGATTATCAGACGGTATCTTATTAAGTTTAAAAATTATCCTTTTGAAGATGCTAGATGGATGCAAGGAATACACCTTAAGGATAGTATGAACCTTATCAATGCTTATAATTCTACATTAAAGTAAGCAAATGTATAAATTTCTTTTAAATGACCAATTTTTTTGTCTTATAAGACTAGTTCTCTTTTCTAATGTGCACAAATTTAACTAGTATGCATGCTTAGAATCATGTTTGTGATGACGACGTCTCTCAAACACCAAGTAGAATTTGTCACTATACTTTGGGAGAATGAAATGGACTAAAGAGCAGACATGCTTGCAGGAGGTATGTCTCCCAAGCACCAAATGGATTAGTCATCCATCTTGGAAAGATGTCGTAGGGTAAAAAGGGATCATCTACCCGCTAAGTAAGATTGACTAATGACAAGGCTTTATCTCTTCTACCTCATAAGTCGAAGACGACTATGATTTCAAGAGAGAGGTAATGTCATAAAAAATAATATCTAACCAACCCAAATGATTTTCTCATATTAAAATGATCACTTAATGTGGGAGAATAAATGGAAACAAGGGTTAAGATATTGAGATGTTCTTATAGATATATCTCAACATGGGGCCAATGGTGAAGGGGCCCAAATGAGAGATGGTCTATCAAAGATCGAGGCTAACCAATGGAGCATAAGACCTTAGGGTTAGCTTCATCGAATACCTCCAATAATCAGTGTAAAGTCCTTTGACCTTAGGTAAGCTAGGGTTGTGCTTTAGGTGGGAACCCGGCCCAAGCTTGAGGTGCTTGTCGTGCTTGATGACTAAGGTCCTTGAGGTGCTTGATGAATGAGGTGCTTGAGATGCTTGAGGTGCTTGATGATTGATATTCTTGAGGTGCTTGTCATGCCTGAGATGCTAGGGTTGTACTTGAGGTGAGAACCCAACCCAAGCCTGAGGAGCTTAAGGGCCAAGCTTGCGGTGGGAATCAAGGCCAAGGTTGAGTGGATTGAGGTGTACAAAATTCAAGATTCAATCCCTACAAGGAGGGGGCGAGCCCTACAAGAGGGGGGATGAGAGAGAACACCCACACACGCACACAAGGCATGCATGGTACAAAGAAAGCAAAAGGGACATTTGTCAAGTTCCTCCTCATGTTGCCCTCGTGGTGTGCATAAAGCCTATTGTTTGGATACCCAAGGGGTCCAATGTTAATTTAGGAGATTTAATTAATTTACTTTGCAGTTATCAAGTCCTCTCTCTCAAAAGGGAAAGGGGGACACTTGTCAAAAGGCTACCCTTGTTGCTTGTAATGCCCCTTGCTTGTGATTGGCTAGTCCAGGAGGGGTCCAATGAGTTTCAAGCATGAGCTACAAGGGGGGGTTGACCAAGAAAGCTAGGGGGTTGCTTAGGGGTATACTCACCCATACAAACTCACAAACACTCTCATTGTGTGCTATGAAAATCGCAAGAGCTCCATCTCCTTCTCCAAGCTACTTGAGATGTTGAGAGCCTACACCAACACTCTTGGCTATGAAATGCAAATCCAACCAAGATCCATGCTTCAATGCTTGAGCTTGCCATCTTCTCCATCTTCATTATATTCTATTATGTATGCTATCAAGAAGAGTTATGACAAGTGAGGAACTAACTCATTATCCTATGAAATGTTTCTTCTTCGTCTTCCCTACCCTCATTCCCTCCTACTAGCTCTCTCCACCTTCGAAGGTGTTTGAGGTCTTGGGACTAAGGCTTGGGATAGTTAAAGCTTTCTTCAAGTTTATGCTATGTGTGTGATGCATGAAGCTTTCCATCTTCATTGCATCACCTAGGTCACAAGGAACACAAAGATTGTATTGTAACAAGTCTCTCTTAATGGGAGAAATCATAATACAAATGCCTATTGAAGGGGGGGGCGGCTCCACATAAATCTGGTCCTCAAATGTTGTCATGTTCTCTAAATTCTCTCTCTTGCAAAAGTATTGATCATGCCAAGTTAACTAATCGCTATGATTATGTTGCTATCTTCAACATTGTGAGCATTAATCTACTTTGATAACATAAGTCTTGAGTAGATCGAGTATCGTAAGATTATCTATCTCACTTTGGCCATCCGTTTGTGGGTGATAGGCCAAAGAGAAATTCAATCTTGTTCCTAGATTTTCAAAGAGACCCTTTCAAAAATTACTAGTCATTCTAGGATCTCTATCTGACACGATGGATGTGGGTAATCCATGGTGCTTGAAAATCTGAGATATGAAGAGATGTCGTAGGGTAAAAAGGGATCCTCTACCCAAATAAAACAATGAAAACTACATTAAACATAGTGGGGACAATTCCATCAAGCAGCATTTCAGAAAATGAAACAATAATTTACCTATACGGGTCGTCATAAGAGTGCAAGCTCAAAAATCAAGGAAAAGACTGATTATTGAGGAACCTAAAATAGATGTGCCTAGTCCTACACCATTGGAGGTATCTGCATTATGGTCACTCTTTTGCGTCACTAAAGTGCATCTTTCAATAGCACTTTTGACTCGTTTTAGGTCGCAAAATGATCTTTTAAATGTGTTTCTCACATAGATTTTATTATGATGAGGAATATCTTATGCTTTGTTAGTCTGTCTTGATAACACCACAAAATCACATAGCATGATAACACCACAAAATCTTTCTGATAAACATACGCATGTAATTTTACATCCTTTCATCGTATGCTCTTAAATCTTAAAGAATACATGATCTTAAATTAATTTTGAAGAAATACAATGCACTTCAAAATTTTCTTAAACCTAGAAGAACTAGCATGAGTCCATGACTCCAGAAGTACACTAGATACCCTCCCTTTCCCCATCGGGCTAGCCATAGGGGTCGCCCTCAAGCAAAGAGAGCAGGAATAATTCAGCGGAGCAAAACAAAGAGATGGGCTGCTTCCAACCAAGATTGCACAATAAGAAAGGACATCATCAATACAATTCCTCTTGGACTTCACAACACAATATAAAAATAGCCAAAATGTAGCACATAACCACAAAGGTTTGCAAAATTTAAGATGACACTGTCACAAGAAGTTTTGGACAAATTCTCACACTATTTCCCACATTGTGACTTACCTCAACATCATGAGCTTCTGTGAGGGAGGCACCGCATACCTAGCTAGGTATGCGGTGCCTCTCGAGCATAAGCTCATGATGTTATGCATTGTATGGAAAACACTGACAAAGACTCGGTTTTCCTACATGAGAAAATTTCTAAATCTTCTTGTGTGTAGGTGCATTTGACATTATAGGAGTGCTTCACCTTTCATAGTTATGTTACTACCCACAAAAGTGTTACATCATATGGCATTTGTTTGGAAGGCTTCAAGGCTTGATTACCTGCAGCACGGGTGGTTGTCCCCTGAGACTTGCTGTCAATTGCTTTTTCTTGATCTCACAATTGATGGCACGAGACTTCTTCTAGCATAATCACTTTGGATGATTCTTCACTCGAGAATAATTTTTTTACTTGGATGCAGTAATTGAAACAAATAGTCATCATAGTAGGAAAAAAATAGAATTTCACTAAATTTCCTTCCATCTACTTTCACCGTAGCATCAGAGCACTCGACGCTTGAATATGGGATCTACTAATGGCTGAAATGATGCTATGAGACAGCAAAGTCGGTCTCACATATCAACCAAAAAAGAAAAAGAAAAAAAAAACAAGCCCTAACTAGCTCCCATGTGGTGTTGCAATTTAGGTGTCATTCAAGCCCTAATTATCTGTTATAAGAGATGGCCCAGCCACCTAGCCACAGTAGACCCTCGTCCTCGTCCTCGTCCTCTTCCTCTTCCTCCACCTTTGGATCACAGCTTTTAATCGATCATTCCTCTTTTTCTCCTGATCCGTCATGACATCTTCCTTTCTCCTGTTGGCCTCTACAGTTGAGCGAGCCTTCCTCTTGGCAGAGGCGAAGATCTGAGAGACGCACATTTCTAGGGTTTCATCGGAAGGTAAAGACTGGACGTGACACAGAAGAAGGTCGGCTACGGTTTCAATGAGACTGAAAGGCTCGTTCTTGTGTTGTTGAAGGAGGCGATCAAGCACCTTCGCTGTTGCTGCAAGGTGCACACACGTTCTCGCCATGTGCTTGCTTTGTAGAAACAGTCGCATTCCAGCCGAGGCTTCTTAGTTGCAACTAGTATAGCCGGCAGCTTCGCCGCCTCTCTCTCTCTCTCTCTCTCTCTCTCTCTCTCTCTCTCTCTCTCTCTCTCTCTGCGTCTCTCTCTGCGTCTCTCTCTCTCTCTCTCTCTCTCTCTCTCTCTCTCTCTCTCTCTCTCTCTCTCTCTCTCTCTCTCTCTCTCTCTCTCTCTTTGCGTCACTATGCTCCCGGAGCTGCAGGCCACACCCGTCGGTTGAAGGAGGATCTGACGCATGGCAGGGGGGAGCCAGAATTCCCTCCCCCTTTATCCTTAGTAGCTTGCACGACCCGCCTACCGGCGGGTCTCGCTCGCTTTTACTATGACACAAATTAAATTAATTTACTAATACTTGTTTACATGCTGTCAAATGCCGGTTTATTCCACTCCATGTTGGGTGCGAGAGAGAGAGAGAGAGAGAGAGAGAGAGAGAGAGAGAGAGAGAGAGAGAGAGAGAGAGAGAGAGAGAGAGAGAGAGAGAGAGAGAGAGAGAGAGATTACACAAAGCCACATCAATAAAGAGAGAGATTTCAAACCAAAAAAGATTTTGTAACTTTTCACTCAAAAAGATTTCAAAACTTACATCATTGCCAAAAAGGCTCTGGAATATTTCTACATAGCACTCTTAGTCGTGCTATTTCAACAGGATCAAGATATTCGCTGGAGCTCGACATACTTCTCTTAGAACTATTTTTTGGATCCAACTCAAGTAAATCTTGTAATGATGAATCAACCCAAGCTCTTGCTTTAAGACCATGAGCCTAATATTGAGAAAGAAATAGGCATCAAGCAACCTAATGTAATTTGTATCCAACTCTTCGTCTATATGTGACCCCCATGCAGTGCAATTGTGCGAGATCACTTCACATGCCCATTGCCATACCCACTCAGTAGGTAAAAAATTTTCTTCAAAGGCATCATAATAAGAGTTTTTACATTTGGGAAAAATATTCACAATTTCATGAGCCATTTTTTTGGCTGCAAGAAAATAGGACAACATTAGTGTTCAAACCTGAAAAGTGTGGAAAGAGAGAAAGAATTTAATATAAAAGTTCATTTCAATTCCCTCTCTCTCTCTCTCTCTCTCTCTCTCTCTCTCTCTCTCTCTCTCTCTCTCTCTCTCTCTCTCTCTCTCGTATATATATGATGCATTGGACACCCATATATCCCACTCACATCCAAACATGGTATCAGATTCACCAAATTGTAATAGTTTGGTCTCAATTATATTGTAGAGGACACCCATTATACCAGTGATGACACACACCCCACATCTATATCTAAGTAGCAACCCTATATTAAATATAACATCTCTTTTGTTTAAGCGCAGTGTTAACCCTCACGGCACACGGACACCCTATCACCTACGATGGACGCGTATTATGTATTTGGTAGAGTCAGGTACCGGGCTTGTCGGACCAATAGGGAAAGGTAGAGTGATCGCCGATGAGAGGCGCACTTTAACTTGGACATTCAAGGGATTAGTTGGTTAAGCATGGGCGCCCAAGTGTGAATGGGGTGAGCTCCTATAAAAGCCAACTAAACCTAATTTTTACTCATTCTCTCATTTGTGCAATTGAAGAGTGCTCTTGCTCCATCTCCATCTTCTTCTTCTTCACCTCCTTGTGTGTGTGTGTGAGAGAGAGAGAGAGAGGGAGAGTGTGTGTGCGATCGAGCATTACGAAGGCACGACGGCGGCGAAGCGGTTGAGCGCGGCACGACTGCAGCTTCTTCTTCATCGCGGCGAGGAATCCACCACGAAGGCGAGCGTAGAGCGGTGAGTGACACACCCTTTGTTTTCTTGAGCTTGCTAGTTTAGGCTTGTTGTGTGCTTGGAGCCGTTTGTGGCTCGCATACGGTGTATTGGCAAGTCCCTTGCTTCGACAGTGCGGCAAGGAGCGCACATTTTTGGCGCCGCTGCCGGGGATATGCCCTACACTAAGCTCGGTTAGCACTTTACGCTTCCTTGTGGTGCAATTTGTATCATAGGAAAGGCAGGGAAGGGGTGTGTGGAGATTTCTGTTTTTTGCGTTTTCTACATTTGCTGTCAAGTTTCAATTTCTGCTATTGTCTGCGTTTTTCAATTTCTGCAATTTCAAGTTCGGCGTTTTCAATTTCTGTCAATTTTCTGCAATTTCTGCGTTTTTTCTGCATTTTCTGCAATTTCCTGCAATTTCTGCGTTTTTCTGCATTTTCTGCAATTTCCTGCAATTTCTGCGTTTTTCTGCATCAACAAAAAAAAAAAAAAACTTTTTTTTTTCTCCCAAAAAAAAAAAGAAAAAAAAAATAAATTGAAAAATAAAATCGGAAATTAAAAACGCGAGCGAGTGGGCGGCGAAATTTTTCGAAAATAAAAAACGTGACTCTAAAAACGTACGGGTTGGTTTGTATAAAAGATAGATCGGGATCGGGATCATTTTCCCAAGCCCAGGCCCAGGCCCAGGCCCAGGCCCAGGCCCAGGCCTCAGTCCTATGATATATACTAGACTCACTCTTATATATATACCCTACTCCCTCAAGAGAGAATGAGAGCATGTGGGACAAGTCCTCCACTCTCCTCCTTTCTCTTCCCACTTGCACCCTTAGACTTTCTAGTTTGGGCCTAGTTCCCTACTGGAAATTGACAGTTTTAGGGATTCCGAGGGCATAGAGTGACCAAACGGAGGGCTGTAAAGCACGGCACGACCCTCTGACCGATACGCTCGTTTTGAGCTATCACACGACCCATTCCACGACACGCTCTAAAAAATCTAGCAAAAAAAACAAACAAAAAACACGTTAAAAACTAGTCACAAGGCCTCCTAGAGCAGCTTTTTGACACCTTAGGGTATCAAAAGCACATGCACTTACGCTCTGGACGAGTGTTAGAACACGAGCATATTGAGGGTGCCTCTGTTCATACGGACACCCATTACCCATCCACGATAAGCTCTAGACCCTCAGCGGGGACACAAGGTAGCACCACCCAAGACCCTAAAATAGCCGCTAGTGATTCCTCCTCCGACTCAGAAATCATGGAAGCATACCCTAACCAAAACACTGAGAGAGAAGGCCATGCACCTCCCGAAGCTCCACAGCCTAGTACTAGTATGTTTAGCCGTTTCATGGAAACATTAGGTAGAGCTACTCGCTCGGAACCTGATGCAAATGAAGCACACGAAGGGGGTGGGGAAGTGGACTCTCCTTTCACATCGCACCTGGACCCCACACCCCCAAAGAGTATCCATGTGGATATCCTACCAACTTCTTACCAAGAAGGCCCTGTTGAGTTGCCTCCTTCAGAAGTTCCCTCTAGAGTACCGTTGGTGGCAAGTAAAACCACGGGGAGCAACATTGCTTCTACCTCACAAGAAACCGTTAACACGTCGACTCTAGAAGGATTGTTCATTAATGATCATTGGACATATGACCTCCACACTGAGGTGTTGACGGATCTACACTCTGGCCACGCCTACCATGTAGGATGGATAGAGATTGTACAATCCACCTCTAGTGCCACGAGCATCGAAGATCAA
Source organism: Adiantum capillus-veneris (assembly GCF_014529385.1). Classification (NCBI taxonomy): domain Eukaryota; kingdom Viridiplantae; phylum Streptophyta; class Polypodiopsida; order Polypodiales; family Pteridaceae; genus Adiantum; species Adiantum capillus-veneris. The sequence goes on along the minus strand of NC_140931.1, from coordinate 139,381,362 downwards.
CAGAAAATGATCTGTAATGTTATCCATGGCATTATTCAATCAGAAAGGCAAAACCGAGGGGTAAATATACTCTCAACTGGCCCCATGAGATTTCTGGATACGAGCAAGGCTCAACAGCCTACTCTATCACAAATGGAGACTCCTCTAATGAGCCCCATGGACCCATCTTACGTCATTTCACCTGGGGTCTCTATGCAATCTGAGCCTCCGAGCGAAAACTTTAGCTTCCCTAACTTGGCTCAACCCTCTATTAAGGAAAACACAGTGCTCACTCCAGGGATAAGCCTGACAGAGAATGTACCGATGACATCTACGGTTAGCGCAGTGCCACTACCTAGTGTCGTAGTACCTAATATGGGGCCTCGACCATATGTGCCTCTATCCCCTTATGCACACATGGCCCCCACACCTCCAATTGTACCACTTGCTTATGCTCCTCGAGTGCCGCTCCCTAGCTCTTATCCGAGTGGACCTATGCCCGGTTATGTTCCATATCCTGCATCATCCACACATATGCCAAGACCGGTACCCGTTCCTCTCCCACATATGATTCCAAGAGTACCTCCACCGGCCCTACCTCCTCACATAGGTGACTTGGCAGCGTTTGCTCAAACCATAGGTCGATCTATCGCGGAAAATATGCGTCACGCATCTGATAGAGAGCCTAGAAGTAAGGCAGTACAAATTGCCAAACTCACGCAAAAATTCAATGGGGACGAAGATGCTAGGAAACACATTGAAGTGTTTGAACAAGTATGTGATTCCTTAGGGGAACACAACGAACTACATAAGTGCAATGCCTTAAGCTTGACATTAAGTGGGAAGGCTGGAGATTGGTATAGGACCCTAAGGGTGGACGAGAAAACAATCTACCCTACCCTTCGAAGGTTGTTTCTAAAAGAGTACATACGAGAAGGTGTGCTTTGGGGTGTAGCATCTCAGCTACAGAAGGCCGAACGTAAGGAAGGAGAGTCAGTAAGGGACTTCATTAGTCGTCTAAAGCACTTAAACTCTCGCTGCCCTGTAAATGAGCGCTTCAACAATAACCAACTGCTTGATCGATTCATTCGAGGGTTGAGGAATGAAGGAATCTATAATGGACTAGTGATTAGAGGTATCACAACCTGGGAAGATGTCACTGCCAATGCAATCCAATTAGAGGACAACTTGATGATAGCAGGCATGAGGGTGTCTACTAACACGAGATCCACTAGCTCACAAGCCATTGAGTATGAACCCATGACTGCAAAGCCCATTGCCAATGAGCCAAAGGTATTTGAGACATTCTTGACAGACCTCACCAAGGCAATCCAAGAGTCTCTTAAGGATAATCGACCCCCTCAAAATAGTCACATGTATCCAAGAAGGGAGCAACAATGGTGTTCCATTTGCTTAGGTCCACATAGCACTAGTGAGTGCCCTACGTTTAGAGTAAAATTTAATGGAGCTTGCAACGCATGTGGTAGGTATGGTCACCAAGCTAAGGATTGTTTAATGATAAAACGTATGATGGCAAATAGACCACCTGTAGCCTGGACGGATGCGCCTCGAGCTCCTGTATTGATGCCTGCTCCACCTGTTGAGCAACTACCGCAACACATGGTCCCTAGATCTCAAAATGTTGTACAAGCTACACTGCTACCACCTCCTGTGCTAGGACCGCAGCCCCCGCATCCAAGAGTCGCCCCTATGAACCAAGTGGGTTGCGAGCCATCAAATGCTTATCCAGATGGTTGTGAGGAGGAAATAGACACTAGTATTGCCTACGGACTTGATACATTGGAAGAGTGTCCTATATACTACATGGAAGATTGTTGGGGACAAGTCAAGCCGGTTTATCAAGCTGCTGCTCTCGCATCCAGAGGTCAAAATATCAACACCCAGGCTAGGAGGCCACCTCTTCAATGCTACGAGTGTGGTGGACCACATCGAGTAGCGGAGTGCCCTATTAGGCTGCAAAAGAATGCTGCACAGATGCAAGTGAATCAAGGGAGCACGTCTGCAATGCCAATACTCACATGTAATCGTTGTGGCATAGATCACTTGATTGCCCAATGCCCCTATAACCCAAATGCGCCTAAAATCACACCCCTGAATTTGGTCGAAATTGCTAGTGTGACATCACCAATACCACCCGTCGCACCCGCTTATGCGATTACACGGTCCATGCTTCAAGGGCCAGGACATATCCTCGAAGAGAGAGATACCGCGTCAGTTATCCAAGCAAAGAAAAAGAAGACACGAAGGAAGAAGTCGCAGAATACGGAAAATTCAAAGCCAAGTTCCAAAACAAACATAGGAACAGGAGATGACCCCGTGTATATGAATGACCTCGAGGATGATTCAGATTCAGTCGAGACAATGGAGACTAGAACCAATACCACAAAGGGAAAGACCGACAAAGAAAACCGTAACATGGAACCAAATGAAAACCGAATGAGAGAAAACCATAAAGAGCCTCTGAAAACACCACAAGTGTTTCCAAATCCAATCCAAGACCCCCAAGATAAACCGCAGGGGCAAAAAGGGAAGAATCGTAAAAAGAAGATTGGGACGTACCCAAACCCAGTAGACGAGATTAAGCAGGTGAAACATCTAAGAGGTTTAGTGGAGGAGACTCAAAGGAAACTAGAACCAGAACCCATGCAGGTCAAAATTCATGACACAGTGTTTCCCACGCAAGTTCATCCACCCCACATGAACCATAGACCGTTAGCCATATCTAGTATCATCCAAGAAGGGAGTGAGGACAGGACATCAGAAAGTGAGCATACACCCTTCTTGTTGGAAAGGATGTTTAACGAAGGAATACCTGATCCCATTGAGGAATATGAGATTCCATCCTCACCAGTTCCTAGTCAAGGACCTACACCCTGCAAAACGCCAATGAATGTTGCCAAACTAGTGGACTTCATGTCTTCTGAGGTCCGAACCACGATCATAGCAAAGCTGTATGGAGATCCTGAGTTATTCCTTGCACTTCGAGCATTCCTTAACGGAGAGCTACGAACGGGATTACCGCAGTTTGCGCAACCAAATAGGCCTGACTCGATTATGATTGATGAGGAAAATCATGTGCAATCACTTGACTTAGATGGACACGAGTCTGTGATCGAGGTACCCATTAACGAATTAGGGCAGTATTTTGAAGGCGACGAGTCTAATGCGACCCTACCCATCACTACCAAGGGATTAACTATAAAGGGAATTCTTGATGGTGGTGCGGGAGTTAGCATCGTTACAAAAGATTGTTGGGAATCCATGGGAAAACCCCGCCTCAGTGTTACTAACATTGTGGTAAAGATGGCAAATGGTACCATAGCCAAACCTATGGGGATGCTCAAGGATCTTAAGATCAAAGTTCTAGGACACAAGGTACGACATACGTTCATTGTAATGGATTTCTCTAAACACCTTATGTCATATGAAATGATTTTAGGACGACCATTCATGAGGGAAGCACAAATGGTTCACGATTGGTCTAAAAATCATGTCTATTTGCAATTCCAAGACTCTGTCCTTAGAGTGGATTTGGTGACTGGTAAGGTACACCCCTTAGGGAGTAAAACCATTATTGATCATCGCTCTGACACCACAGTTCACTCGGCCCCACTACAATATTGTTACACTTGTAAGAAGGATACAGACAATGGCCAAGATTCTCCTTACATGGATGTGTTACCGGGTATGACGGAATCAGACAATGTGGATTGGGTCCACCTAGCATCAACCATAGACACTTGGGGAAATAGGGGGACGACCTGGGTAACACCTGAGGGGGATGAAATGCCTATACCCTTAAATATGCTACAAGCAATGCATATCGCTTCCGACAAGACTCATCCTAATGTAACGAAGAAAACATACAAGTGGGTCCCTAAAACTTCTTTAGCGACCATAGCTAGTGCTAAAAAACAGAAGCCTTGTAAGAAACGTACCACTCACTCCAAGAAAAGTAAGAAAATGTTGCGATGGATCCCTAAACGACTATTGGAAGCCCAAGGCTACTATCAAGGAAATGATCAAATCTGGGTGCCAAAACGTAGATTGTGCTCTTACCTATCACCTGACCCAAGTGAGCCCAATCCCGTATCTCCAAAACGAATCAATGATCGTGGAAAGAAAAAAATCACAGAATGCTACACACCCGCTCCCGAGCTAGTTTGGGTACCAAAGAAAGAACGATTTGTTCCACCTAGCTCAGGAAGGGGGGAGTCCCATGAAGATTCTAGCTTCTCATGTAATACATCCATAGAGGTAAAAGCTTCTACACAGCCTCCATCTATAGTAGTGGACCTCAATGAAGCTACAAAAGAATCCACACCTCCCAGTGTTCAAGAATCACCTAATGAACCACTTCAAGTTCGATCATGGGAGAGTACCTTACCACCGTTGCAACTTGACAAGGCACCTAGGGTAATAGAAAACTACTGGCAAAAATCCTCACCTATTACCAACTGGAACAATTGGTTTCAAAGGGTGACAAGCTCATTTCAAACGGTATGATCTACCCAAGGAAGGGGGGAGTGTTTGTGGACAGTCCTCATTCACTTGTTTCCCTCTCAACCTTTTTCCCTGACCTCTCAATTCCGATCTTAGGGAATGTACATATAAACCTTTATACTCACAAAAAAACAAAAAAAAAGAGCAAGAGCAATTAGCAAACGAGTATGCACAATAAAAGTCAAAACATTGACTCAGACCTACACATGTCACATCTGGTACAGCGAAACAGAAACCTATGCCATGAAACACCTTCGATCCTCATCAATTGAGTGATGGAGGGTAGGTAAGATTAGTACGATAGGAGTGTTTCTGTTTTAGAGTTGAGTGATTAGAAAAGTTCTCTTTTCCCACTGATGTTCCTCCTAGAGGTATTGTTTGTGTTTCATAGTGTGTACAGGAGCGTGTTGCTATTGATAGGATTTGGACCTTCATGGAACCTTCAAATCAAGCGCGACCATCAACACAAACAGGTGTTTCTTGTCCATTAGCATTGCCCTTATCTTTTTTGCATCCATGTTTGTCTGCTTTGATTGTGATTGGTAGCATACTATTCAGCGCATTGGCTTAGTATCCAACATTTAATTCAATGTAGTGTTTTGTCATAATCACTTGTTTAGGTGTAAAAATCAAGCAGTCCGACTAAGCTAGTTTGACCAAGCTAGGTATTAGAAATCTTCTCTTAATACCATGGGGAATGCCTTCCTAATAATCAATGGTTACTTAGGTTCTTAATCCGATTTAGGCAGCATTGTATGAAATGTACTAGGGCTTTCTAGTGGGCTTAACCCTAGTGACCTTTAGCTTAAGTATTATAAAGGGAGTTTACTAATGTGATGAGCCTGGGGAGGGTATCAGTGTTATATGACCCCCCAAAGTTACAAAATTAAAATGATGAAAATGAACAAACAAAAAATCAAAGTGCCACAATGTAAAATTTTAAGCTGGAAGAGAAATCTCAGCTTGATTTGGTACTTCACTCACATGTATTGCCTATGGTACTAGAGCCCTAGAGGTTCCCAGTGTGGGCGCTTTTCCTTGAAAAGCAAAAAACCCAAGGCATACAAAATAAGCACACACATCATAATTGAATCAATGTGAAAAGACCTTGGGGGGTCAAAGAAAAAGTAATCAGTCAGGTGATGATTTCATGAGAAATTCCTTTTATGGTAGCTTAACTACAAGGTTTTCTAGATATAGCCTCTAGTCAGCCCTTGAACATGAATACTTGGCTCTCGCGATTAAACAACTTAATTGACCACAGAAAGTTAAGAAGCTTTCCCATGGTATTAATATTCGATCTCTAGTGCTTTTCGACCGTCAAATTAGTGACCCCAGACTTGTTTAATTTTTTGCCTTTACATCTGTTTATGCATTTGATTACATTGCAATTTAATGTTCATTGCTAACAAATTGTTTGAAATTCTTTGACCAATCAATGTGTCTACCTAAAACTGCATATGCTTTTTAAGAGAATGCCATTACTGTGCCAATGTTGTTTGATTTTGCAGTGACTGAAGAAGGCTAAGGACATTCATCTCAAATGCTCTTCCACCTCGACGACCCAGCTTCAACTCAATAGCTTCCGAGGACGGAATCTACATCAGGAAGGGGGGCATGTTAACCCTCACGGCACACGGACACCCTATCACCTACGATGGACGCGTATTATGTATTTGGTAGAGTCAGGTACCGGGCTTGTCGGACCAATAGGGAAAGGTAGAGTGATCGCCGATGAGAGGCGCACTTTAACTTGGACATTCAAGGGATTAGTTGGTTAAGCATGGGCGCCCAAGTGTGAATGGGGTGAGCTCCTATAAAAGCCAACTAAACCTAATTTTTACTCATTCTCTCATTTGTGCAATTGAAGAGTGCTCTTGCTCCATCTCCATCTTCTTCTTCTTCACCTCCTTGTGTGTGTGTGTGAGAGAGAGAGAGAGAGAGAGGGAGAGTGTGTGTGCGATCGAGCATTACGAAGGCACGACGGCGGCGAAGCGGTTGAGCGCGGCACGACTGCAGCTTCTTCTTCATCGCGGCGAGGAATCCACCACGAAGGCGAGCGTAGAGCGGTGAGTGACACACCCTTTGTTTTCTTGAGCTTGCTAGTTTAGGCTTGTTGTGTGCTTGGAGCCGTTTGTGGCTCGCATACGGTGTATTGGCAAGTCCCTTGCTTCGACAGTGCGGCAAGGAGCGCACACGCAGACATGGTATCAAATTTACCAGTATGCAACGGTTATGTTGCATTGGCAACCATACAATAGGTGATCATACATACCCCACACAACTATACATGGTATCAAATTCACCATAGTGTACTCGGGCTACTCTCTCTTTGGGTTTTTATAATCTCTCTCTTTTGGATAGCACACACCCCACATAATTCCTGTTAGTAGCAACCCTAGATTCATTTTAGGGTCTTTGTTTGTTATACGCAGACATGGTATCAGATTTACCCTAGATTCATTTTAAGGTCTTTTTTTGTTATACGCAGACATGGTATCAGATTTAGTGGATTCACCAAATTGTAATAGTTTGGTCTCGATTATATTGTAGAGGACACCCATTATACCAGTGATGCTGATGACACACACCCGACATAGTTCCAATAAGTAGCAACCCTATATTAAATATAGCATCTCTTTTGTTTAAGCGCAGACATGGTATGGTATCAGATTCACCATAGTGTACTCAGGCTGCTCTCTCTTTGGTTTTTTATCATCTCTCTCTTTTGGATGACACACACCCCACATAATTCTTGTCACTACCAACCCTATATTTATTTTAGGGTCTCTGTTTGTTATACGCACACATGGTATCAGATTTACCCTAGATTCATTCTAGGGTCTTTTTTTGTTATACGCAGACATGGTATAAGATTTAGTGGATTCATCAAATTGTCATAGTTTGGTCCTTTTTTGTTCGCAAGACGTTAATATATCATTTCATTTCTCTCTCTCTCACAGATTCACCATAGTGTAACGGTTTGCATTCTCTTTGGTTTTCAGTATCAATGATGACACACACCCCACATATTTCCTGCTAGTAGGAACCCTAGATCCATTTTAGGGTCTCTTTTTGTTCCATGAAGACACGGTAATAGATTTTCCAGGTTAATTGTAACACGTTAATATATCATTTCATATCTCTCTCTCTCTCTCTCTCTCTCTCTCTCTCTCTCTCTCTCTCTCTCTCTCTCTCTCACGACACTGGGCACACATTGTATCAGTCATCACACATACCCCACACAATACCATACATGGTTTATGATTCACCAGTTTGAAATGGTTTGGTCACCTAGGGCGTAACACCGACTTCTTCAAAATGTTAATATATCAATTCATTGTTTTCTCTCTTTCTTAATAATTTTTAATCTCTATTTTCAATTCTCTCTCTCTCTCTCTCTCTCTCTCTCTCTCTCTCTCTCTCTCTCTCTCTCTCTCTCTCTCTCTCTCTCTCTCTCTCTCTCTCTCTCTCTCTCTCTCTCTCTCTCTCTCTGGTTGCGCCATTGTGTAGCCTGCATCTTGTCACAGCCTCTGCCGCCCCCCTGCCACCCTTCTCCCATTTCCTCTCGGCTGTCCTCACCACCTGCCCCTTCCCCCCCTCTTGCCACCCCGAAACCTGCCACCCCCGCTCCTACTGTCTCTATCCCCACTCCCGGCACTCTCTCTCTCTCTCTGGCTGCGCAATGAATACATGTGGAACAGGCTGGTGCAATGACGGCGCTGGCGGATGGTGCAGTGATCCAGGCGGCTGGTGCAATGACGGTGTCATGCAGTTGGGTTCCTAGACCATGTTGTATCCCATGTGACAACATGTGCCAAATTGAACCCTACAAGTAGGTTCGTAACAGCATAAAACAGAAAGATAGATTGGACACTTGGCCCAAAATACTTTGTGCCAACATACCTTTGGCATGGCCCTGTAACATTCAAGCGTACTTAGACGTCTTGAAAAACCAAGCAAAGCATACTAAAACTGGAATAACACCAAATCAATAGTGTAACATCCCCAACCCGCCTATACCAAGATCGGGATGGGATCCTTGACAGGTCTCTAGGCCTTATACAAATCGGAATCTCTAAACAAGAAAAATTTAAGTAATAGACCTTTACCATTGACAATGGCTTGGGTCTATAGCCTTAGAAGCAGACCTAGTCCTGTCTCGCAGCGGAAACGGAACAACCTTTTAAAAGTCCAATAACTATTTCGGCCCTATATCTTCCACAAATTGGACTAAGGTATCCTCAACCAACGCTTTTTTCCCCCTAACATATGTGAGGGCACAGCCGCTGGTAGATTCCTCTTCCGATTCAAGAAGTTTTCTAAACGTTTTAGTGCGCAGGGATGGATAGTTACCTGACGAATCAGGTCCACCCGTCCATGATTGACAACCTTAGTCAATCCCCACTTACCACCCCGCACTCACACATGATTTGTTTATCTTACTATCACATTGTTTTAAACATTTAAAATAATGGTTTCTTTTAACGTTTCATCACAATAATTTCTTGAAGACAGCATTGAAAGCATTCCTTTAGAAAACAGACATCTTTAAACTTAAGACAGGGTACTGTCAATCAAAACATTGTCTATAATAATCATGACCAGTACTCTTCTTGTCTCAAGACCACCTAAGGGTGAAAAATGGCACCCATTCCTTATTCAAATCCGGAGTGGATAAACCCCCACCCAAGGTTCCGGGTGCCCATACACCAAACCAGTTGCCCATACAACCGGGCGGCTCCCCTAGGATAAAAACGGTATCCTAACTTATGCAGAAACATCAAGACATGACACGGAGTAGAAACTCATCGTTCATGGGGGTAACCGACTTAACTGTGGCTAGAAAGCCAATCATTATCATCAAAATATTCCAAGGAGTCAGAGGTGTCTTGAGACAAGTTGTCTTAAGGATGATCAAAAATATCTTTCCTAATTCAACCAGTTTTAACCCAAACAATTCTTTCCTATACTATAAACAAATGCACGCTGGAAGTTACCTTCCGTTTTCAGCCAGTTTATCCTTCTTACGTATGCAGTGCTAACTTATAAAAGAACTTAAACTAATTAAAGACTTAATTGAATAATGGGAAACCCACCTGGGATTGATTGGCCATCTGTTGCTACACTGGCGCCTGAAGACTCTCCTCCGTAGGCCTACTACTAGGCCTGGCTTCGTCGTCGTGCGACGCTCTAGTTTGTTTTGGAGCTACTTCCTCATCATCAGATGTAGGATTTGCTCGGGTTCTTTTTGATGCCATAACTTCTTATCCTTATAAAAAGGACGTCTAATCATTAGGTAAATAATTCAAAATCTAAACTTTACCTTTGTATTCAACCGTAACCCATCCAAGGTTAAATTTATAGTCTTAATTGATAAATTCTTGACCTAGTAATTTCTTATTTGTCTATATAAGCATGATAACTTCTTCCACCGCTTCCCTAAGGGTTTTCTAAGCTCTCCTAACTTTCTTATAATTTTCTATATCTTTTTCCTAATTTTCCTATCAACTTTTAAGCTAATAATTTACTTATTTTGAGCTTAATATTTATTGTATTTAATTTATCTTAAAGATTTCATTTCCTTAACTTGATATCATAGATTTATACTTACTATAATTTTTCTAAAAACTTTTAACCACAAAGTCTATTTATTTTAATTAATAATTTGTTAAAAATAGGACTCTTGGTCAATTATAATTTACTAACCTCACTAATTAACTATGGTGTAATTACCACAAGTAGATACGGATATTTTTGACCTCTAGTAATTATCTTTTTATTTTCCAACTTAGTTATATAATTTCCATCTTCAATTTTCAATTAAATTTAGGATAATCTGACTTAAATAAATATTTATACTACTTTTTTAATGTTGACATATTTATCACGGACTCTTTATTATGTAAACTAATTGTGAAAAATAGAATGTAATCATATAGCATGATTTACTAATTTCCCTCTTGAAATTTCCAAAAAATATTAGTATATTTTGACTTAGATAAATATCTATACTACTTTTCTAACCTTGGCATAATTATCACGGCCTCTTTAATCTATAATACAGCTCTGATAAATAGCATGTAATCATATAGCATGATTTACTAAATTTCCTCTTTAGTTTTTAGCTAAAAATAGTGTAATTTGACTTAGATAAATATCTACACTACTTTTCTAACCTTCGCATAATTATCACGGCCTCTTGACCCTATAATAAAGCTCCTAAAAATAGCATGTAATTATAACACATCATTTACTAATTTTCCCCTTTTCTTTTTCGCTAGAAACATTATAATTTGACTTAAATAAATATCTATACTATTTTTCTAACCTTGGCATAATTATCACGGCCTCTTGACCCTATAATACAGCTCTGATAAATAGCATGTAATTATAGTGCACGATTTACTAATTTCCCCCTTTAATTTACCCCTAAACACAGCGTAATTCCACTAAGATAATTAGTTAAACTAATTTTCTAAGCTTCTACTAATTATCACAGGTTTTGACACACCTAATTAACCACTGATAAATATATCAGAGCATTTTAATTTCATTTACTAATTTCCCCTATTTAATTTGCTCAAAAATTAGTGTATTTTAGCTAAACTTCTTTTCTGAGCTTCTTCTAATTATCATAGGTTCTTCTACACCTACTTAACCACTGATAAATATATCACATCATTTGAATTCCATTTACTAATTTTCCCTTTTTAATTTTCTCAAAAAATAAAGTAATTCTACCTAATTAATTAGCTAAATTCATTATTTGAGCTTTTCCTAATTATCACGGGTTTCTTAACACCTAATTAGCCACTTGAATTCTATTTACTAATTTTCCCTATTTAAATTGCTCAAAAAATAAGGTATTTTAGCTAAAGTAATTAGCTAAACTAATTTCCTGATCTTCTCCTAATTATCACAGGTTTTTGAACACCTAATTAACCACTGATAATTATAGCACAGCATTTGAATTTCATTTACTAATTTCCCCTATTTAATTTACTCAAAAAATAGAGTATTTCTGCTAACTTAATTATCTAAACTAATTTTCCGAGCTTCTCCTAATTATCACGGTTTTTTGCACACCTAATTAACTACTTATAAATATATCACAACGTTTGAAATCCATTTACTAATTTCCCCTATTTAAATGACTCAAAAAATAGAGTAATTTTGTCTAATTAATTAGCTAGATTAATTATCTCAGCTTCTCCTAATTACCATGGGTTTCTTAACACCTAATTAACCATTGATAAATATATCACAGAAATTGAAATCAATTTACTAATTTTCCCTATTTAAATTTCTCAAAAAACAGAGTAATTCTGCCTAAGTAATTATCTAAATTAATTATTTGAGCTTCCCCTAATTATCATGGGTTCTTTAACACCTAATTAACCACTAATAAATATATCAAAGTAATTGAATTCAATTTACTAATTTCCTCTATTTAAATTTCTCAAAAAATAGAGCATTTCTGCTAAAGAAATTAGCTAGATTAATTTTCGGAGCTGCTCCTAATTATCACAGGTTTTTTTACACCTAGTTAACCCCTTATAATTATATCATAGCATTTGAAATCTATTTACTAATTTTTCCTATTTAAATTATTCAAAAAATAGGGTATTTCAGCTAACTTAATTAGCTAGATTAATTTTCTGAGATTCTCCTAATTATCACGGGTTGTTGAACACCTAATCAACCACTGATAAATATATCACAACATTTGAAATCATTTTACTAATTTCCCCTATTTAAATTGTTCAGAAAACAGCGTATTTCTGCTAAAATAATTAGCTAGATTAACTTTCTGAGCTTTTCCTAATTATCACAGGTTCTTAAACACCTAATTAACCACTTATAATTATATCACCTCATTTGAAATTCATTTACTTATTTCCCCTATTAAAATTGTTCAAAAAACAGAGCCTCATTTGAAATTCATTTACTTATTTCCCCTATTAAAATTGTTCAAAAAATAGAGTAATTATGCCTAATTAATTAGGAAAACTTCTCAGAAAATTATAGGATAATTTTCCTAGATTAATAACTGTCTAATGCATCTCTGATAAATAATTCAACTTAATCTAATCCTAATTAATATTTTTACCATTAATTCATGGTTAATTTGGCTAATTTCCGCCTGAATATGATAGGATAAATAATCAGCTTAGTATTACTAAGCTTAATTATAATAATCAGCAGAGATTAATTAATTTAAAGAGGTTTAAGGAGCATGCATAGGCTTAATCTTTGATTTATTAGCAATTTATCTTAATCTAACCTTGCTAATTAAGAAGGATTAGGTTAATTACCGTTAGGGTTAATCAATTAGAGATTAAACTCTAATGATTTCTGCGTAGTGTTCTCTCTAGATGAGAGAGAGAGTAGCAAGGCTCCGAGTCTGTCCAAAATGTGAAGCTAGGGGTCCTATTTATAGTTTTCTGGCACTCTTAAGCTCTCACGGGCTTAAAAAAGCAGTTGCTTGAAGTTCAAGCAGCCCCCTACACGTCAAAAAATGACCCCTGCTGCTAAATGAGTCCCTGGCAGGTCAGTGATGACCCTCCCATTGCCTGACAGCTTTTAAAATGTCAATTTTGCTATAATTTGACCTATTTTTGCTTAATTGATAAATATCTTGTAAATATCTGGGAGACCTTTAATAAAGTCTATGCATAGATGATTACTGTAACCCTTCAATTTTTCTATTTTACTCAATTCACAGTGTAAACTTCCAGGGGTCATAACTATGCCAGTTTTTATCGGAATTCAATTCTGAAAATTTCTAGCCCGGGGTTGGCTGTGCTTAAGATTCCAAAAATACCAATATTTGCCATGGTCGGACAATTCTACATTGCTTTTTCAATAATCATATCAGTTTGATTAAGCTTTATACAACCTTTAAGGTTTCAGAAACTGGAAACCTTACAAATAGATGCCTACCTGGAGATTTGAACGTATTGTACACTTACCTGTATTCAAATGGAGAGGAGCACGTCCCCTACCTGAAAGAACCAACAGCATTGCACTGGGAACCCTGGGTGCTCCCTTTGCAATCCAAGCCCTTGGATGAGAAGCTACGTTGGCCAACCCCTTGGTAAGATTCGTTGTAGAAACTGCTCAACTAGCAGATAATGGTAACCAACATAGTCAACCATGTACAGAATGATTGGAATCAACTTGAAAAGTGTCTCCGTACGCTACCGCGTGTGGTAGATTGTGAAATTCTTTCCTTGAAAGTATAACTGGGAGAGATCAACTGTGATCCTCAATGCAGATCAAATTGTGATCCTTAATGCCTATGGGGTGATGTAGTAATCACCCGCCGGGTCTTATCCCAAAACACTGTGTCCATAGGCACTCCGTAGTGCTATAGAGAGAGCAGGAGACCCACACAAGTGAACTATCGAGCTCTTATGGACATCCATGCTGTCGTAACTGATATCTGCATCTATACTTTCTTGTAGAGATCAGCTACTGTGAGTTGAAGATTATAAAAAATGCAACTTGAGTGTCACACTGAAAACATGTAGTGCAAAGATGACACCCTAAACATCCATAATGACAAAACTCTTGCTTGTCCATTAACGTCGATGTCTACTTCCTTGGGTAGATCGTGAAAACAATCATCCAAACAATGCCAATAGTTGGGTCTTACCCTTGGCCTGACAATGGCTCTTACCTTGTTTGGATCATAGCCCTTATGCAAAATAGTGTACGATTGACGAACCTATGAAGACTAATTTGAGTAGCATCTTAGCCATGTGCTAGCTGTGAGTTAGAGCACCTCAGCGCAAGCTAACTCACGAGCAAAACATGTATGAAAAGCTTCTTAGAAGATTTTCAGTTTTTCCTTAGAGAGAGAGATCAAGAACGAAAAGAAGAGCATGATGGCTTAGGAACTTTCCTTAAGTTTTCAGAGTGTGTGCCCAAGTTATGTGTTCTTACACATCTTATGCCTGACTTGCAGCATATCGTATAAGCATTCCCACTTTTTTGGTATGACTGTCTCATCGAGAAAGGTAATAGAAAAACACAAAACGCAGTCCGATCCACCAGCCTTACCGGGGTCGTGATTCTCCTTGACAGAGTTGGAATTGTGATAGCGGAAGTGGAATGCATGAAGCGGTAGAATTGAATCCATAGCCCTAGCATGCCTTGCATGCAGAATTGTAAGCCCTTGTGGAGAGTGATGGCCTCCAGTGTGAGAACCAAAACTATAAATGCCTTGCACAGTGTAGACTGGTAGGGATTTTTAAGTGCCTTGCACAGTTTTAGACTGGTAGGGATGCAGTGAGCTGTGATTTCCTATTTTGCCAGTTCCGTGAATCCTTGTTTCATTTAAAATTGCCAGAGCACTTTGCTTTGCACAACGACAGTAATTGCCAAGTAAAGTGTAAACAGGAAAAAACTTAAACTTGGCTAACCTGGTCGTTGCTGTAACCAGTTGTCATGAAACGTGGAAGGAAAAACTCGTTCCAAAACGGCTTATAGCTGGTACATAATGAAATAACCTGCAATATGAATTAACCTGCAAACACATTGCCTATTTCTTCGCAATTTTGTATGGTCAAACCATATGCCAAACGTGCGAAGTCTCAATACGAAATTGAGCAATTATAAAAGCCGTGCTTCACATAAATACTTCTATGCCCATAGCGTAGAGATATGCTTGCCAATTTACCGAGCAAAAGAAAGTCGACGTTGTTGAGCATTTACTGATAATCGGCCTTGTTGAATTAGCCCCATGTACTAAAGGCAGAAAAACTTTCAAAATATGTACTGTGTACCTGCTTGGCTTGATTACGTTGTCTTTGGGATATATGTAAATATTGTCCCTGACATATATGTAGATATGGAGCCCTCCTTCCGAAAT
The DNA here is from genome assembly GCF_014529385.1 of Adiantum capillus-veneris. Taxonomy (NCBI): domain Eukaryota; kingdom Viridiplantae; phylum Streptophyta; class Polypodiopsida; order Polypodiales; family Pteridaceae; genus Adiantum; species Adiantum capillus-veneris. The sequence continues at coordinate 139,365,980 of NC_140931.1, read as the reverse complement.
CCTTGCTTCCCCCAAGTCAGCGACCATGCCCGGTCTTGCCCTTACTCGCTAGGTAACTTTGCCTTGGTGGAGCCTTGTTCGTTGTGAAAACATGATGGAAGTACCATCGTGCAGCTTATGATGGTGGTATATCGAAAGTAATTCCCACCACTCTGTGGCTTTGTCGAGCAAAATGTCGTACCCAAGGCATATAAATATTTACCTTAAGGGCACAAAGAAAACGTAAATGAAGAAAATAAAAATAAAAAGAATTAGTCGGCCATGCCAACATCTGTACCATACCCATTGCAGGCATTGCATGTACTTTCCTGAATGCAATTGAATAACAGTACCAATTGGTAGCGACCAATTGAATAACAGTACCAATTGGTAGCGACCTCGAAACCGTTAACCATTCGTTAACCATTCGTGCATGTGTTTCCTGAAAACTTTAGTCAAATACAAAATTTGTAAACTTTATTGAGATCCGTACCTCCCTTGCATGTCAATTCCAATCCTATGACATGCATCGTATGCAATCCTTGAACGTGCTAGTCGCCGATTATATGATTTGACGAACCGGCAATCGTTCAAACTATTGCCGCCAATTCTCCGATCGAGAATTTTTTGTTTTCAGAAATGGCAGAGCTTCTAAAAAACGCCCGGAACTGTAGGGCTGCACATCTTTCCCCGTTGGAGTGAGGGTACGAGCAGATGAGTCTTGGCTTGGTAGTACTGCGGGACCAACACCCTATGTGGTCCAAAGGGGGTGGCCTAGTGTGTATGGCCAACCTCTTAGGGAATTGTTAAAAAAAATTTTAAAAAAATACTCAAAGTCTCTGCTGCAGACCCTCAGCACTAAAGGGCACGGGGCATTAAATGAAGCCCCAGAGGTGGGATCTACGGCTGAGAAGCTCGGGCACAAAAGCAGAGGCGCGCAGGGTCGTAGGATGCACCAGAAGTAAACTAGGACGCCGAAAAGTAAACTTGGACATGGGCACACCTGTCCACGTTGACTTATCATGCGTTTGTTGCCCACCATGGTCAACATATGCGCATGGGGGGTTGGATAAGCCATGCGCCTTGCCCAGCGCCCACCCGGGTTCGAATCGTGCGAGCAGCACCCCACGCCCCATTTTTTTGAGCCCTCAAATCTCCTTGAGATTCGTGCGCGCACCCTCAGCCGTAGATCCCATCTCTTTGCTCTCGTGCCCTTTAGTGCTGAGGGCTGCAGACCTCGGTCGCCTGCGCGAGCAAGGAAGGAGAGTTAGCGCGCAACGAGGTTTGCCCTTAGGGCTGCTGCAGAAACGAAAAACGTCCGGCTTGTCGGCGCGCTCCCTTCAAGCTCCATCTTGTAGGGTTTGGCCGTCGTCAAAAACTTGCCCCTTCCCGACTTAGGGTTGCTACCCACGGTGCTGAGAGCTTCGACTCTTCCTCCCCGGCTTGGGACAGTGGCATGCAATCTTCGCCTTGCTTCTTGCATGCAACATGCAAACAACCAAAGCAAGTGCTACTTTCCCTTTTCTCTCACCAAGCTTTGATACCAATGTAAGGCCTAGGGAACTGAGACTTAGGATCCTCCTCCCTACCGCCCTTTATATAGGCCTAGCTCCTAGCTCTTGCCCTAAGCGGATCCCCATTCCACACTGGTCCAGTCCACGCCCTTGGCCTAGGTCCGTGACCCCCTAGGTTGGGCCTTGCCCCGTAGGACCCTTGTCCTGACAGTTGCAGCCCCCCTCCCCCCCCCCCCCCCCCCCCCGCCTGTTGTGGTCACGCAGATTGATGAGAAAGTAGAGCCGAAAACAGCCACAGAAGATCTCGGACCTATATTAGAGGAAACGGGAGGCCGTGGGTTGGCGAGCTCCCAGCACATAGAGCTCCCACCCCTCCTCCCATTGCCTCGCCCATGTCCTCACCGCTTGCCCCTTCCCCCCCTCTTGCCACCCCGACCCCTGCCACCGCTTCTCCCCTAGCGCCTCACTCACACACACACACACACCACTGTTGTTCACCTGCATGCACCTGGCGATGGAGCTCTCTCTCTCTCTCTCTCTCTCTCTCTCTCTCTCTCTCTCTCTCTCTCTCTCTCTCTCTCTCTCTCTCTCTCTCTCTCTGAGGTTCTCACAGAGATGGCTATGGCTCTCTCTCTCAGAGCTTCTCACTCACTGGCGATGGAAGTTCATGGAACTCACTCTCTCTCTCTCTCTCTCTCTCTCTCTCTCTCTCTCTCTCTCTCTCTCTCTCTCTCTCTCTCTCTCTCTCTCTCTCTCTCTCTCTCTCTCTCTCGTCAAAGTGACCGCGAGGCCGCGAGGGAACTATTATCTTGGCTGGAACTGGCTGGAGCAGCGAAGCCTTGAATCTTGTGGGCTCCAATCATTTAACGGGGGCGAGCGGCTAGAGAAGGCTCTGACGACGGCGGCCGATTTCTTTTTGTAGTGTAGCCTTCAAGTCGCAGCTCTCGACACGTGTAAAGGGCTCCCCCTTCCGCCATATTATGTTAGTAGAAGTATAGAGTACAGACAAGCTTTAGTGGTTTTCCTTAAATCTACACTGCTGGTCCTGGCCTTTAAAAATAGAGAACGTACCCACAAGAAGTTTTGGACAAATTCTCACAACATTGTGACTTACCCCAACATCATGAGCTTCTGTGAGGGAGGCCTCGCATACCTAGCTAGGTACGATTGCGGGCAAAGGACCGCCGGCCCCCCCACCGTGCCGGCGGTCCCCTGCCCCCAATCGTACCTAGCTAGGTATGCGGTGCCTCTCGAGCAGAAGCTCGTGATGTTATGCAATGTATGAAAACATTGAGAAAGACTCAGTTTTCCTACATGAGAAAATTTCTAAGTCCTCCCTCTCTCTCTCTCTCTCTCTCTCTCTCTCTCTCTCTCTCTCTCTCTCTCTCAAGTGTGGTAGATTGGTTATGCCATTTCCCTCTTCAATAACACCTCTTGAGTTCAACTCTCGTTGGATACATCTTTGAGGTCTCTTGGGATAGTTTCCTACGACGTTAAAATCTCTCTCTCTCTCTCTCTCTCTCTCTCTCTCTCTCTCTCTCTCTCTCGCAAGTGGTCCTCATATTTCCCAGAAGAAGTTGGAGTTCGAGGTCACAAACATCTTGCTTCTCATCACTAATGAGCTTTTTCAACAAACATCTTGCTTCTCATACGCTACATTGAGAAAGCCTTACACTCTCCGTAGTGATCATCACTGTCTTGAGGCCTACAACCTTTAATTTTAGACCCTCAAGGGCATGCATTCGGTTGGGAAGGGAAAATATAACGGGATATTAGCATTTTATGAGCACAAAAAGAAGATCGGAAAGGTGTATGAAGAGGGCAAGAGTAATCTATGGAGTAATTTATGCCATTTTATCAGGACCAGTGTTAGAAAAAAAATTGGGCCTAGTGTATTTTAACCGGCTGAAATCCTAAAATCCCAGTTAGATTTTGAGCTTGCCTTGAACAAAACCGGGAAATTTTCACAAGTTTTAGTGTAACTACTCGCAAAAGCTTCGAATTTTGACCTCAAAACCGGGAGAATTTCAAGTTTTCCCTTATTTTCTTCTGTCAGGAAAACTGTGTTTTTCTAGCCATTGATACCAAGGCAAAATCAAGGAGGACATTTTCTTCAATTAAGGTTTCAATGTAGTTTTTGCAAAGGACGTTTGTATTAACTACCCAAGCTCCACAAGCTTTTTCAATTTGGGATAAACCTGTAGATCATGAATCGACAGTGTAGTAGAATAAAAAAAAGCTCTCAATTTCCAATACCTAGACATTGTTAACAACAAACCTAGATAGAAACATGATTGTAACTAAGGATAATGTGTCTTTTTTCACTTAATAAATAAGAGAGAGTTAAGCATGCTGCAAAAAAAACAAAAAAACAAAAAAAACTTTTGCGCACATTGGCTACAAGTGATTGTACTATTAATTCTACTCCTTTTATTGCAAGATCATTCAAGCCTAAATTCTATTATTTGTCTTTGATTCTCATAATTATGTAAAAATTAATACGAGTTAATCCGTATAAGCTTGAATTATTCCTGATACACAACTAAGCTAACCAAAAAAATCGATCATCTATACAAAATTAGTACTTTTCTATAAAGTTGTCTAAATTAAGTGATTTTTACAAACTTAGTAGTTTGATTTACAAAATTAGTAGTTTTCTTATATAGTTGTCTATTTTGATTGTCTTTGTTGCCTATTAAACTCTTGTTACACTTCTTTCCTACTCAAATATCTGAGTGTGTGAGTGTAAAAATTGATCAAAACACCGATGATCTATACAATATTAGTAGTTTTCTTCTGAAGTTGTCTATATTAAGTGATTTTTATAGGACAGTTTATTTTGATACATCCTCTTTATGATTTTTGGGATGATGTTTCTATTTTATGTTTTTTAATTGATGTCTACTTTGAAAGCCAAATACAAGAAGAAGCAATGTGGCAACAGAACCAAGCAATACTTCCATATTTCTTTTAAAATCTTGAGGCAACACTGAGTAGTAATAGTCATTCCGAGACAATTCCCACACATGGAGAGCCATAAGTGACTGCAAGGAAGGATGGTAATTGCATGTTTGAAGGCATATAGTAGATGTGGGGTGTTGATGCAAACTACACCCCTTTTGTCGTCAATTTTCTCCAAGTAGTAGCATGCAGGCAATGTAATACATCCTTGTTACCATCAAGCTACAATGTGAATGAGCTTGTAGTTTCCTTTGTTCGAATGGGCTCTTTTAAGTTCCACCTTGTATCAACGCTCTTAGATTTTACCTAGAGTTAATGTTTTGAGTTGGTTCCCGGATATACATTGCGTTGTATATATGCCATTATGTAGAATTTGAAGCGCCTTTTTTTCCCTAAATCTCCAACATAGAGCTCTCAAGCTTCCAAGCACTCAAGCTCAAGCCCTCCATAGATTGTGTGCTTATGCAATGGTTTCATGCTGATGAGAATCTTTTAATTTACATCTCTTTTTGCTCCATTAATTCGATAATCTCTTTCTCAATGCTTTCTCGTGATGTGTGTGTGTGTGTGTGTGTGTGTGTGTGTGTGTGTGTGTGTGTGTGTGTGTGTGTGTGTGTGTGTGCGCGCGCGCGTGTGATCACTACATTGAGAGAGAGAGAGAGAGAGAGAGAGAGAGAGAGATTATCATTACATTGAGTGTATGTGCATTCTCTTGAGTGTACATGCAGGTGCATATGTGTACATTCCATGCTTGATTGATAAGTGGGTGTAAATGCTTTGTGTGCAGAGTGTGTAGATTGTAGCTTAAGATTGAATGTCTACATAGGTAGATCTCTCACTTTGCTTGCACTTGATGTGGTACCTTAGATTGACTTTGGTTGTCATCATCTTATGTGTGTCTTCATTCCCATGTTTACACATGGTTGCGTCGATGCCTTAGCCAGGTAAGGGCTCATCAAATGGCCACATTATTGCGTTCATCGCGCATGCATGCGTGTATGTGTACGTCTTCAGTGTTAGTTGGGTAATTAGCCATATATTTAGCTTCCATTAATTGCAAAACTACTAGAATTAGTGTGTGTAAGTCTAGTTTTCTGCATAAAGAGAGTTTTGAGAACTCTAAAACTCGCAATAAACCCTCTTGTGAATGCACAATTCTTGCTAATTAGGAGTTAGATTTAGTGTAAGTTGGTGTTAATTGTAGTTTTGATCTACTAGTATGTGTGCATAGCATCTCCAGTCTGCACTTTGTGATTAATGAGGCCTTTTTATATTAGATATTCAAGTGTGCAAGTGAGAAAATTGGGAGATTTAAGTGTAGTTTTTCTAGGTAACCTTTATGCCTTGTTTTGGAGGCTTCACCCCCAGGGAGATCACCTAATAAAAATGTAACCTATCACGTGAGTTCAACAGAAGGGTATTTAAAGTTCTTGGAACTTACAGAAATATATATACAGAAGGACATTATTTTTTCAAATTTGAAAAAAAACTTCAGATTTTAAAAGAAAAGGGTACATTATATTCCTAACAAAATTCACAGATAAGGGGTTTTACAAACATGTCTTGAACGCACGTGATATGGTAGTTTTACACATAGTGAACCCCCCGAGGCTTCACCATACGTGACAAGAGATAAAAAATTTAAGAGATAAAATTTTAAGAGATAAAGAGATAAAAATTTTAAAAAGCTCCAAACTCAATCTAGCAGTAGTCAAATCGGGAAAACAACCCCACCATTGCGCGTGAATCCACAAAAAATCCTACGGTAGCACTTACCTCACGTAAATGACTAAAGTAAGCATTTGTACCCCTATCTCCCTCTCCCTTAAAATCATAGTCATCCTTGACTATGGGGTAGGAAAAATAAAGTCATAACTAGTCACGTTGCTACGTGTAGAGAATCCTTTTTACCCGTCAACATTCTTCCACAGTGGTGACTAAGTCCAATTGGTGCTTGGAAGGCTTAGCTGTCGCCAGAATGTCTTTACTTAGCCCTAATCATCTTTCATATTAGATTGGCAAGGTCTACTAGATTCTTGAGAGACTAAGCTATGTCTTATGGTATGCATACACTTAAAACTTATGAACATTTAAAAGAAGACTTAGAGTCAAAAAGAGACTATTTATAAATTATGCCATGCCAAGGGTAGGACCAGGCAGGGCCAAGACGGACATGCAATCAAGAGGCTCCCTATGTTTAGCAGGCCAACAGCCTATATACAGCATGGCTAGGTGGAGATTAGCATGTTCCAGTTCCCTATGTCTTTCGCTGGTATCAGAGCTCAAGGGAGGGGAGAGCTATGGAGGAGGGGAAGGACTCACTCTTTAAATCTCTCTCTCTAGAATTAAGTATGAGGCATGGCCTCTCTCTCGCTTCAGAGTCTTCTCTCTCTCTCCCTCGTTTTCAGCAGCAGAACGTGCATGGTCTTGCATGTGAGAGTGCAAGCCGTGGTGTACAAGGCGGCTAAGCAAGAGGGCGAGGTCGAGGCACATTGTGTGTGCAGAAGCTCTTGCTAGGTGAGGGGGGGACCACAACGGGGAGATCAAAGGAACATGGTCAAGCCCGCTTAGCGGGAGGAGAAGGAGACAGTCGACTACAGTCGCGCGGCAATAGGGAGCAACTCTCGTTTCACTTGCGTAAGCGTTCGACCTCTGTACCGGGAGCTGTGTCAACTTTTGCATTCTGTGCAGGCTCATCATCGTCAGGTCATGGCCATGGCTCACTTTGAAGGTATTTTCATACCTCAGGCTCCCAAGGCCAACTAATTTGACTCAAATTTCCTAGGGTTCTTATACATAACGGGTGATTCCAACCCTACCATTGAATGCAACAAGGTTGTGGGCTTTGACACATTGAGAGCATGAGCACCAAGGGGTTTGAGCCGCATGCAAGGGCATGCAAGGCATGCGGGCAACATAGCAGCACCCATGAGTTTGAAAAAAATGATAAAAAAATTTGTGAGATATGCAAGGCGCCTCATAGCAAGTCGTGTAGGGACAGGGGCGTCCGTAGCTACTCAAAACGAGTAGCTCGACATGCGCCAACAATCTATACTGCTACAGATCGTTCACGATTAGGTACAATTTTTTCCATGCATAGCATGTGGATTATCCTATGAAGCAAGGCTTCTTTCTCTCTCTTTCCAGAGTTCCCCAGAGGAGCACGGCTCCATACACTGCTTGCTTGCTAAACCTGTTGCATATTGTCCATACTCCCATATTTCGATGGATAGACTTGGATAACCCAAAGATAAAATCCATGGATATACTCTCCCATGGCGAATTAGGGATGGGCAATGGCTGGAGTAATCCAGGTTTCTTCCCTCCATCATACTTGGTCTTTTGGCATACCACACCTTTTGAAACATATTCTTGTATGTCCACTTTCATGGTAGGCCAATAGAATTACGTTTCTACTCCTCAAAGAATAGGGTTAATCCCTTGATGCCCCGCATAGGGAGGAGCATGGGATTCATACATCACTTTCTCATGAAGGGAGTGAGTAACACATAGCCAATTTCCATGGAGAAGATAATCATCCTGTAAGGTGAATGGTTCTTCTTTCTCCCCAAGGCAAGGGCTGACATTATGTCTCTAAAGTCAGGCTCAGTAGCATACTTATCTATCATAGAAGATACATCATTGTGAGTTGCTATCGACACTACACGACTCTTGGTTGTCGTGATAGTGCATCAGTCTCTTGATTATGCTTACCAGCAATGTGAGCAATATGAAAATTAAATTGCGAAAGAAAATTTTTCCACCTCATTTGCTTGTCGGAAAGCTTCATTTGTGTCATGAAGTATTTGAGACTTTGGTGGTCCGTATGCAAAATAAATGGAGTCCCCAATAGATAGTGCTTCCACGTGTCTAGGGCATGTAGAAAAGCTAAAAGCTCTTTTTCATATATGCCCAAGACCCATTCATTGGAAATCACCACAAGCATCACATTGGACCTCAAATGGCTTTGAGAGATCCGGAAGCATAAGCACTATTTGGGAGTTAAGCTTCTCTTTGATCTTGTCAGAAGCATTTGCTCCTTAGCGGTCCATAAATATTTAACGTTGTCGTGTTGTGACACGTACATAGTAGGAACGCATGCTACAAGATCTATCTTGCAACTTTTTAGATACATAATTATATTTTTTATAATGTACATATGCATATCTAAGTATAATAATAAGCTTTCTATATCATTCTATTATTTATCTCAAGGGTGACATATTCTTACTTTACCATCAAAAAGTACTATGGGAAAAGCGACAATAGCTCCGCCTCTTTAACTTGGGGCAAAAAGCATTGATTCTTTCTTTCTACTATCTCATTATTATATCACACCCTAGCTAGATCCTATATCTAGGGTAACTTTCAATATATATATATATTCTATGTATTTTTCATATTTTTCTTTAAATAGCTACTAAGAAGGAATCAAATCCTAGTGGGACACTACGTGGCATGATTTCAAAGATACACCTATTTTAATGCATTATTGCAAGCATGATTACAAAACTTTGTCAAGGAGAAATGTCATGTTTTCATACGGCATGAGGTGTCCATTGGAATCAAATAAAAGTCTAGGCTAAGGGAACCACAAGAAGACTTTTGCTGCCAAAACTGTACCCTATTTTGATGAAATTTTTACACAAGGTTCCAATCTGAATTGGAAAAAGTATATAAAATAGGAGTCGTAGCTTATGAGTTGAATTTTCTGCCCATATTTTTACTTTTTTATTTGGAGACACAATTGAGGAGATATGACCAAAAACTGGACCCTAGTCTATCCAAATCATGCAAGGACAGCCCATTTCAAACTTTTCCAGTTTTTGTTCACACGGGCTCTCTCTTCTTGTGTAAATCCTTGGGGATTCCCTTCACCTATAAAAGGGGACCTCTTCTTCCTTGAAAACCATTCAAGCCATTCATGAGATGAATTCATGAGGGAGTGATAGTAGTAATGCCTAATTGTACTTAGCCATAAACATAAGCCTAAGCCTACACTTACTCCTAGATGAAGACTAGCGAATCCTATAATCTATCCTTGGAATATAAGCTCTAGTCAAAGAAGTACGTGAACTTGGTGTATCAATCAAGGCTTGAAGTCTTCCATCTTCTTCTCTCTTCATCATAATGGTGAATAACTCCCGAAGAGTTTGTCAAGTAAGATGTGTTTTACTTTGATTTTTTGTTGATTTTTTGTTGTTTTCTTTTTCATCTCTAATCCGACATATATCTCTAATTTCATCTCCCTCCTCTAACCAAACCTATCTCTCTCACTCTTAGAATTTCATTCTCTTTACAAATTCTAGGTTCTTCTTGTTATAGGTACATCTCTCCCCGCAGTATCCTTACTACATATGGGCAAGAATAGGGCTTTGGGAGGGAAATTCTCTTCTCTCATATCTACATTTTGCACAACCTAAGGGTTATCCTAAATGAATAATCCACATGATGAGAATTTCTTTCGCTTCCACTCTGCGCAATCTATTAGAATTAACATATGGATTAGCCGTAAAATACACTTTCAACAATGTATAGTGTTTCTCTTTGGTCCAAAAAGGCTCAATAAAATACTTCTTTCACCGGATCCCATTATACTACCTCTTATGACTATAACTTTTCTTTTGATGTAAGTGTTGGAATTAGGGTTGCAGAGAAACGCACACAACTTGGAGAAGACGAAGGAAGCTCAAGGCACACAATAGAGATTGTGTTACTTAGTGTGCAATGGAAAGATAGATAGCCCTAGAGTGATGGAAGTATATACAATGCACGGGGGAAAAACCCCCCTAAAGAAGGAAAAAATGCCCCGATGGTCCTAGTGTGTTCACACACATCACTACCACATGTATATGGTAACAAATCCCCCCTGGAGTGATGCGGTGAACGAGAGCTAGCACGTGAGTAAACGGAAGTGCCATGCCTTGAGGACATGATCAGTCCACAAAGGGAGTAAGCCCAAAGCTTTGCGGAAAGCTTCGAGCTTCTCATGAGACAATGCCTTTGTGAAAAGGTCTACAAGGTTGTCCTGTGTTGGCACATAAGCCAAGTTGATCTCTCCTACTGAGAGCCTCCCCCTGACATAGTGGTAATGCATCTCAATGTGCTTCGTGCGAGCATGAAAAACTGGGTTCCTTGCAACTGCTAATGCACTCTGACTGTTAGTGTAGATAGTGATGGCAGTATCCTATCCAACACCCAATTTAGCCATAAGGCATCTGAGCCATACACACTCAACCGTAGCTGTGAAGAATGCCCTGTACTCAGCCTCACAACTCGAAGTGGTCACAATAGGTTTCTTCTTGCTCAACCATGATATACATGAACTGCCAAGCATGAAACAAAAACCACTTGTGGACACTCGCGTGTCAAAACAACCAGCCCAATCTAAGTCCGAAAAAGCATGTAATTATGGCGGCAATGATCCCCCTTTGGGATAAAACAAGCCAAGATATAAAGTACCACTAAGGTAGCGAAAAATCCTCTGGACAGTCTGCCAATGCTTAGACCCTGGGCTATGCATAAATCTACTGACCTGCGAGACTGCAAACTGAATATCCATCCTCGTGTTGCATACATAAATGAGGCAACCAACAGCAGCTTGATAAAGAGTGACATCAGCAGGATTGCCAGCATCATGTAGACTCAACTTCAAACATGTTTCCATGGAAGTGGCAATAGGTTTGCAATCCTCAAGTCGAAACTTACATAGCAATGTCTCTATGTAACTTTTCTGACACAAGGCAATACCACCATCACAATGCTTAAACTGTATACCCAAGTAATGATGCAACAACCCCAAATCTTTCATCTTGAAAGTAGCATTCAAATCAGCCTCAAATTCATCAATATGTCTCTCATTTGGTCCAGTGATGATCAACAAATCATCGACATAAAGAACCACAATGAGAAGTACATCCCCTCACGGTTTACATACAATGTGCTTTTTGTTGGACTGTTACGAAAGCGTTGTTTGACCAAATGAGTGTCAGCTTTCTCATACCAAGCACGAGGAGATTTCTTCAACCCATAAAAAGACTTCTTACATCTGGACACTTTGTCCTCTTGTCCTTTTATGACAAACTGTGAGGCTGCGTTACGTAAACTTCCTCAAATATGTCACCATTCAAGAAAGCAGTAACAATGTCTGATTGATGTACATTCCAACCAAAATGAGATGCCAATGCACATAGAAAACGCACAGTAGTCATACAACAAGTGGGAGCAAAAGTCTCTTCATAATCTATGCCTTTTTGTTGTGCATAACCCTTTGCAACAAGTCGAGCCTTATGGCGATCGATCTCACCATCCGGCTTGCGTTTCAACTTGTAAACCCATTTTGTACCAATGGCCTTTTTGCCAGGAGGCAAATCACATAAAGTCCATGTGTCATTTTCTATAAGTGCATCATATTCTGATTGCATGGTAGCCATCCAATTTTTTGAATTTTGTGCTTCATCAAAAGATAGAGGCTCCTCAACATCATGTAAGCTAGACGCAGCCAAAGCATAACAATCTGATACATAAGATGCATGGCAAGAGCCTAAACGAGTACGACTAGACAAAGGTGCATCCAATTTACTGTCACGCAAAGTGTGCACCAGCCATTTTGGCATACCTCTAGTCTGCTCATTTTCAGCCCTTTCCTCATCAAGTACATCATATACATCTACATCAGTAATAGGTTGATCTGTAACATTTTCAGAAACCCCCATAGGCTATACAATTTCCTCATTGGAACTTACATTCGTATTTCCACCATTGAAAAGAGGCAACAAAGTGTCATAAATGTCCTGTGAGCTTACATTACTCTCTCTAGTACATGACAGTAAGAGCTGAACAGAATCTTCCATATACACTTCATCCCGTGAAACCAGAATCCGTTTTGTTTGCGGATGATACAACCTATAACCTTTGCTTGCAGCACTATAACCAACAAAAATACATCTGACAGCCTTATCATCCAATTTTCTGCGTTGTGTTTGTGGCACCAAAGCATATGCCAAACAGCCAAAAACACGCGAAGGCTTTCTATCATGCCATGATTCATATGGAGTAATAGACTGCAAAGCTTTTGTAGGACACCTATTTAGTACATAAGTGGCACACATGATGGCCTCAAGCCAAAAAGAATGCAGGAAAGCTTGACTTTTGACCATACATCATGCCATTTCCGTAAGTGACCTGTTTTTCCTCTCAGCAACACCATTTTGCTGAGGTGTATAAGGCAATGTACATTGGTGTTTTATCCCACGACTAGCCAGAAATGCATTGAATTCATGAGACATATACTCCCCCCTCGATCAGAACGGAGGGTGCACATAGTACATTTCGAGACATTTTCAGCCATAGCCAGAAATTGTTTGAAGCACATAAAAACTTCGGACTTTGCTTTAACCAGAAATACCCATGCATGCATGGAGTAATCATCAATGAAAGTCATGAAGTATAGGTAATTGCCCAAGGACGGAGTTTGCATGGGCCCACAAACATCACTATGCACAAGCTGCAACCTGCATGTGGCCTGAACTGAACCATCTTTTGGAAACTTAGAATGTTGCATCTTACCCAAAATATAGCCCTCACAAACATGTTTGGCAGGTGCTTCAAGAGGCGGCAAAGAAGCAACCATATCAGATTTCTGCAAACACAGCAAACTGGTAAAATTCAGATGACCAAAACGTGCATGCAAAAGTTTTGCATCTGAAATAGCCCTTGAATCGGCAACTGCATTTGCAAAATTTTTTCCACACTTGTCATAAAAAGTGAGCCACAGCCCACGGCACAAAAGCCCATATGCAACGATTTCATCACCAAAACTGAGATCATGAACTGTACATCTTTCATCCATAAATTTGACTACAAGTCCAAGTCTAGCAAGTGCAGATACAGACAAAAGATTCTTCTTGATCCCAGGTACATAAAGTGCATCAACCAGTGTGAAAGAACGGCCATTAGTAGCAGTAAGCACAATCTTTCCAACTCCCTGAATCGGATAAGAGGCATTGTTGGCACAAGTGACTGAATTCCCATAAGGGACAGACTCGAGAGAGGTGAACAATTCACGATGTGAGATAATGTTCTTTGTAGCACCACTGTCGAAATACCACACCTGTGAATATGCAGCAACTGACAAACATGCATCATGGACAGCAGGATTGTAAGTGCACTCTGCACTAAAAGCCCATTCTGCATCAACATCAGCAACACATTCTCCTTTCACAGAAGACTCAACAATGGATGCATTTGTAGTGGAATCATCATTTGCAGTGGAACCACCCTCTTTCTTCTTAGCCTCTTTGGCCTTCAACTTAGGACACTGCTTGATTAAGTGATCATTAGCTTTACAATAATGGCAACGCATCTTCTTTTTGCCCTTATCACCAGAATTTCCAGATGAATTGTTGCCAGCAGAAGCTTTAGGAACAGAAGTTTTGCCACTCGTAGCAGAACCATAAGAAGTGGTTGCATTGCCGTTACCACCCTTTCTTTGAGAAGCAAAAAAAGCATGTTCAACTGCACGCTGTCTAGTCCTCTTTTTTTTGGAAAGTGACTCTTGCAACAGCAATGTGTATATGCATCAAACTTGACAACTTCTGGATTTCCTTGGGTCATAAGTCTCCAAGTACTAGCAAAAGTCTGGTAAGAATCTGGTAAGGCATCAAGAACAGTCTGCAGAAGGGAACTGTTTGAAATGACTTCACCTGCAAAAATAAGTTGCTCGTTGATATCCTTGACACTAGCAAGGAAAGTGTCCATATCATCTTTCTCATGCATAATCTTCGACTCCAGCTCTTTACGCAGCAAAGCAATTTTAGCCTCATTGCGGCTTGCATAAAGACCAGCCAAAATATCCCAAGCCTGTTTTGCAGATTTTGTTGAACTGATGTGAGGAACAATAGTGTGCTTCACAGACAACGCAATCAATGCATGAGCCTGCGCATCCTTTACATCCCAACGAGCTTGTTCTACCATAGGCAAAACAACTCTAATAGCAGCAATCCTTACAGCAAGACCTGCAACATCCTCAACATCCCTTACATCCTCAGAACTAGGACGTACATCAATGCCTTGCACAATATTCTAGACGCCCTTTGGCACAAGAATGTGTTGCATCATATAAGCCCACATAGGGTAATTGTCTCCATCCAACCTGTCCTCAGCAACAAACATCTTGAAGACATCTGTGTTGTTGTCAGCCATGGTAAATGCTGCAACTGATGTGAAAACTGCCCGAAAATAGGAGAAACGGAGCGAGAACCACACGTGTTGCCTGCAAACGCTCACCAAACCTCACTGTAATCGGAGAAAGTGAGCAGGCGTGTGTTGGAGCAGCTGGCGACTAAGCCCGGGAGGACGTAACATGCTCTGATACCAATTGTTGGAATTAGGGTTGCAAAGAAACGCACACAGGTTGGAGAAGATGAAGGAAGCTCAAGGCAAACAATAGAGAGTGTCTTACTTCGTGTGCAATCGAAAGATAGATAGCCCTAGAGTGATAGGCGTATATACAATGCACGGGGGAAGAAACCTCCTAAAGAGGGAAAAAATGCCCCGACGGTCCTATTGTGTTCACACACATCACTACCACATGTATATGGTAACAGTAAGTGTAGTTATCTTGCTATGAACCAAGAGCATTTGTACACACAATTAATCACAATCACTAGACAAAACATATATATTATGGTAAGCATAAAACTACAATTCCAAAGAACAATTTGTAGCCTGTTTGGTCGGGAAAGATTGAACGCCATTAATTCATCTATTAAACCTTTTATATTATCCATGATACGGTATGACCATAGCCTTGATGTTTTCATCTTTGTGTTGTTTTGATATTCTCTCTTGTGTTTTTTCTGTGTGTGTGTGAGTGCAAGAGAGAAAGAGTGGGGCTTCTTTGATTGCACTTTCTTCCAAACCCTAGACTTCATGGCATCTATGGTTTAACTACTTCATATACTTTTTTTTGGATTTCTCTCACAAACTCTCACAGCCAAAAGCCCGGTGCTTTCCTAGCAAGACCGCAAATTTCTCGACATGTTTTTGACCCAGCAACAATGTGAATGTTTCAAGCATTTGCAATGTTCATGCAACAACAATATGCCACTGAAAGAAGGGAAATTTCAGCAACCAAGGCGATAAAGCGATCGTCAACACAGTGGATTAGGTTAATGGCAAAGATGTAACCAAGTACTTACGCGAGTATGTGAGGGAGATGGAGCTGCATCGTGTTTCAAAAGGTGAGATGATTCAAGGCTTTGAGCTAGTTGTTGCTCCAGAAATTAGGGAACATGTTAGGGGAATTAAAGATGGGCATGGGAGAAACTGGAAAGAACTCAAAGTAGCTTTAAAGGAGGAATATTTCATGGAGGACTCTGAGAGAGTAACCGAAAGGACATTCTTACAATGGGTAGTCAAGCCAAAGCAAGGACTATCAATAACAGAGCTACTTAGACAATTTGAGCGGGCGCTATGTACAACTCACCAGGACAAAAAGGGCCACACTAGATGCAGAGAAGATAGATCTTTTCTTACAAGCTGTCGATAAAGAGTTTCAAGAAAATTTGGAGCTCCTTCTTGAAGATAAAGATGTTGAGAAAGAACTAAAGACTGACTGGAATGAAGTTGAAAGTGCTGTCTCATTGCTTGTCAAACGACAAAGAAGAAGGGACAAGATGGTAGTAAACACTACAAGTCCTTCAACCTCAACTTCTGACAAAATGGTAAAGCCTACTTTTATAGCTCCTAAGTTTGATGAGTCCATGCTAGATGAGCTTGTGAAGGGAATGCATGACTTGAACATGAAACTTGCAAAGCTTGAAGAAAAAGGCCAACCATCGGGGTCACTTTCTAGGCAAATACAATAGCCCAAAGAAGTTTTTGTTAATAGATGTATTTGGTGTCATAGTACAAACCATGTAAGAAGGGATTGTGATAGTTTCAATGATGCTTTGACAAAAGATGTTGTCTTTTTTAAGGATGGTAAAATCCACTTAAGAGAGACAGGTCTACCCTTGAGAACTAACTTTGGGAAGGGGGGAATGCAAACCTTAGTTGAAGATATGGCAACTAACCATGCCACCTCTTCAGTTGAGGCAACTACTTATGGAGTAAAAATTGAGCATCTTAGTGATGAAGAGGTGAGTGACCATCATGGTCAAATTTGGACAAATGTTATGCAATTAGCTAAAAAAGAAAGGCTTACAAAAGAGATTCTACATGAAGCAGGTGATTGCATACATCTAGAAATAGGATGGAATGATCCAGTGGAATCGTTGTTAGTGCATTCCTACATTACAAAATGCCAACAAAATGAGGCTATTGTAGAAGAGAAGCGTAGACGTGAGAATGTTGATGAAGGACCATCAAAAAGAGCTTCTAGAAGTGGGGGAAGAAGTGACTCAATGCCTTCCCAAACACCCCCGACACAAGGAGCGTCTCCACCTGAAGTACTCATGGAGGAGTCTACAACAAGAAAGAAGAAAGAGCCAACAAAAGGTAAGACAAAAGGCCCAACTTATAAACTACAATCTAATATTGAGGTTGCTACAGATTTAAAGAAAGTCTTGGAGGATATGATTTTGAATAGTAAGATTGAGTTTACTCTTGGAGAAGTTCTTGGCATTGCAAAGCGTGAATTCCATGAGGAGATCATTGACATCATCAAGAGAAAGAGGCAAACTCTTGCTGAGGTTTCTCGTCCATAGGTTGAAGGAGAAACCTTGAAGACACAAGGGATGCAATTGCAAATAAAGAGGATGATGTAGGTGTGGTAGGATGCTACCAATCTAGTGGGAGAGTGAAGCAAGTGCATTTCTCAAATGATGAAGAAGAAGTAGTTCTTGCACGAGAGGACCTAACTAACCAGGTTGAAGGGCGAGCATTAAGAGCTAAACCATGGAAGCTGTGTGCAAATTCCTTCTTGATGAGGTGATTTGCCGTTATGGTTGTGTGGGAAAGATCGTTGTAGACAGAGGTGAGCTAGATGCCGAGGAAGAAAGGGAGTTCTTCTTCAGATTAGGAATCAAGCTTTCGCTTACTACAGCTTACAACCCTGAAGGCAATGGAAAGAGTGAAAGAGGGAATCCTCCTATCATCAAAGATTTAGCCAAGGCTTGTGAAGGAAGAGTTGGTGAGTGGCCAAAACTGTTACCATATGCTTTATGGGGTGATCGTACAACACATAGCTCAGTAACTGGCTATATGCCTGCGGAGCTAATGTATGGTCAAAAGCCAGTGATGCCGATTTAAGATACAATTCTTACATGGAATGTACTAGCTTGGTAAGAGGTCCTTAACAGAGAAGATCTCCTTGCATTGCACATAAGGCAACTAGAGAGAAGACTTAGAGACATTGAGGTTGCAAAAGAACGACTCAAAAATGCAAAATTGAAAAACAAGGACTACTTTTATAAGCGACATCGGCTCAGGAGCAAAGAAATTGACAACGATGATTGGGTTTTAGTGTATGATAGTAGCCTTGATAACCAGCACACAGTCATGCGTAAGTCCTCAAAAAGATGGTTTGGACCGTATGTTGTAAAGCATGTGCATGAAAATGCCACTTACAACTTGTCTGAACTAGATGGTACAAAAGTAAGGATTCCCATTGCAGGAAAAAGGATCATAATGTTTACGAGAAGAGGAGACAATGACCTAGAAGATGTTGATGAGGAGGAAGAGCAAAACACAGGTGAAGATCAAAGTAAAGATGAAGCTCTGGAATTATCCAGTGAAGAAGAAAACAAGGAAGATGTACAAGAAGGCTAATCTTACAAAGAAAGAATGTGGCACATACCGGAGGATGTGCAGATTTAGAGGGGGTGGATGTCGTGTTGTGACACGTACATAGTGGGAACGCATGCTACAAGATCTATCTTGCAACGTTTGAGTTCCTACAATGATGAAAAATTCAATTGTTCATGGCATGGTAATGAAATCCTTTCA
This sequence comes from Adiantum capillus-veneris, assembly GCF_014529385.1. Taxonomy (NCBI): domain Eukaryota; kingdom Viridiplantae; phylum Streptophyta; class Polypodiopsida; order Polypodiales; family Pteridaceae; genus Adiantum; species Adiantum capillus-veneris. The sequence goes on along the minus strand of NC_140931.1, from coordinate 139,347,576 downwards.
CATATCGCATGTTGAATGTACCAAACTTCTATCAATAGAAAGCAACTACCTCCATCCCCAGGAATGATGCCAAGTTCAAGTTCAGGCAAAGCAAGCTGTGCTTTAGGGACCGCAAAACAAGCATGACAACACTGTCAGGATTTGGTAATATGAGAAATTCAACACTTGTTTAAAAAGAAGTCTCCAACAAAGACAGAACATGAATGGCCATCTCAAACATAATCTAAACATACCATAGCCAGTTCTAAACCTCCACCAAGCGTAACACCCTTGATCACAGCGACAGAAGGCTTGTCTGCACCTGAATAGATCTCTCTCCTTTTAGCTCACAGAAAAATTATGAATAGACCCAGATACATTGCAATATTTTCTACAGGTAGTCACCTTCTATCATGGCCATTTGAAGATCCAAGTTCTGATAATACTTATACAAAATTCATACCCAAAAAATGATTTTGTGATGCCTACGCAAAAAAAGAGAGATAATAAATTTGTTCGTCAAGAGATGCAAACCCTTCTCATTAAAGCCTTGCAGGGAGTTTATGTCAAAACCTCCATAAAATTTTCCCATGTCGCCTGCTGAGTGTGAGGGAAAATTGAACATTGCATGTTGCACTGGCAAGATGCGTATGCACAGAAATAACAGATGCACTACTACATACATATCTAACTATCAACAACACTCGAAACAATTACTTACCTGTGAGGACGATCGCCTTAACCTCATCTCTTCCAAGGACTTCTTTATAAGCGTTTCTAAGACAGTAAAATGCTGCAAGAAGAGAGAGAGAGAGAGAGAGAGAGAGAGGACCTGGAAGGGAGAGGGCGTTAATAGGTGGGCGGCTGATGGTGATAAGTGCAACACCATCTGGGAATGCCTGCACCTCGACAAACTCCTTCTACACTGTATGTAGCTCCATAGCTGTTGCCAAAAAGCAAGGCCGCAAGGAGTTCAAATTCATATTGAATTTTTAAAAAAAATCTTTATATAATAAAATCAAGACAGCCTTAAAAAGCGTATTGAGCCGTCCACCATGGTATCTAATCTAAATCTAAATCTAAATTATATAATGGAGAGAGGGTTCTTCACAAAGTGCCACGTGGGTGTTGTAGGTAAAACCACTAGTGTATCAACCCTTCTTCCGGACGAGAGATAAGAATAAGAAGAAGAGAATAAGAAAACCGGGCTAGAGAGAGAGAGAGAGAGAGAGAGAGCAAGAGAGAGCCTTACTTGGAAGTTGAATAGGACTGGGAAGATCATAGGCCTTCTCCTCGCTTTGTCCTGCAAACATGTTGCTCTCTTCCCACCGTTTGCAATACATGCAAGAGTGCATGCATTTGTGGTGCTTCACCCTGGAACCCTGGAAGCAAGGTAGCGCATGCATTTGTGGGTGCTCCAGGGTAGCGCATGCGTTTGTGGGTGCTCCAGGGTAGCACCCTGGAACCCTGGAAGCACCCACAAATGCAAGCACTCTTGCATGTATTGCAAACGGTGGGAAGAGAGCAGCATGTTTGTAGGACGAAGCTACGAGAAGGCCTATGATCTCCCCAGTCCTATTCAACTTCCAAGTAACTCTCTCTCTCTCTCTCTCTCTCTCTCTCTCTCTCTCTCTCTCTCCACCCACACACACACACACACACACCGCGCCCATCACACAAACTCACCTTACCTCTGCTTTCTTGCAGTATTTTATTGTCTTAGAAACGCTTATAAAGAAGTCCTTGGAAGAGATGAGGTTAAGGCTATTGTCCTCACTTGTAAGTAATTGTTTTGAGTGTTGTTGATACTTAGATTCGTATGTAGTAGTGCATCTGTTATTTCTATGCATACGCATCCTGCGAGTAAAAGTACTGACTGCATTATCTTTGTAGCCTCCTCAATTGATCGAGCCTGAGGTTTAGCTTAAGGAAATGGTGGCTCAAGCTTTGAAAGGCAGTAGGAACTCGGGAACTTGCTCGGTTGCACAATTCAAGCTTTCAATTGTGAGTAGGTACCTTTGCTTGGACATGAATGTGAAATGTCTCTCAACATGCCCGCTTGCTTCCTCTTCCCATTCGAGAATAACCCGACTGCAGGAAAACCTAGTACAGTAATGACCATTGAGCAGCGGCCTCTTACTCTGCTTTGAGGCCATATTTAGTTCGATCTTGAACTTGCGAAGGCCGGTTATGGAGCACTAATAGCATCGAGTTGAGGCTCCACCAAGCCTAATGAATGAATGTAGGCCCTGCAGGGATTGGAGATGGAAAATTTCCGCCACATTCGGGGACACGCGGGACTGCAGGTCGGCGCCTTCCACTTAGTGTCCGTTCTTGTGCGGAATCTGGCCATGCAATGATTGGATTGCTGACAACTCAACACAGGGAATGGCAGTTGAGGGCAGTCGAGGGCAGGGAGCTGCAGATGGGCGCCGTCCATTTAGTGTCCATTCCTCTGCGGAATCTGCCATGCAATCATTGGATTGCTGACAACTCAGCACAGGGAATGGCAGTGCTCACAGTAAAGTCTGCACGAGAATAGGATCCCCGACTATGACGGCCGGGAATCGTCATCCACTTACCATTCCCTTCAGAAAGTGCTCCCACCATGGCTCCTGGCATCCGCTAGTCGCCTGTGGTCGCCCTTTCTTTCAGGGAATGGTCATCCACCATCAAGGTCGGGCACCGGGGAGCAATGCCTCCTCGCCGTACATCTGCTGGCGTTTCCTCAGCGGAATGTAGTCGTTAGATGCGCGTCACATCAGCATGCACTCAGTGTCAACATGGCCTGCAACTGAAATTTGCGCTCCAAACACCCCCCCCCCCGGGGGAGCCTTGATGGTTGGGACCTCCATGACTCCCGACCTCCAGTGGTTGCCAAGGGGTCACAAGGATTACAGGGAATGGTCATCAGGGACCATTCTTTATCCCTTACATTCTCACATGGTCGAAGAAAAACGCCAACTGCAAAGCTTCCAAGATGATACAACAACTAGGTGGCCAAGCACAAGGAACTGAGGGATTGAGGAAGTGCAAAAGAATTGAGTGCACCGTAATAGCTAAAAGAGTCAACGGGGGGAGAGAGAGAGAGAGAAACAGAGAGAAGAAGAAGAGAGAGTTTTAACGTTGTAGAAAACTATTCCAAGAGACCTTAAACATCTTAACTCAAGAGAGAGGTGTTCATCTCTTTAATTAAAAGAGAGAGAGAGAGAGAGAGAGGAAAATAGAGAGTAAGAAAAGCTTAAGCTATCATGTGGATGCCATAGCTCAGGTGAGCTTTGTTGCAAAAATTGCTCTTATGTTTGCCATGTAAAACAGAGCAGCAATTTACTGTGAGAACCTCGGCTTAATATTGGGTAGTAGATTGGCACGATATGTATGTCGAATATGTTGAAAGCACGCATCACTAGAACACCCATCCTTTCTCATTTTGGTTGATTCCATCAATGATGTCCAAGTTTGCAACATATACCTATACTTAGTATTTTGAGAAAGGCTTTTTGTTTGTGTGAGTATGTTATATTAGCTTAGTTTAAAATGAAGTGAATGTAAAATTTTTTGGAAAGACAAGCTATGTTATTATTTCCAATAGTGGTTGGACTTACCTTCTTATTTTGTTTTTAGTTTGTCAAAAGGTCTCTTCATTTCACAACCTTACATAACTTGGCTTCCTTTTCATTTTTTTGTTTTAAAATGCCAACGTGCAACTTCACCTCGTTATTTTTGACAAATTATTGATGAGTGAGAGAGAGAGAGAGAGAGAGAGAGAGAGAGAGAGAGAGGACTCCATTCATTCAGAATAGCCTGTCATGAAAAATTAGTGGCACTATGAAGGGCCGTGTCAAACTTCCTCGAGTAAGATATCACAGCCGCGATAGAGTTGAACTTTGATCAAGAATACTCTGATTAATGGGACTACTCTGCAATAACAACCAAGCACATCGTAAGTACAAAGCTAGAGAGCAAAAAACACAACTTTTGCAGAAAATAGAGTACCAATTTGAGTCCATTTGATGCACAATGATTGAGCCATGAGCAAGGCTTGAAGAAATCCCCATAACATTTGGACCGTTCTTTCAATCTTGTTGCAATGTAGCTCGCACCCAAGGAGTCCGCCCAAAACACGAGCCCACCCCTAGACATCCATGCACAAGGAAATAATGTTAATGTGCACACATCCATACAACTGTCCCTATTGCTAATCAGAAAGCTAATGCTGTGGTCATGCGGGCTCAAGCTATCAGTTACATGTAATTGGTGCAACTATGCCAAAATCGGAAGCATGCGCATACTTACGTATGTGTAATTATGCAAGAGGATAACTGTGCTTCACATGACCACTGCCTAGTCAAGTACATTTTCTAAACAAAATAATCTATATATCTGTGTGTGCGCTTGCGCGTGCGCATGCGTGCATCTTATAATCTAAGTACCTTTTATACCAATAAGAAGGAAACCCATAGGATAACTGTGCTTCACATGCCCACTGCCTAATCAAGTAAATTTTCTAGACAAAACTTAATTAAATATTTGTATCTTTGTACCGATAAGAAGGAAAACCCATGCCCATCACGCTAGCTATGTCCAAATCAGATGCTTTTGACACCACTCTTTCCTGAAGCACCCTGCAAGCCTCATTCACAACAGGGAAGAATGTCATCTCAACAATTTCATTGTCCGACAACTCGATTGGCTGCACAAAATGCACGTCACTGTCAGTGTGATTGCCAAGATAAACCCTAAAGTTCCCTTTCCACAAATCGCCCACAATGGCATTCTTAAAACTGTGAAATAACCTTATTGTCTGGCATGATGCCGCCTATAATGCGAAATTTCTCAAGATATTTTTGCAATTCCGGATCCGGTCGAGCTTTTCGCCCATCATCATATGCATAGAAACCCTTGCGTGTTCTTTCACCTGCAAAAGAATACATAATGATTGCAGAAGAAGTATCAAAGACTACATAGCTAGCACAAGGAGGTCGCTAAGCTAACCAAGGCGCTTGTCTTGTATGAGCATGGGAAACAACATTGACTTGTATACACGGTCCGGGTATGCTTGAATGTAGGTTGATCCTGACGCCGCCCCAACTTCAAACCCAACTAGGTCTGACAGCCTGCATAATATATGGTGGACACCAAGGATTAGAGCAGAGGACATTCATTCAAAAAAACTCTTGGAATCGAATTGTCACCTGAAAGGACCCATTGGCATTCCAAAAGCTGTGATTACATTATCAATTTGGTATACATCCACACCCAGATCTACCAGTAGTAATGCAGCTTGCGTGTATGGGAAGAAAGTCCGGTTGACTGCGAAACCCGCACAATTGCCCACAACAATGGGAACCTTTTTAATTCTTTTGCCAAACTCCAACAGATCTACCAAAGCTTGTGGCGATGTACTTTCAGTTCGGATTATCTCAAATAGTGGCATCACATGAGCAGGACTGTTCAAGTGGAAAGCAAGGTTAATGACACCATACAAGTGCTTTTGCGCGCACACGCACCAAACTGAATCCAGGAAATGTAGAACTGGGCATCAGAAAATGCTCCTGCAGAGATCAAAATGGACAAAAATTAAAATGATACCTAAAGAAGTGTGCCCCCGCAAGAAGATCCTTCGCTTTGACATGCTGGCCGATCACATTTAGGTCTATCGTGGAGGTATTTGATGCCAGGATGCAATTTGAAGAGCAAAACTTCTCAAGGTCACCAAAAATTTGTTGCTTTAGTGGTGGGTTTTCTATGACAGCCTGCAAAAGCGATGAGATGAGATGAGTCCCCCATTGTTCATGACATCATAATCGACGTCTGCCTTGTATCGACCTCAATGACGAGATCAACATTCCGGAACTGCTCATAATCAAGGACTCCTCCTATCAAAGCAAGCGTCTTATCAAACTTTTCACGTGTCATTCTTCCTTTCCTCAGCCTGCTCTCTAAATTTGCTGCATGCCGTCAAAACCACATGTAAATTGCGAAGGACACCTTGGGTCTCCATGTTTTCTCAGACAAATTTTTAGTCACCAAGTTTTTACCTTTTACCCTGTCCAATCCAGCTTGCAAGAATGCAGCATTCACTTCCTTCATGACTACTGGAATTCCACTCAAAATGCAAGCAGTAGCGATGCCAGAACCCATTAGACCACCACCAATCACCCCAACTTTCCTCAAAGACCTTGGCATCAAACCTAGATCTGACACACCTTGAACCTGCTTATCAAAACACATCGTCCACCACGTTACCACAACAAAGAAGGCATATCCATATGCATGCTCACAATTTCGAAATTAAAAACTTCTGAGAGCAATTTACCTTTCCTGTCGCTCTTTGCGCAAAGAAAACATGAATCAAGGACTTTGCAGTGTTGGACATTAGGCACCGCTTAAATGCTTGTTCTTCCTACACATGAGATAAGAGACAAAGTGATTTTGATACAACCTTAATGTGGCTGTACAAGCACAACCCAAGTGCATACCTTCATAATTCCTGCAATACCACCTGAAAAAATGCCTTCTTCAATGACATCAACACAGACTTGGGCATTGTTGACGTTGTTGTGGGCTCTTCTTGCAGCTCTCTCTCTGGCAAGCTTCAGTATTTTCCATGCCTCACCAAATTGCTCCAGCTTATCTGTTCGATCAAGGGACCGGATCCATGGCCTACGACGGCTCGCAATGTCCAAAGCCCAACTCCTTGCAGTTGGTAGAAGCTCTTCATCTGGAACAACAGCATCAATGAGTCCTGATTCCAGGGCCTCTTCTGATGATATTTGCCTTGACGTCTGCAAAATTTATGGCAGGTAAGAGAGACACCCATACATCCACCATAAAAGACTCTTACTATGAAAGATTGCAACTTGCCATAATCATGTCTAGAGCTTTGGTTAGACCAACCAGCCGTGGTAAGCGTTGAGTTCCTACAATGATGAAAAATCCAATTGTTCATGGCATGGTAATGAAATCCTTTCAAATATCAAGAGAAAGCAACTACCTCCACCCCCAGGAATGATGCCAAGTTCAAGTTCAAGCAAAGCAAGCTGTGCTTTAGGGACCGCAAAACGAGCATGACAACACTGTCAAGAGTTGGTAATATGTGAAATTCAACACTTGTTTGAAAAGAATGTCTCCTACAGAGAACATGAATGGCCATCTCAAACATAAGCTAAACATACCATAGCCAGTTCTAAACCTCCCCCGAGTGCAACACCCTTGATCGCAGCGACAGAAGGCTTGTCTGCACCTGAATAGATATCTCTCCTTTTAGCTCACAGAAAAATTATAAATAGACCCAGATACATTGCAATATTTTCTACAGGTAGTCACCTTCTATCATTGCCGTTTGAAGATCAAGGGAGATGAAAGCAAGTTCTGACAATACTCCTGCAAAATTCATACCCAAAAAATGATTTTATGATGCCTACGCAGAAAAAAGAGATAATAAAGTTGTTCGTCAAGAGATACAAACCATTGTCATTAAAGCCTTGCAGGGAGTTTACGTCAAAACCTCCAGAAAATTTCCCGCTGTCGCCTGCCAAGTGTGAGGGAAAATTGAACATTGCATGTTGCACTGGCAAGATGCGTATGCACAGAAATAACAGATGCACTACTATATACGAATCTAGGTATCAACAACACTCGAAACACTTATTCACCTGTGAGGACAATAGCCTTGACGTCATCTCTTCCAAGACTTCTTTATAAGCGTTTCTAAGACTGTAAAATACTGCAAGAAAGCAGAGGTAAGGTGAGTCTGTGTGATGGGTGTGTGTGTGCGTGTGTAGAGAGAGAGAGAGAGAGAGAAGAGAGAGAGAGAGAGAGAGAGGACCTGGAAGGGAGAGGGCGTTAATAGGTGGGCGGCTGATGGTGATAAGTGCAACGCCATCTGGGAATACCTGCACCTCGACAAACTCCTTCTGCACGGTGTGTAGCTCCATAGCTGTTGCCAAAAATCAAGGCCGCAAGGAGTTCAAATTTATATTGACGTTGAAAAAATAAAATCAAAACAGCCTTAAAAAGCGTATTGAGCAGTCCACAAGGACGACCATGATATCTAAATTATATAATCTAATGGAGAGAGGGTTCTTCCCAAAGGGCCACGTGGATGTTGTAGGTAAAACCACTAGTGTATTAACCAGTCGTCTTGCAGACGTGAGAAGAATAAGGAGAAGAGAATAAGAAAACCACTAGTGTATCAACCAGTCTTCCTTCCAGACATGAGAGAAGAATAAGAAAACCGGGCTAGAGAGAGAGAGAGAGAGAGAGCTTTATTTGGAAGTTGGATAGGATTGGGGAGATCATAGGCCTTCTCCTCGCTTCGTCCTGGAAACATGTTGCTCTCCCCCCACCGTTTGCAATACATGCAAGAGTGCATACATTTGTGGGTGCTTCACCCTGGAAATTAAGCCTCATGGGTACACGTCGTACATATAGAGAGAGAGAGATTAGACCATGCGGATTCCAACTACATAGAACTCTTTCTCCTTCATTACATGCACAACCATAATACATTGCATAACTCCTCAACAAGTGACGACGATTGGCTTTTTAACCGCTTTTTACTATTTGCTTTAATGAATTTTTTGAGTTCAGCATTGAGATGTGGCCTCCATCCATCATGTGGCTCTTTCAAGGAAAGCCTCTCTCCATTATAATAGTTAGATTGGGATTATGTTTGCAGCACCAAGTTTAAAGTGTTGATATCGTGGTCTTAGCTAGAGAGGGCTTCTCTATATACATGCATTACCTACAGCTGCTCCACTGCCCGCATGCACGACGACAATCCTTTGATGCACACACTTGCATGGCAACCTTTTAAGAATCTTCTAGATCCTTCTAGATTCTTCTAGAGCCTTCTAGTGATGATGTAGGCGATGACACAGGCGATGATGCAGGCAGCGACTGACTCTCAAGTGTCCATGACACATCCCTCACCGTGAAAGGCTTCTCCTTGGCACTCTGCGAGGTTCTTATTTCTAATCCAGCCACTGCATGCTTTTTCCTACTTCCGCAGCCGTGCACCTTGACCTGTATCACATCCCTCCATTTCTGCTACGTCTCCTTCAGTCATCCGCAGTGGGTGCCAACCAGCTTGCCCCGCTCTCAGCCATCTTCATCTCCACATGCTTCAAACGTGGCATGGTTGTGTTGCCATCACCGACTCCGACCTTGCCACTCTGGCGATGGGCTATATTGGCCGGAGCCTCGTTTCCTTCCATCTTGCAAACAACGACTCTCTTGTGACAGACTCTGACATCGACTCCATCCTCGCTAACTGCCCCGCGATGAGAGAGCATTCCCTCCGTGGCCTCGACATTACAGGACTTGGACTATGACGTGGCACCTCACTCACCTCCTCGTCGCTCTGGTACTACTGCCTCTCCGACCAATTGGACCGGGATTAGACTCTTAGGGTGGGCCGCCACATCATCGACTGTGTTTTGTAGTTGTACCGTCCTTATGAAAGCCGTCCATCGCCAACGCGCCACCTGACAGGCCCCTCGCCGTCAACAACCACCAAAAGCCGCTACCATGCGTGCGAGGAGTGTTACGTCATGGCCCATGACAAAGAGAGCTCTTTCTCGCACTTGAAACATAACACAATAGCTGCATTCTAGGCTAAATAGCCCAGATCTTCAAGCATTGCGTGGGATATGGGTTCAAACGGGAGCCACGTGGCAGCACCTGATCGCCTCCACCTTAGGTCTATTATTTTATAAGTTAATGATACACACACAGAGAGGCCTCTCAAAACACGTAATTCTATAACCAACACACCTACATACACGGTTATATAAATACATAACCACATAACAGAAGACTATGAAACCTTTTTCGCTTTGTCTAACAACCAGCTATTATATCTATTCAAAAATTCTAGAAACATATACTCTTATCACTTGTATGAGATCATGTATTTAAAAAGAAAACTTTAAAAGCAATTGCAAAGCAAAAGCGTGATAGTTAGAAATCATGGGAGGACGAAGAAGTGAATGTATCCAAGGTCTTTACAAGTCTAGCCTGAGTAAAAACATGAGAGAATTAGGGAAAATCAGTCATGGTGACATGGATTGCATTGCTATGAAAACCATCAAGGTGAACTCATTCATCTTATCGACAACATGATAATTGTTCTAAAATGTGTAATTCAACATGTCCTCTTGCTCTGCAATGTTAACTGAAGAGAGTACATAGGCGCACGAGTGATTTAACACTGGAGAGAGAGAGAGAGAGAGAGACTCTAACGATGAGAGAGAAACTAGAGAGCTAGACAGATATGCTCCGGCATCATCCGGCCACACCTGATATGGAGAGAGAGAGAGAGAGAGAGAGAGAGGACCACCCACGAGAACCGGATACACGACTGTGTGTGTGTGTGTGTGTGTGTCTGACAACACCCATCCAAAGAGAGAGCCGCTCAGAGTCTTGGCATGTGTGTCATAGTAAGAGCGAGCGCGACCCGCCGATAGGCGGGTCACGCAAGCTAGTTAGCTCCTCCAAATTCCCTATATGAGCCTCTAAAAAAACTCCATTTTTCTGCCATCTTCAAGTGCTTACAACTTGTTTCTCCAAGGTCCGATACCCAAGCTGCAAGACCCTACCGTTACACTCTTGGCTACCTCTCACTTAGACATTGCACCTCGCTCAAAACTATAAAGACTTGAGAGCTCTTTATATTGATAGGTTGTGGCCATGTTTAGAAGACAAACATACGTAGCTTGTCGGCATGGAGGCATTCCCCTGCCTACGATTCCTCTTTATGTGGGAACATCATTATTTTTATTCTGTAGTGACATTTCCTACCCGGAATTCTATATCATGGCTACCTCGCTACCTATATTGCTGTAGGAGTTCTATATCGGCCCACATGTAAGCTCCATGCTATGCAGCATCACAGATGGCAGGCTGCCTGCTCTACAAGTCCTCACTGTGCCCACGACGTCGGCAAACGGGTGCTCTCTCTCTCTCTCTCTCTCTCTCTCTCTCTCTCTCTCTCTCTCTCTCTCTCTCTCTCTCTCTCTCTCTCTCTCTCTCTCTCTCTCTCTCTCTCTCTCTCTCTCTCTCTCTCAAGTGTGGAAGATTGGTTATGCCATTTCCCTCTTGAATAACAGGTCTTGAGTTCAACTCCTCGTTGGCTAGATCTTTAAAGTCTCTTGGGATAGTTTCCTACGACATTAAAACTCTTCTCCTCCTCCTCCTCCTCCTCCTCCTCTCTCTCTCTCTCTCTCTCTCTCTCTCTCTCTCTCTCTCTCTCTCTCTCTCTCCTCTGTGTGTGTGTGTGTGTGTGTGTGTGTGTGTGCCGCTCTCTCTTTCTCTCTGAGAGTGTGTGTGTATGTGTGTATTATACACACACTCAAACGAATTGGGAATATTGCACACTCATGCAAATTGGGAATATCAAAGGCGGTATATTCAGGAGGAGCGAAATTGGAAATAATGTTATCCTGAATATACTGCCTTTGATACATTGAGTGCAAGGATGGATGAGCACTCTAGCTTGTACTCAGCTGAGTGTGTAATTTCATCCGCTTGCGTACCTGAGTGTGCGCATCATGATTGGGCCAGACTCCACATGTCGCCTTGTTCCACAAGTCCCTAACCAACAATCTTTGTTGTCCTCAACTTGTTTTGAAAAAAGAGACACGCCAGCTTCTGACCTAGAGATCGCCGCGGGGGCAAGCGGCCCGGGGGGGGGGGGGGCTTTTTGTGGGTGAGCGGGGGGAGAGAGAGAGAGAGAGAGAGAGAGAGAGAGAGAGAGAGAGAGAGAGAGAGAGAGAGAGAGAGAGAGAGAGAGAGAGAGCATACCTGCTGTCAGACAGAACCTGAGAGCTGCTATTGCAAAGCAGTTTGTGGCGTTGCCTCGTGGGACCTCGACGTCAGGAGCAGCTATGTCGCCGTAAACAAGAGAGAAAACCTCACGCTTTGAGCTGCTTTTGGTTGCTGCGCATCGCTGATTATAGTAGGGTTGCTTTTTGAAGTTCACAGAGCACTTAATACAGTAATTTTGGTCTGGCTTTGTTATAAGGCTAGGTTCACACGATTACGGCGGAAAAGCAATATTCTGAAAGAGAATCTCCAGGTGGATTTTTGTCACCCTATGTTCACACAACCTCGACGGAAGTAACCCATATTGAGCTTCGATCGCACACTGAGGTGAGATTTGACTTGCGGAATGTTCACACAGTGTGGACTGCAAATATATAGTATATGTCAATTTCGCTTAAGGTTATATTCATCAAAGACATTATTAACACTAGGTTGGTAATGGGACACTTTTATGTCGTGGGACACTTTTATGTCCTGTTAAGTGACCATTTTCCTTGAATTATGTCAAGGGTTTCAAAATGGATTTTGAGGTGCTATCTATCTAGAAAGTTGTCTTATCAGCTGAAAAAAACTCGACATTTTTTTGGAATATCAATTCCATCTTTAACATTGTCCTTGCACAACATTTCACGACCAAAACTGTGTAACAAACCTCCTTATAGAGTTTCTCAAGCTCAACAAGAGGAGATTATGCGGCAAGTGCATGAGTTAGTTGAGAAGGGTATGGTTAGGCCAAGCTCATCTCCATTTTGCTCACCTGTGCTATTAGTGCAGAAGAAAGACGGCACATATCGTATGTGTGTCGACTATAGAGCACTAAATAGGATCACTATCAAAAATAGGTTTCCCGTTCCACGGGTAGAAGACATATTTGATAAGCTACAAGGATCGACCTACTTCAGTAGGATTGACCTAAAAAGTGGCTATCATCAAATAAGGATAGTTGATCAAGACATTGTAAAGACCGCATTTCGCACCACATTTGGTCTTTACGAATACATTGTCATGCCTTTTGGCTTGACCAATGTACCAGCCACATTCAACCGCTTGATGGAGAAGCTGTTCAGGCCTCATCGAACCTTCACTGGAGTGTTCTTTGATGATATTATCATCTACTCTAATTCATTGGAGGAACACAAGCAACACCTCCAGGTAATATTTCAAGTTTTGAGAGAGAATAAACTTTATGTTAATCGAAAGAAAAGCGAATTTTTCTTGCAAGAGATTCAGTATTTAGGTCATATTATCTCTCAAGATGGCATCCAAATGGATCCATCAAAGTTAGAGGTAATAAAAGGATGGCCTAAACCAAGGAATCTTCATGAACTAAGAAGCTTTATAGGTATGTGTGCATACTATAGACGCTTCATAGAAAAGTTCTCACAAATTGCGGGACCATTACATGACCTAACAAAGAAAAGCGTTAGGTATACATGGTCTGCTAAGGAGAACAATGCTTTCGAAAAGCTTAAAGAAAAGCTTATCTCTCAACCTGTGCTTACACTACCGGATCTCTCAAAACCATTTGAGGTCCAATGTGATGCTTGTGGTGATTGCCTTGGAGCTGTTTTTCTCTAAGAAGGGCACGCCATACGTTATGAGAGTCAAAGGCTCGACCCTGGTGAGCAAGCTCTAGGCATATACGAAAAGGAACTCCTTGCAGTTCTACATGCCTTAGACTCATGGAAGCACTATTTATTGGGGACTCCTTTCATTCTGCGAACGGATCACCAAAGTCTTAAGTACTTTATGACGCAGACCAAGCTCTCCGACAAACAAATGAGGTGGGCAAATTTCCTTTCGCAATTTCATTTTCATATTGCTCACATTGCTGGCAAGCATAATCAAGTAGTTGATGGACTCTCAAGACGGCCGAGAGTGAATGCGGTTTCCATAGCAACTCACAATGATCTATCTTCAATGATAGATGAGTATGCTATTGATCCCGATTTTAAAGATGTGATTTCAGCCCTTGCATTAGGGAAGAAAGAACCATTTACTTTACAAGATGGTTATCTTCTCTATGGCAATAGACTATGCGTTACTAACTCACTACGTGAGAAAGTAATGTATGAATCTCATGCTCCACCTTATGCGGGGCATAGAGGGATTCAGTCTACCTTAAAGGGAATTGAAACATATTTCTATTGGCCTACCATAAAAGTGAACATACAAGAGTATGTTTCTAAATGTGTGGTATGCCAAAAGACAAAATTTGATAGAGGGAAGCAACTTGGATTGCTTCAACCCTTGCCAATCCCTAATTCACCATGGGAGAGCATATCCATGGACTTTATCTTTGGATTGCCTAAGTCTATCCATGGGAATACGGGAATATGGACGATAGTAGACAGGTTCAGTAAACAAGCTCATTTTATACCTGTCAAAAAGACTATCAAAGCCCATCAAATGGCAACCCTCTTCATTTCACAAATCTTCAAGTACCATGGCTTGCCAATGTCCATAGTGTCGGATAGAGATCCTAGAATGACCAGTAATTTCTGGAAGGGTCTCTTTGAGAATTTAGGGACAAGGCTAAACTTCTCTTCAGCCTATCATCCACAAACGGATGGCCAAAGTGAAATAGCTAACCTAACCATTCTCAATCTACTAAAAGCCTATGTAAAGGAAGTAGATCAAAGATCCCAATGGGAGAAGTACTTACCCTTAGTGGAGTATGCTTACAATAACATTGTACATACTTCCACGGGAAAAGCACCTTTCGAGGTAATTGAGGGAAGATCAAAAAGTCCTTTTCTACTTAAAGCACATGGGAAGATCTTCGCTGCAGATGAGTATAGCCGAGACCTACAAGAATCTTTTCAAAAGATTAAGGATGCTATCTCTATCTCATAGCAAAGGCTAAAGGCTGCTGCTGACAAGCACAGAAGAGCCCAAGCCTTTAAAGAAAACGATTGGGTCTTGTTAAAGTTTCCCAAGGCTCGATTAAGGCACACGACGGGCAAGAATCCTACGGGCCACCAAAAGTACTATGCTAAACTAGCAAAAAGGTACTATGGTCCCTTCCAGATTCTTAGGCCAATCAACGAGATGGCCTATCAACTCAAGTTGCCCAATCATTGGCTCATACACAATGCTTTCCATGTGAGCCTATTAAAGCCTTACAAAGGAGAGCCACCTCAAGAACCAACTACTGAAGACCCACCGGAGATCGAGGACCAAGAGGAGGTGCTGCAGCCCGAGTCCATTCTCCGACATGAAGACAAGGTATTAAGAGGCGGTAAGACTATCCGACGATATCTTATTAAGTTTAAGAATTATCCTTTTGAAGATGCTAGATGGATGCAAGGCATACAATTAAAGGATAACCTAAACCTTGTCAATGCTTACAATGCTTCCCAAGAGTAAGCAAATGTACAAAATGTTAAAAATGAACAAAGTTTTTGACTTATAAGACTCTCTTTTTCTTTATTTGTGCACAAAAATGAAGTAGTATGCATGCTTAGATCAAGTTTGCGGAGACGACGTCTCCCAAACACCAAGTAGAGCTTGTCACTCTACTATGGAAGACTGATAGGACTAATGTGTAGACATGCTTGCGGCAGCCTCAGGCTCTCAAGCGCCAAATATACTAGTCATCCATTGTGGAATGATGTTGTAGGGTAACATAGGGATCCTCTACCCCGCTAAGAAAAGGACTCATGAACATGCTTTATCTTCTCTACACCATAGTCGAGGACGACTATGATTTCAAGAGAGAGGTAATGTCATAATAATCAATATCTAATTCTCCTAAATGACTTTCTCATATTAAACTGATCATTTAATGTGGGGAAGTGCCAGGGGAGAAAAGGTTAGAATATTGGTGAATCTAGCAGACCGGCCACAGTAGGGATCCAAAGGAGGGAAAATAGGGATCCAAAAGGGGGGGCCATCTGCAAAAGAGCCATGTGCAACAATGGGCTAAAAAGACCCTAAGGTTTAGCCCATTAAGACTTCCAAAATGCTAAGGTTCCAAAATTCAAAGGTTGTGTCCAAAGGTCAAACCTAGGGGAAATTGGATGCTTTGTGTGTGTAAAAAAAGTCTTTGCATATCCCTACATGGGAGGGGGCGAGCCCTAAAGTAGGGGATGAGAGAGAAAATCACACACACACAGGCTCCCTTTACACAAAGGGAATGAGGGACACATGTCAGCTCCCTAGGCCAGATGCCCACAAGGTGTACCCATTTTCTATTGGATGACCCTTGAAGTGGACCAATGAGAATTAAGCTAGAGTAAATCTAGTTTAATTAATTTAAAAACATTTAATAGAAGAAACCAATGAGAATTAAGTCTCCTAGAAGACTATTGGGCAGTCTCCCAAGGGGTCCAATGAGCATTCAGGAGCCCAATGGTTTGACTGATTCCTATTGGCCAAGAGGCAAAGGGGTCCAATGAGAGTTTAGTTTAATTATTTAATTACCTAAAGCTCTCACAAAAGGGGAAAGGGGGACACATGTCAAAAGGCTATCACTTATGCTGCTTAATGGTCATTGGCTTGACTTAGGGAGAGCCAATGAGGGCTCGGCAAGAGCAAATAGCAAGAGGGCTCGCCCAAGAGAGAGAGGGGGCTGATTTTTGCAAGGCATTATCACACACACACTCACACACAGTCTATGTGTGAAGCAAAGAAGACTATCTCTTCCCAAGCGTTAATGGAGAGCTCATCACCTACTCCAAGCTTGTGAGATAGAAGCCTACATCAACACTCTCTTGGCATGTGGATGCAAATCCAACCAAGAGCCAAGCTTCAATGCATGCTCATCTCCTTTACCAAGCTAATTACTAAGCTAAGCTATGCTAATATGAGTGATTATGTGAGGAGATGTACATCTTTCTCGTAAGATACTCCTTCTTCCTCTCAATCTACTCTCATACCCTGCTAGCTCTCACCATCTTCGAAGGTGTGTGAGGTCTTGGGTCTGAGAACGGGGATAATTAAAGTTGTGTTTGTTAAGTGTTTTGGTTAGTGCATGAAGCTTTCATCTTCATTGCACTAGCTAGTCATGAAGGAACACAAAGAATTGTATTGTACAATGTCTCTCTTGATGGGAGAAACCATAATACAAAGCCTTTTGGAGGGGGGACCGGCTCCATGCAAATCCGGTCCTCAACTGTTGTCAATAGCTTAATTTCTCTCTCTTTTGAAAGTATTGTCGATGCTATCTAACTAGGTGTTATGCTTTTTGTTGCTCTCTCCACTAAAGCACTCTTGTAATTCTCATTAGGAATCTATTCCAATGAAATGCCCACTATGTTCATGCTAATTTCCGCTACACATAAGTTATTAGGCCATTAAATGTTACATCTTTGTGTGCTTATGCTATGCTCTCGTGTGTGTTGATTGTCTACATATGATTATAATTTATTCTCCTAATTATGTTATTAGCATGGATGCTAATTGGATTATCTACCATAGTCCAGCAATTGTGGCCATTGATAGTTCACATATTCCAATACTTGCCTAGAGGCAAAACCCTATGGACTAGCAAAGGCTTCTATTCAATCTTGTTGTAGTCAATTTGTGGCAATAGATTGTTGAGGTATGCGCAGGGTACTTTCAAGTTTTTTGTGCTCATATAGGCTGCATATGAGTGCCCTATCCTTTTCTTCTCTTGCATACATACACACACACACACACACATGCAAATAATTAAACAAGCAAATAAATAAAAATACACATAAATTTGAACATAATTAAACACACTATGCACACACAGATTTTCAAACTAAAAAAATAATAATTTAGTTATCTATAAAATTTGATTAAATATTATCATTTACAAAAAAAATAATGAACTTTGGTATTAAAAAAAAGAGTTGTTTTGCTTTAGATCACTTTATAATTAGTTTTTTAATTATTATTTAGATCAATTTATAATTAGTGTCTTATTTTGATTTAAAACAATCTATTAGCAGCTTAGGTTATGTTTAGGATATATTGTTAGATTAGTCTATCGCTTAAGGTAAAGCGGCATTGCTATGTCGGTTGCTCATAGTTGGCTTTGTAAGGCAGTTGCGCTGTTTTAGTCTGCTTACATTCAGCCATCCGCTTATGGCTAGCCAGTCGCTTAGGTTTTAATTCTTCGCAATTTGGTTGTTTCAGGCCACCTAGGGTACGTTAGTTGCTTAGGATTTAACGTTCTTTGTAATTTGAATGTTTCATGTCACTTAAGGCTACTTGCTTAGGGTTCGTTAGCAGCTTTTGATTTGGACGCTCTAAATTGACCTAGTGTCGATTTAGTTTAGTCACTTCAGTAATCGCTTACGATTAGTCGCTTGCCGCCTAGGGCTAGCCGCTTAGGTGTTAGTTCTTTGCATTTTGGCTATTTCAGGCTACTTAGGGCTAGTCGCTTAGGATTAGCGGCTTTAGGTTTAGCCGCTCCAAATTGGGTAGCGTTTGTCCATTTCAGTCTGCTTAAGGTTAGTGGCTTAAGGTTTGGTCGTTAATAGATGGCCGTGTTTAGGGTGTTATGCCCATGTAAAGCCACTTAGGTTAGGCCACTAGTAGATGGCCGTGTTTAGGGTGGTATGGTAGGCTATGTAAAGCCGCTTAGGTTAGGTTGCTCCAAGTCGGATTAGGGTAGCATTTAGACATTTCAATCCCCTTAGGGATAGCCGCTTAGGGTTAGCGGCTTAGCTTAGGACATTTTAGTTTGTTAAGGGCTATCCACTTAGGCTTATGCCATTTCATTCTGTTAATTAGGGCTAGTCGCTAGGGCTAGGTCATTTCAATATGCCAAGGTTAGCTGCTTAGGGCTAGCCGCTTAGGGTGAGCGGCTTAAGATTTGGCCGCTAATAGATGGCCGTGTTTGGAGTGTTAAGGTAGGTTTTGTAAATTTGCTCAGGTTAGGTTGCTCCAAATAGGATACATGGTTTAGCCATTTCAATCTCCTTAGGGCTAGCCGCTTAGGGTTAGCGGCTTAGCTTATGCCATTTCAATTTGCTCAGGGCTAGCTACTTAGGTTTATGTCATTTCATTTTGCTTAGGACTCATCGCTTAGGGTAAACGGCTTAGGGTTAGCGGCTTAAGATTTGGCCGCTAGATGGTCGTGTTTAGGGTGTTAAGGTAGGCTTTGTGCCACTCAGGTTAGGTTGCTCCACATTGGATTAGGAGTCATTTCAATCGGCTTAGGACTACCCGCTTAGGGTTAGCAGCTTAGGGTTAGCGACTTTACGTTTGGCCTCTAATAGATGGTTGTGTTTGGATGGTTAGGGTAGGCCATGTATAGCCACTTAGTTTTGGCTGCTTTGGGATAGACTGTTACGTAATAGGGTTTTTCCTCGATCTACATGCACTGTCTTGTAGACGTGGGTGTGTACTTATGTCGCACCCATGAATATAGGAATTGACCAATAAAGACGAGAATATTACCCAGTGGTCTTGATCTCCATGCACCTCTAGACTTAGTGTGTGGGATGGCATGGCTAGAGAATGTGAGGTAGTTAAGCTACATTGTTATGTGGCTTTGGTTTGGCAAATTAGGGCTTGTCGTGCAAAGGCGGTGTTGGTTTGGCCGATAAGGGACATCGAGAGATGGTTTGGCCGACTATCGTAAGACGTGCAAAGATGCTCATGATTTGACTGGTTAGGACTAGCGGCTTTTGGTTTGGCCATTATGGTTAGCCATGGAAGACATTTTTTGTTGGATGTTGGACCGCTTAGGGCTATCTAGCCGTTTGTTGAAATGATTCTATGAGCTCATGTTATACCCTCTAATAACAGTCAACTCGTGTACACTCATACTTTGTTTTGCAAACTTCAGATTAATTATGGATGATAGGACGGCATGCCCTTGTATGCTATTTAAGTATCAAATCTTTCAAAAATGAAAGATTTGTGATCAGCATATACACAACAATGGCCTTTTCCCCGTATAGCAGCTACAAGATCTACGTTATCGATCTCATGGGCAAGAGAGAATAGGTCAAATCTTGGATATCGATATCTCTCCAATCTCAACACAGACTCAACAGAGGAGACGAACATCAAATGAAACACTATTAGTGGAGTTTATCCCATCCACCATTGATGCTACTTTTCAAGAAGTTGAGATGGATCAGATGTTGGATGTATTCTTCAACATGGACCGCATCATTGAAAGTCAAGGTGGAGGAAGTGCCAACAGTCAAGGTAACACTGCCTCTCCACCTCAGTCAGCC
Source organism: Adiantum capillus-veneris (assembly GCF_014529385.1). NCBI lineage: Eukaryota > Viridiplantae > Streptophyta > Polypodiopsida > Polypodiales > Pteridaceae > Adiantum > Adiantum capillus-veneris. The sequence continues at coordinate 139,327,603 of NC_140931.1, read as the reverse complement.
CATCCACAACGACAGCAAGGGATGATGGAAAAACTTGCTTGCATACCGCTTTACAGCGGTGCCAAAATTTTTGCTCTTCAAACAGATTTGGCAATGCTTAACCTACATTCTATATGCGGATCGTCCAACACGAGTGTTACATAGCTTTTCAGGATATGTCATCCTAATTTATCGCTCAAGCAAAAGTTCTTGTTTTGTTTAAATGGTTTTAAGAGATTGCTCAACAAGCAGATTTTACCAGAAGGCAATCACATTATAGATCCTCTTTTTCTTGTCTAGGATCCACTTTTGATTTACATCTAGATTTGACTCACTAGATTGGTCCTCGCTGGTGTCCTCTTCACTCTCAAATGAGCTACCATAGGTTGATGTACTCAATCTTGAATGTTTTGACTCTAAAATTTCTTTATCTCCCAATTCATGAGGCTCAAAATCACTTTCATTTTGGGGTTTATTCTTTGAGTTGCATTGGCCAGAGTCTTCTATAGAGTCATCGGTGGCACTGTCAGGTTGGTCTACAAATTTCTTACCCTTAGAGGATATATGCATTGCACTTATCATGTTTAGGGATGTAACCTTTGGTAACTCTTCCCCCTCTGGTGTGACCCAAGTGGTTCCAAAATTTCCACAGGTGTCTATGGTTGCAGCTAGGTGTTACCAATCGACATTATCTGACTCCGTCATACCCAGTAACACATCTATATAAGGAGAATCGTGGCCAATGTCTGTATCCTTATCTTACAAGTATAACAGTATTGTAGTGGGAATGAGTTAAGTGTAGTGTCAGAGCGATGATCGATAATGGATCTACTTTCGAGGGGGTGTACTTTACTGGTAATCGAATAAGGCCTATTCATTTGCGCAAACTACGGTAATCCAACCTGTAGCTCCCCATTGAGGAATGCTCAAAGTGCAAAGAATACCTCAGGATCTTCGTATAACTTTGTTATGATAGTGGTACGGACCTCTGAAAACATGAAATCCACTATCTTGGAAATATTCAATGGCATTTCATGAGGTGTAGATCCTTGAATAAGAACTATTGAGGATGGAATCTCCCCTTCCTCAATGGGATGAGGCATTCTCTCACTAAACATCCTTTCAAACAAGAAAGGTGTCTGCCCACTTTCTGATGTCTTGTCATCACTCTCTTCTCGGATGATACTGGGTATGGCTAATAGTCTATGGTTTGTGTGGTGAGGATGGACTTGCGTGGAAACACTATGTCACAAATCTTCACATGTTTAGGTTCTGGTTCTAGCTTTCTTTGAGTCTCTTCCACCAAAGCTCTTAGGTGTTGGACTCGCTCAATCTCCTCTATTGGGTTTGGGTAGATCCCAATCTTCTTCTTGCGCTTTTCCTCTTTTGTCCCTCGTGGATGATCTTGGGGTTTCTTGATTGGATTTGGAAACACTTGTTGCATTTTTAGGGGTCTTTATGGCTCTCGCCAATTGGGTTTCTGTTTAGCTCCATCTCATGTTGTTCTCTATTGGCTTTTCCCTTTGTGGTAATGGTTTTGGTTTCCATTGTTTCAATTGAATCTGAATCATGCTTGGGGTCGTTCATATACACAAAATCATCTCATGTCCCTATGTTTGTCTTGGAACTCGATTTTGAACTTTCGATATTTAGCGATCTCTTCCTTCGTGTTTCTATTTCTTTGCTCGGGTAATCGATGCAGTATCTCTCTCTTCAAAGATATGGTTTTAAATTTGACGCATTGATTGTGTAATCACATTGACGGGTACAATCGATGGTACTGTTGATGTCCCACTAGCAATTTTGACCAAATTCAAGGGTGTGATATTGGGTGCATTTGGGTTATGGAGGCACTATGCAATCAAATGATCTATGCCACAATGATTGCATGTAAGTACTGGCATTGCAGAGGTGCTCCCCTGACTAGTTTGCATTTCTGTGGCATTATTTTGTAGCCTAATAGGACATTCAACTATCCGATGTGGTCCACCATACTCGTAGCACTGAAGAGGTGGTCTCCTAGCCATGAGGTTGATGTTTGACAATCTTCCATGTAATATATAGGACACTCTTCAATATTATCTATCCCATAGGCAATACTAGTGTCTATTTCTTCCTAACAGCTATCCAAATAAGCACTAGATGGCTCCCAACCCACATAAGGCTGAATCTTGGATGCGGGGGTTGCGGTCGTAGTACTGGAGATGGTAGCGATGTAGCTTGAACAACATTTTGGGCTCTAGGAACCATGTGTTGTGATAGTTGCTTAACGGGTGGGGCAAGCATCAATGCAGGAACTCGAGGTGAATCCGTCTAGGCCAAATGATGGATATTTTTCTAGGCATAGGCCATGAAGCAGACCCATACCAAGAAAAACCTAGCAAAGACCAAAGAGCTCAAGCTATCTTCCATGCTCAGTACCCCAAAAAGCAAGGAGTCTAAAAGATGTAGGCGCAACTAAATCATCTACCCAAAGTATGTAACACTCTCCCTTAAACCCACACAATGCTCGGGCTACATATACTTGTGAAGGCTTGAAAACACAATTATGAAGAGACTTATGTGTTTATTATCGACATATAGAGAGAGACACAATAAATGTGTATATTTAAGTGTTTTTTATCATCATGTCAAGTTTACATCAAATTTATGAGAGAAACTTATTCATATCTGCAGTGTTGCTGTCGCTGCATCATGTCGATGGCTAATTCTTCATACTCATACTCCAGGAACTGTTCTTGTCCTTATGTCCTACTCACATTATCCACTCAATACTCTCTCTTCTTCTCGCAACCAAACCAATAGCATTCCTCTTCTCTCTCTATTGCTCATACTCCGTGAACTGTTTTTGTCCTTATGTCGTAGTCACAATATCCACTCAATACTCTCTCTTCTTCTCGCAACCAAACCAGTATCATTCCTCTTCTTGCAACCAAACCAGTATCATTCCTCTTCTCTCTCTATTGCTCTTAGGATATTGAGTGCAACAGCATAAAGAACCTCTCCTTCTCTCTCTCTCTCTTTCCATATCACGCTTTAGCTCAGACTCTTTCTCTTCCTTTCATAGAACTACACAGAGGCAAACTAAACTCTCTCCTCAGCTCTTAGCCAAGCAAGGTGGCTCTCTCTCCATCTCAACTTTTCTCATCTCCGGCCCCCGTCTCTCAGTTCACAACCCTCGCCCATGATGTTTATTTTCTCATCCCCTTGCAACCAACAACGCTCCTTCCCTATCTACACCATGGCCCGCTCTCCCTCAGCCTGGCAAAAAAACTCCCCGCCCTACACTCGCATGGCCTGCAAAGTCGGTGCCCCTCGACCAACCGATGCCCCTCAACATAGCTCCCCTCGCTAAATTTAGACCATGCAAACAAAATAACTACTATTAGGAGAAACATGGACTTTGCATGGGCCTTGTAAGGAATCCTAATTTTTAGGGATTAAGGCTAATGTTGTGTAGGGTTAAGGGGACAAGGGCATTCAAGAAGCTAGTTTTGAGTAGACTTTTCTAGCCTTTTTTTTAGACACATGTAGGATGTGGACCTAAGAGGTCACTTTCTCTCTCTAGCTTTTGAAAAGTGAAGGGAGTAAAGGGGTGTGGCCACATCAACAAAAACGTGGGTCACTAAGAGCCAAAATTTGATTTTTTTTCAAAAAAGTTATTTTTACTTATTTTTGACTTAAAACTCCCTCCCAACATATATACACATCAAAAAATCATTTTTTGACATTTTTTAAAACCTACAAACACTAAAAGTCCACTTTTTCAAAAAAAAATCCAAAAAAAAAAACTTTGTTCTCTCCTCCTCCTTCCTCCTCTCTCCCTCTCCTCTCCCTCCCTACCCCCTTCTATCCTCCTCCTCCCCTCTCTCTCCCTCTCCCCCCCTGCCCCCTTCTCTACTCCCATGTTCCTCCCTCTCCCTCCCCCCTCTTTCTTTTCATTCTTTGCTTCCTCATGCAACAATTACCATGGTGCTCACGGACATCACAAATCGTATGCCTCCACCACCATGTACTCCGCACAACAAAAGTGTACATATTGCTTGTCTGCGGTGTTTGCACCGAAGGCCGCATGTGAGGGTGAGCAGAAATCATCCCAAGATCGTCATATTGTCGGCGGTGAGACGAATGGGTATGGTTCTTCAATATCTTGGGAGGGGAGAAGTAGGCTTGTTAGGCTATTGCAATTGGTTGTGTATGGGTGCAGGTGCTTCTTTGCATTCGTGGATGCACGAATGTCAAGCTCTTCAGCTCAAAACAGTGGCATTACAAGAAATGGTGGGTGCAGGTTAGAGAGGTCAAGTGTCACCACTTTTCCTATAAAAACAGCTTTCTTTGTTACATCTTGCAGGTAGGTGCTTCAAATCCATCCTTATTAGAGGTGGGTAATCTCATCCTAATGTATATTTCTGGATTTTTTATTCCTAGTTGGATGCAATTACTTGCAAATTTGTACAACATATACTTAACAAGTGTTTTTATTATACAACTTAAAAATGTTGAATTCATACATATTTTTGTTTGAAGAACATGTCTCTAATGCGTCATGATACAAGGTGACCTCTTACTATGCTAGTTAAGTGGCGTTGCTTGCAAGAATGGCTCAAGGAACTGGCATAACATGAAGCTTTTACGGTGGCGCAAAGCTCTCCTCAAGCAATGTGGCTCCCACTACACCAAAAATCACTATGCTAACATGGAGAGATCCCTAGTAGGACAATACAACAGCTTTTCATCAGCAGCACACCCTTTCCTAACATGAGGGCACCCCCACCAGAGATATTTTTATATGATAGGTCACCCCATGAGCATACCATGGCATGGAATGGATGTAAGAACTATGACTTCACTACCCCTTGGAAGTTGTTCACGAATGTATGTTTATCAAAGTTAATGAGAAGAAGTTTGGACTTTTTTGTTTGTTGATGTGTAAGAGCACTCTTGGTCTACCATATTTTAGATTGTTTGATAAGTTAAATAAGATTTGTAGTCATTCAAAGTGTCAAATTTTATTTTTTTGGTAAGATTGTACATGAGAAGACATGATAAAGTACAAGAGATCTTGACGGAATAAACCTCGATGAGATTCCCACCATGCACTTGTGACACCATACCTCTCCTTGAACCCTTTGACTTCTATCGTTGTGGGGAGTCCAAGGGGGGGGGCTATTTTCAAATTTTTAGCATAACTTTTTTTTGAAGGAAATTTTGGTTATTCTACAGTTTATACACAGTCTAGGAGTTCATTCTTATTGTTTTTCTTCAGTTTCAAATTTTGACCGAGTGCACTCCTTGGAAGCCACTTTTGAAGGTGTTAGGGCGAAATTTTGGGAAAGTTTTGTATGTAGGAAATACATTCCTTAACACAATAAAAAACAATGGTTCTTTGAGTATTTTCAGATTCCATGGTTTTAATGCTCGTTGGAGCCCGTAGATTAAGAAAAAAGTAAAAAATGTATGTTTTACATCATTTTTAAATAAATTGTCAACTTGTACATTGATTTTTGGAGAATGCGAGCAAGATATGATTTTTTCTCATCACATGATGGTCGAAGAACGCGATGAGATGAACAAATTCATGTGAGACAAGCCCAGACAGATTCGGAGCTGATTAAAATCTAGAAGCTGTTGAAAACAACCGAAAAGTTCAACACTTAAAAAAAAAAAAAAAACTAACACTTGAATCATGGCCATGCATCAAAAATATACTCACACGGTGAAGGAGGTGCTTCAAAGCTATGGAAATCAGTATAAAATGCAAGCAATAGCGTTGGAGGCTATTCAAGAAGTTGTAGAGGCTCACATCATTTCAGATGACTTTGCAATGACAAAATGATTAAGAGTTGTGTCTACTGTCTCCATAGTGATTTGGCTTTTTGGTTTATCCATGTGTTTTAAGTTAAGTGGTTGTGGCCATGAAGAGTTAGATTTAAATCAAATATTAACATTTTTGCCATCCTAAGGGGCAAACAAAGCTAGAAAATGCAAAAAAAAGGGTGGCCACAAGGGCACACAGATTGCCCATCCAGCAGTTTTGGATGGCTCATCTGCGCGCCCTTGTGGCCACCATTTTTTTTGCATTTTCTAGCTTTGTTTGTCCCTTAGGATAGCAAAAATGTTAATAGCTGATGAAACCAGATGTTTATGTAGCATGAGACTAGATTTTTATATTGTCCAATGTGATTTGGCCTTTTGGTGCAGGGAACTAGTAAGTTGAGTTGAAGGAAGGCATAATGTGCTTGAAAAGTTAAATTTTACATTCATCTCACCTTTTCCAAGGTCCTGGAGTACAACAATAGCCTAATTATGCAAAAAAAAAGGGTGGCCACAAGGGCGCGCAGATGGCCCATCCAACAGTTTTGGATGGCTCACCTGCGCGCCCTTGTGGCCATCCTTTTTTTTTGCATTATATGGCCTTGTCTACCCCTTATAATAGCAAGAATGTTAATATTTGATGAAACCAGATGTTTATGCAGCATGAGACTAGATTTTTATACTGTTAAGTATGGAGCCTGATTTACCCTTGTAATTTTCTGTGGTAAAAGCGCACATTTGTAAGGCCCCCGTTATGAGGAGAAGCCATCGTGCGTGAAGGAAAATCACTCACCGGAAACCAAAATTTTCATGGACAAGAATCGGGGGTAACTTTAGAGGCCTCGGGGGCGGAGGCCCCCAAGACTTTTTTTTGCCGGAATATTCCTTTTCGCCGGAATATTATGGCCGGACGGCGGTCGGAAAGTGGTCGAAAAACAACCGGTCGGTTGGCCGGTGGCCGGTAGTCAATGGCCAATGGCCGGTGGTTGGAAGTCAATGGCCGGTGGCCGGTGGTCGGAAGTCAATGGCCGATGGCCGGTGGCCGAATTCAAAAGCGGACTTGTCTTCTCAAGGGCGGCCACACATGGGCGGATTGGAGGGTCCGATTTAAGCTTATTCGCACAAGGGCGGCTACACATGGCTGTCTCTCATAAGAGAGGGCAGCCCTTTTGGCCTATAAAAGGAGGCCATTTCTACACACATTTCATAGTGTGAAGTTGATGCAACAAGGTGAGTGTGAGGTGGTGAGAGTGATGCAAGGCGGGAGCTCCATTAAGGGTATAATCCCTTTGTAAACTACTTCTTGTTTTGAAGTACTAAAGCCATTGAGTGGCTGCTTTCCCGTGGACGTAGCCCACATTGGGTGAATCACGTATATCGTGTGTACTCTCTCTCTCTCTCTACTCTATAATCTCGTGTATGTAAATATGTCTCTCTCCATTAATTAATCTACTCAATTATCTATTTAGCTACGTCTTATTTTCTAACAACTGGTATCAGAGCAAGGTTTGCCCGTAGCTAAATTATCTCAAGGAAAGGATTCCTTGAATTGAGTGGGAGTTATGGCGGAGGAAGGGAAGCTCAAGATTGAGAAGTTAAACAGCAGAAACTACCAACATTGGAAGATGCAGATTGAAGACTATCTCTACCAGAAGGACCTCTATTTGCCACTAGGCGGTCTTGCGAAGAAGCCCGCAACAATGGTAGATGAAGCATGGATTGTCCTTGATCGAAAGGCACTGGGAACAATCCGATTAAGCTTGGGGTCAACGGTGGCCTTCAATGTTTCGGAGATGAAGACCACGGAGGACTTGATGAAGTCACTTGACGACTTCTACGAGAAACCATCGGCATCCAATAAGGTATTTCTTATGAAGTGCTTGTTCAATCTAAAGATGGCAGAGAATGGTTCAGTTGCAGAACACCTAAATGACTTTAACACAAACATAAGTCAACTTCGATCAGTGAAAATCAATTTCAATGACGAAGTGCGAGCTCTCCTTATACTATCATCTCTACCGGATAGTTGGGACAGCCTTGTGATGGCTGTAAGTAATTCTATCTCTGGCACAAATACTCTTAAGTTTGATGATGTTGTGGGTGTTCTCCTAAGCGAGGAAATGCGAAGGAGAAGCACAAGAGAATCATCAAGTGCTGCACTATCAGTGGAAACAAGAGGAAGGCCTAAGGAGAGGTTCAAAAACCAAAAGGGTCGTGATCGCTCAAGGCGGAGCAAGTCACGCACAAAGTCAGTTCTTGAATGTTGGAACTGCGGCAAGAAGGGCCACGTCAAGAAGGATTGCTGGTCCAAGAAGAAGAAGGAGACAGAGTCTCAAGACAACAAGCCAACATCGGAGGCCAATGTGGCAGGTAAAGTAGAGCAAGATGCTCTAATTCTCTCATTAGACAATGTCTCTAATTCCTGGATAGTAGATTCCGGGGCTTCATTCCATGCGACACCACACAAGCAACATTTCCAAGACTACACCAAAGGTAATTTTGGGTATGTATACTTGGGAGATGATGAAGCTTGTGAGATTGTCGGCAAAGGTACAGTTTCTGTCAAAACTGCTAACGGAAATGAATGGAAGCTTAAAGATGTTAGGCATGTTCCTTCTCTTCGCAAAAAATTGATCTCTACAGGACAATTGGACGATGAAGGTCACAACATTGCATTCGGAAACAAACGGTGGAAGATCTCAAAGGGATCTTTGGTGGTTGCCAAGGGAGAAAAAGTCGGTACACTTTACTTGTGTACTATTAGCACGCAACCTTCAGCTTGTGCAGCAACTACAAAAGTTGACAGTGCGGTGTGGCACTACCGACTTGGGCATATGAGTGCCAAAGGAATGCAAATCCTTCAAACAAAGAAGCTTCTACCAGGTTTGAAAGAAGTGGACTTAGAGTTCTGTGAAGATTGTGTTTATGGTAAACAAAAGAGGGTAAAATTTCAAAAATCAGGAAATGAAAGAAAAAATAAAAACTTGAGTTGGTTCATTCTGATGTTTGGGGTCCTGCAAGTACACCATCACTTGGTGACTCATTGTACTATGTAACATTCATAGACGATGCGAGTAGAAAAACATGGGTTTATGTCATGAAGAATAAATCCGATGTATTTTCCATATTTCAAAGGTGGAAAGCCTTTGTGGAAAATGAAACAGGTACCAAGGTTAAATGCCTCAGATCCGACAATGGAGGCGAATATTGCAGCCAAGCTTTTGAAAGCTTTTGTGCTAGCAATGGCATTCGGAGGCAAAGGACAACCCCAAGGACACCTCAACAAAATGGGATTTCGGAAAGGATGAACAGGACAATCATGGAACGAGCACGAAACATGCGGCTACATGCAGGCCTACCGCTTGAGCTTTGGGCGGAAGCTGTAAGTACGTCTGTGTACTTAATCAATCGGTCACCCTCAACGGCATTGGATGGGGGAGTTCCAAAAGAGGCATGGACAGGTAAACCGGTGAATTATGCATTTCTCAAAGTGTTTGGGTGTGAGGATTTCATGCACATAGATAGAAGCCTAAGATCAAAGCTAGATGCAAAGTCCAAAAAGTGTTTCTTCATTGGCTATGGAGAAGGAGACTTTGGGTATCGCCTATGGAATCCTGAAGATGGTAAAATCTTAAGGAGTAGGGATGTAATTTTTAACGAACAAAATATGTACAAAGATTACTTGGAAAGAAAACAAACAAAAGAAACAGGTGATGAGTACATGGAGCTTGAGGACGGTGAAGATTCAAGGACTGCAAACGGTGACAATGTACAACAACGTCAACCAAATGAGGAGCCTCAACCTATTCCCCGAAGATCTACAAGAGCAAGTAGACCTCCAGAAAGGTTTGTTCCTTCCTTCAACCATCTCTTGATCTCAGATTCTGGAGAGCCGGAATCATACGAAGAAGCTATGCAACATGAATCCAAAGAACAATGGACGAAGAGCATGCAAGTGGAGATGGACTCACTACATCACAACCAAACATGGGAGTTGGTTGAGTTGCCTAAAGGTAAGCGGGCACTTCAAAACAAATGGGTGTACAAGCTGAAGGAAGAAGAAGGTGGGAAGAAAAGGTACAAGTCTAGGCTTGTGGTAAAAGGTTTTTCTCAAAAGAAAGGTATTGACTTCAATGAAATATTTTCTCCTGTTGTAAAAATGACCTCAATTAGGCTTGTCTTAAGCCTTGTGGCTGCTCATGATCTAAATCTCGAGCAAATGGATGTAAATACAGCATTCCCTCACGGTGACTTAGAGGAGGAAATCTACATGCTTCAACCAAAGGGGTATGAAGTAAAAGGTAAGGAGAAAATGGTTTGCAGATTAAAGAAGAGCTTGTATGGTTTAAAGCAAGCATCAAGACAATGGTACTTGAAGTTTGATCGATGGATGTTGGATCATGGATTCACAAGATGCAACTCGGATCACTGCGTCTACACGAAGAATTTGGGAGATGGGAAATTCATCATCCTAATGTTGTATGTTGATGACATGTTGATTGCAAGTGCTAACATGCAGGACATCAAAGACCTAAAAGAGGAGCTGTCCAAATCTTTTTCAATGAAAGATTTAGGTATTGCAAAGAGGATACTTGGTATGAAAATATCAAGGGACAGGACGAAGAAGACAATAAAGCTATCTCAAGAAGATTACATCAAGAAGGTACTAGAAAGGTTTGCAATGCAAAATGCAAAACCAGTTTCTACACCTTTGGCTGGTCATTTTAAACTAACGAAGGATATGTGTCCAAATACACAAGAGGAGATAGCATATATGTCTAAAGTTCCATATGCTGCAGCGGTAGGTTCTCTAATGTATGCTATGGTCTGGACAAGGCCAGACATTGCACATGCAGTGGGAGTTGTGAGTAGGTTTATGGACAACCCAGGTAAAGAGCATTGGAAAGCTGTGAAGTGGATACTTAGGTATCTAAAAGGGACAACAACAAATGCTTTGTATTTTGGAGGAACTGATATTTTTCTAGAAGGGTATGCTGATGCAGATATGGCAGGTGACAAAGTGATTTCACTTTCTACCTCGGAAGCAGAGTATGTAGCAATGACGGAGGCAAGCAAAGAAATTCTGTGGCTTCACAGATTCTTAGAAGAGCTTGGATTTAAACAAGACGATTGTGTCTTGTACAGTGATAGCCAAAGCGCTATCCATCTTGCGAAGAACTCAGCCTTTCATTCAAGGACAAAGCACATTGAGGTGAGATATCACTTCATATGCACTCTTTTGGAAGAGGGACAGCTAAAGCTAGGAAAGGTGCATACAAGTGAAAATCCTGCAGACATGTTTACAAAGGTGGTCAACAAGGAGAAGTTGAGCTTTTGCTCATCTTCAATTGGCATTCAAGGATAAGAAGCCAGAATGGAAAGCAGTCACAGTTTTGGTTTGGAGATCAGTCTCCAAGTGGGAGATTGTTAAGTATGGAGGTTGATTTACCCTTTGTAATTTTCTGTGGTAAAAGCGCACATTTGTAAGGCCCCCGTTATGAGGAGAAGCCATCGTGCGTGAAGGAAAATCACTCACCGAAAACCAAAATTTTCACGGACAAGAATCAGGGGTAACTTTAGAGGCCTCGGGGGCGGAGGTCCCCGAGACTTTTTTTTTTGTCGGAATATTCCTTTTCGCCGGATTATTGTGGTCGGACGGCGGTCGGAAAGTGGTCAGAAAACAACCGGTCGGTTGGCCGGTGGTCGGAAGTCAATGGCCGGTGGCCGAATTCAAAAGCGGACTTCTCTTCTCAAGGGCGGCCACACATGGGCGGATTGGAGGGTCCGATTTGGACTTATTCGCACAAGGGCGGCTACACATGGCTGTCTCTCATAAGAGAGGGCAGCCCTTTTGGCCTATAAAAGGAGGCCATTTCTACACACATTTCATAGTGTGAAGTTGATGCAACAAGGTGAGTGTGAGGTGGTGAGAGTGAAGCAAGGCGGGAGCTCCATTAAGGGTATAATCCCTTTGTAAACTACTTCTTGTTTTGAAGTACTAAAGCCATTGAGTGGCTGCTTTCCTGTGGACGTAGCCCTCATTGGGTGAACCACGTATATCGTGTGTACTCTTCTCTCTCTCTCTCTACTCTATAATCTCGTGTATGTAAATATGTCTCTCTCCATTAATTAATCTACTCAATTATCTATTTAGCTACGTCTTATTTTCTAACATATACTGTCCAATGTGATTTGCCCTTTTGGTGCAGGGAACTAGTAAGTTGAGTTGAAGGAAGGCATAATGTGCTTGAAAAGTTCAATTTTAGGTTCATCTCATCTTTTCCACGGTCCTGGAGTGCAGCAATAGCCTAATTATGCAAAAAAAGGGTGGCCACAAGGGCCCACATATGGCCCATCCAGCAGTTTTGGATGGCTCACTACGCGCCCTTGTGGCCACCCCTTTTTTTGCATTATATGGCCTTGTCTGCACCCCAGGATACCAATTTTTTTAAAGATTAAGTGAAAGGAAATCTTTATGCAACAGGACAGTACAAATTCCACTTCTTTTCACTCAGATGTAATTAGAGCTCCCCCCCCCCCTCCCCCCCCTTTTCTTTGTGTTCAAAGGTTTGGAGCATTCACTATGTAAAATTTTCCTATATCACGTGCGTTCACTAGAATGGATTAAAAGTACCCCTTATAGGCCTTATCTACACATGTTTTTGCAACTTTACAAGAATATAAAATCCCTTCTGTTGAACACATGTGCTATGGTACATATACTTTAGTGAACTCCCCATGTCAACGGCCTCACAAATCCTGTGCACTAAACATTAAACACTAGAAATCGACCAAACAAGGAGCCAGTTTTTACTTCCTTGTGTCCACCTAGTGTTCTTGGAAATGTTTTGGTTAAGCCATTTCTTTGGTATTTGAAACCACATGTGACCCCTATTGTTATAGTATCCAACCAAAGGTTTCTTGATTGGAAGTTTACATAGGCTCGAGTGGTACATATCTTCTATGTTAACAATGCATGTATCTATAATTTATGTTTAGACTTTCTCTAGCCAAATGAGCTACATGGTAAAAATAATATCCGGAATTTAACAGTTAAGTTCACAAGGTGATAGCTATTGGTATCATCTTTAGCAATACCAAAGAAATAGCTACCAATAGCTAATGAATAGGGATATTTAAAAAGATTTCATACCAAAAACTTGTCAACACTACTCAAAAAGTTGGAAACTCAAAGGCTTTACAATATATGTATGATGAAACAAGAATCAATAATAAGTCACCCCTATACATAGACACCTCCATCTCAAGTGATCATTTCTCTAATCAAGCTTGGCATATGCATAGTATGGAAGCAATAACATGTTGGAAAGCAAGAGTTTAGCTTTCTTAACTTGTGAAACATTGCTAATGATATATATTCAACATCCTCAAATGAGGACACCTTGACAAAGTTTATGATCCACTTTAATAAGAATAACCATTAATGATTAAACTGAAATCAAAATATTTCTTGAATTTCTTCAAGGTGGAGTGATTAAGACTTGCGACTTGAATCATCGTACAGGCAAATCAAAATATCCATAAAAGTAAACAATATATCTCAAATCTGTATGAAACTTCAGTAATCTAAATTAAATACTCTCACTCAATGCGACACCATTTAACAAAAAAACATATTTATATTGCATTTATAGAGGAATCCAGCCTCATGAAAAATAATTACAAATGGAGACAATGTTGTTGTTGTTAGGCTTCTCTTACAAGCATTTGTCTTCCTCATCTAGAGATTCATATACACTTGAGTATTTGTGTGTCTATGACACACAAATATTTATATTGCATTTATAGAGGAATCCAGCCTCATGAAAAATAATTACAAATGGAGACAATGTTGTTGTTGTTAGGCTTCTCTTACAAGCATTTGTCTTTCTCATCTAGAGATTCATATACACTTGAGTATTTGTGTGTCTATGACACTAGGGAAGATAGTAGTACTATATGGATGGCTTCTATGAGAGCTCCTAGAGAGTCCCTATTGGTTCAAGATTCTAAAAAACACCTACTATTCTTATCAAAATCTTTTAACATGGTAGTGAAAGGTTTCTCAAGGAACAAAAATAGAGTGATTTCCATCTCTGCACATGGTTACTTGCTCATGTCCTCTTAAAACAAGTTGAATCTGTAAGTAAACAAAAGATTATGTGAGCACAAAGTTATAAAGTACAAAATGATATCATTCCAATTATCTAATGACAATTATACGAAGAATAAATTACAAGAAAAATCTTTGACGACTCTCCATAGATAACATAACTTACTTACATTGTGAGACTCAAATCACATGCTACACAACTATAGATGGCGCACCAAAGCCATCAACAAAATAGCACCACCCAGTGTTATGAGGTGTGAAGCCTAAACACTGAAAGCCATAAAGAGGTTAATTCTCTCCAGCATGATAAACTTAAAGATAGAGATGATGTTAAGCTCTGAATGTAAACTACAAGGGTAGTTTTCTTACCATTCTATCTTTATGTTGGAGATGAACCCTTGCAATGCCCACGCGATATTCACACCTCCTATTGTTGTGGTATGCAACTCATGTGAGCTCATACTTTTGCTACCTTCGGGAGTAGAGGTTTCCATGTAGTGTGAGTAAATGAAAGTAGAAGGAGTAGAATCTTGTTTCATGTTGTAATGGAGGTGAGACAAGGGAGAGGAGCTAGCTTGGTGTGAAACTATGTGGTGGGCAAGGGGAAGAGATGGAGGAGGAGCTTGCTTGGTGCTACAATGGAGGTGGGAGAAAGCTAGCAGAGAGATAATGATGGACTATAGGGGGTGCATGTGGTTGTTGCCGCAATGGAGAGCTTGGAAAAGGGTTTGTAGAGAGAGAAAAACACTTTTTAGCCATAGAATAGGTTTGGAAAGACTTTGGAGGGTGGAAATGATGCTTTGATTTTTTTTATAAAAAAATCAATTTTTTGGATTTTTTAGTGTACATTTTTAACTTTTGAAGGTCAAAATTACTTTTTTGACCATGAAATAGGTTTCGGGACCTTTTAAGGAGGGAAAACTTGAAATTTGAAATTTTTTGAAAATTTGAAATTTTTAGTGTATTTTTAAATCCGGGCCAAAAAGTGGGGGGAAGAGAGGTCAAAGTGGTCCCCCCCCCCCCCCCCCCCTCTTTCCCCTAGCCACCTCCCTTACCTTCTCACTAGGTAAGAGGCAATTAAGAGGTGTAAGGCTACCTTGTCCCCCTACTTTTTTGAGGGTATAGAGTGTGTCCACCACCCTCTTCCTATTGGCTGACCTCTAATTAACCTTAATCCCAAAGGGCCCCTAGAGGGTTCATATTTTTCCTAATATGATGAATATCCCAAGTGTGAGTTCACACCCCCGGTTTTGGCCCTTGACTCCCTTCTCTTACACCTTCCTTGTGAGCTTCTCTCTCTCTTACTTTGAATTGCTATAGGTGGCCTTCTCTCTCTACCTCTCTTCGATATGATACATCCTCCGAATGCTACAAAATCTCTCTCTCATATGCAACCAACAAGGTCACCCTACTCCTCTCCTTCTCTCACAAACTATGCCGACACAGTATAGAGTGTTCTATTTCTCTCTACCCCTCCAATTCCAAAAATTATCCTTGTTATTCTAACTCTTGATCGGTTGCAGGGGAATCAAGAGTTGATATTTTCTTTAGCCAAGGACTTCATTGCAGCATTTCCAAGCACACCATACCTTGTCAAAGCAACTCCTCATGGCCAATCAAGTGAGATTTTCAATGTAGCAGATAAAATAGCAAACAATATAGCATATATTTGAAGTGCAAAATGATCATGCATCAATGCTCCCGCTCCCCAAGGCTCAAAAAAACTCCAAAAGTGGCATCCTACAAGAAAAGTTAGCCTGCTAGTGTGAACCCAAAATTTTCGGTTAGGCCGGTGCCTTATTCATTGGGCTTATCTTTCTCCTTCCATTTAAATCTCACTCATTTCTATTACTTTCTCTCTTTCCTTTAACTTGCCATAACCCCCTTGGATGGCAAAAAAAATCACTTGCAGCTACATGTGGTACCCAATGTGGAGTAGGTAACTGGTAACTCCAAAGGAAGGTGGAATAGACAGCATCGGGGCACTCTCCATAGAAGTTGAATAAGCCTCTCTCTTGTATTTCTCAGCTTCAAAGGAAAGTCTAGACTGGGTTGCTATTACGGTGGTTGTGAAAGCCTCCCCCAGGACCTTAGCTCGTGCATATGCATGCTCAAGTGTCTCTGAATTTGAAAACCTCACATGGAGTTGGATATCCCTCAAAATACCCTTAAGAAAACCTTCCAATGAAACCCTTTCATCGAAACAATAGAGGTCACAATGCTTCCTTTTGTAAGCATGAAAACGACTAATTCACTTGGCAATTGGTTCAGCCTCCCCTTGGAAGAAGTCTAGCAAGCCCCCAAAGGCTAAATTCTAAGGTAAAATAGGAGAAAATGTAGCAACAAAAGCTCGGCCCATTCCATCCCAAGTCTACATCAAATATGGAGAATGTCGTAGCATACTATGATACCACTGCATAGCTACACCAGTCAAAAAGGCGGGAAAGAATCACATGAGGTTGTTAGGCTTGTCATAGCTCTCAAACCCCGGGGGATTCACTCTAAAGACAAAATGGGACGCCACCTGTGAGCGAATACTTTGATAAAACCCCTATATCTGAATCATATTAGGGAATACTACCACCCTTTCTACTCTTATATGACAATCAATGAAGAAACTATCATACCCCTATCTTACATATAAAATTTAGGTCTCACATGATCTAATTGGGTAAAAATAGTCGAAGAGTGTGTAGCATAGTGAGTGCTAACGTACTAAGGAACCACTTTTGTTGATAACTAAATGTATAATCAACGCAGTGTTAGTTCTTGCATGTATCTTTGTAGCTATTCACTCACAAGTTTGAGGGCAGACTCTTTTGGGAAGCCATGATTTTGAAACACAAAAAATTCTCTTATTTTCCCCTTTTCTCACTTCCCCCCCCCCGCCCCCTTCCAACTATGATAACCCCTCCCTTATTTTCACTTTGGAGTTAAACTATAATTAAGGGCCTGTCCTAACTTATAAGCTTATGTAACTTGTAAAAGATCCCCCCTCCCCACACTTACGTGGTGCGGTAAGTTTTCCATGGTGAATCCCTGGGCTTCAAACCAACAAGCTTGCACAAATTGCAGCAAATGGGAATCAACTACATCAACTCCAACTCCATCATAGGGTGTCAACTTGACAATCCATTGATCAATAGGTGTCTCCCTAGCTTGGGGAGTAATAGGTGGAGGATCAAGCCGCTCTTTCTTAAAAACATTTTCAATGGTAGCCATATCATCATCAGAAACATCAAGAGAACTAAAACTAGAAGCATCAAGAACATCCTCAATAAGAACATCTTCTTCAAAAGGCGTGACTACAACAAATGGCTTGACGACAGGCACGAATGCCACCCTTTTTCAAAGGCTACATCGCATCATCAATATGGTCAAAAGAAGAAGTAAGTCCCACTCCAGACTGCACCTCTTGAACAAGGGTGGGAGAGTGGAAAAGAGCAAGTGGTAGGTCAACATTCTCCTCCTCAAGAAGACATTGGTTAAAAGTAGCATCTTCAACTAAATTGACTAAAAAGCTATCCCAAACACTCTAGTCAAGAGTCTCACTCTCTCTCATGATCATTTCGCTCCAAGAAATAATATCAAGGAAAAGGTCCTCATCTTCATCCACTTCGTCACTCAAATGGGCTAAAAGCTCATCCCAAACTCTATTAAAACCTAAAGGCTCACCAACATCATCATCAACACTCTAGGTCTGGGTAGCAATAGATGTGAAAATAACCCTTTTCTTGGAGTCCTTCCTCCTGGATATGCAAGCATCCCAAATGGCCGCCAGGAAGGAAACCAACTTAAAATTCAAGTACAACCAGAAAGGAAAAACCAGCTCCATCTCTGGGAATTGCAGGTACTTCACTCAAGCAAATATGCTAGGAGTTAGGTCCCACCTGGCGTGCCACTGATAGATATTTTTCTAGGCCTGGGCCATGGAGCAAACCCAGACCAAGAAAAACCTAGCAAAGACCAAAGATCTCAAGCTATCTTCCATGTTCACCCCCAAAAGCAAGGAGTTTCAAACATGTAGGTGCGACTAAATTGTTGGTCCAAAGTATGTATCAAACACTCTCCCTCAAACCCACACAATGCTCGGGCTGCATATACTCATGAAGACTTAAAACACAATTAGAAGACACTTAAGTGTTTATTATTGACATGAGTGTTTATTATTGACATGTAGAGAGAGACACAATAAATGGGTGTTTTAGTGTTTTTCATCATCATGTCAAGTTTACATCATAATTTATGAGAAAAACTTATCCATATCTGCAGTTTTGCCGCCACCACATCATTCCGATGGCTACTTCTTCATACTCATACTCCGTGAACCGTTTTTGTCCTTATGTCCCACTCACATTATCCACTCGATACTCTCTCTTCCTTTCTCAACCAAACCGGTAGCATTCTTCTTCTCTCTCTACCGCTCTCAGGATATTGAGCACAACAGCATGAAGAACCTCTCCTTCTCTCTCTTTTCACATCATGCTATAGCTCAAACTCTTTCTCTCTCTCTTTCATATAACTGCACAGAGGTGAACTAAACTCTCTCCTCGGTTCTCAGCCAGGCAAGGCGGCCCTCTCTCCCCCTCAATTTTTCTCATCCTCAACTCGTCTCTCAATTCAAAACGCTCTCATGTGAGGTTTATTTTTCCATCCCCTTGCAACCAACAGCGCTCCTTCCCTATCTACACCATGGCCCGCTCTCCCTCAGCCTGGAAAAAAAACTCCCCCCCCCCCCCCCCCCCCCCCCCGCTAAATTTAGACCATGCAAACAAAATAACTATGAATATCCCAAGTGTGAGTTCACACCCCCATTTTTAGCCCTTGACTCCCTTCTCTTACACCTTCCTCGTGAGCTTCTCTCTTTCTTACTTTGAATTGCTATAGATGGACTTCTCTCTCTAACTCTCTTCGGTATGATATAGAGAGAATCTCTCTCTTCTCCTCCAAATGCTACAAAATTTTCTCTCTCTCATGTGCAACCAACAAGATCACCCTACTCCTCTCCTTCTCTCACAAACTACACTGGCACAGTATAGACTCGGTTCTATTTCTCTCTATCCCTCCAACTCCAAAAATTATCCTCATTATTCTAACTCTTGATCTCGATCGGTTACCATGGTACACCTTGACAGGGGAATCAAGAGTTGATGTTTTCTCTAGCCAAGGACTTCATTGCAACATTTCCGAGCACATCATACCCTGTCAAAACAACTCCTCATGGCCAATCAAGTGAGAGTATTTCCAATGTAGCAAATAAAATAGCAAACACTATAGCATATATTTGAAGTGAAAAATGTTCATGCATCAATGCTCCCCAAGGCTTTAAAAAATTCCAACACCAAAGGTGGTCTATTTGCCATCACACGTTTGAATATTATGCAATCCTTAGCTTGGTGACCGTACCTACCACATGCATTGCAATTCCCATTGAATTTTACTCTAAATGTAGGGCATTCACTAGTGATATGTGGACCAAAGCAAACTGAGCACCATTGTGGTTCCCTTCTTGGATACATATAATTGTTTTGTGTAGCACGATTATCTGTAAGAATTTGTTGAACGGCCTTGGTGAGATCTACCAAAGTCATCTCAGATATCTTTGGCTCTTTAACAATAGGCTTTATGGTCATTGGCTCATGCCCCGATGCTTGCGAGCTACTAGACTTTGGCTCAGAGGACACTCTTTCTCACCTACAATCATTGAATTGGACTGCATTAGTAGTGACTACCTCCCAGGTAGTAATACCTCTAATGAATAGGCCATTATAATTATTTCCATGTTGCAATCCTTGGAGAAATCTATCGAGCAATCGGTTATTGTTGAAATGCTTATTTATAGGACAACAAGAGTTTAAGTGCTTTATATGAATTATAAAGTCTCTCACTAACTCACCTTCCCCACGTTCGGTCTTTTGTAGTTGAGATGCTACAACTCAAAGCACACCTTCTAGTATGTACTCCTTCAAGAAGAATCTTCAAAGAGTAGGGTAAACCATTTTCTCTTCCATCCTTAAGGTCCTATACCAATCCCTAGCCTTCCCACTCAAAGTCAAGCTTAAAGAATTGCACTTATGTAGTTCATTGTGTTCTCCTACGGAATCACATACTTGTTCAAATACTTTGATGTGCTTTTGAGCATCTTCGTCCCCTTTGAATTTTTGCATAAGATTTGCAATTTGTGCTACTTTACTCCTAGGTTCTCTCTTAGACACATGACACATATTCTTTGTAATAGATCGACCTATCGTTTGAGAAAATGCTACCAAATCACCTATGTGAGGAGGTATGGCCGGCGGAGGAACTCCTCGAATCATGTGGGACGAGGGTGGTTATTGGCCCTGGCATATATGTAGCCAACATAGGATATGGAATATGACTTGGCATAGGGACGTCCACTCAGATAAGGGCTCGAGAATGGCACTCGTGGAGCATATGATATTGATACAATTGGAGGTGTAGGATCCATGTGTGCATAAGTGGCTATAGGCACATATGGTCGAGGCCCATTGGTAGGTACTACGCCTCTAGGTAGCAGTATCACACTAGCCCTAGAGGTCATGGGTGCATTCTCTGTCAAGTCCATCATTGGAGGAGGTGCTGCAGTTTCTCTAGGAAAACTAAAGTTGTTGTCCATGGGCTCGGAGTGCATCAAGACTCCATGCAAAATGACACATGAGGGGTCCATGGGACTCATCGTAGGAGTCTCCATTTGTGATAGAGTAGGCTGTTTGGCCTTACTCATATCCAAAAATCTCATGGGACCATTTGAGGGTACTTTTATGCCTTGATTTTGCCTCTCCAAGTGGATGATGCCATGGATGACATTACAGATCATTCTTTGTTGCTCCTAAATATTAATGGCACTAGATGTGGATCGTACAATCTCTATCCAACCTACATGATAGGAGTAGCCAGAGTATAGATCCGTCAACATCTGAGTGTGGAGGTCATATTTCCAATTTTCATTAAAGAATAGACTTGACGTGTTAGAGGTCCCTTGTGAGGTAGAAGCAATGTTTCTCCCCGTGGTTTGGTCTTTCGTGGTCGGTACTTTAGAGAGAACTTCCAAGGGAGGTAGCTCGATAGAGCCTGCATTGAAGGAGGTAGGCAGAATATCCACATGGACACTCTTAGGGGGTGTGGGGTCCACGTGAGATGTGAACAAAGAATCTACTTCCCCACCTCACCCCCTTCATACGCTTCATTGGCCTCAGGTTTGGAGCGAGTAGCTCTACTAAATGTCTCCATAAAACGGCTTAACATGCTAGCACTAGGTTGTGGAGCCCAGGTGGGCGCGTGTCCTTCTTCCTCATAACTTTATATAGGATAACCTTCCATTGTGTCTGAGTCAAAGGAAGAGTCACTAGCTGCTAGGTGGAGTCTTGAGTAGTACTGCCTTGGGTTCCCATTGAGGGCCTAAGAGTCTAATGTGGAGGGATAATGGATACCCGTGTAAACAAAGGCACTCTCTATATACTCGCGCTCTAACACACAACCAGAGCGTAGGTGCATGTGACCTTGACACCCTAGAAGTGTTGGTGAGTGCTCGTGAAGGCAGCTTACCTAGTTTTTTGAGTGTTTTGCAACCCGATTTTAATCTCAAATTTTTTATTTTTTCCCTTTTTTCATCAAGCTATGGAATATAGCGTGTCAAAATGAGCGTCTCAATAAGAGAAATGTTGTGTGTGCTTTACAGTCCAAGATTTGGTTACTTCACGTCCTTGAAATCCTCAAAATAGTCTATTTCTAGTTGGAAATAAAGCTTAAAATGGAAAGTCCAAGGTGTAGGTGTGAAGGGGAGGGTGGAGGACTTGTCCCACATGCCCTCGCTCCCTCTTGTGGGGGAAGACTATATATATAGTCTTGGACCTATATCATAAGAGTGAGGACTAAGGCGTGGGCTTGGGCTTGGGGAGTGATCCGATCATCGCTTTTCTTTCTCTCTCTCTCTTTTTTTTTAAAAACAATCTTATCTTTTTCATTTTTATTAAAATTTTTCTCTTTTTTTTGTTTTTTTTTGTTTTGGATTTGAGGATAAGATTTTTGAATATGCCTACGTGGTCTCACTGGCTGCACACGCACATAGCTGCGTGTGGTTGTGGCCACACACAAAATTGAGCGGTTGCGCAATTGACCTAGCTGAACCAGGACAGAGCGAAACTGTAGAAAACACAATGTAAAACTAGCATAACAAAACTAAAACAGAGTTGACATAACCAATGAACAGAGCTTAACACCAGAATGGTAACCTAACAGGACATAAAAGTGTCCTTTCAGGGTTTTGGGAAAAAATTCCAAAACCATAGTAGATCCACTCATTTTGAAAAATCCTTTCATGAGCATATAGTTCAATAACTACTACATATGGAAAAAATGAGAAACTTGTGATTTTTCTCATCCCTTGGTCACTACAAGCCTCCAAAGTTGATGGACCAATGCATTTTGCCCAAAACAACAATTTCTTACGGTTGATTGCATATAAATAAGAGTGGAGATTTTCGTAGGACATGAGATAAAATGTCCTGTTAACTTCAATGGGTTGGTGACCAAAACATATGGTTGCTTTTACCTCACTAATTTTTTTTTGGGCAAAAAAAATAGGTACAAAAAAGCTGCATTTTTGCCATTCTGCGGACCTATCATCAAAGTTTCTATAGTCACGCTCAATACAGATACTATATACATGTTTTCTTAGTTCCCTTTGGGCCTTTGGATTCAAAAGGAGCCATGGAGCATGTCAAAAGGATAATGGATCTCTTACAATTGGAACCTTGGGGGCAATGATAAAGTGCTAAATACAACAAACATGAAAAAACTGGGTTTAGCATTATGACCACTAGAAACCCATAGAAACTACTCAATATCTAGCCAAGTTTGTAGTCTATGACTAGATATGGTCACTACCTACAAAATACACACAATTGGCTTAAGAAACTAGCAATATTGAGAAAGTTATACTTGCTACTCTAATATGTATCGTATTCTTCAGCAATCAGAAAACTCAACCATCATCATATACTATGCTATATAGCATATTAGGTCCCCCAAAACTCAAGGAAGATTAGCTTTATGTTATACATTACAGTTACACAATCAAAATTGAATTTGGATATCAAGAAAGCCACCAAAAAAATCATAAAAGTGCTAATTTTGGCCAAAAAACAGGATTATGCAATTCTTGTAAATTGGTCATAACTTTCAATTTTAACACTTAGGTCTCCCTACAAGCATCAAAACATGTTGAGAACTATGAAGGCCTAACCTCTAGCCATCTAAACCTCACAAACATGAAGTTTAGAGTGGTATAGTTGCCAAAAATTGAAAAAAAACCAAAAACAGGACCCGTTTTTTCACACAGTTTAGGTTCCAAAATGTTGTGCAAGAGTAAGGTTAATGGTGAGATCGATACTCAAAAAAAAATGCTAAGTTTTTTTCAGCTCATAAGGCAACTTTGTGGATATATAGCACCTAGAAATTCATTTTCATACTCTTCAAATAATTCAAGCAAAATGGTCACTTAATAGGACACAAAAGTGTCCAAGGACATAAAAGTGTCATGTTACCATTCTAGTGTTAACAAGGCTTAGCAGAATTGAACAAAGCTTAACATGGACAGAGATTGACTAAAAAAAATAGCACACAACTTGACAGAACTTTCATGCTATTCGTAACAAATTTGTACCAGAAGCACACACACGCAGCTTCCTCTACCTTTCCTACATGCACTGAGTGACTTCACGAGACAACACAAAGTGCTTCTCGAGCTTGGTGCAGGAAAAACGGCATCAAAAATGTGCACGTCTGTTGCACATGTTAGAGCTAGGGACTTTTCGAGCACCATGTGGGAGCCATGGATGGCTGCAAGCACACAACCAAGCTAACCTAGCAAGCTCAAGGAGAGCAAGGGTGTGCCATTCACCGCTTTACGCTCGCCACCATGAAGGATTCCTTGCCACGAAGAAGAGGGAGCCACCGTAGCCGCGCTTAACCACCTCGTCGTTGTAATGCTCAACCACATTCTCTCTCTGTCTCTCAAGCATACACACACACACACACACACACACACACACACACACAACACACACACACACTCATGAGCACACAATGGAGAAGGAGATGGAGATAGGGCAAGAGCACTCTTCTTTAGCATGCACCCTTCCAATGAGGAATTTAGGTCACAATGGCCCTTTTATATGGGTTTGGACCATCACACATGGGCGCCCACAGTGCCCGATCAAAGTAAAAATATTGTCAAATGAGATATGTAATGTGCCTCTCATTGGCGATCATCCAAGCACCTATAGGACCGACAATCCCAGCCCATGACTCAAAACAATGTGATAAGGGATTCGTCATCGCTTAACACTCTTGCATTTGTGAGTCATCCAATCATATACTCTACTTCTTTTGTTTGATGGTTCATGTTGGTTTGACAATGGGAACATGTGCTAGCAATGTTGGCTATGATTTGACCTTTTGGATGTTGGCTCTCCTATTGGATGTGTGTTTGTAGAGGTTTTGTTTTGGTTTACTAGTTTTTAAATTTCTTAAGTTCTCACCTTAGCTATGATCGAGCACATTACATATATATTGTTGCCGGATACCATACATGCTTTTGAGCCTCGCACCCAAGAGCCAATTTTTGCTATTGCATGCAATTATAGTACTACTCAACTTGTGACTAATTTAAATTGAAATGTTAAGACATTTTTCAATTATTGTAGAAGATTTTGTCTATTACAGTTGTAATCACCTTGTGGCTAGACGCTTGCATGTTATTGGTGGTCAATATTCTACTTTTGTGAATACACCCTGATTATTGCTGCCACCATTGGGCTTGAATACAAAACAACACATATGCCTCCATCTTTCTCTCTCTATCTCTCTCTTTGTGGACATACATGTGTGTAGGCAGATCACAATGGCTTAAAGGAGAGAAGGTAGAAGAAGAAATTCAAGGAGGCCACTGCAAATCTTTGCATTAGGTGGCGAGAGAGGAGAGAAGTGCCCAATGATCTCTCTCTCTCTCTCTCTCTCTCCCCCCCCCCCCCCCCCCCCCCCCCTTGAGCTACATGCAACCCCTTCACCACCTTCCAAGATGCGGGCAACCCCGTGAGCATCTTCTCTATATGCGGAAGGCACTATATGCACTATTGTGGCTAGTCCACATCCACCAGTGCTTGACCATAATTACCATATCCTTCTTAAGGGTATGATAGAGAGAGTGAGATGGAAATTATCCACTAAAGTAGAGAAAAGATGATCAACTTGTGTTGAAGAGACATCAAACCCAATTAAGTTTAGAGAAGCTATGAAGGTGAGAAAGAGGAATTTGAGAGTTTGCATGGTTGAGACGTTCTTTTGCGGATTAAGATTATGAGAAGGGGAAGGGGAGGGGGGGGGGGGGGGGGGGGGGGGGGGGAGGGGATCAGGGGGCGCTCAAGTAGTCATGGGATTAGAGCTTTGGATGATCTACCAGCAAACCCATTATGGATTATCCTTGATGAATGATTCACATTATAGCCGCAGACATCAGCAGGGATACGCACACCCAATACCCATTATCTCCATGGTCTTCAATTTGCATTGGTGGTGTTGTTGACCTTCATGTGGGATGTCATAAAATTTAATATCTACCTATACCAAATGATTTTCTCATATTTAAATGATCATTTGAACAAGAGTTAGAATATAGATATGTGCTTTTAGAACTATCTCAGCATGGACCAAAGGGAGAGAAGGCCACATTTCATGAAGGGTCCAAAAGGGAGATAGTCTACCAAAGAGCAATGAGCAGGTAATGGAGATTAAAATACCTTAGGGTTAGCTTCATTAAATACCTCCAAATGTTAGTGCTAAAAGTCCTTAGACCTAGTACCTTTAGGCACTTTAAACCTTAGGCTCCACTGAGAGAAGAGGAAGAATCCTATGAAAGAGAAAGAAGCGAATCTCCAAATTCTTTGGAAGATGTGGCTCCGCAAAGACGACAGTCTCGACGATCCATAACTCCTCCCAAGAGGAAAAGATCATCATAATAATCCTTCTCCTCGTTATTCTGAGAGGGAAGAGAGGAATCAAAAGAAGAAAAAGGCAAGAGAGAGGTCACCCACTTCTCAATCTTAATCTTATTCCGATGAAAGCAACGATTTTTCTCATAGAGAATACAAGAGGAGAGGACATAAAAAATCCTATGTGGATCTGCAAACATCATGTGGATCTGCAAAATAATGTGGATCTGCAAAATAAAGTTGATCTGCAAGAGGTATGAAACATCATGTGGATCTGCAAAATAAAGTTGTGAAAATGTTTCATACCTTGACATCTCCCCTTCTTCTTCAGCAATCAACACTCTGTTCCTCTTTGCCTCTGAGATTGTCGCATCTTAGCCATCACCCAGTAGGAAAGTCAAACAATTTTTGAGAAAAGGAAGGTTTCTAGTGGCATGATTGCGCTTGAATTGCAAGCAATCTGTGAAGTGTTGTTGCTTTTCCCTTTCGTACCTCTCTAGCCACTTTTGCATGACTTCAAAGTTGAGAAGACAAAATCTCATAACCTTTTCTCGCATTGTGACATCCATATCCCTAATGATGCCTTGTCCCTACCGCTCAACCCCTATCACCTTGACATTGACATCAATAGTCCACATTTGGGGCATCTCTAGATCAATTGAGCCCAATAATTCATTGATGAGAATAAGAGACGCTTGCACAAGCCATCCTTCTGTCATGCTATCCTTGGGGCGAGAGCCCTTTGACAACCGAACCCCTTTAAAGTCTTCATGAATCTCTCCAAGAAGAACATCCACCTACTATGGACTACCCCAACATTTGCAAATTCATCGACCACTTGCACAAGTAGATGCATTTGGATAGTAAGAATATTTGTTGGGAAGAAGTACTTCTCCATCCACCATACACACTGCTTCAATAGTATTTAAGTGAGTTGCATCGTTATGTTGTCTTTTCTTATCGCCACGTTGATTTTATAGTTTGTTCTTTTAATGTCATCTTTTAGACAATCTCTTGTGGAAATAGGCAAGCTAA
Organism: Adiantum capillus-veneris; assembly: GCF_014529385.1. Classification (NCBI taxonomy): domain Eukaryota; kingdom Viridiplantae; phylum Streptophyta; class Polypodiopsida; order Polypodiales; family Pteridaceae; genus Adiantum; species Adiantum capillus-veneris. Next base: position 139,300,651 of record NC_140931.1, on the reverse strand, counting down.
ACTGTAAAACTTTGTGCCGATCGTGAGACTTAAGACCACTAAGATTGTCATCTCTAGTAAAAGTCATTTTCAAACAGTGCATGCATCCAGTGGGAGTCTTGAATGAAGATATAGTCTTCTTCACTTGTTGCTCTTTTGCACGACTCAAAACCCATGGACCTTCTGGTATAGCAAACTTTCCATTGGGTTTAAGTTGAGGCCACATCTCGGGCATTTGACCCACTCATCTCTTTGGGCCTTGCTCTCCCTTTTTCTAGTGATGGTCTTCCATACGATCTCCCCCACATTCTTAAAAATGTACATTGGGTCGGGCAAATGATTAACAAGAAGATCACTCCAATACGGGAGTTCATGGAAAATAGAAAGGCTTTTCATGTCGTGTGGCTTGAAATCTCCCCTTTCTAGCCACATGCCTTTCTCGCTTTCAGTGGATACGTGTCATGTTTGTAATGTTTGCTCCACGTAGCTCTTGTCCTTCATGCAAAAATCTACCATGCTCCTTGTAAACTGTTTTGCTCAAGTGATTAGAGCAACAGAAGCCAAGTCGAGAATCACAATTTGGACATGCATGATTTCTCGAGTAGCTCAAGCTTGAAAATTCATAAAAATAAAATAAGAGCATTGGCACTGCCAAGAATAGCATATACGTGAGGGTTACAAATATACTGACGTGAACACTCGCCTAAGCCTGGCCAATTGTGCATGGTCCACATGAGAATGCCTTGCACATGGGATTTTTGTCATCCAATTAGTTGGGACATGTCAACCACATCGATTCCTGTTCACAAGATTTAGATCTCTTCTATAAGTGGTGTCAGATAGAAGTCCATGTTTTTTGCCTTGTACTTTCTTGGGACGATCAATAACAGGATGGCCCTTATTTATAGCTATCCATGGTGAAAGATTATAATTAATCGAGAAAATAGGCCACGTGCTCCATGACGAACTCCGTACAAAGTTTTTTAGCGGCTGGACGGGTAGGGGGCATGTGATTGCCTTACGGCAAGATTTGCTCGTGGAGCGACCTGTCATTACATCAATAAGTGAATACAATGATTATATTATTGAACTTTAAATTGGGCTTTGGCATGCTTAGGATATAGCATATTTATATGAAAATCTCTATGTCACTCGTGTCAGACCACCCGTAGACAAACTGTAAATTAAGCATTGCCAAAGTAGTACAGAGAACTGAGATTTTTGCACCATTGTAAAGCGGCATACGTGCAAGAGTCAGCATCATCTTACCCTCTTTATCCTTGCTATCATACCGTTGAGATGACTAAGATTGATTCGTAGTGCTACCTTGAATGTTGTCGCCTCCTTGGTTTTCAATGATGGGTTTCCATGTCAAAGAACGCATCTAACATCTGCATCTTAACTTCTTGGAATGTGGAATCGAGTATTGGTGGGGTAGACTCCGTTGATGATTGTTCATTTGATAATCGCCGTCTTTGTGATGAAATTGGAGCAATATCTACTTTCAGGGGTTGATCTACTGCCTTCGGACCATGAAATCGATAACACAAATCTTGTAGTTTCTCTATGGGAAAGGGATCATTATTTTGTATGTGCTGATCATAGATTTTTTGTTTTAAAAAGATCTAATACTTGCATTGTGCACAAGGACACGCCATCTTATCGTCCATACTTTCTCTACCAATGATACACAAATAAACAAATCACTCTTGTCATAAGTACACACCCATGTCTACATGACAATGCATGTACGTAGATCCATTACAAACCCTAGTTTAGTATATATGTATTACTTAAATGACCGATCTAATACGGATCGATCCTCAACAAACTGCCATTTTTGAAGATCATTTGCGTTTTTGGAATTCAATTGTGTTATTGAAGTACGTATGCGTTATTTTACTTTATTTGCCGAAGTTCGTTCTGCATTTTTGAAGTACACAAGCCATTTATGAATCTGTTTGTGTTTTTGAAGTACACAAGTCGTTTATGAAGTTTGTTTGCATTTTTGAAGTCTGTTTGTATTTTTTCTACCATTTGTCGCTAGCTGTCTACCTCATATTCTCTAGCCATGTCCGATCCCCACACACCTTGTTCTAGAGGTGCACGGAGATCAACACCACCTAGTAATAATCTCTTCTTTATTGGTCGATGCCTATATTTGAGGGTTCAACATAAGTGCACACCCATGACTACATGACAATGCATGTACATAGATCCAATACAAACCCTAATCTAGTACATGCGGATTGCTTAAATGGACCGATCTAATATGGACCGATCCTCAACAAACTGTTATTTTTGAAGATCATTTGTGTTTTTGGAATCCATTTGCGTTAGTGAAGTCCGTTTGTATTATTTTACTTCGTTTGTCAAAGTATGTTTGCGTTTTTGAAGTACACAAGCCATTTTTGAAGTTCATTTGTGTTTTTTAAGTCCGTTTGTATTTTTTCTACCATTTGTTGCTAGCTCGAACTACCTCACATTCTGTAGCCATGCCCGATCCCCACACACCTTGGTCTAGAGGTACACGGAGATCAGGACCGTTGGATAATAATCTCATCTTTATTGGTCAATGCCTATATTCGAAGGTTCGCGATAACTACAAACCCATGTCTACATGACAATTAATGCATGTACGTAGATCCAATACAAACTCTAATCTAGTACATGCGAATTACTTAAATGGACCGATCTAATAGAGACCAATCCTCAACAGACCGCAAAATTATATGCATCTTTTGAATCTATTTGTGTTTTTGAACTCTATTTGCATTTTGAAGTCTGTTTACATTATTTTACTTTGTTTATCAAAGTCATTTTCATTTTTGAAGTACACAAGCCGTTTCCAAAGTTCGTTTACGTTTTTGAAGTACATAAGCCGTTTCTGAAGTCTATTTGCATTACTTTACTTTGTTTGTCAAAGTCCGTTTGCGTTTTTTAATCACAGGCCATTTTTGAAGTTCGTTTGCGTTTTGAAGTCCGTTTGTATTTTTTCTACCCTAAAAAAAACTAATTATAAAATAACATAAATCAAAATAACTCTTTTTTTGTCGTTATCTTTCTTTGTTAATGATTTTTTTATTAATAAAATTTATAAAATAACAAAAGGTTATATATATTTTTTAATGTGTGTGTGCGCCATACATATTGTGTTTAGATTGTTTAGTGTGCATTTTTATCTATTTGTATGCATGTTCATGTTCATGTGTGTGTGTGTGTGTGTGCACGTGCGCAAGAAAAAAAAATGATAGAGCACTCACATGCAGCCTATTTCAGTAAGAAACACTTTAAAAAATGTTGCCAAACCTACAAACACACACACACGCACACACAAAGTGAACAAACCTACTACGAATCTTGAAAAGAAGCTTACCTTGTTGATGGGGAGGAGCGCGTGAGTGGAAATCCTAAGTCCGCCGAAGATCCCTACGATAGCAGATCTACATCAAGTGAGGAGGAGGAGGACAAGAGAAGATGAGAAAAAAGAGCAAAATGCGCACAGAAAACCGTGGGTTCTGTTTTTGCAAAATCCGTCGATACAGAAGCCGATATTAGCATCAAAATGCACATCGATACAGGCGCCGATATATGCATCGATATAGGCACGATATAGGCACCGGTATGCGCCTAAAAATCGACGTCAAAACTTTTTATTTTTATTTTTAAATTTATTTGGTCTTCTTCCATATTTACCTACACATATACTGATGTCCACCATTCATGGTGGTAATCTAGCATCGAAATTTAGGCTCTCTTGTAGTGTTTTTGAACACTAATTCCCAACCTAGTAATTTTATCATTTTTTAATTGTTTTAAAAAGTCATCGTGATTCTTTCACTTGTTATAAAACTCTTCTCAATAGCCTTATGTAGGCTATAGTGATTTTTCACCTTGTTTAAAAGGTTAACAAAAATTTACTTCTTTGTTCAAACAAGTGAAAAGCTCATGGAAAGCTCACAAGGCTTGCCGATTAGCAAGTAAAGAAATTATAAACATGGAAAGATTGGGCCTTAGGTTACTTTAGAGTGGAGTTCTTTGTTTCCTATAGTCTTAGCTTACGCATTAAATAAAAGAACTAAGTAAATTTACACTCAAGGTTCGAGAGCCAAACCCAAAATCACTCAAGGGACGCAATCCAAACCAAACAGAAGTCAACATTGTGCTTCAATTGAGCAGCTGTTACAAGTTTCTAGCCTCACAATGGTGATAAATTGTACTTCATGGACATTGACGGCCATAGGTATTTACATAGTAGTAAAATCCCAAGTTTTAGTGGACAAATCATCCTAGTCAAGGTGAAACTAATGATTAGGATGGTGCAACTAGAGTGGTGTATTGTGGACTCAAGGATTGTGTGTAGATGCACATTAGGCAAAATGATGTGTTAGGCTACCAAGAACCATGCAAACACCCCAAAAAAAAAAAGGTGCATCATTGTAAACTGATGACATTATCTATGGATAATGAAAACAAATTTTACCCAAGAGATTTAAAAGATTCAAATCCCACAAAAGACCCAATTGAACCCAATATTATAGGACAACTAGATCAAATAAGGAACAAAGGCAAAGATGGAGCATAATAAAGACTAGTCTTACCTGTCTATAAAATCTACTAGACAAAAGTTGAAGAAGATATGTACGCGGTATAGTTGGGCCAAATAGGGTCCAATGGCCTAAATTCTAGACAAGTGGGCTTTTGTGAGTGATAAGAGAACACTTTGGATAGTGCAAGTACACTAACTCTGTAAGAAAATGTGGATTGTGCAAGTAAGAGTATGCAAGAAACTAAGACCAAGTATAGACTAAGAAAAACAACACTCATTTTGGCATAGCTTCAATTCACAAAGCACATACTCTTGTAAGCATTATATTTAACCTCGGAGGACGATAATAAAATCTATCTAATCTCTCTCTCTCTCTCTCTCTCTCTCTCTCTCTCACACACACACACACACACACACACACACACACACATGTCACCTTCATTTGTGGCGTCTGTGGCTTACTTTTATCCAATCCTACTACTAGAAATTCCTGTCTCAAACTTTCATGACTTTGCCCTATCTTATGAAATATCGTTCACCGGATGCTTTTAAATCTATAGCTCTCCTATGAGCCCTTCATCTCTCACCTCCAGTCGACCTAGCCCCAACTTGGTCTAGCTATGTTGCCTCTTTATTTTTGCACTTGACTACCGTGCATTATTCTATAGTAGCTCAAACTATATGCAAGTTGTGCTTGATGCTCTATACCATGATCTCATATCTTCTAATTGATTGTTCTAATTACGTGGAAACTTCCCCCATGGGGTATAAATGGTGGCTTGGACAATGAATATTCATTAAAAGTCTTCCACCAATGCCAGGTCCGTCCCTGCTGCCACTTAAGGCTTTTTTGCCCCATTTACTCTTTGGTGAGTTACATGAACAATTGTAAATTGGTAATGGTTTGGCCAAAAATACTTTACATCTTAACTTCTCTGGAACAAAAGATTGGGTAAGACGCTTGGATCAAAAGGGTAATGGCCTTCTAATTAGAACTTAATCTATTTAAATAGATATGTATAAATTCCTTTTAAAAAATGGGGTTACTACTAACCTTAATTATAACTATGATCTCATTTGGGTCTAAAGGAATGATGATCCTCACATCACAAATTAAAACAAATTAAAAGCATAACACTTTACACTTAATCAGGAAGGGTAATAGCCTTTTAATTACAAAAAAAAATAGTGAGCTTCATATTAATTGTTTTGAGAATGGATACTTGCGAATATTTTGCACTAATTGGATGGTAGGTATAAGTTAAAAAGGTATTAAGTAGGACTTGGATAACAACTGATAGGGTTTGTTGACACCTGTAAAACATATTCAAGGCTAACATATATGTTGTCTTGTTTATACGAATGCAGGTGAGGACTCTATCTTTACTTAGGATCTTTTTGGCTTAGCTTTTGTTTATTACTGGCGAACCTAGCCTCTTTCACTTTAAAATAAGTTGTTCTTGACTATCTTATGTACAAAACACTAGAATGATACCTCATTCTCACTATGATGTACAAAAATGAATCAAAGATTGAGTTGTTTTTGTGCTAATCATTGTCCTTGGTTTAAAGCTAGGTATCTTTTGAACTGTTATGTTCTTTTGTGTATAAGTATTAGTTTAAAAACAACACACACACATCCTAAACACAAGGTTCTCCCAGTAAGCTGGAAAACCAGGATGTTGGCTTTGGAAATTTGTGTCTATAGGCTCTGATGGACCCAATATCTATAATCCCTTGTTAGGTTGACAACTGTTAGGTGGTCTCTCCTTGTCTATAGATCTAATTCCTGCTCACAGCTAATATAGTCTTTGGGTCTATTGGTTTTAGGTTGTAAGTTAATCCCAAAATACTAACCCTTGTTTAATGATTTTGATTCTTATGATTTTAGGAACATTTTACCTTTAAATAGACTAATTTTGGTAGGACGGTTCGTTTGAAAATTATCCATAGAAATGAGTAAAAGCATGGAAATTTCTACTACTGACTATGAACGACATCCATACTATTTTCTAATGGCTAACAAAGCCTTAAAACTCTGACTAGAGTATAATCCTCTTTGTTAACATTTTCACTTATGGCTTGGATGAGACTCATGGATTTTTTGATATGATACAGTTCTTTGGCTTCAGACTTGACTATTATACACTCATCAACTTTATGAGGCAGTAGGCCCATACTCAATTGGCCTACTCCCGACTTATTGAGTATGGTGCCTGGGTTAGGATGGGTGCACACACACACACACACACACACACACACACACACACACACACACACACACACACACACACATGTTGTCTTCATTTGTGGCTTACTTTTATCCAATTTTACTCCTAAAAATTCCTATCTCAAACTTTTATGACTTTGCCCTATCTTATGAAAGACCTTTCACCTGATGCTTTAATATATAGCTATCCCATGAGCCCTTAATCTCTCACCTCTAGTGGGCCTAACCCCAGCTTGTTCTACCTATGTTGCCTCTCTATTTTTGTACCTGACTACCCTACATTATTCTATGATAGCTCAAACTACATGCAAGCTGTGCTTGATTCTCTATACCATGATCTCATATCTTCTAATTGATTGTTCTAATTATGTGGGAACTTCCCCCATGGGGTATAAATGGTGGCTTGGACAATAATTATTTAGTAAAAGTCTTCCCCCAACGTTGGGTTCGCCCCTACTGCCACTTAAGGCTTTTTTGCCCCATTTACTCTCTGGTGTGTTATCGAGATGGTTCTTCTCCGCTGTCCTTGTCCTATAATATTCCTCCCTCCATGACCTATTATATCTACCCGCCCCTCAAATACGCTGACTAGCTGCCTCTCGAGTTACTACAGAGCATGTGACTCCCTTACATTTATACTCTCCTCTCCTCTTTCTTCCTTCCTCCCTATGCCAACCTGGTACCTGCTTCCCTTTGAAATTTGCACAACGTTGCTATTTCAAGGCCTATAAGGCAGCAAGATTCAAGGATTTGGGGTATTTTCCAAGGAGTGTTGTGTTGCCCAACTAGATTCCATCATGAGGAGGATCCCATTCAAATAGGTGAGAGTTTGTGAATCCCTTTCTTAGCCTTGATTTATGGTTGATATAAAGTGAGTCGTTGGCGTGTATGCTGTCTTAACTACTTCAATATGGAGCTTACCGAACAAAAAATTGTCTCTCAGGTGTGTGTCAAACCGTCTTTTGATGAGGCCCGCGTTGTCATCTTTTAATTGCATGTGCAACTTGCATACTTAGCCCTAAGCTCAATTAAACCCTTTTTGGAATATATATTTAAATTACCCTGTTGTGGTTTTAACATGCAATACTTTTTTGATGTAGATCATAATTTGTATATTTAGTTAATGCAAGGATTAGCCTCGTAATTTTTGATCCATTTAATCATTATTTTTGGGGAGCTTTTACCTGTTGGCTGGAAAGAATCATGATGATTGGTATTTGTTTATCATGGCTTGTGCCTAGATAGGTTATGGATACTCTATTGTCTACTTCAGATCATCGTCATAGTTGAGTATTTGGTACAAAAATGATGGTATCACATTGGGAATCTATACCCTCACTTAACCTTAGATGTAGGTGGTCCCTAGCCTAAGCTATGGGTACAATTCTGGTAGTTATTCAAAACATTACTTCTATGTTGACTGGTTCTAGTTTTTCTGCTTTAATTGTGGTACATAATATTTGGGTTTGAATATGTTTTGCTACATTGGATTATAACTTCTAGTCTGATTAAATTATCCTGCACTGAATTAGTTTTCTTTGTTACTTCTTTATACTCCTACAGAAATCGACTGATGAGATATACTTGATTTGATTATTCCTTACATTAGGCTAGATTAATTTGCACTATGCTACTGCTTGATTTTATGTTGTGCATATAGTTGGGTAACCTTTGGACCATAATGGGGTTGCATCTTAGGTTTTTTTCCTAACTACCTGGTGTTACTCACTCTGAACATAAACCAAGGGTGGATGACTTTGCACTTTGGCTTGGTCTTCTATCTATTAATGGTCTCCCTTGCATGCTCATACAAATTGGCACTGAGGGTTGTGTTTCTGAACAATGACTTGAGGCTTTGATCGATCTATCATTTATAGAACTATTGATTTTTAAACTTCTGGTTTTGTGACATTAATAGAGCTATATCCTACTCATACAAATTGGCACTTGAGAGTTGTGTTTTTGAACAATGACTTGAGGCTTTGATCAATCTGTCATTTATAGAGCTGTTGATTTTTAAACATATGGTTTTGTGGCACTAATAGAGCTATATCATGTTGACCTAGCAATACTTGGGCATAGGTGGTTGATACAATGTACCTTGCTTAGGCGTTTGGGTTTATAAAACCTTGGGAAACCTTCCTATTAATAAATTTGTGATCCATGATAGGATCCATTAGTGATGTTGCACTTACAGTTGGGGGTTAGCTATTGTATAATCTCTTTGCATTGTGACATGGTTCTCAAAGCACGTTATGGTTTGATCACTTAGTGTTAGGACATTGGCTTTTACCAATCATTCTCATAAATATGCACAGTGGATATTGTGTACTTGGGTATTATTTACTATTATACAAGACATATATATGGTTGAGTTTTTATAAAAGTCTTTCTCTGCTGATGCAACCTTTTTTGACTCTTAATATCACCATGTATGGGGGCTTTTTGGCTCTACCTAGATAGAACTCACCAATCTTAATCTGAAATGGTTTACTGAATTGAGTACTACTGTATAGTATAAATTTTTTAATCTATGGCTTGGCATATAACATGATGTTGCTTGATCTACTACTGGCTATGCTGAAAAATCTATGGCAGCTGATGATTGCTGATGATTTTATGCAGTAAACTTAAAACTATTGATGGTATTAAGCTCCAACCATTAGATGATTGATACATGTGGGTCCTTTTTGGCTTGAACGGTTTAAACGTGGTATGGTTCACTAAAGGATGACTAAAAATCTTTTCAGAGTACTAGGAACTATCATGGTATAAAATTGTCGAATGCACTATAGGCTTACAATCTTTGGGCTAAGAAAGATTTAACTCTAAAAACCTAGATACCAATCACTTTGCATAGATTCTAATAGGTTTGATCATATCTGTAGCAAAAGATTGCCACTTGGTCTTTATCTAGAATAATTATAATATTGGAATATTTTTTCACTCATATACTCTGTTGATCTTCTAAATCAAATCTATGTTACGTGGAGAAAAGACAGCAGGATGGCTTTGGGTTTTTTCGAGTTCTAGTACTACTTGGAGTTTTGATAGAACTTGGAAGTCTTTAAGGTACTCAATTTTGCTGGTGTAATTTGAAAACTCACACAACAATGGTATTGACTTTGGCGGTTATTGAACACTTAGGTTCACAAATCACCTTGCTAGCACTAATTAGTTAAGAGATTTTGACTTCGACACATCTCTTGATTTGTCATTTCCTATATAAACATGAAAAATTGTAAACCGATAATGGTTTGGCCAAAATACTTCACATCTTAACTTCTCTGGGTCAAAAGATTGGGTAAGACACTTGGATCCGAAGGGGGGATGGCTATCTGATTAGAACATCTATTTAAATAAATATGTATAAATTCCTTAAAAAATGGGGTTACTACTAACCTTAATTATAACCTATGATCTCATTTGGGTCTAAAGGAGTGATGACCTTCATATCACAAATTAAATCATACTAAAAGGAATTAAAAGAAAAACACTTTACACTTTTTTGAGGAGGGTAATGGCCTTCTGATTACAAAAAAAGAGTGACAACTTCATATCAATTGTTTTGAGAATGGACACTTGCGGATATTTTGCACTAATTGGATGGTAGGTATAAGTTAAAAAGGTTTTAAGTAGGACATGGATAACAATTGATAGAGTTCATTGACATCTGTAAAATGTATTCAAGGCCAATGAATCTGTTGTCTTGTTTATATAGATGCAAGTGAGGACTCTATCTTTACTTAGGATCTTTTTGGCTTAGCCGTTGTCCATTAATGGCAAACTCGGCCTCTTTCACTTGAGAATAAGTTATTCTTGACTATCTTATGTACAAAACACTCGAATGATACGGCATTCTCATTATGATGTACAAAAATGAATCAAAGGTTGAGTTTTTTTTGGTGCTAATCATTGTCCTTTGTCTAAAGCCAAGTTTCTTTTGGACTGCTATGTTCTTTTGTGTCTATGTATTAGTTTAAAAACAACCACACACACACACACACACACACACACACACACACACACCGACTTTACTTATCATCCCAAGTTACTCTCGCACCATCTGTCTCTTAATGTTGGGCACTAGGATCCCTGAGAGGGGTCCTAGTGCCCCCCCTCTATCCCTAGTGCGGGATTGGATGGAGGGATATACATATAAGCCCACTAACACTTGTTTCTTGTCCTACACACGGGCTTATGCACCTTTACTTTGATGACTTCTTTTCCATATGATACTCCTCATACATACCTCTTAAATATGAGAAGGCATGTTAGGCTTGAGGTATTATCATATTTTGCATGTTTTAAATATGTGGGGCCCATCATATTTGGGCACAATTATGAGAAACCCCCCAACTACCTGGCCGATTTGTCATGCAGGTATATTGTATTACCTGATGACCCATAGGCGGTAGCCCCCACGGACAATGGCTTTTGGTTCTTCTGGTTGGGACGTGGCTCCATCTTGCCACCTTCTTTCACATGTATGGCCATGGCCTTAAAAGAAGTCATGTGTTCAAACTTGGTACAAAAGGAGACCTATTACCTATGGGTGTTCGTCCATGATAGCAATACTCTTGGTTTCACAGAGAAGCTAATGGGACCTTTTTCCTATATTCAACATAAACCATTAGCCATGGAGAACTCTGCTCAGGTTCCATCTTCTCACTATAAGGGTTTTAATTTGCATATGTTTATGGTTGACATCCAGAAAACGTGGACCTCTTTTGTGGCACATGTCTTCCTTTGACTAACATTCTTTTTGTTTACTGTGATGGTGACATGTATAGAGGAAACCCTTGCCCTAAATGCTTTTGCAAAGTGCTATCTCTATGGTTTCTAGATGGCATACCTTTATATCACGATCAATAATTAAGGCTTTTTCTTTCTTAAACCAAAATGATGTCCTTTCTCCTTGGCCTTGTTGTTGTTGGTGTTGGTGTTGCCTTGGGAAGAGTTTTGAGCATTGTTCTTCCCTTTAACTTCATTTTGATCTTTGTTTTCCATGGGCTTGAAATTTCTTCTCACCCCTTGTTGGAAATTGATCCTTGAAGCAACCATAGTGTGGTGGATGGCTTCGGTGATAGTGCTAGGCCGTTGTGAGTTGACATACTCGTCCATTTCTTCAGGTAATACCGCACAAAATTATTGCTTTTGTTTGGAGAAGTCTATCCTTTGAAAGACTGTAGCTTTGAGATGTAAATCCCAAAACTTGTCTACATATTTGTGGATAGACTCGTTGAAGAGGAGCTTCAAGCTCCACCATTTGGTAAGCACTTTGTCATTTGCATCGCTTGTTTGCAAGGAATTGCAAACTCGTAGAGTTTTCCATGTCTTTGGGTCCTCGCCATTGCCACAAAGGCTAGCCCACCATTGACAAACAGATTTTTGGAAGTGCTTAGCTACATGGTGTAGCTTGGAGAACTCCGTGAATTGTCTCCAAAGGCCGCATCAAATTGTTGGATGAAGGCCAATACTTTGTATGTGGCACCAAAGGTGCCATCATAGGTGAGAAAAGAGATACTCTTTCCTCCCTCTTTGAACTTCTTGAGCTTTTGTGACCTTCGCCATACAGGGTATGATTTTTGATGTCCTCCCCTCTTGTATTCTCTAGGAGAATAGTCATAGCTTTTGTCGAAAGAGGAGGAAGGTGAAGAAAAAGGAGAAGAGGGTGACCTCTTTCTTGAATTTTTCTTCCTTTGTTTCCTCTCTTCCCTTTTGGAGTGACGAGGAGAAGGACTATGGGTTGACCGTTTCCTCTTGGGAGGAGTTGGCAGATAGTGTAGATCGCCATCTTCATGGAGCCACATATTTAGAGGAACTTAGGGATTCACTTCTTTCTTGTTCTTTGGATTCCTCCTCTCTTATGGGAGAGAGGTATTTTGGGAGTCTCCTCAAGAGGCCTCCTAAACTCTCTCTCCTCTTGGAGAGGAAGGGAAATCCATAAGCACGAAGTTTTTGGGTGACTTCGGCTTGCAAAGTAGGGTTGCCCATAGCTTGATGAAACCTAGTAATAAGATACTTGATAAACATGGGGGCATCATCATTAGCATCTTCATGCGAAAAATCGAAGTTATCAATGTTCATTCTACTCTCTTGGTTATTGTCAATCATGCTAATTATACTTATGTGTTTAATTAGTGTATCCTTTGGCAATTCAAAACCTTAGTTGCTACTCCTCTTAATTTTGAAAATAAGCACTTAAGTATCTACAGCCACGACTCAAATTGGTTAATTATAGAGAGTAGTGGGGTGGGTCTAACATAGCAGAATTGCCACGGGATAGCTCCTTTCATACTTCTTATGGCTCAATAAAGGTAAAGCCATAGGCAAGTCTAAAAAGACCTCATTATTAAGACCAAAGCTCCCGAGGTGTGCACCATATCCCACATAGTAGGCTCAACAAAACCAATAATAGATCCTAGTCCAAATTACCCTAATATAATTAACTAAATCAACCATTAATAGGCTACTTAAGGACCTCTCTTCTTAAGCAAGAAAAGAGAAACCAAACGCTCTGATACCAATGTAATGAAAATGGTCTATGAACTTTGAGAAGAGCGGAATTAAGAGAGTTAAAGTGATCATTTTTGTGAGATCACTTTTAGAACATAGAGGGTGAACTTAATTGATGGTAGCAACATAAACATAGTACTTAATTAACTTGGCACGAACAATACTTTTGCAAGAGAGAGAGAGTATTAGAGAACATGACAATAGTTGAGGTCTGAATTTACTTGGAGCCTGTTCCCCCTCCAAAAGCCGTTTGTATTATAGATTCTCCCATCAAGAGAGACTTGGTACAATACAATCTTTGTGTTCCTTGTGACCTCGGTGATGCTATGAAGATGGAAATCTTCATGCATCACGAGCATAACATAAACTTTTCCAAAAGCATTAACTATCCCAAGCCTCCTTAGTCACAAGGCCTCAAACACCTTTGAAGGTGGAGAGAGCTAGCGGGGAATGAGAGTAGGGAAGAGGAAGAAGAATAATTAATAGGAGAAAGAAATAGTTCCTCACTTATCATCATTCTTCTTGCTTAGTATAGCATAATAGCATAATAATGAAGATGGCAAGCTTAAGCATTGAAGCATGGCTCTTGGTTGGATTTGCATTCCATAGACAAGATTGTTGGCGTAGGCTCTCAACAAGCTTGGAGAAGGAGATGGAGCTCTTGCACTTTTGCACTCCACACAATGAAAGAATTTGTGTGTGTGTAGGAGAGTATACCCCCTCTCAAGCTTAGTTGACCTCTCTCTCTCTCTCTCTCTCTCTCTCTCTCTCTCTCTCTCGTATTATTTAATTATATCATTTGGACATGTGTCCTCTTTTTCTTCTTTGAGAGAAAGAACTAAATTATTTATTCTTATGCATCTAAATTCTCATTGTACCTCTTTAAAGCCTATCCAATAGGATTCAAGCATATCATGAAAGCCACATGTGGAGGATTTTGACATGTGTCTTTTATACTTCTTAAGTCATTTGGTTTGAATTGGACACTTCAAGTACTTAGTCAATTAAGCATGGAGACCGTTTATGCCTCTTGAGAATTTATCTTTGAATTGAATACTTCAAGAACCTTAGTCATTCAAGCATAAAAATCACCTCAAGCTTTGGGCAAGGTTCCCACAAACACTCTAAGAACTTTAGTTAGCAAGCCGACAAGCACCTCATGATTGGGTAGGATTCCCACCTCAAGGTCAGCCCTAGCCTGCCTAAGGTCAAAGGACTTTTTAACACTAACTTTTGGAGGTCTTTAATGAAGCTAACCCTAATGTCTTTTAAGATCATTAGATGCACGTTGCTCTTTGATGGAATGCCTCCTTTTAAACCCCTATTGAGATGTAATCATCTCTCCTCTTGGTCCCTTGCTGAGGTAAATCTAGAAGCACTTATTGCACATTGCTCTTTGGTAGACCGTCTCCTTTTGGACACTATTGAAATGCAACCATTTCTCCTTTTGATCCCTTGTTGAGATAGGTCTAGAAGCCCATATCTATATTCTTGTTTTACCTTCCCATATTAAATGATCAGTTTAATATGAGAAAATCATTTGGTAAAGTTAGATATCATATTTTATGACACTTTCGATGATTATAGCCATGACCTGCAAGAATCTTTTCAAAAGATTGAGGAGGCTATATCCATCTCTCAACAAAGGCAAAAAGTTGCTACTGATAAGTATAGAAGGGCCTTAACATTCAAAGAAAATGATTGAGTCTTACTTAAGTTTCCCAAGGCTCGATTGAGGCAAACGATGAGCAAAAATCCTACGGGCCATCAAAAGTATTATGCTAAACTAGCAAAAAGATACTATGGTCCTTTTCAAATTTTGAAGCCAATCAATGAGGTGGCTTGTCAACTCAAGTTGCCCGACCATTGGCTCATACACAATGCTTTTCATGTGAGCCTACTTAAGCCCTACAAAGGAGAGACACCAAATGAACCAATTATTGAAGACCCTCCCAAAATCAAAGACCGAGAAGAGGTGCTGCAACCCGAAGCTATCCTTCGCCATGAAGATAAGGTACTACAACATGGTAAGATTATCCGATGATATCTTATTAAGTTCTAAAATTATCCTTTTGAAGATGCTAGAGATGGATGCAAGGAATCCAACTTAAGGATAGTATGAACCTTGTCAATGCTTACAATGCTACATTAGAGTAAGCAAATGTACATGTTTCTTTTAAATGATCAATGTTTTTGTCCTATAAGATTAAATCTCTTTTATTGTACACAAATTTAAGTAGTATGCATACTTAGAATCACGTTTATGATGACGTCTCTCTAACACCAAATAGAAATTTTCACTCTATTTGAGAGAATGAAATAGACTAAAGAGCAGACATGCTTGTGGCAGCTATGTCTCCCAAGCACCAAATGGATTAGTCATCCATCTTGGAATAATGTCGTAGGGTTAAAATGGATCCTCTATCGGCTAAGAAAAATTGACTAATGCCTCAGGTTTTATCTCTTCTACCTCATAGTCGAGGATGATTATGATTTCAAGAGAGAGGTAATGTCGTAAAATCTAATATCTAACCAACCCAAATGCTTTTCTCATATTAAATTGATTACTTAATATGGGATAATAAATGGGAACAAGGGTTAGAACATAGACATGTGCTTACGGATCTATCTCAACACGGGTCCAATGATAAAGGGGTCTAAATGAGACATGATTTGTCAAAAAGCAAGGCTAGCTAATGGAGCTTAAAAGACCTTAGGGTTACCTTCATTAAAGACCTCCAATGGTTAGTGTTAAAAGTCCTTTGACCTTAGCCAAGCTAGGGCCGACGAGCTTGAGGTGGAAACCCGACCTAAGCTTGAGGTGCTTGTCGTGCTTGATGACTAAGGTGCTTGTCATGCTTGATGACTAAGGTGCTTGAGGTGCTTGTCATGGTTGATGAGGAAGGTGCTTGAGAAGCTTCCCATTCATGGGGGGTAAGGTGCTTGGTCAAAAAGAAACCCTACAAAGGAGGGGGAAAGCCCCAAAGTTAGGGGAATCTTTGACTTAACCTCCCTCTCACCCAAAGGGCACCCCCTTTTCTCAAGGGGCACATGGACACATGTCAGACTCTCCCTATGCTTAGCCACATGGGGTGCTTGAATGCTATTGGTTGTACTAAAGAAGGGTCCAATGAGCTTCTAGTTCCATTCAACAAATATCTATATATTCTTAGGCTCTCTCTCTCAAAGGGATAAGGAGGTCATTTGTCCAAAGATTACCCATGTGCTTGAAATGCATGTTGCATGTGATTGGTTGGGGGGAGAGGGGTCCAATGAGCTTGAGGCATGAGAAAAAAGGAGAACTTGCCCAAAGCAAGCAAGGGGTCTGCTGGGGGCGTATACACCTCTCACACACTCACTTTTTTGGGACATATTTCTCACTTGGTGAAAGTAGAGGAACTCCCCCTCTTTCTCCAAGCTTGTTGAGAAGTGAGAGCCTACACCAACACTCTTGGCTATGGAATGCAAATCCAACCAAGAGCCATGCTTCAATGCTTAAGCTTGCCATCTTCTCCATCTTCATTACTATGCTATTATGTATGCTAGCAAGAAGATTGATGATAAGTGAGGAACTATTTCTTTCTCCTATGTAATGTTTCTTCTTCCTCTTCCCTACCCTCATTCCTCGCTAGCTCTCGAAGGTGTTTGAGGCCTTGGGATTGAGGCTTGGGATAGTTCATGATTTTTACAAAGTTTATGCTATGCTTGTGATGCATGAAGCTTTCCATCTTCATTGCATCACCTAGGTCACAAGGAACACAAATATTGTATTGTACCAAGTCTCTCTTGATGGGAGAAACTATAATACAAATGCCTATTGGAGGGACTCCGTATGTATCCGGTCCTCAACTATTGTCATGTTCTCTAAACTCTCTCTCCTGCAAAAGTATTGTTCATGCCAAGTTAACTAAGCACCATGTTTATGTTGCTACCATCAATTAAGTTCACCCGCTATGCTCACAAAGTAATCTCACAAAAGTGCTTTATCTAATTCCCTACTTCCGCCACTCTCAAAGTTCATAGGCCATTTCCATTACAGGTTCAATATCTGTGCACTAGCTAGAGAGGTCCTACTACTGCAGTATCACATCTCATGGATATTTCATCTAATCTTGTGACTATCCAAGATGATGATGGAAGGGAAAATTGTGAATGGCTTGAGAACTCCCCTCATATTATGAGGAAGTGTATAGATTTGCATGCAAGAATCTTCATAATGATCCTATCAAACAAAGGAAGAAGCACTTACTCCAAGGAGCCCCATCCTTATCTCTCTCACCGCCCACCTTCTCTACAAATTGGCTGATTCATGATGGCCTTGATAAAGAAGAGGTAGCTATCCTATGAAAAACTTCTCTGTGACTAGCCCCTCACTTGGTATTGCTAAGAATCCCTTTGAAACCCACACATACCCTTATATATCGGCTCGACTGCTAGAAGTTTACTTAAGTGATGCTAATCTCAAACCCTGGACTCTAGGCAACTTTGCTCTCCTTGCTCCTTTAACTGAAGGATTTTTGCTCACTCTCATTAATGATAGGGATAAGGAGGCTGTGAAAATTGGGCTGCAACAAATTTTACAAAATAAGTGCTCCACCATTATTGAGTCTTACTTAATGGCCTGCCTGTATGAGCAGCTTTGAAACTCAAAGATGTAAGGATTATGTAGGTTGTCTTCTTGGGGTGAAAGGGATAATCAGTACTACTGGCAGGGATTCTAACTATACTACCCAACTATGGAATGTGCAGCAGTCTTTCATTCAGAGTGGATGTGACCATGTGGGAGAGGGTGATTTTTGCAAGGATCTAACATCCTATGGTTCGTCCATGCTCTATGGATGATTTTACATAATCTCCCTGCTTTCTTCCCTGCCCCTTCTCTTAATGTTGCTCCAACTTAACTTGTGATCCCAAGTTACTCTTGCAGCATCTGTCTCTTAATGCTGGGCACTAGTGTTTGGTGGACACGGCGGATTGACACGTAAAAGGCGGATGTACACCAAACCTTGTAGTACTCACTCATTTTTTTGGAGAAAGCAATGTAATTTAGCTAATG
Source organism: Adiantum capillus-veneris (assembly GCF_014529385.1). Taxonomy (NCBI): domain Eukaryota; kingdom Viridiplantae; phylum Streptophyta; class Polypodiopsida; order Polypodiales; family Pteridaceae; genus Adiantum; species Adiantum capillus-veneris. Next base: position 139,282,318 of record NC_140931.1, on the reverse strand, counting down.
AGGACCCGTAATTGTAATATATTCTGTCATGCCCTCTTAGCCTCTCTAAGTCTACACCCCTTGTAAGTGGCCAAATGGTCGTGGGAAAGTCCCCTTAGCCTTTAAGTTAAAACTCTTAGTTTAGACAAAAGAATAATCACTAGTTGGGAGGAGTTTGACCATTCACTGTGAGAAGCCTCTTGCTGCTACAATTTGTAATCCACTTTTCTCCTGAACTGGTAATCAGAATTCATTCCCGAATAGCACATTGTGTTCCTTGTCTCTTGCTCTACAATTTAAGTGTAACCATTCTCAAATTTGCCGTGGTTTGCGACACATTGTTTGTGAGCTAAATGCATTGATTTGAGGTCTTAAATGGTTGTTTTTTGATGTTTTGACCATGGATAAGTGTTTCTATGCTTAAGGGGGACCTTTTCGTATAGTTCTATTTCATTTTTTTGCACATTTTTGTGATGGATCGTGATTTATGTGCCTTCCCAGATGGTTGAAAAACTTGGTAGAATTGTGTCCCTAGGCGTTGTAATACCTCTCCTTCACTTTCGTTGCATTCCGGATTCGTTTGGATGCCAAAAATTCGTGATGACCTAGAGCGGTGAGATTAGACATAGACTATTCTCTGACTAGGAAGAGGTTGATTTGCTTTTGTCATAGTATGAGTAGCCCTCTGAGTTCACTTTGGTGAGATTGACACTCTCATCAAGTGTCCATGCCCCATCCCGAGTCACTTCCTTGCATATTGACATTATGTTAGTGCAAAAAATCTATGCTGCAGACGTCCGTCGCGGCGACCCGCTAACAACTAGGACCTCTGAGAGGGGGCCTAGTGCCTCCTCTCTGTCCCTAGTGTGGGATTGGATGGAGGGATACACATATAAGCCCATTAACACTTGTTTCTTGTCCTACCCAAGGGCTTATGCACCTTTACTTTGGTAACTTTCTTTTCCATATGATGCTCATACATTCCTCTTAAATATGAGAAGGCCTGTTAGGCTTGAGGTATTATCATATTTTGCACGTCTAAAATGTGTGGGGCCCATCATATTTGGGCACAATTATGAGGACACCCCCCCACTACTTGGTCAATTCGACGTGCAGGTATATTGTATTACCTGATGACCTGTAGGTGATAGCCCCCACAGACAACGGTTTTTGGTTCTTCTAGTTGGGATGTGGCTCCACCCCGCCACCTTCTTTCACATGCATCGCCATGGAATTAAAATAAGTCTTGTGTTTAATCATTGTGCAAAAGGAGGCCTTTACCTACGGGTGTTCGTGCATGATAGCAATACTCTTGGTTTCATAGAGAAGCTACTGGAACCTTTTTCCTACATTCAGCATAAACTAGTAGCCATGGAAAACTCTGCTCAAGTTCCATCTTCTCACCATAAGGATTTTAATTTTCATAGTGTTTATGGTTGACATCTATAACACGTGGGCTTCTTTTGTGACACCTGTCTTCCACTAACTAACATTCTTTTTGTTGGCTGTGATGGTGACAGGTATAGAGGAAACCCTTGCTCTAAATGCTTCTGCAAAGTGATATCTCTATGGTTTCTGGATGGCATACCTTTGTATCATGATCAATAATTAAGGTTGTTTCTTTCTTAAACCAAAATGATGTTCTAATTATCCCCTGTTTTGTCTATATGAGGAGCCTTCATCGCCTTGTAACCTACACACACACACACACACACACACACACACACACACACACACACACACACACACACACACACAAAAGAAGGGGTTCTTGACACCTATTTGTATTGCATATAAATTACAAGCCCAAAGGTGCACCTAGGCACATAGAATAACGGATATGATTATGAATAAAAACCCCTAAGATATTCAACAACCACAAACCATATGGGAGAAACTACCAATTATATAGAGTTACAAAGGATGTGTGATACTCTCTCTCTCTCTCTCTCTCTCTCTCTCTCTCTCTCTCTCTCTCTCTCTCTCGTGAAGCCATTTTTTGACTTAGCAGAAAGTAGTTCACTATTTTGATCATAACTTCTTCATTCGAATTTTGATTTGGTGATCTATAGCCTCAATCACAGAGCACACTGCCCCTTACACCCGTCTCATACAAGTTCTCATGGAAATCACCATTCCAACTATCTTAATGTCGAAATGATGTACATTCCAACTATTATGAGCTATCAATGCACAAATGCTATGAATGGTAGTCATATGACAAGCATGAGAAAAAGCCTCATCAAAATCAATGGCCTTGTCTTGAGCCTACCCTTTTTCCACAAGGCTAGGTTCGTAGCCGTCAACACTACCATCAAGCTTACATTTTAACTTGAAAACCCACTTAGTACCTATGTCCTTTTTGCAAGGAGTCAAGTCAAACAAAGATCATGAGCTGTTTCTCACAATAACATCATGCTCAGATTCCATGTAGCTTGCTAATTTTTTGAATTTTGTTTGTCATCAAATGAGAAAGGTTCTTCCTCATGCTCCATACTAAACAAAACCAAACATGAAAAATCCAATCAGCTTAACAAAATTCTCATTTAGATCAAATCTCTCTACTCAAGCATTGTGGATGCACCTCCCGCTCTAGAGAAATTGAGAAGCTTTACCTTCTCTTTTGGATCCAATGTCTATACTCAAGTTTCAAGCAGTGCGGATGCAACCTCTACTCTATAACAATCAAGAAGGTTTTGCATCCGAGGGTTAGTGCCCCGTGTTGTTGTGGGCTCTTCATTTTGCATCCAAACCCAACCTTTGGCAAGGTTCAGACAGGGCGGTGACACAACTACTCAAAGGGATGTCTTCATGAGGTGGCACGCGAGCCTTGGATGAAAAAACCCACAACGAAGATGGGTGATACCTCGCCCCTCGAAAGATGAGGACTTCCACTTATCTTTTTGATGGGAAAGGTAGAGGCACTTTTTGAACTTTGATGAGGCTTAAGGTAGGCCAAGGTAGTTTTTTCTTGTAGCACAGAGCTGCCGCCTCTTGTGAGCCAAGAGGGTGGAGGGAGAAGAATTAGATGAGGGCCGTCGGCAGCGTCCCATCAGCAACCTCATCTGAACCTAGCCTAAGAGCGTATGTAGGTCGGCCAACAATATATGCCAATAGTATGGGACAAGCCCCAGTACAAGGCCAACCCCATCTTAGTTATTTCACAAGGGTTTGCTATGGTGAGCAACCACTTTTGATGGGGTAATGGTCTAGTTTCAATGATGTGTTCATTGCTGATACGTCAATACCAATGTTCCAATGCCATCGCCAAACTATCTCCTTCCTGGCCCGATGTGAGGCTTGCAACGAGGGCCCATTTTTTTTTACACAAGTGTGCTTTACTTGCTGTCGCAAGTGTCGTATGTTACACCAAAAGGCTCCAAATTTGTTTCTCGAGTAGTGGATGTCCGCATGTCACAACATAGCTTGAGATCCAAGCTCGACATTTAAGGCATGGTCACGCAAAGCTTAGTTATTAGTTATTGATAACTATGTCAACTATGCCTAGACAAAGCATTAAATGAATAACTAAGCCTCTTGCATGGTCACGTGAGGCTTAGTTATTCATTCATCCTCCCAAATATGCCTTGAACTTCACAACTATGTCAGAATAGGCATAGCTACAAAGGGTAGGCATAGTAACTCATTTAGTGCTGCTTTTTGCGTGTGACCAAGAATGAGCCTTAGTTATTTGTTCAAATAACTGATAACTAAGCCTCGCAAGCTGTAGGACAATAATATTTGACACGTGGCACGAGGAGAATCCAGCATTCAAAAACGTCCCGGGTGGAAGCAAATGAGTGGCGATAGGCCTAGCTCACATGGAGAAGCTTCAAGCGTGCATCGCTGCTAGGAGCGAAGTCAGGTTATTGGGCTTGCAGGCGAAGCTGCCGCAAAGAGGCAAGCTTACCAGCAAGCAGCTCCCCGTGAGGATGATGGGTCAAGAGTACACCTCCAGTACCGCTTCTTACAATCAGGACATTGCCCGCTTCAAGGGGCCTGTCAAAGAATCCGATCTGGATGCTGTGCGTACAGCCCTCGCAATCCCTGCTCCTTCAGAGCCCCTCAAAGAAGGATGGGAGATCCCCATTGTAGACCTCTCACAACTCCGCAGCAGTCAATTCCACCTCGTTCGTGATCAAATCAGTCGAGCTTGTCAAGAATGGGGATTCTTCTACGTATGCATCATTCCCCTCATCCCTCATCCCCTTTTAAGCTATTTTCAGTATGCGCCCGCGTGCGTGTGTTTGTGCAGGGACGATTACTCATGCGAAGCTCAGCTATGCGTGCATTGCATTTTGATATTTTGGGCTTCCTGAAGTTTGCGAATTGATCGCAACCGTAGCGTAGTTGTCATTGTATGGGAGGTAGTGCCTGGTGGGAGCAAGCAAGGTTGTACGCAGGTTGAAACAGTGAAATGCTATTTGTTGCCAAATCTGTCCAGCGGTAGCTCTGTGCAGTCCGTCATAGCATTTTGATAGAATTTTCAGCAGAGTGCAATAGTTCATTTTGGATTTCTGGACAGAGTTCGTTTTAGTGGATTGCTTGGGGAAAACTGTACGAATAGTTGCTTGAAAGCTTTATGTACAATGTATCTCGTTGCTAGCATTGTCTTGGTTTTTGCAGTGCATGCATACATGTCGCAAATTTATGGAGTCACAATTTCCTAAACATGCAAGTTATTTGTGGATGTTCCGAGGATGGTTTTGGACAGCCTGTGTTGGTATGGCCAAGATCCACGATCAATGTTCAGTTTTGTCCTTTGCAGAAGGTGTTGCCCACTACATTGATTTCTTGCTCACAAGACAAGGTATGGGCGGGTGTACTTAGATGGGTACAGTAGCACGTGGATCAGCTGTTGGAAATGTTTCTATTGTTTTTCAACACAGATGATGCAAGTTCTACCATGAACATCGGCCAAACACTCTCAAAGATCGTTTAAACTTTCTTTTTTTCCAAGAAAAGATCCTTCCATTAGTTAAAACTTGCCTAAAGGGCTACAATCTGCCCCCACTACAATGCTAGTGAGTGGTACTGCCATCTGGGTGTGCCATGAACCATGGTGAAGAAGGGCCATGGGCGCCAAAGTCGCAAGAAGGCCTCGCGGCGCTCCCGCATGCGGTCGGAGCTGCCCTGAAGTCTCTCAAATCGGCCCCTAAGTGTATGGACCAGCTCCAGCCAGATGTCGCAAACAGTTTCCGCCGCTGGAGGAATAGATTGAGCCTCGAAGATACGAAAACATCGGGCTCGCCAGATGAACCACAATGTGAGGTAGCAAATGAGCTCTTAACATCACTCTCTATCAGTGCACCACTCTGGAGGGACAAGCTCTGTGGCAGATTGGAGTGTAGGCTGGCCCTCCTAGATCGCTATCATTCTGTTGACTAAAGCCATCTCAAAACGGAGCGGAGGGCCCGTGAATGTGGACCACGCTGCAGCCCCCCAGGCGTATTGACTAGCTGTAGAAAGTGTAGGCATCAGCTGAAGAATCTGTAGCCAAACCTGTTGTGCCTCGGGACAGTCCCACAGACAGTGTCGTTGGGTCTGAAGTGGGTGGTCACAAGTAGCACAGGTTGCCGAGAAGCTGATTGTGTACCAACCAACTCCCAAGTGCAGTAGCTCGATGTGCAACTAGCTACTGAAACATGGTGAGTCTCTTCGGTTGTCTACTGTACCACAAGTGCTCCCAAAACCTGCCAAGAACTCGGACATGAGACCCTCCTCCTGCCAGTGAGTCTTTGTAGTAGGACAAGCCTCTCTCTGTGCTGTCAATATGTGGCGGCCCAACCGAGCTGTGGATTGGAAAAAGGGGGTCCTCGGGTGATCGGCTGAAGCAAAAGGACCTCGCGAAAACCACCCCCTTGGGTCCCATTGTAGCCGTGTCAAAGGGTGGCTCTTATAAGCCCAGAGCCTCCAATCACCTGACCTCAAGTCGGTCGGGTGGGGGTCTATGACACAAGTCCTCCCACTGATGCCCACCACTCGAATCCTTTGAAAACAACACTCAGCCACCTTTGGTGCCTCAACAGTGACGTTGTGGAGACGACCCTCTGTCTGAACCTCAAAGAACCTGCAAGACCTTGTGTGCGAGCAGGCCCTAATTGCAATGAGGACCTACAATCGTGTGTAGACACCCATCCAACTAGGAGCTGTCAGCTCTAGAGGGGTGAACCACTTTTTGCAATATCCTGACACACGCTCCCCCTCATGCCTTGCAGCTGGATGCTCTGGACCTCCTCAGAAAGTCCTATAAACTGTAGCCAATCCCCAAGAGAACGGGCTGGCCCCTCCACCATGGGACCCCAAGAAACATGAGGTCTGCTACCAACTGTGTGGCCTCGCTAGGCGCAGACCATATGGTTCCAATCATGTGGCTGTCTCAAGAGCTCCTCAGTGCATATGTGCTGATGTTGCTCAAGGCCACTCCGCAGTTGCTCCCAGGTCCTAAGCAGGCTCGTTGCAAAGTGATCCTTTCAGCTCCTGCTCAGGCTTACTCCGCGCATCTCTGTGAAACACCAGTGTTTGGAAGGGCTCCATGGGCCACCCCTATGAGGGACTTGGGCACAAATCGGGTGTAACAACAGCTCCTTCTAGGGCTCCTCCCCTAGAAGGCTACCTCTGAGTACAAGCTTCTCAAGGAGGGCCGTGCTGGGTTGATGATCCCCAATCCTCCCTAAGAGCAAGGTAAAGTAATAATTTGTCAGGAAACTTTGGCTTGACTCATTGTATATCTCGCCTTGACAACAAAATAAATTGTGAGAAAGGATGTGAATTTGATAGTAACTAGAGTTAATAGATCAAGACATCCTTAATAGATGAGTGTCATCTGGATGTGATCACTAAAGAAGTTACAATGATCATGATTTGTATTTGAGAGGTCGATGGAAATATGATGTAATTGATCACTAAGTGCTTGATTTGTGCAGTCTTGTGCGTGGGTACATACAGTGAGTGTCTATTGAGCTAGTTTTTGTCCTTTTTGTTTGTTTTGCATGTGTAATCAAGGGAAATTCTTCTTTGTTCAAGAGGGGGGTATGTCACAAATTGTGATGATTGGCATTCCTATTGACCGGAGTAATAAAAAACTGAAAAATTGATCTTCGCGTAAGGATGCTGACGTGGCAAGGCAATATAAATGCTCCGCATATTACACTAACAGGGTGCTGATGTGGCATGGGCCGCACGATCAGCTGTAGGGCGTTTTTTACACCAAGTTTTTGAAGGCAAAGCTTCTGGAGGATTGATTTTGATTTGATGATTGTAACCTTTAAAGGTCTTTGTAACCTTTAGATAAGTGGCTAGTGAAACCGGCTTGTACTTTCAAAAAGGGCGGTAGACTTTAGACTTAAACCTTATTTGCTTTCACCCATTTAATTTGTCGCCCACTTTACCTGTACTTTCAAGACACAACAAAGGGGAAAGGGATACAGAGTGCTAGATTGCACCTGTATGAGAAGACCGACACCAGATTGGCCTCTAACTTAGGCGCCCCTTTCGGTATTTCTTTATTGTTTAAAAGAGGAAATAAACGCTGTGGCTCCCTACAAGCTGCCCCGCACAAGCTTGGCTGAATTTCAACTGTTCCGGCCCGATTTCGGCAGCATAACTGTACTAGGACACTTCACAGTCAGTATTCCCAGGCATTGACTGACTTTCCCGACGCATACGGGCACTTTGCAAAACCTGGCGAGAATCTGCAGCATGCTGAATTCTCTGTTTTCAGCCCCGAAAATGTGCCAGATCACCTGTACAGCAGTCCCCTCGCGTCCCCGAACCTCTTGGGGGTATTAGGGACTGTTTAGGGCCAAAACCCTAAACCTGCAAAAATACACAGCAGGCTGTAATTTACTGTTTCGGGCTCCGTTTCGCGTGCCAGTCGCATCCGTAGCAAGTCCTCGAGCTCCCGCACCTGTAGGGCTACTTGCCCTTTGAATCGGACGAGATTTTTGGCGTAAAACCTCTCCGAATTCACCTGTACCTGCGGGGGATTAGCCGCTAGCTAATCCAGCACCTGTGCAAGAGGCTCTTGCCTCGGCAATCGCGCATGAACCCACACAACTGTACATTGGTCAATTGAAAATCCCACTAGAGGGGCATAACATACTGCCATAGGGGAGAGAGAGGGCAGTGCGTAGCGTGCAGGGCATCACTCCTGGAACCGCAGTGTACATAGGAGGGAAAGGAAGCACTCCATAGCTCTTAACCTATGACCAAATCTGCAAATGAGCTTCTCCTCCCTTCAAATTCAGCGCCACTTCTTCATGCATGAGGAAAGTGCACAGAAATGTGCCACTTGGCACATTTACAGCCTATTTCCCGTTTCGGGGTTGGCTAAAAATCTCCCAACCGGTTGCCCAGTTGACTTCACGACAGAGTAAGAAAATGTTTCCCTTGTCATTCCGGAGGTAATGACGCAAACACATTTTCAGGTCCCAAAATAGCAGTTCCCTAAATTTTAGGAGATGCTGCCAATGTATCTTTCTAGGTCATCTGACCCCCTTTGTACACTGCAGCCACACCCAGAACTGAAATGTAGCCTCTGTAGCAAAGGATTCCACTTTGGCTAGTCAATGACCCCACTTGGCTAACCATAGTCCTTGTCCAACCTTAGTGCTCTCTTTCCCTCAGGCGTGGACTCCCTCTGGACAGTTCCACACTAGCTATGCAATGCAGGGCAGTTAGATTTCCCGAGGGGTGTTTCCAAAAAGTGAAAGTAAATAAATAATAAGAAAGAAATCAACAAAAAGGATAGATAGTAGTCACACGCTGGTGACATACCTCCCTCTTGAAATCAAACGTCCTCGTTTGCATCTATGTCGTACATGCTCACAGTCAACAGTGATGTATTCAACACCTGTCGACATATGTATGACACATACATGCTCATTGTCAACCCTGGTGTATTCAACACCTCATCGACACATGTATTGCCTGCGTGTGAACCTTGTCCCAATGACATAGTGGTAGCTTCGCACTCTGTCATTACTTTGAGTCACTAACTTTCCACATTTTGCCACTGTCTTATAGTACACATTGGGCCGAGTAACACTTTCGAGCATACCTAAACCGACAGTTTAAGAATGCAGTTACACATGTATCCTTTAATAGAAGCAATTACTGTATCCTTGACAAACTGACAAGAAATACTCACTTCTATAGCACTAACCATACTTTTGGACATTCCATAAGAGGAATTGTCAAATTGACAATCTGTACAGCTCTAACATTCATGTAACATGTACTTGATTTGAGCTCACTTTAAATACCATGTACATCATTTGTTTCAAAAGCCATTGTCACACTGACAATCCATGTAGCTTTGAGGTCAAGGTAGGTTGCAAACCGAAGGCTTCAAGGTAAAGTGATAACACAGTTGGTGACTCTGCAAGTTCACCTTCTTCCATCCACTTAGCATCCATTGGTGGATAGTTTCTGAACTTTACCAAGTAACGCCTAGCAACCTTGCCTTTCACTTTTCTTTCTTTATGTACCAAAATCTGTTCCGGGACCAAGATCTCGTCAAGTTCCTCGAATTCCGGCTGATCTTCAGCTGGCATATCTTCTGGCACATCACCCACATAGGGTCTGAGAAGACTCACATGAAACGCATTGTGAATCTTCCAATTGTCAGGCAATTTTAGCCTATATGCAACATCACTGATTATGTCGCACACTTGAAAAGGCCCATAGTAATGCATGCTGAGCTTTGGAAACAGTCTTTCCTTGCCCTTCATCTTCTTTAACCTTGCCTTTTCAAAGCGTAGAAGCACCCAATCACCAAGTGAAAATACCACTTCACGACGGTGACGATCAGCTGCTTTCTTTTGCTTTGCCTGAGTCTTTCTAAGGCCACTTTGACCTTCTTGTACATTTCATCCATGTCCTGAACATACTTATCTGCTTCAAATATCTTGTCCTTTGTATGCAGTATGGGAGGAACTTTCTTGCCACCTTCAACTATCTCAAAAGGTGCCTTGCCAGTTGATGAATGCACTGTATTATTGTATGCATACTCCACCAATGGCAAATACTGCTCCCACTTTCCTTTATGCTCTGACACATAGCACTTCAGCAGATCTAGGACGCTAGAATTTGCCTCTTCTGACTGCCCATCTGTTTGAGGATGAAATGACGAAGAGAATTTGAGCGTCGTGCCCATATTCTCAAACAAGCCTCTCCAGAACAAACTTGTCATGCGTGGATCACGGTCGCTAACAATCGATTGTGGCATGCCATGATACTTGAAAATATTGCTCATAAACAAGCGTGCCATCTGATCTGGCTTTATCTTCTTCCTGACATGAATAAAATGAGCCTGCTTGCTGAATCTGCAAATGATGGTCCAAATACCATCGTTTCCTATCTGCGTTCTCGGAAGATCAAAGATAAAATCCATAGCAATAGTTTCCCATGGTTTATCTGGAATAGGTAGTGGTTGCAATAACCCTGGTGCCTTTTGCCTGTCAAACTTGACTTTCTGGCATATTAGGCATTCTCGCACAAAGGCATCCACATCTCTTCTCAATGTAGGCCAGTAGAAGAATGTCTCAACCGCTTTAACTGTAGCATCGATGCCACGATGCCTTGCATACGGTGGGACATGACTCTCTTCCATAACTTTGCGTCGCAATGGCTTTGTGACACACAATCTGCCATGCATCATCATGAACCCGTCTTTAAGAAGATAGTGTTCATGACGTTGTCCATCCATTAGTTGCTCGAAGACCCTTGCAAAATCTTCATCATTTTCATACTGTTCCCTCATATCATCAAGTGCATGATGATAAGGAATTGACACAGCTGAAATTTGTGGCTTCCTTGACAAGGCATCAGCCACAACGTTCTTCTTGCCTTCCACATGCACAATCTGAAAGTGGAACATGGACAAGATATTTGCCCATCGCATATGCTTCTCAGATAACTTTGCCTGTGTCAAGAAGTATCGCAATGTCTGATGGTCCGTTTGGACAACGAAATCTGCACCTAGCAGGTAGTGTTTCCAACTTAAGAGCGCATGGATCACAGCCAGTAACTCTTTCTCATAGACCTGCATGGTCATCTCTGGCACTTGCAAAATTCTGCTCTCATAGGCTACTACCCTGCCATCTTGCATTAGCACTGCGCCAATGCTACTACCACAGGCGTCACACTGGACCACAAATGACTTCCTAAGATCTGGCAACACAATGATTGGATCTGAAGTCATCTTTTCCTTTAAGAGATTAAAAGCTGAAATCTCTTTCTGTGTCCATCTAAAGGTGATTGCCTTCTTTTGAAGAGCATGTAAAGGTGAAGCAATCTCAGCGAAATTTCGGATAAACCTTTTGCAATAGGAGTATAGTCCCAAGAAGCTTCGGACATCGTGCACCGTCTTCAAATTTGGCCATGACTTGATGGCTTCAACTTTTGCAGGATCCATTCTGACACCATCCTTTGAGACAATGTGTCCCAGAAAGTGAATCTCTTCCAGAAAAAATTCACTTTTCTTTGCATTGACGAGCAACCTATGACCGCGTAGCTCTTTGAATACAATGGCCAAGTGATGCCTATGCTCCTCTTCATTCTTTGAGTAGACTATCATGTCATCAAAGAATGTACCAACAAACTGCTGGTGTGGACGGAAAATTCTGTCCATCATCCTATTGAACGTAGCAGGAGCATTTGTGAGACCAAAGGGCATCACTAAAAATTCGTAAAGGCCAAACGTTGTTCTAAAAGCAGTCTTGTGCACATCCTCTGATCTAATGCGGATCTGATGGTACCCACTCTATCCTGCTAAACATAGCTGCTCCTTCTAATTTGTCCAGAATATCATTAATTCTAGGTATAGGGAACCTATTCTTGATGGTATTCTTGTTCAGTGCACGGTAGTCGATGCACATATGCCATGAGCCATCCTTTTTCTGCACCAACAACACTGGAGAACAGAATGGAGATGAACTGGGCTGAATCAGCCCCTTGTCTAACAGCTCCTGTACTTGGCTCATTATCTCTTTCTGTTGAGTCACACTGACCTTGTACGGAGGCTTATTTGGTGGGCTACTGCCTGGTACCAAATCTATCACATGGTCCTCGGGTCTCTCTGGCGGTAATTGAGACGGTAATGAATCGGAAAAACAATCACTATATTGTTGTAAAAACATTGACCTTTCTTTATCTAGCACAGATAAATTTGATTCATCACAATCTGACACTTCACGTGCAAAAAACCAAGTACACAGAAAGATGATTTTTCATTACAGAAGTAATAGCAGAAGCTGATACAGTGGGAATAGACTCCCCTTTAAGCTTTACATCCAGAATGTGAGTCTTTCCCCTGCTCTATACAATGATCTTTTTGTTGTAGGCATCCATGATTCCCTGTACACGAAACAACCAAGGAATACCTAGCAACACATCACATCCGTCCAGTGGCATGATGTAAAATTCTTCAGCATCTACATAGGACTGGATATGTAGGCGCAACTTTCCGATGATGGGTGTCACAGCCTCTGTATGGCCAAGACATGCCAAACCTGCCTCTGCTGTATACCCCATCTCTTCAGGTCCGATTCCCAACTTTGAAGCCAATTCTGGGGAAATGAAGTTGGCTTTGGCACCTGGATCAAAGAAGATAAGCACTGTTTGATCCCTGACCTTTCCCCATGCTCTGCAAAGCTCACTTGCATCTGAATTTGGCTTGTCGCCCACCATATCTGGCACTAGACCAGCCATGGGCTTCTTTCCTTTCTTGTCCTCCTTGTCTTCAGAATTAGCTGGCCTTTTCTTTGTAGGACAATTGTAAGCAATGTGGCCAGGCTGCTCACAGATGAAGCATTTGTTTTCTGACCTCAGGACCTTCTTTTGTTCTTCCGACTTGCGAGGAAAACGTCTTTTCCATTTCTTCACTGGTCCCTTTTCTGATTCAGCCGTAGCTTTGTCTTTCCCTGCGTTGGCTGGCTCCTGAGTCACTTTAGGAACCTCCTTGGGAACATACTTCTTCGCTGAATTTTTCTTGGCTGATCCTTCCTTGACGCCAGTATTGAATTCACAATCTTCTCTCTTGAGCAAACCATTGCCAGTGTTTGCTACCTTGATGAGCTGCGTCAAAGTAGTGACTTTGGTCTTCGTGCAGTACTTTCTCAATCCTTTGGGTAGGCCACAACAGTATTTTTCAATCTGTTCTGTCAATGGCACAAACCTATAGGAAGTTACTGGAAGTAGAGCTTTCCAAAACTTCCGATTGTAGTCATCGAGATTCTTGCAAGTGGCAGCATTAAGCTGGTGCCATTCTGTCATGACATCTGCTTCAAAGTCATCAGATAACCATGCTGCTGCAAAAATCTGCTTGAAGTAAATCCATGTGGAAGGAGCTTGCCCTTGCAGCAATAAAGTTGTCCACCATTGTCCCGCATTCCCTGTCAAGAAAGTGGCTGCCTTGCGGACCTTTGAAGCCTCTGTAAAGTTTCCCCCTGCATAGGCCTTGTCAAACTGTTGGAGGAATGAGAGAGTCTTCTTCCTGTCATCAAACCCTGTAAAGGTCGTGAAAGTCACACCTTTGCCACCTTCTTTGTACGGAGTTGGCCTCTCCAGCGGCGTTAAATTGTCATATGGAAGTGACTGAAACATGGGAACACTATTAGGGTTCATTTGTGTTCCCTGACCGCAATTAAGTTGACCTGGAAATGCTATATTTGGTTGCTGATTTATAATTCCAGCCATACTAAAATTTGCCTGTGGCATCCCAAATTGGCCCTGAGTGCTTTGAAACCCTGGTAGCATGCCCGTGACACCATACATCGGGTTAGGCATCATCGTTTGAGCACCCCCGAACACTGTTCCTGGCGCGTAAAATTGATTTCCAGGTGCATGACCAGTCATGCTCTGGAATACCGATCCACCTCCAAAATAGCCAGGGTGTACTGAAGGTGGTGGGATGACCTGTTGCATAGCCTGTAGGTTGCTTCCCTGCCCATTAGAACCAGCTATAGGCTGTTGAAAAGTGGTTGGTTGAACTGGTACAGCTTGAAAGACTGGCATCTCAGCCACCTGTTCTTGCACCTTAGGCACAGGTATTGGAGACTGCATGTTCTCCGTTAAGTGTACAAGTGTTTCCATTGACTCTGCAGTATGAATCACCTGTGCTCGAGCCTTAACAGGCTTTTGAATATGATCCATTGACCCAACTTGCTGAGACGGAAGAGGAGGTTGCAGAAAGGCTAAAAACCTCGGGTTCTGCATTACTTGTGTGAACAAAGCCACAGCAGTAGCCAACTGGGTCCTGAATATATCATCATCCGTCTGTGGTGGTCTTGAAGACTCACCCACTTCATGTGTCTGTTGACCCTGTGAAGAGGAAACCTCTTCAGTCACATCATCTGGTCTGTCAGCCATAATTACAATTCCCTGTGTCTGGTCTATGATCCCCTGTGTCTTCAAGCCCAAACCGACCAAGGCTCACTTCTATGGGAAAAAGTGATTTAATCCCGTCGATGGAACCATGAAACTGGCCTGTACTTTCAAAAAGGGCGGTAGACTTTAGACTTAAACCTTATTTGCTTTCACCCATTTAATTTGTCACCAACTTTACCTGTACTTTCAAGACACAACAAAGGGGAAAGGGATACAGGCTGCTAGATTGCACCTGTATGAGAAGACCGACACCAGATTGGCCCCTAACTTAGGCGCCCCTTTCGGTATTTCTTTATTGTTTAAAAGAGGGAATAATTGCTGTGGCTCCCTACAAGCTGCCCCGCACAAGCTTGGCTGAATTTCAACTGTTCCGGCCTGATTTCGGTAGCATAACTGTACTAGGACACTTCACAGCCAGTATTCCCACGCATTGATTGACTTTCCCGACGCATACGGGCACTTTGCAAAACCTGGCGAGAATCTGCAGCACGCTCAATTCTCTGTTTTCAGCCCCGAAAATGCGCCAGATCACCTGTACAGCGGTCCCCTCGCATCCCCGAACCTCCTGGGGGTATTAGGGTCCGTTTAGGGCCAAAACCCTAAACCTGCAAAAATACACATCAAACTGTAATTTACTGTTTTGGGCTCTGTTTCGCTTGCCGATCGCATCCGTAGCAAGTCCTCGAGCTCCCGCACCTGTAGGGCTACTTGCCCTTTGAATCGGATGAGATTTCTGGCGTGGAACCTCTCCGAATTCACCTGTACCTGCCGGGGATTAGCCGCTAGCTAATCCAATACCTGTGCAAGAGGCTCTTGCCTCAGCAATCGTGCATGAACCCACACAACTATACGTTGGTCAATTGAAAAGCCCACTAGAGGGGCATAACATACTCCCATACGAATACATTTCACGGCCCAAAATAGCAGTTCCCTAAATTTTAGGAGATGCTTCCATTGGGCTCCCACTACTCTTCTGACCATCTATCCTCATTGGGACCGCATCCAAAAATGCAATGTGGCCTAACTGTCGGATACTTTTCTGTTGATAGTCACACCTTGACTTTAGGCCTTTATTGAGTTCACTTCCTAGTCTCCACCAACTTGCTAAGTGCGACGGGGGGACCTATATGATCTTGCTCTAAGCCTAGACATCCTCTTACCATATGAATTCCAGTGCCGACCACTACCCATTTGCGGGTGAAACTACGTTCACATTGGCCATACAATGTCCGACCGTTTGCTACTTCAAGAAGAGGGTCTCAAAAATAAAACAAAACCCATTGGAAAGAAACCAACAACTAAAGTTAGCAATTGCCACGTCCTCGTGACATAGTTAACAGTTGCCACGTCCCCGTGACATACCCCTCTCTTGAAATCGCAAACGTCCTCGATTGCATACCATAAATACACTCCACTAATGATCTTGTGCTATTAACACTCTTTTATCATCGCATGTATCCGCAAGAAAGACTGTCAAAACATGTGTACAAATGACTTAATGAGACCTTCATACTTTTGTCAAAGTGTACACTGCTATTGCACTGAATCCATGAGTACATTTGATGTACTAGCTCTATCATTACCCCTCCTTTGCAGACATTGGGTTGGGGCATACGTAGGCTGTAACCCAAAGGCCTCAAGGTAAAGCTGCAATACATTTGGTGACTGTGACAGTTCATGCTCTTCCATCCACTTTGCATCCATAGGTGGATAGTTCTTGAACTTCACCAAATAGCATCTTGCAACCTGTCTCTTACCTTTTACATGTGCAAAAGGCTCTTGCCTCTGCAAACGAGCATAATTCCACAACACTAACGTACCACCCATGACCAAGCAAGCTCAAATTTCAAGAT
Organism: Adiantum capillus-veneris; assembly: GCF_014529385.1. Taxonomy (NCBI): domain Eukaryota; kingdom Viridiplantae; phylum Streptophyta; class Polypodiopsida; order Polypodiales; family Pteridaceae; genus Adiantum; species Adiantum capillus-veneris. The sequence goes on along the minus strand of NC_140931.1, from coordinate 139,266,095 downwards.
GATTTACCAATGCGTCATAGAATCCAAGCAATCGCCTTGGAGAATTGGCAAGCAGCGTGTCACCTGGCAGACCCACATCACTCCTGCAGGAGATCTAGTGGCCAATCTACCACCGTGAGACCTCTCCGTATCTCATCTTGGTTCATACTTGCAAACCCTAAAAACGCAGCAGAAAATCAGCCCTAATTTGACCACATTTTAGCAGGGCGTACATGCGGAATTTTCTGTCTGTCGTGTGAAGAGGAACCCTCTTCCATAATGCCCTTCCCTTTGTCGGCCTTAGTGTAATCCCACGTTCTTGCACTCTGTCTTTACCCAAAACAACCGAGGCTCACTCTTTGAGGAAATAGTGATTGATATCCTGACAATGGAAGTTGAAACCGGCCCGTAGGGGGGGAGGTAGGCATTGGCTTTCACCCGAAATTCTTTACTTTAGACACACACACAGAGCACTTTGCAAAGGTAACCTGTAACGGGGATTAACACCTAAGTACACACGGCTCGGAAGCTAGAATGCTCCGAGCAGACACCGACAACCTGTAGGCCCCAAAATTGGTGCCCCTTTCGGTATTTCTTTATTCTTTAACAGAGGGAATAAAACCTGTGATCTCCTACAAGCTGCCCCGCACAATCTAGGCTAAGAAACACCTGTTCTGGCCCGATTTCGACAGCATAACTGTACTAGGACGCTTCACAGTCAGTATCCCCACGCAATAGGTGACTTTCCCGACGCATACGGACACTTTGCAAAACCTGGCGAGAATCTGCAGCACACTGAATTCTCTGTTTCTGCCCCGAAAATGCGCCAGTTCACCTGTACAGTGGTCCCCTTTCGTCCCCGAACCTCCTGGGGGTATTAGGGTCCATTTAGGGCCGAAACCCTAAACCTGTAAAAATACACAGCAGGCTGTAATTCCCTGTTTTGGGCTCCGTTTCGGGTGCCGGTCGCATCTGTAGCAAGACCCCGAGCTCCCGCACCTGTAGGGCTACTTGCCCTTTGAATCGGACGAGATTTTTGGCGTGAAACCTCTCCGAATTCACCTATACCTGTGGGGGATTAGCCGCTAGCTAATCCAGTACCTGTGCAAGAGGCTCTTGCCTCGGCAATCACGCATGAACCCACATAACTGTACATTGGTCAAATGAAAAGCCCACTAGTGGGGCATAACATACTGCTCGTAGGGGAGAGAGAGAGCAGTGCGTAGCGTGTAGGGCATCACTCCTGGCACCGCACTGTACATAAGAGGGAAAGGAAGCACTCCATAGCTCTTAACCTGTGACAGTTTGCAAAAAGAGCCTCCTCCCAACTTGAATTTCAGCGCCAAATTTTCCCTTGTGAGGCAAGTGCATAGAAATGTGCCATTGGGCGCATTTACAAGCATTTTCCCGTTTCGGGTTCGCCGCTTAAAAATATCCTGACCGGTTGCCCAGTTGACTTCGCGGCAGAGTTGTAAAATGTTGCCCTAGTCATACCCGAGGTAATGACGCGAACACATTTCACGGCCCAAAATAGCAGTTCCCTAAATTTTAGGAGATGCTTCCGTTGGGCTCCCACTAGTCTTCTGACCATCTATCCTCATTCGGACCACATCCAAAAATGCAATGTGGCCTGACTGTCGGATACTTTTCTGTTGATAGTCACACCTTGACTTTAGGCCTTTATTGAGTTCACTTCCTAGTATCCACCTACTTGCTAAGTGCGACGGGGGGACCTATATGATCTTGCTCTAAGCCTAGACATCCTCTTACCATACGAATTCCAGTGCCGACCGCTACCCATCTACGGGTGAAACTACCGTTCACATTGGCCATACAATGTCCAACCGTTTGCTACTTCAAGAAGAGGGTCTCAAAAATAAAACAAAACCCATTGGAAAGAAACCAACAACTAAAGTTAGCAATTGCCACATCCTCGTGACATAGTTAACAGTTGCCACGTCCCCGTGACATACCTCCCTCTTGAAATCGCAAACGTCCTTGATTGCATACCATAAATACACGCCACTGATGATCTTGTGCTATTAACACTCTTTTATCATCGCATGTATCCGCAAGAAAGACTGTCAAAACATGTGTACAAATGACTTAATGAGACCTTCATACTTTTGTCAAACTGTACACTGCTAATGCACTAAATCCATGAGTACATTTGATGTGCTAGCTCTATCATTACCCCTCCTTTGTAGACATTGGGTTGGGGCATACGTTGGCTGTAACCCAAAGGCCTCAAGGTAAAGCTGCAATACATTTGGTGACTGTGACAGTTCATGCTCTTCCATCCACTTTGCATCCATAGGTGGATAGTTCTTGAACTTCACCAAATAGCATCTTGCAACCTGTCCCTTAACTTTTACGTGTGCAAAAGGCTCTTGCCTCTGCAAACGAACATAATTCCACAACACTAACGTACCACCCATGACCAAGCAAGCTCAAATTTCAAGATGATTTACCAATGCGTCATAGAATCCAAGCAATCGCCTCAGAGAATCGGCAAGCAGCGTGTCACTTGGCACTCCCGCAGGAGATCTAGTGGCCAATCTACCACCGTGAGACTTCTCCCTATCTCATCTTGGTTCATACTTGCAAACCCTAAAAATGCAGCAGAAAATTAGCCCTAATTTGACCACATTTTAGCAGGGCGTACATGCCTGTTTGTCCTGTGAAGAGGAACCCTCTTCCATAATGCCCTTCCCTTTGTCGGCCATAGTGTAATCCCGCGTTCCTGCACTCTGTCTTTACCCAAAACAACCGAGGCTCACTCTTTGAGGAAAAAGTGATTGATATCCCGGCAATGGAACCTTGAAACCGGCCCGTAGGGGGGGCGATAGGCGTTGGCTTTCACCCAAAATTCTTTACTTTAGACACACACACAGAGCACTTTGCAAAGGTAACCTGTAACGGGGATTAACACCTAAGTACACACACGGCTCGGAAGCTAGAATGCTCCGAGCAGACGCCGACAACCTGTAGGCCCCAAAATTGGCGCCCCTTTCGGTATTTCTTTATTCTTTAACAGAGGGAATAAAACCTGTGATCTCCTACAAGCTGCCCCGCACAATCTAGGCTAAGAAACACTTGTTGTGGCCCGATTTCGACAGCGTAATTGTACTAGGACGCTTCACAGTCAGTATCCCCACGCAATAAGTGACTTTCCCGACTCGTACGGACACTTTGCAAAACCTGGCGAGAATCTGCAGCATGCTGAATTCTCTGTTTTCTGCCCCGAAAATGCGCCAGTTCACCTGTACAGCGGTCCCCTTGCGTCCCCGAACCTCCTGGGGGTATTAGGGTCCGTTTAGGGCCGAAACCCTAAACCTGCAAAAATACACAGCAGGCTGTAATTCCCTGTTTTGGGCTCCGTTTCGCGTGCCGGTCGCATCTGTAGCAAGACCCCGAGCTCCCGCACCTGTAGGGCTACTTGCCCTTTGAATCGGACGAGATTTCTGGCGTGAAACCTCTCCGAATTCACCTATACCTGCGGGGGATTAGCCGCTAGCTAATCCAGTACCTGTGCAAGAGGCTCTTGCCTTGGCAATCGCGCATGAACCCACATAACTGTACATTGGTCAAATGAAAAGCCCACTAGTGGGGCATAACATACTGCTCGTAGGGGAGAGAGAGAGCAGTGCGTAGCGTGCAGGGCATCACTCCTGGCACCGCTCTGTAGATAAGAGGGAAAGGAAGCACTCCATAGCTCTTAACTTGTGACAGTTTGCAAAAAAAACCTCCTCCCAACTTAAATTTCAGCGCAAACTTTTCCCTTGTGAGGCAAGTGCACAGAAATGTGCCACTGGGCGCATTTACAAGCATTTTCCCGTTTCGGGTTTGCTGCTTAAAAATATCTTGACCGGTTGCCCAGTTGACTTCGCGGCAGAGTTGTAAAATGTTCCCCTAGTCATACCGGAGGTAATGACGCGAACACATTTCACGGCCCAAAATAGCAGTTCCCTAAATTTTAGGAGATGCTTCCGTTGGGCTCCCACTAGTCTTCTGACTATCTATCCTCATTGGGACCGCATCCAAAAATGCAATGTGGCCCGACTGTCGGATACTTTTCTGTTGATAGTCACACCTTGACTTTAGGCCTTTATTGAGTTCACTTCCTAGTATCCACCAACTTGCTAAGTGCGACGGGGGGACCTATATGATCTTGCTCTAAGCCTAGACATCCTCTTACCATACGAATTCCAGTGCCGACCACTACCCATCTGCGGGTGAAAGTACCTTTCACATTGGCCATACAATGTTCGACCGTTTGCTACTTCAAGAAGAGGGTCTCAAAAATAAAACAAAACCCATTGGAAAGAAACCAACAACTAAAGTTAGCAATTGCCACGTCCTCGTGACATAGTTAACAGTTGCCACGTCCCCGTGACACATAGTCCTTGTCCAACCTTAGTGCTCTCTTTCCCTTAGGCCTGGATTTCCTCTGGACAATTCTACACTAGCTATGCAATGCAGGGCAGTTAGATTTCCCGAGGGGTGTTTCCAAAAAGTGAAAGTAAATAAATAATAAGAAAGAAATCAACAAAAAGGAGATATAGTAGTCACACGCTGGTGACAGCTAGGCCCTTTAGATTTGATAGATTAATTGGGAGACCTTAGAGTTAGGAGGCCGTGGCAGTTGTACCAGTATGATTGATACTAAAGAAATACAGAAAGTGGTTTTGAATGGAACTGGCCTGTAGCCTTACTAAAGGGCGGTCAACTTTGGCCTAACTTTCCCTGTGCTTTAAGACATAAAGTAACTTCACAAATAAACCTGGAATTTATGAGTCCAAAACAATTCACGAATTGGTAGCTAGAGCGCTCCCAAGTAGACGACGACAGCCTGTTGACCCCAAAGGTTTGCGCCCCTTTCGGTATTTCTTTATTCTTATTTCACTTTAGGAAAACCTGTAAACTTCTACGAGCTGTCCCACTTTTATCGGGCTGAAATTCCCCTACTCTAGCCAATTTTGGCAACATAACGACAGTAGAAGTCTCCGTGGACAAAATCCCAGTTAAATGGTGATTTGCTACACACTTTAGAGCACATTACAAAACCTGACGATAAATTATAGCACGCTGATTTCTTTGTTTTTGACCTCCAATTTGCACCAAAACACCTGTTTGGTCAGTGATTCCCTAGCTTCCCCAAAGTTCGGACTTGTAGGCATCAAAACTTGCAAAAACCCTAAACTTGCACAAAAATTACAGTAAGCTATAATTCTCTGTTTTGCGCTCTGATTTGCATGCTGATCACTTCTGTGGGTAGCCCTTGAGCTCTCGCACTTGTAATATTACTTGCCCTTTGATTTAGATGAGATTCCTCACGAGAAATCTCTCAAAATTGTCCTCTATCAACACCCAAGTCTTCCCCAAGGATCCCTTGTTGTTACCTTGCAGTTTAGGTGGGAAACCCTAAACTTGTAAATAAACACAGCAAGCTGTAATTCCTTGTTTTGCATCATTTTGAGCGGAGCAAACACGTCTGCGCGTGTCAAAAAAGCTCTCGAACGCAATTGGATAGCTCCCCTATGGATTGGAAGAGTTTTTGTGCGAGAGAACTCTTCGTTTTTGCAATTCTTTGCGACGGAACTGTGCATACCTGTGGGGGATTAGCAATTACTAATCTAGTTTTTGTACCGAAGGCTCTTGCCTTGGCAAACGTGCATAAAACCCCATAACTGTACATGTCATCTGAACCCAGCAATTGGACAGCTCCCTTGTGAATTGGAAGAGTTTTTGTGCGAGAGAACTCTTCGTTTTTGCAATTCTTTGCGACGGAACTGTACGTATCTGTGGGGGATTAGCAATTACTAATCTAGTTTTTGTACTGAAGGCTCTTGCCTTGGCAAACGTGCATAAAACCCCATAACTATACATGGTTATCTGAACCCAACTAGAGGTTTGCAAGGAAAACGCCAGATCCGCCTAGCGTTGCTTGTTCCAGTAGATCAGCCCTAGCGTTTCCAGTTTTCAACCCTTGCCAGATTGGCTTGGATCTAGCCGCGCTAGTGCTCTCCCTTGTAGTTTGGTACTTCGGCAACTCATCGGGCCTCTCTTCAGCAATTCCCTCACCAACATTGAGTGCTCCATTACTGTCCATCATCGTTGTCATCGAGATCTGCATTTTCAGCCCTTCATTCGTCTCACATCAGGAGAGCAATTCAGCCCCACATCTACCCATTGGTGGCCATCCACAATCCCACATCGAGAAGGATCTTAAGGTGCATCAAATCTGCCCCGGAGGTGCCTCGCCTAGAGGAGTTACCGCAGAGAGTCATTATTCGAGTCAATAGAGTCTGCACGTGAGGTATTGCATGTGTGTACATTCCATTTACGCAATCTAGAGCAAATGCCACATCGGCAATGGTGTGGGGGGTCCTTGAGAGGGTTGTTGGGACCGCATTGCGTCTCTCTTCTCTCTCTCTACACATCTCTACCGCTCCCTCTCTTCAGGGAAAGTAAAGGGAACCATCATTCAAGCTATAAGGAATCACTAACGCAAGGAAAAAAGAAAAGGATTTGTGGAAGTGTAAAACCTAGATCTTCACCATTTCAATTCCGTTGCACTTGACAATTTTTTTTTCCGAGAAAAAGACCTTCCATTAGTTCAGAGAACTACCCATAGGGCTACATAGGGGGAAGACTCCCAATGAAAAAACAACATATGTACAATGAGGGCTAAATCAAGAGATGGGAGGAGGAAAGAGCCACACAGGTGGACGATAGTGCCATCTGGGCTCACCCCGGACCATGTTGAAGAAAGGCTTAGGGCGCCAAAGTCGTAGGAACGCCTCTTTGCGCTCCTGTATGCGGTCGGAGCTGCCCTGAAGTCTCTCAAACTGTCCCTTGAGAGTATGGATCAACTCCAGCCAAAAGTCACAAACAATCTCCGCCGGTGGGACAGGGTGAGCCTCGAAGGTGCGGAAGCAATGGGCCCAGCAAATGAACCAGAGTGTTAGGCCACAGACGAGCTCCCAACTCACCTCTCTCTCACTACACTCCTGGGGGGTAAGCTCTGTAGCAAGATGGAGTGTAGGTCGACCCCCTGGATCACTATCATCCTGCTGGTGGAAGATAGCTCAAAGTGTAGTGCAGGGTTCGTGAGGGTGGACCAAGCAGCTGTCCCCCAAATGTATTGTTGCGTTGTGGAAAGAGAAGGCATCAGCGGAAGGACTCGAAGCCAAACCTGCTGTGCATGGGACAGTCCCATAGACAGTGACGCTGACTTTCCAAAGGATGGTCACAAGCTGCACATGCTGCCGAAAGGCCACTACGTACTAGCCAGCTCCCCACTGTTGCAACTCTGTGTGCAACTAGCCACTAGAACAAAGTGACTCGCCGTGGTTGTCTAGAGTCCCACAACCTCGCCCAAAAGTCTGACAAGAACTCAACTGTGAGACCCTCCGCCTGCCAATGAAATGTTGCAGCAAGACGAGCCTCTCTCTGTGCTTCCACTATGTGACGCCCCAGTGGAACAGTGTACTGAAAGAAAGAGATCCCTGGGTGGCCAGCTGAAGAGAAAGGGTCTCTTTAAAACCACTCTACAGGATCCCACTGCACTCGTGCCAGAGGGAAGCTCTCCCAAGCCTAAAGCCTCCAAAGGCGTGTCTCAAGAGCTGCTGGGTCAGGATCTATGACACAAGTCCTCCCACAGATGCTCACTACTCGTATCCTCTGAAACTAGCACTCTGCAACTTGTGGAGCCTCTACTGAGACTGTGTAGTCGACCCTCACCCTGGATCTCAAAGAACAGGGAGGGTATGGTCTCTGAGCAAGCTCGAACTACAATGAGGACCTCCAGGCGTGTGAAGGTCCCCATCCATCTGGGAGCGGCTGTCTCTAGAGGAGTGAGCCACTCAGTTGGTAAAGCCTCTATGATGTTCTAGCACATGCTCTGCACCCCTCTCATACCCTGCAGCTGGAAGCTCTGTATCTCCTTTGAAAAACTTGAGAACTGAAGCGAGTCGTCTAAAGTGCACGTTTGACCCTCTGCCGTGGGACCCAAGAAACATGGGGCCTACTACCACCAAGTGGCCTCTCTGAGTGCTTACTAGGGGGTTCCAAACAAGGGGCTCAAGCGCTCCTCCGTGCAAGTGGGTTGGTGGTGCTCCAAGCCACTCCGAACGATTCTCAAGTCTCCTGCTCAGACCAACTCTGCGCATCTCTGTAAAGATCCATCTGATGGAAGGTCTCCAAGGGCCTCTTGCATGAGGCACTCGAGCTCTAAGCCGCTGAAGAAAAAACTTCTTCCAGGGCTTCTCCCCTGGAAGCAGTCCTTTGACAACAAACTTCCCAAGAAGGGCTCTGCTCTGCTGTGCTAGGTGTATGATATGTAACCCCCCCTGAGGACATGGTAGAGTGATGATCTGCCAGGCTACTTTGGCCCGGGCTAGCTGGGTGTCGTGCCCTAACCAAAGAAAGTTCCTGATCAGCCTCTCTAAGTGGCTGATGCAGGAGCTCGAAAAGATCCAACAAGATGTAATGTACCACATAGTAGCCAACAACACCTGGTTGGCCACTACAACTCTGCCTGCCAAAGAGAGTCGTGCCGAACTCCAATATAGCAACCTCATCCATCAGGAGGAGGGGAGCAATCTGCTGCTCAGGAGACAAGTCAAGGCCAACCTAACAGCCCAAGTAGCAAACTGCAATCCCTGGGGGAATCCATCTAAAGCCCTCACCTGGCAACCAATCAGGAGTAGGAGCACTGCCAACCCAGAAAGCCACTGTCTTCCTTCAATTGATCAATGCGCTTGATGCACAACAAATCGTCTTGAGAGCTTGCTCACACCTGTGCAGGCTGGCCTCCTGGCCCTCCAAGTACAGAGCTCAGTCGTTGGAAAACTCAGCATCCAGTAGCTCATCGCCCCGAATAGGGAGAGCTAAGCCGTGCAGACCAATCTGTTGTGAAACCAAGAATCTGCTCATCGCCTCAACATAGAACAGAAAGGGGAAGGGGGCTAGAGAGAAGCCCTGTCTGGCCGAGCGTGTGAGCATGAATCGCTCCCCTCTACCTCCTGCCAAAAAGCACCTGACTATGTGCACGTCTGTAGAGAGCTGACACACCTCTAATTCAAGTGTATGAGAAACCCATCGTGCGTAGAGTGCCCTCAAAGAAGTCCCAGTCAACTGTGTTATAAGCCTTCTCAAAATTGAGAAGAAGTATCACCAGATCCTCACCTCAGAGGCGCGCGAGGACAGACGCCTCCCAAAAGTGAAGATGTTGTCAAGGATGTTGTGCTCCTTGACAAAACTTGTTTGGGTCCCATGTATAATACTCTCTAGAAGTGGCTGAATCCTCAAGCTCAGAGCCTTGGCTAGAATTTTGTAGGCTGAGTTGAGGACGGTGATGGGTCGCTCTGTCGAATCTTGTCCAAGGAGCCTCCCTCCTTGGGAATCAGGTAGATCAAGCGCTCACTCATGTTGTCAGTGGGCATCTCTCATGTGTGCAAGATGTACTAAAAAGCGCTGCAAGGGCCAAGCAAGTCCCAGTACTCCAAAAAAAAACTGGGAGTCAAACCATCCTCACCAAGACAACTACCTTGGGGAAGTGCTCTAAGGGCCTCATGGAGCTCCTCTAGTTGTAGAGGTAGCTCAAGCCTTTGGCGCATCTCCTCAGTCACAAGACAAGGCATTTGTGCCCAAACCTGCTCTCTGCATGCATCGTGACGCTTTGATTGAGGCTCTGATGACAGCAAGTCGTCACGGTAAAAGTTAGTAGCAACTGCACGCATATTCTCTGGCTCTGAAGCACTAACCCGTTGGGTCCCCTCAATTGGCTGACACTGGTGTGTGCGTGACGGGGTCCCACTGTCTTCAAGAACGTCCCAGTCACTCTGTCACCCACTTGGGTCCAGTGAGTTGCCTGTCGATGGAAAGCAAACTCTTGGTGGCGCTCCTCTATGCTGGCCAGCTCCTGATGAGCCAGTTGCAACTGCTCCTCCAACCAAGGATTGTCTGGGTGTTGCTCATGCAACCTTTGCAAGAAGGCAACACTCCGTCGAAGACGCTTCTTCTCCTCCGTCGCTGTACCCAGGCTAGCCGTAAACACCTGGAGGAAGAAGCGACTAAGCTCAGCAAGTCCAAAGGCCACTCTGTTAGCAGGGGAGTCCTGCATATCCAAGCCCTCTGTCCAAAGAGCCACCACGTGCTCTCTGAGCTCGGAGTCCGACAAGATTCTCTCAGGGATGTGTAGCATCGTGCTCCCCCTCCTCTGTCTGTCTGCCACAATGAGGATCACTGGTGCATGGTCCGAAAAAGATGTCCCAGACAAAATGCAAACAGACCTACCCATGTCACAAATGTGGTCACTGGCATAGAAGCGATCTATCCGAGATAGATTCACTCCTCCTACTCTACGGTCTGAGCGAGAGAAGGCCAGGCTGTCTGGGGGCCTTACAAAGCCAGTGTGCTGCCAAACATCCGAAACCCACAAGGTCATACATAGTCTCTCCCAAGCTGCCAACTCAGCCCCGTGTACAGTAGCATGGGAGTAATCCGCATCCAAGCGTCCTCGAGATAGGAGTGACTGCAAAGACTGTCTAGCCCAAGCCCAAGAAGAGCGTGCCGTAAGCAGGGCAACCTCCTCTAACCAGGAGTCCTCATGTATGTATACATAGCATGGTGGGCTCTGCATGTCGGCAAAGAAGTGTACCAGAATGTGTCTACATCCTACTCTGTTTGGAGGTGTCTGAGAACTTGGTCATCGGCCACAAAGTCTGTACAAGATCTGTAACTCCCAAGTCTCTTGTGTGGCGAGAGAACCCAAGGGCCTGAGCCTGCAGCTAATCCATCACTGAGTCCAGAGTCCACTTAGATTGGTCTTTGCCACATAAGGGAAAAGAGAAGTCAATCGCCGTGTCCAAGGCCTCTGTCCCTCTTGTTGCAAGGAAAAGTACATGAACTCTGAAACAAGCCGCCTCAATGTCTGGTGAAGAGTCGTCAAGAAATCATGTGAAGTCGTAGGCAAAGAAGTCCCACCTACGTCGGATGTCGAAGCTTGTCAGTCCATGGGGAACTGCTGCAAAGGGAGACGTCTGTGCTAGAAGGGGGGTTCACAAGAAAGGTTGTTCCTCTCTTGCCAAGCAACTCGAGACAAAAGCGTTGCCAAGAGATCTCCTAGCAGCCGAGGAGGGTCCTCCCCCATGGATTGGCTGGGGGGTAGGAGCGGGAGGAGAAGTGGAAGCAGTGGGGCTAGGGGAATGTCACGTGCACATCTAACCCTATGTGCATGTGGACAAGCTACTTCAGGTCTAGGGTTCAGGTTAGCTTAGGAAGTGTTTTGGCACCTTTGTGAGCCTGTGCGCAGACCGTGTATGTCCAGGCACTTAGAGTAGTTGCATATCCTCTGGTTGCACACATCATGATCATCAGCATGACATTCAATACCCATCATGAGTATTTTACAGTGCACAAAACCCATTTTCCCAATTTATCACTTGTTGGAAAACTAGGTAGGGCAAGTTTGCTAAGCTACTATAAATGAAACCTAGCGCTAGCACTTTCTGGCAGAAGAGGTAGTAGAAGTTCCAGTGACTTGCAGTGCACCTTCTCAGCAAGACCGGCAGGAGGCCTAGCGTTTTCAAGCCAACAAGAATTGACAGCGTTTTTGGGATCTTCCTCTTACTAGCGTTTTTAGCAGCAGATACAGCATAGCGTTTTCCATCAATAGATTCCACCTGGCGTTTTTGCAGTTGCAGACCTAGCCTAGCGTTTTGAAGTTTCCGGCGTCAGATCAGCCCAATGCATCAACGTTTTGAGTTTTTAGCACTTAGACAGAGTAGATCCAGCCCCTAGCCTTGCAGACCTCACCTACTTGTAGCAGATCCTCGTCGTACCGTCAGATCAGCCAGTGTTTTCAGATTCAGCCCATTGTCTGTAGATTTCAGCATCTACGTTTTCATCGTCGCGTTGTCGCCATCGTCGTCCTCGCCGACATACAGTGAGAATTCAGCAGGAAGTCAGCGTTTGCAGATTTCAGCCCGTCCTCGTCGTCGTCATCATTGTCGTCAACATCGTCGGCAAGTCCATCGCATCTAGACCATTGTACCAAATTTGTGCAATCAATAGCATAGACCTTTCTCGCCATAGAGAGGGGGACCCCTTGGAGGAGGGTTTGAAAACCGTCTGGTGTCGTATTCTTCTCTCTCTCTCTCTCTCTCTCTCTCTCTCAGTCTCAACACCTTCATTCACAGTGTCATTCACTTTGTTTGTGATCATTGCACTCTCTCACTAAAGGAACGAAAAACTCTCCCTTCCGTAAGTAAAAGGAACCCTTAAGCACAGTTCGGAGCACTCATCTTGAGCAACGTTCAACATTCACTTCCGTTGCACCTTACATTGGTATCAGAGTTTTGGCAGTGTTCTGTATCACTCAAGGAAAAAACCACTAGAAATTTTTTGCTTGTTGCGGTCGCACGTAAGCCAAGTCCACTTGGGCATGTTGATTCCTAATTGTGTTTTTGAAGAGTGACAGGTAACCCAAGAAAGAAGGGCTTGTCCAGCCTCCCCCAGTTCCTCTTTTCACTTATCGAGAGTGGACCGTGCACTTAGCGGTCGGCCAATCAATGTGAGGTGGGAAAAAGCAACTTTGGTGTGAGCGCAAGGCCACCAAGGGGTGCGCCCGCAGGGAAGAGTCGAGCTAAGAGAAAAGCCTTCTCTAACAAAGATTGCAAGCTAAAGAACTCAAGAACCTCCAGAACCTCAAGAACTCAAGAACCTCAAAAACCCAAGAACCGCAAGAACCCAAGTTCCTCGCGAACTTAAGAACACAAGATCTTAGTGTATGGTCATCACCCGAAGCGGAATGGATACCTTGCGTGAAGGTGATGAGCATGGAGGTGGTGAAGAAGAATTTTTCCCACCAGGGGGTTTTTCTAACCCTCCCTCTTCCCATCTACGCTACGGGTTGTACCAAATCCTATGGAGGCTTTGGTCAAAACTATGATGGACATGATGCTACAACAAGAAGCACAACGTGCTGCCTTGGATCGTGAGCGCGAAGAAAGAACGGCAACCTTGGAGCGTGAGTGTGAGCAAGCGCGCTTGGCGGCCGAAGAAAGAAAGGCAGCTATTGAGCTTGAGCATGAGCAAGTACGCGAAGAGGCGGAGGCGGAGAGAGACTGACGCATGCAAGAGTTGGTCCTATAGGAACTCACCTCGAAGCCCGAGTCGGTCAAAGATGTTGGCAGTTCATCAGGTAGCAGAAACAGAGATTCGGACTCCAACAATCCGGTGACTGAGAAGTTGACGTTCAATAATTATGATGTCACAAAGTGATGACGTGGCTACGAACAGCAAAAACCCTAATTTTTGCCAGAAACCCTAATTTCCGGCGACGCGAATCTTGCTTTTTTTCTACGCTATGAGAAAGAGAGAGAGAATGCTTTTGCTTTCAAGTTTTGACTCTCTGTGAGAGAGAGAGAGCAGTTGCTTTTGATTTGAAGCTTTTGGGGCTCTGCTTTTGGGCATCCCTTGTAACCTTTAAATTAGTGGTGAGGGTCTCACTTCTCAGAGCATCTGGACGCAGAGTCTGAGAGTGAATCCTGACCCACTCTCTTGTACTTTGAATTAATTGAAATACCGAAAGGGGCGTCAGTCTTTGGGGCCAATATCTCTAGGCACGAAACTCCGCCGAGCCAGTGCAAATCTATTGTAATGTGTGAATTGTTTTGAAGTGGTTATTTGGTGCTGTCGCGATTGATTCTTGACTTGGAGTGTCCAAGTCTGTTACAGTGGTATCAGAGCACGTCCGATTTCTCTTCTACGGGAAATCCGATCCCCGAATTTTTTTTTCCGCGGCACCTATGGCTTCACGCAAGGATCAATCGACTCCCTCTGCATCTGGAGATGCGAGCTGGGATCACAACGAAGATTCAGACAGAGAGTATGGCCCGCCTCGGCCTACTCAGGCGGAGCAAAGAGAGATGAAGCGTCGTCAATTGATCGGCGATGCAACGAAGATGATGCTCAATTTTGCGAAGGACCCAAAATTTGCAAAATATATGAGCGAGACTTATTTTCAAGAAGTGCATGAGCAGTGGCAGAAAGCCACTACACCCACTAACAAGAAACCTTCTGCTCACAAGAAATATTCAGAGAAGGAATTAGAAGAGGTGGTTGATGCACGGAGTGCTCAGCTTTTTGACACGCAAAAGAAAGCCAAAAAGCACGGCAAAAAGCAGAAGAAAAGCACTGACTTCCCCGGGATATTTGGGTCTTCGGTCGACATTCGACAAGGCAAAGAAATAGAAGAAGCGTGTCAAGTTTGAAGACTTGCCCAGTTCTTCTTCTTCTTCTGATAGTTCTTCTAGCTCTTCAGACTTGAGCGAAGAAGACAGAAAAAGAAAAAAGCGAAGCAAGAAACAAAGCTTCGGAAAGGGCAAGAAAAAAGGCAAAGAAGGCTACATCTCGCCCAGAGACTGACAGTTCTACTGAGGACTCGTCTACAGACAGCTCAGATTCCGATGACTGAAACTTTTATGAGAACAAAAAGAATTTTTTTACAAAGCTAACTAGTATGACTTTCTTGAAGATAAAAGCAAGAAAGTCCGAGAGTTTAAGGAAGGTGGCCACTCGATCAAGTTTGATACTTTTTCAGGATACTCAGATGCTTCGAAGGCTTTGTCTTTTATACAGCAGTTTGACATCGCTTTCTCAGGAGGACGCTATTCAGAGCACTCCAAGATTCGGAGAGCTGCCTCTTACTTTAAGGGGAATGCTCGTACTTGGTGGTCCACGCTTCTTTTAAACAAGACTGCGCCAGTTAAATGGCTGAAATTTAAGAAGCTTTTTATTTCAAGAATATGAACGAGATATACGAGCTGCTTGGAACCATCTTCGGATGACCAAGAAAAATACAATCAATGCTTATTGTGAAAGATTCTGGAGCTCTTTTCTACCAGCCTCTTCATTCAAGAAGATCTCATTCAGAGAACAGATTGAGCGGTTTACCTTGGGTCTACCTACAGAGATCCGAGATCACTGCTTGGAACAGAAGTCAGCTTCTATTCAGGAGTTGATGAGTCATGCGAAGCGGGGCTTTGCCATCCATTCACTCTGGCAGTCTGACCTACCCCACAGATGAGGCCATGACACAACGAGCCAAACAGACTTCTGGGAATGAAAGTAGAAAGAAAAAGAGCAACCTAGAGAAAAAGGATGCACGACCCAAGCTTACTCCTGAGGAGAGAGCTCGCTTCATCAGAGAGGGGAAGTGCTTTGGATGCGGGGAACATGGACATATCTCCGCGAAGTGCCCTAAAAAGGCACAGAAAGAACAGAATGATAAAGACGACGACAGGCTTGAGAGTTCGAGAGCAGCTGAGGAACGTGGCAGAAAAGGCAAATAGAAAAACAGAACTGGTACCACATGGCATGGAACTTGCACCGAATCTAATGAATGAAAGTACAAACTTTGCCGCTTTTGGGGCAAAGTGAAGGATCATGAAGCTCTTTTGAAGGAGCCAAGGCCAACTTCTTTTCACTTGGAATTGGCGGCTCGATTTGGAATTACGCCCGACAGACTGACGCCACAGGCGGAGGTAGTTCGACTGGCACCCGGATGGGATGTTGCCATTACACCGAGCATTGGCAAACTTTGTTTGCAATGACAGGGGTGTTCAGGGCACGCGAGTGACGTTCTACTCAGGATCCCTTGGTACCACAAGAACTACACCGTGGTTGACTACCGGGCCGAGAAAGCGACTTTGATAAATGAAGGGCTTAGAGATTGTACTTGATGAACTTCAGTGTCTTACTCATTCTTTTGGGAGAGAACTGAACGATGGATAAAGGCTGAATATGTTTTGACCTGATCAAAAGAACGCCAAGATTTTTTTCTCCACACTCATGCCGATTGCTTTTCAGAGGGCCTGAAGATCATACCATAGATCTGATACCTGGAAGCACGTCACCGAACTGGCCACCCTACCGTGTGAGCCGAGCACAGAATGAAGAGATTATGAACCAAGTGAAAGACCTCTTGGAAAAGGGTCTTGTCCAGCCTAGTACTTCACCGTATTGCTCTCCAGTGTTGTTGGTTTTGAAGAAAGACGGATCTTGGAGAATGTGCATCGATTATAGAGCTCTCAACAAAATCACCATCAAGAACAGATTTCCGATTCCTAGGATTGATGATATACTCGACAGGTTACAGGGATCCTCGTGCTTTAGCAGGATTGACTTGAAGAGTGGATATCATTGGATCAGAATAGCGCCGGGAGACGTCTACAAGATAGCTTTTCGGACGACTTTTGGGTTATTTGAGTTTTTGGTGATGCCTTTCAGCTTAACCAATGCTCCTGCGACATTTAACCGGATGATGGATAGGATTTTTCGAGAGTACAGGATATTTGTTGGCACTTTCTTTGACGACATCATTGTTTTCTCCAAGAATGAGGCAGAACACAGAGATCATCTGCTTCAGGTCTTTCAGGCATTACAAGATCACAAGTTCGTGATTAATGCAAAGAAAAGTGAATTTTTCCTACCAGAGATACACTTTTTGGGACACATTGTGTCAGCAGTAGGAGTGCAAATGGATCCGGCCAAGATAGAGACTATCCGTGATTGGCCCGACTTAAGGAATGTCCATGAAGTTAGAAGCTTTTTGGGACGGTAAGATGGATGCTAGTGTTATTCATTCTTGGTTGCATCAAGTTAATGCTTATTTTGCGATAACTAAGAAAATAGGAAATAACGAAGTATTGACGACAGCCATGTATCTTGCTGGTGATGCTATTAATTGGTATGAAGCGTGGCAAGAGGCATAGTTGGCCGCGCACCTAGCGGAAGCCGAAGAAGGCGTTCCCCTTTCTTTCAATTGGGCCGACTTCCAAGACAAGCTCAAGGCGTGGTTCATGCCACTTCAGTACCTAGTGGCCATGCTTATTTTGCGATAACTAAGAAAATAGGAAATAGCGAAGTTTTGACGACAGCCATGTATCTTGCTGGTGATGCTATTAATTGGTATCAAGCGTGGCAAGAGGCATAGTTGGCCGCGCACCTAGAGGAAGCCGAAGAAGGCGTGCCCTTTTCTTTCAATTGGGCCGACTTCCAAGACAATCTCAAGGCGCGGTTCATGCCACCTCAATACCTAGTGGCCAACCACCACTCACCCACCCGAGGTAGTAGCATGATCTTCGGTAGGGTGTGGGTGTCGCGAACCAGAACGCGTACTGTGGGTATGCCAGTTGCCTTGGCAGCCACAGAGGCTGCTGTTCAAGGTGTCTCCAGGACAGTCCCAATCTCTGAGCCAATCGTGGACAAGAGCGGAAGGCTGGAGAAGCAGACTGAGATGGGAAAGCTGCCTCCTCGACAAGAACATTGGTAGCTGGGTCGAAACCATGGCGCCACTATAAAAAATGAGCTCGAGTTGCTCGGATGGCCAGAGGGCTCATCGCAATGACCTTGGACACCATCTTGGGGGTCTCAAACTCTATCTGGTAGTAGCCACGGCTGAGAAGTTGAACGTCAAGGATCTTGCCCACCTCTGCTAAAAGGTGGGCCTGGAGGAGAACACGCACCTCTTGTCTGCTAGGTCGGGTTCCGATGATCTTGCAGATGGCGGAGGTCGCCTGAAGGCGCTCCACCTCTACTGCGAGCCTCGCTTGCTCTGTCGGCGAAAGAGCAAGTGGGATGGTGGGCTCTGTAGGGTCGGGCGAGAGGACTTCTTGAGTCTCCCTTTGAGGTGGAGCATGAGCTTCCATCTATGTCTGCTACTGCGATGGAAAGGGGCCGAGTGAAGACCACCCTCTGAGAATCTCTGGTGAGTAGAGTCCAAGAAACACCACTGACGAGGCTAAACAGAGCGAGGCCTAGAAGGGGATGGGGGGACCGGGGGGGGCGCAATGGGTGGTGCGCAAAGGGGGTGGGCGGGCAGGGGGGGATGAGGGCCAGCGGGCTGAGGGGACAGTGGGCTGAGGGAGGGCGGTCTGAGGGCAAGCGGGCAGCAGCGGGAGGGGTGGGGGGAACAGCACGGGGGTCGGAAGATGAGGGGCAGGGCAGCGTGGGCTGTGGGGAGGGCAGCGCGACTCACGAGGAAGGTGAGGGATGAGCGAGCGCAGAACCATAAACGAGTCTTTGCACCTGACACTCCCTCCTTGTCCACGGGATATCTTAAATGTGATTTTAAATCTTTTTTCATAGCTTTGAAACCTCGAAACCGATTTGGTGAAACGTGCAACTCACTGAAAACAAAACCTAAAACCTTGAAAAGCTTGCTCTCTCTACACACAAAGAGTGCAAGTTTGTGTGTGCCTGCATGCCATGCTTATGCATGAATGTACCTTGTGCACTCTAGGCGGTTTTGTTGTGGAGAGTGCAGCCCGTCCGTCTTCTGCTCATTGTAGACAGTTTTGTCACGGAGTTTTATGGATGATGGAACGAAGGGTTATGTTGTCTTATGGGTGACTATCATGAGTGTATACCTTGCACTTTCCTTTGAAGGTGAATCTGGGCTCATCCTGGATTCATTCTACACCGTTGCCACTATCCTAAGACCTTATGGTAGAAGGTTCGGTTCTTTGTTAAGTGGAAATTAGTTTCTGACTTGATACTTGTGCGCTGATAACGATAATCCTTTCAGGCTATCAACCATGATATTCCATGTGAAGTGTTTGATGACATGTGGGAGGCTTATAACCTAATCTTCAAACTGCCAGTACAAGAGCGGGGAAGTTTCGATTGCGGTCCTTTTATCCCGCCTGATATCTTACAGAAGCTGAATGAAAAGAAAGAGGCACTGAAGAAATATGCAGATTCAAGAGATACGATAAGGCTTCGGGATTTAAATCCAGATGACAATGAAGGCACAGTAGCTTCTACCCCCCAGTTTTTCAGGTGATTGAACTGTTGTTTGAATGAATGCGTGATTGCTTGATTGAAATGGAGGTTTCTTATAAGTGCACCTCCCGAGTGTATAGCAAGCGTACCAAATTGAGCTTGTATGCTGCAGGAGGCCTGCTTGTACCTTTTACAAAGCTTTACGGGATGTTGGGTTTGAGCTGTTGAGTGCCATGTCTCAGAGCCTTGGTGTAGAAGTTGATCACATTCGCCGGGCCACCGGAAACAATGAAGCGATCAACTCGTCATTGCATTTCTATTCTCCCAACCATGATGGGAGCAAGACCATGGGCTTGAATCCCCATAAGGACATTCTAACCCTCACAGTTTTGGTCCAAGATGAGACAGGTGGCCTACAAGTCTTAAAAGAAGATAAGTGGATTGATGTCAAGCCCCTGCCAGGTTCCCTTGTGGTCAACGTTGGAGAAGCTATTCAGGTCAGACTCCACAATTTCTTGATGTCTCTTTAGGTCCAATTGTGCTGTTTATGGTTGTGCATTGTATTGATCAGAGCAAGGGAGATTCATCACCTGGATAGGTGTAGATGTGGATATCGTGTGGATATTTTATTTTAAATCGGGAAAATCACCAAAAAAGCTTTGAAATTTGTGGAAATTTCAATACACCCCTCATATTTTGCCAAATATTCCCAACATGCCTTTAAACTTTTCCAAAATTCACAAAATACCTTTGTTGCGAGATTAAACATCTCCAAAGACATATTTCTGGAACTCTTCATAAGAAGATCAGTTCTCCCTCACTAGAAGGTAGTGTGGGCCCTCAAGATGAAATAGTTCATTATTTGTAGTCACAAATGCCTCTATTTGTGAGCTCATTGGTGAGAAGTTTTGTGTAAGACACTCAAAATAGATCTCTATTGGCAAAAAGAATAAACTTTGAAAATTGCAGCAAAATCCCAAAATTGGTACAAGGGTATTTTGGTAATTTCTGAAATTTGAGGGGTATTTTGGGAATTTCCGCAAGTTTCAAGGGTATTTTGGTAAATTTCTCTAGTATTTGTAAGTGTGGTAGGTGCATCAAGCAGACAGGGTTAAAGCTGTTCAGTGTTATTCCAAATGTTTTTCTCAACAGGGTAGCTTCTATGTGAACCTGGTGTGAACTAGCATTGAGGTGTGTAGAGGGTTGGATTTTCTGAGGCTGAGTCCCCCTTGAAAGAACTTTTCCATTGTGATGAGAAATTACAAGTACATGCAACAAGAAACGATAATCTATTGATCTCTTCATTATTTTCCGTTCTCTGTGGCTCTTCATGCAGCTTATTGGAATTATTGCACCGTGGATGTGTTTCTGCATGTCGATCACATGTGCATGTCGACCCCCCCTCAAAAGGATTTTTGCATTATGATGAGAAATAATAAATGCATGCAACAAGAAACGATAATCTATTGAGCTGCTCTTCTTTGATTACTGCGCTTTGTGGCTCTTCATGCAACATTTTGGAATTATTGCACTTTGGATGCATTTCTGCATGTCGATGACATCTGGTCGCGTGCTGTTATACTGCTTTTGGGTTTAACAATTAATTTTCCCAATTATTTCATACGTGCTCCACCGAGTTGAGTTGTGTAATGCGGATCTGGATTTGATTTACTTCAACAGGCAATTACAAATGGGAAGTTCAAGAGTGTGCTGCATAGAGTGGTCAACCACCCCGAGAAAACAAGATCTTCGATATCCTGTTTCCTTATACCCACACCTGATTCAGTCATTGAACCTATTCCTCATCTTGTCAGTGAAGAGAGCCCTCGTCTTTATCCCAATGGCACATGGGCAAGCTTCGTGCATAACCATTATGCCCTTGCTTTGAAGTTTTAAATGTCATTGTATGTATACTGAATACTTTTCTTCTAATAGAACAGGGTGGTAAGGAAGTTGTCAGTGATCATGCCCACCATGCTGAATACTCGTGCACGAACTGGTCAATGCTTTGTCCAGGAGCATAGAAGCCAAGAAAGTTTGTTGTCTTTGCCACTGTTGCTTCACGGCATTTTTTTGTTTTGAAGATAACAGGAAATGAATCAAAAAGGAAAGAAAGTACAACTGAGCCTCACCGGTAGGGGGAGAGGCATCCCACAGCAGAAGAAAAAATTACAAACTTAAGTAGGAAGAGACCATTAATAGCCTTTCCTTAGAGTAAAAGCTAAGCATTTTCTCTTTTCAAACTTGCCATCTAGAAGAATGGATGGCCTGAAGAGGATGAGGGCATACACTTCTAATCTTTGCGAGACAATCAGCAGCAGATCTCTTTAAGTTCCATTAGAAAAGAAAAGCTGAGATCCTTGGAAAGTCCTTGGAAGACTGCTTCATCCCTTTGCTTCTTATATTACCATAGATAAGAGAGTCTCCCTTCATTTCAAAGTGGAGTGTCCATTCTTATACACTCTCTCAGCAGTAATTCTCTAACAGTGAACTCTTGTGGATGTATCTCTATGTAATAGCTCCTTAGAATATGCAACAATTTCTTGTTATCTTCACAATTGATAAATAAATGTTGCAGATCCTCCTTGTTGACACCTCTTGCATTTACCATCACCACACACACTTAATCATTAGATCCATTATTTATTACTCCATTGCAGATGCCATCTGGAGTTAAGCTTCTTTCTAAGTTTAGGGTCAAACTCAGAGGTTTTGTTGAAGAAGTTAATTGCTGAGGTGACAATATCCTAGTTAGATAATCTTGACCAGGCTTTATACTCCTGCAAGGAGAAATTAGGGATATTCCTTTCGATGAGACATGCCCAGAAGTCCATGGATCCCATATCTCCGGCAATCCATTTTCCAGCCTGTTTTGTGGCAAGCTTTTCAATGTTAAGGATTCCCAGACCTCCTCCAGTTTTTTGCACACAGAAAACATCCCAGGCACCCTTTGGTATTTTATTAACCTCTGAAGAACCTCCCCAAAGGAATCTCCTTGAGAGAGAATAAACTTTCTTCATCTGAGACTTGGTAGGTTTCCATCACGAGAGGAAGCAGATAAGAGTAGGCAGCAGGTAATGGTTTAACACAACAGTCCTGGAGGGTAAAGAGGGCTGGTAAGATTGCCACATGTAAACCTTCATTTTGTACCTGTAGAGAATCAGCTCCCATATTTGTGACATTGTAACTTTAAACCCCATAGGGATACCAAGCAGCCTAAAAATCTATCCATCTGGTATGATCTTGCATCCTATCTTGTTGACTGCATCAGGAATTTGATCATTTGATGATTTGAAGCCAGTTTTCTGATGGTTGATTTGAGAACCACTTGCCAAGCAGAATTTAAATAGACATTCAAGAAAAGCATTAGCTAAAGCCTCCGCATTGCAAAGAGCATTAGTGTCATCAACAAACATCTGCAGACATAAATCAATGGGAGAGCTTGAAATCTTGATCCCTTTCAGATTACCCAATTGCATATGCTTTTTGATCAGCCAACCTAAAGCATCAGAGGCAATGGCAACAAAAGAGGGGCTAGAGGGCATCCCTGTTTGATAGATCTCCTCAAAATAATAACGTCAATGAGCTCTCTATTTAAGGCGATTTTGGCAAAAGCATTCCAAAAAGTACATGCACAAATCTGATAAATCTTTTGCCCAAGCCCATATCATGCAAGGACTACAGGATAAACTCCCATTCCATGCTGTCATTTGCTTTGTCAAAATCAATCTTAAAGAAAAAGAAATCATGTCCACATTCTAATGCATGCTCCATAGCTTCCCACAAAGTAATAATGGCATCCGATATAAATGTGCCTTGATAAAGCCCTCTGCTATTGAAGAATAAACTTATCCATTAAAGGGCTTAGCCTCCTAGCTAGGGCCAAAGCAAAAACTTTATAAATAGAAGTCAGAGATGTAATAGGTCTCCAATTACTGAGTTCCTCCTTGTTTCCTCTTTTATAAATGAGTTTGACTACTCCAGTGTTGACACAAGCAGGGAGAGCTTCTTTCCTAACAGCTTCTTGCCACCCCAGGAGTAGGTAAGGGGCCACAAAATCCTTGTATATCACATACAATTCATTGGGAATACCATCAATCCCAGGAGATTTTCAGCCTTAAGGTTACTAATAGTTTCTTTGATGTCCCCTTTAGATAAGGGCTGGTCAAGAGAGAGTGCTATATTGGAAGGCATTGTCTTCTCTCTTACATAGGCTATCAAAGCCCTTGCCTCTTGAATCTTAACATCTCTTTTGGGAGAACCAGAGAAAATATGAGTAAAGAACTCTTTGGCAATGGAAAGGTTCTCTCCCTTGGATTTAGCAACAACATTATCTTTATTTTTAAGAAAAGGAAAAAAATCCTTGGCCTTTTTCTTCTTAAGAAATTCAAACATGCTTTTGGTAGGTTTATCTATCTTGCCAGCCCAAAATTCCTTGGTGAAAGCAAGGGCACTGTTTGCTTCAAGGAGCTCTGCCTGCTTGATAGAATCTCTAAGCTGGAGTAGTCTAGGAGGAGGGTCAGTTTTGGAAAGAGAAGCTTCCATCTGAAGAATCTCCCTTGTAATCATCATCCTTCTATTGGCTCTAATCTTTTTGGCTAGCCTCTTATATTCAGTAAGAGTATGTTGGATAATCTTAACAACTTCCTCCCAAGCCTTAGCAGGGGGATTGTGTCTAGAAAAGGCAACCTTGAGAATGCCTTGGACTTCATTTGTGATAAATTTAATACCAAACAAAGAGCTATCCAAATGAGGCCATCCCGCCTTATGTGAGGATTTAGCTCTAAGCAAATCGATGATAATAGGTTTATGATCAAAAAGCAACAGAGAGGCATCTAAGTTACATTTAACCAACTAGTGATCATGTAAGTCACTAGCAAACATGTAGATTCTGTCAAGCCTAGCTGACCTAAAGCATTCACCAGAATGTCTATTATTCTAGGTACAGCCAGTATCAGCAGAAGCATCATTAAGACTGAATTCATCCACCATGTCACTCCAGTTTTCTTTTTCTGTCCCAAATTTTTGGACCTGTCTGACAGATGTTCTACCATATTAAAGTCACCAGCAATAACAACTGCAGAAGGAAAATTGGATAATTCTTGCCAGCAATGTGTTTTGTCAAGAGATAGAATAGATGCATATAGATTCACCAAAGTGTAGTTGATAGGAGCAGAAAGAGAGACTGCAACCCATAAGCCTTCGTTGAGGAGATAACATTTGATATAGGTTGGCCCGCTTAAGAGAGATTCCTAGAGCAGCACCACCTGTAGTTGACTACTATTCTACCATCATTCAGAATAGGTGGTTGTTTCCCTAGCACACGTTGTGGCTTTGGCTGAGTGATCAGTATAAAACCATTTATATCTTGCCCCAGTTCTGTTCGGGTTATTCTGAAGATCTTGGCCAGTATATATAATCAGGGTGGAGAGACAGATCCTGCATCCACTTCTTAAAGATCATAGGTCTCTGGCTAGGTTAGACAGTCCCTTGCAGTTAAGAGTAATCCCTTGAAGATTAGGGAAAATCATTTTTTATTGTTTTTGTTTGCTTTAGAGAGAACTGCATAAGCTCTGTTAGGATCAGAGGATTTTTCTACTTTCCTCTTAGATTTACTTACCTGCATGTTGGGCAAACTTTCCTCCTCAGCCTGGGTCATGAGGATGTCAACAGGGGGAGCACGAGAAGTCAGTAGTTTAGCCTTTGCCTGGTTGTCAAAATCCTCCAATTCTTGAGTAAACTGTTGAGCTTCTGTTGGGGGGATTTGAGTGTTTAAGTGAGAGCTCTTAATGTATTCGTCTTCACCCTCAGATTCATACAAACGTCTAGTGGTTTCATTAGGGCTCTCTGGGGCAATGGGAGGGTTCTGAGGATTTTTTAGGAGTACCTTGAAGAGGAACGTTGCTTCTGTTTCCAGGTGAGCTTGCCCTTGAGATTTCCATGGGACCTGTCGAGGGGAAGACCCCATTACGATGGGCTTCGTGGAGGGGCCATTAGGCCCTTCCCCCCAAAGGGCGGAGTGCCTAGTGGTCAGGCAGTGGTAGAAAAGTGAGGAGAAACGACAGCAGAAGCGAGCCTCAGGACTAAGTAGCACGGGGTCTTAAATGAAGACCCTGTCATGGGATCCACCGCGAGTAGCTACACGCACAAAAGCAGAGGTAGTCCGATATAGATTACTAGTATGTGACCCGCGCGTTGCCGCGGCTACATATGTGTCAATTGAAGCAATGTTCTCCTTCCCTTCACAGGGAGACCAAATGTGGGCAAATGCTTATGATTCATGTGAGCTTTTATAGCTCTTTAATACACTTGTGCATCAACCACCACTATAACTACTTTCTAGATGACAATGTATGATAACACACAAGGTGTAAGTGCCCTCCACATTCACATCAACCAAGCACAAATCTATCTTTTGGATCAACACTATGTCTACCTTTTTGAGAACAACTAATGAAATGTAGTTACTCTCCACATTCTTGTGGATTGACTAAGGACAAATCTCCTTGTAGTTGGTCATGCCAAGCTCCAACATACTCCTCCTAATCATGGAAAAATTGTCCACTACCCCCCCTCCCCCCCCCCCCCCCCCCCCCCCCCCTTTCTTTGTGTGTGTGTGTGTGTGTGTGTGTGTGTGTGTGTGTGTGTGTGTGTGTGTGTGTGTTTTAAATTCAAGAATTATTAGGTCAATTTAAGGTCTCTTGGTAATGGGCTCCCTTCGCATGATGTTTTGTCTTAACAACCTATATTTCTCTCTAAGGAGGCAACAAATTTGCGATTAGGCTAGAGACGTCCCCCTCACACAATTGATATGGGACCCTGGTGAGTGATAGTGGCCCTCTAAATAGACTAATAGAGAGCTGGTATCCTTCTTTTGATATAGTGTTTGCATTGAACGACGAATTCTTTAGATGCAGTAGCATCCCCTCTCACTATCCTTACCAATCAAGGCATTGGTCATGATAGCAACTCTCCCATGCTTCTCTCGTGTATTTTTGGTCATGCATTTGGGGCATCACAGTCAACTAAGTCATCAACTGCTATTTGTTGGCACTTAGGATGCATGTACCAGCCATGACCCAACATGCCAACATTACACCACATAGTAGTAGAAGAAACGTTTCCATTGGTATTGAGGCGGTCCGGGGCGGGCAACAAGAGAGGCGACCTCTAAACACCCCTCAAGGCTCCCGTGCTGTTCAATTGGGGCTGGGGCAACCACAAGCACAACACAACAACAAACCCACAGCCAAACCCAAACAAGATAAGGGCACCACCTAGTTATGGTATGCGAACTAGGACGCAAGAGAGATTTTGGCACAACCAAGAAGATGCACCACACAACACACACAAACAACCTCACACCAAGACACACACAAATTGGACCAGAGAGAGCTAGAGCAAAGGGAAGAGAGAGAGGAAAGGATCTTGCGTAATACCTTATTTGTGACTTGCAAATGGAGATGGTTCGTTATGATGCTATCGTAGAACTTGTACAAAACTCACTCAATGCTTAGTGATTGCTAATCATTGCCAAAACACACACACACTGTCTTAGGGTGTGGGAGACCTCTCACCACAATACCCTCTTACAATGGACACAAAGCTGGCAATGAAAAACACACTAAAACACTTTCTATAATCAAGATCAACCGATAAAAACTCAAAATACACAAGTCACCTTGAATTCACCAAACCGTATTGCACAAATGGAAGGACGAAGATTTGAACGTCGAATCACGCCTTTGATGCACCAAACCTCAATTTATTGATGATGAAGGAGCATATACAATAGTGGTTTTGAGATTTGTGGAACTCACGCTCTCTCACTTGCAATGTGTAGCTTGAAGGCTTCTCTCACACCAATAGTGAAGCTCACAAGTGGTTGCTACACCTAAGTCTCTCCTCACGCATAGAGTGTTGGGGTGCTATGTGAGATATTGGAGGTTGTTTTACAAGAAGGAGAGGGGCCTATTTATAGGTTGGAGACCCCTCATTAAGATTATTGAAAATCCTAATTTACAAGCTAACAAATCAAGATTATGATTTTTTTGAATATCAAAACATTGCGGGCCTTCTTTGTCTGCTTGAGTCATGGGTGTGGGCTCAAAAGAGAGCATTATTGATGGTAGATAAGATGAAAGTAAGTTTTAAGGAAGGGGAGAGAGAGAGAGAGAGAGAGAGAGAGAGAGAGAGAGAGAGAGAGAGAGAGAGAGAGAGAGTTACTATACATGTCTTGAGGTGAGGTGTCTTTTATGGTTAGGTCAATGCTATTTTGTGTTAGTATGTTAGTCGTTAGTAATCACTAGAAAGTTAATGTTACATTTACAATGGGTAGAGTGAGTTGATTTGATGAAGGAAGAGGGGTGAATTAAAAGAGAATCATTGAGATGGTGAAGCTTTGAAGAAGCTTGAACTCACCCTTGTGTAGATTGTGGAAAAAATGACCGCTGGTCTTCTTCTTCTTCTTCGCTTCTTTACGCCGCCGCCACGGTTGACCACCACGATGAAAAGAGGATTTGTTGATGAAAAATCCTCAATTTGCAGAAGTTATCATGGTTAAGATGCTGAATTTTAGATATTTTAGGAGAGGTAAATGAAATTGTAACATAGAAGCAATAGAGAGAGACATGGAGAGGGTGTATGTATGTAGAGGTTCATAAAAGAACTATAAGGATGAGAGAGAAGGGTAATGGTGAAGAGGGTGGGAGAAGCCATGGAAATTGCAGGATTGAGTGAGGGAAGGAGAGGGAGGGATGTGTAAGAGTGAGTAGGTGTGTGGAAGGGTGAGAGAAGACTAAGGGCTACTTGTGAGAAAAGTGGGCAGATTGGGGTCCACTCAAAAAATCATATCTCACCGCTGGTAGCTCCAAAATTCATGAAAACATTTGAGGTGATTATTCAAAGCGTGGGCTACATTTTCTCTTTTGACCACCGCTCCAAATTCGGAGTGGAGATAGGTGCCAAAATTCTCACCAAAAAGCCTGTTTTTTATGCCTGCAAAAGTCTTTTAGTGGCCCCCTCCTTTGTTGAATTTGTACAATGCATCCAAGAGTGAGCCCCTCCTTTGTCATATTATAATACAAAGCATCCAAGTTGCCCTTGACCCATGCATGGAGGAGGATTATTGGTGAATAAAGAAATATATACATGGTGGGACTAGTGTATGGACTATTCATGGACTTTAGCTCAATGAGCACATGGTGTTAGAATAATGAGTAAAAATAATAATAAAAATATGGAGGAGTTATGGATATGGAAAGATATTGGAATCATATGATATGGTCCCTCCTTGAATTATTTTGGGTGAAAGAGGAAAAGGTATGCAAGTAAATAATATAATAAACGTAACCAATGAGTAGAAATCAGTTTTTTGTTTTCACGAGGGTGAGGGTGAAAATGTGGGAGTGATTTGTATAAAGGAAAAATATGAGGTTAGAGTATATACATATTGGCAAAAAAATATAATTATGGTGTAAGAGGATGAAAGAAGGTGTACATAGGTTTAATAAAACACATACCTAAGTAGAAATATTTAAATAAAATACCAAAATAATTATAAAAAATCCCTATATTTAGGCCATATATACAATGAAATATTTACACACAAAGAGGCCATAATATACTTTTATTTTTTTATTTATTTTATTTTTTTTTGGCTCACCTAGCCCAGTGACTAGCTAGCTGAGGGTTTTTAAGAAGATATGGGAAAAGCCCCCTAACTCACACACGCCTATGTGCAGTGAAATGGTAGGGATAGCCATAGCGTTTGGGTGAATTTGGTAGGGTGGAGTAATCTAGTATGGCAATTATGGAGAGCCGAAAAACGGCTATCATTAGCCCTTCCCCCAGGATGATGGTACATTGCATCTTTTCCAAAGAGAGTGCTTCAGAGTCCTTGACGAGATCTTCATTGTTTGGCCCCTCAGAATTTTGGCTGGAGTTACACTCATGCTTCATGTAACAATACTTACATGAGACAGCGGCCTTTGGACAGATCTTTGGTAGATCCTTTGGTAGAAGGCGACTCAAATAGGGCTTGAAGCGATACCCGTTTACCTTCCTGGAGTGCTCTTTACCATTCAAGTCCATAAGCTGATAGTAACTAGAATTGAAAGCCTTCTTGACTATGTATGGCCCTTGCCATCTAGTTTCAAACTTGGCATCAAAACGATTGTCAAGTCGATTGTCATACCTTAGCACAAGCTCTCCTTCCTTGATGCCTTTGTCCTTCAGTTTCTTGTCGTGCGTTTCTTTCGCTTGTGTGGCTTTCCTCTTGTAGCACTCGTATGCTGCTTCTCTTTTCCACTCAAGCTCCACTAACGTAAGAAGTCGATCCATCCATACCTCTTGATCATCTTGTGCTCCTTTGCCATGAAGTCGCATTGTTGGAATGTTGAGCTCGATAGGCTGCAAAGCCTCTTGACCATAGACCAAGTGAAATGGTGTGAACTCCGTGGCTTCCCTATATGTGGTTCGATATGCCCACAAGGCACCATCCAAGAAGTCATCCCATAATTTTGTCTTGTTTTGCACCATCTTTCTAATGATTCCTGCAATGACACCATTAGCCTTCTCCACCAAACCATTTGACTGTGGGTAGTATGGTGTGCTATGACGATGTAGAATGTGAAGCTCTTCACAAACTTCTGTGAGCAAGCCTTCCTAAACCCTGGACCATTATCAGAAACAATCTCCAAAGGTGTGCCAAATCTGCAACAAATGTGAGTGTACACAAACTTGCTAACTGTCCTCTCATTCACTCTTGCCACACTTTGAGCTTCCACCCACCTAGTCATATAGTCTACAGCCACTAGAATGTAGAGTTTACCATTTTTTTGTCTTAGGCAGAGGATCCATAGCATCAATGCCCCACTTTTCAAAGGGTCCATTTGCAAGCACTATTTGCCTCGGGCCATGCACCAACCTTCTATTTCCATTTATCTGACAATTGTGACAGCTTTTACACCAATGTTGAACATCCACATGCAAGCTTGGCCAAACATACCCCGCAAGCAAAATCTTCTTCACAGTTGATTCTTGGGAAAAATGACCACCACATGCCTCTTCATGCAAACCTTTTAGAATGGCTGGAATTTCCTCGATAGTTGGTACTCTTCTGCACACTTGATCCTTCCCTTTTTGATAGAGGGAGCCTTCTAGGAAGAGATAGAAATTTGCCTTCTTCATGAGTCTCCTCTTCTGAGCCTTCGTGAAGTCTTGTGGAAACTCACCCTCCAAAATGTAGCCGATAATGGGAGCCAATGACTCCAATCCCTGGTATCTCGGTTGCTTGACAGCTGCTGCCACCATGATGACCTGCACTTCTCTCTCAACACATGTAACTGCTTGTTGTGCAAGTAAATCGGCATCTTCATTTTGTTTCCTCGGAATATGACATAGTTGCACTTCTTCAAACTGATTAAACATCTTACGAATGGCATGAACTTTTGTCCTTAAGCTTTCATTCTTGCGTGCCCAAATGCCTAAAGTCTGTTTAACAATGAAAAGTGCATCTCCCTTTACCATGAGACGTTTTATCCCTTGGCCAATGCACATCTTCAAACCATGAAGTAGTGTGTCGTATTCTGCTTCATTGTTGCTAGTTGAACCTGGTAGATTGACCTTCTCTTTCATGACCACCTCTCCACTTGGGTTGAGCAACACTAGCCCTCCCCCTGCTTTCCCTGTGGCTCGTCGAAAAGCTCCATCAAAGAACAAGGTAAAAGCATTGGGAATACTTTTTGGTGGTGGCAATGGTAGGGTCTTTACTTGAGGCACCTTAATTTCCTTCTCATGTACCCTATAAGTGAGAATCCCTGCCAATTGTGCACGCACACTATCTTCTACCTTGAAAGAGTATTGGAACTCTTGCAACTCCATAATCCACTTTGAGATCCTAGTACTAAGATTCATTTGAGAAGACACCCAAGGGAACAAATTTTCTGCAGTGAGAATTACAAAAGGTTTTGGTAGTAAGTAGGATCTAAACTTTCTCACCACAAACATGAGAGAAAGCATCATGAGTTCTGCTTCTGTGTAGTCTCTCTCCAAAGCATTCATGACCCTACTAGCAAAGTAGATGGGTCGCATCCTTGTACTGTGGGGATCTTGTTGTAGCAACACAGCACCAATTGTTTCCCTTCCAACACTAGAGCTAACAAAGAATGTGTACTCCCAACAAGGAGGCATGAGTGTTGGTAGCTCTGACAAAATGACTTTAATGTTACAAAAATACTCTTCAAGCTCATCAGACCATGCAAATTCTACTTGTTGTGTCAACTTTTGCAAAGGATGAAGCAACTCCGAGGCTAAGTGAATGAAGCGAGACATATACTTCACCTTCTGAATGAAAGAGATAACCTCCTTAAGACTCTTCGGTGATGGGAGCTCAATAAGAGCCTTTGCTTTTGAAGGATCCACCTCAATGCCTTTATAGGAAACCTTGTGACCGAGCAAGATCACTTCATCCTCACCTATGTGGCACTTGTCGGGGTTGAGTTGACCTCCCATGTCGTAGAGCTTCTTTAAACCTTCTTCTACCCTTTGTAGATGCAATGATTTTGAGCTATAAATGCAGAAATCATCAATGAACACCCTAATTGACTTTCCAAAGAATGCTTGAAACACCATGTTCATGAAACGTTGGAATGTTGCAGGAGCATTTGTCAGACCAAATGGCATGACTCTAAAAGCATAACAACCCCAAGGAGTGATAAAGGTTGTTTTCAATTGATCTTCCAATGCGATACCTATTTGAAAGTAGCCTGAGTAGCCATCACACACAGTGTACTTCTCATGACCAGCTACCTCATTTAGTATCTCATCTTGAAATGGGAGGGGAAAGTGATCTCTTTTTGTTGCCTCATTGAGTGGACGGTAATCCACACACACCCTCCACTTTCCGTTTTTCTTAGGAGTGACAACAACGGGAGAGACCCACTCTGAATTCTCCACTGGATAAATGAAACCTACTGCTAGAAGCTTTCTTACCTCCTTGAGTAGAGTCTGCTCCTTAATGACTCCTAGCCTTCGTAGCTTTTGAGCCTTAGGTGTGGCCTCTGGCTTCAACTCAATCTTGTGTTGAACAACATCTACTCCACGCACATCGGTGTAGTCTTTAGCAAAAAGCCTCAGAAATTTCCTTAGCACACATTTGAACTCCTCTCTTTCATCCTTTGTAAGTGTTGTAGACAACATACCTTCTAACATTCCTTCATCTTCCACCTTTTGGTTCTCTTGGAAACCTACTTCTTCCAAACCTCGAGAAGAGGTCTCCTGGTTGTTTGGCTTAAACCTTACCCCCATGACTTCAATGGAGGACTCCTCTTCAGTAATGTTGCCGCTACTTTCTTCTTCTGAAGTGTTTTCAGTCCAATCTTCTTCCGTCTCACTTCGAGATGATTCTTCATGGAGCTCCTCTTGGCGTTGCTCCTTCATGTCAAAGACAACCTTCTTGTGATTGTCATTCCTGCAAATTAGCTTTCCACTCTCCCAATCCTGCAAAGCTCGCATTTTCATTAGCCATGGTCTTCCTAGGATAAATGGATAACCACTTCCCTTGGTCGACATGACATAGAAATCCACTGCCTTCTTAATGCCAAAGGCCTCCACAAAAACATTTTTACAAATGCCTACGCACCTAGCCTTGCTATTGTTTGCCATTTTCACTTTGATTTCAGGTGTCTCATGGATGTGCATGCCTAGACTTTGCATGAGCCCTTCTGTCATGATGCAAATTTGTGCACCCCCATCCACCAGACCTTTCCTAACCAATCTTCCTTTTATGTAACAATCTAGCACAGGTGTAATATCCTCGTTCATTTCAGCATGTGCAATTTTTACAACAGGAAAACTCTCTTTTACCTTTCTCCTAGTGCTAACTGCCTTTGTTAAATCCCTCCTAACTTGTGGGCATAATGCAAGAAACTGAGGCCATGAGATATCAGGACCCTTACCTCGCATGTCTTCCAACAGGTTGTATGGAGCCATACCATGTCCAAGAGGGAAGTCTTGGAGATTGATACGACGTCGAGTCCTCTTAGCTTCCTTGGTCTCCTTTGCCTTCTTGCCTTGTCCATGGTCACTCTGTGATGGGACACCCTCTTTCTCTTTACCTTTTCCTCGGCCACGCTTAATGCCATTTGCTTCCATGTCAACCTCATTTGAGTTTGTCACCTCTACCACATGCACATTTGGATCTGGCAAAGGTGGAACTCCTTCTACCCCTTGTGGAGGTGGTCTTGGTCCATTTGGCCTTTGTAGAAGCCTTGGTTGTTGACCAGCTCCTTCTCCTGCATTCATCACTGGGTAATTCAAGTTAGGTCTCCCTGGCTCTCCACGGGGCCAAGGACAATTATACATCCCATGTCCAGATTCTCCGCAATTCCAACATTGCAAGACTCTCCTAGGTCGTGGGTCTCGCTCTTCAGACTTCTTTGCTTGTCCCTTTGGACCTACGGCTTGTGCAAGGTGAATTGACAGGCTGCTTAAGGATTCATTCAACTTCTCAATCACTTCAACCGTTACCTCAGGAAGCTCCTTAGATGTTGATGCTTGTGACTTACCTTTGGGTCTAAGACCTTCTATTGGAACCTCCCCCCTTAAGCACTTGAGTTTCCTATATTTCTCAGCAGCCCTAGTTTCAGCTGCATCAAAGGTAGCAGGTGCACCCGCCTCAACTTTTACCTTAAGGTCAGGAAAGAGTCCGGCTATGAACCTCTCCTTCTTTAGAAATTCTGCACCATCACCAGGGTTAGCAACATTTCGTATCCATAGAGCCCAAAGACGTAGGAACTCTTGCTTGTACAAGTAGTAGTCATCTAAGTCTTTTTGCTTATGAGAAACAATGTCTTGCCATAGCTTTTGAGTGTTTTGGGGATCAAAGAAGTATCTCTTGAAATGATTGACAACTTCCATGTAATTTTCTTTAACTTCCTCAGGCAAAGAGTCAAACCAAGTGCTAGCATCTTTCCTAAGGACTACCTCAAACATTTCTACACGTTCTTGATCAGTTACTATCCTCTTGATACGACAAGACATCTTGAAATTTGCCAAAAATAATTCTGCATCCTCTCCAGGCTCTCCAAAGAAAAGAGGATATCCAGAAATTTGGCGTTGGTTCTCCAATGAATTGATTTCAAAGTGACGCGTTTTGTTTTTTCTTTCTTTAAAAGATCTACACAATAATATTATCTAAATTGCAATCTATTCTACAACAAAATGAAAATATTCACATCAAATGACCTATGATAATCAATGAGAGGTAGGATGACAGGGTTTGGTGACGCGAGAATTTCTCCTACTCTTTGGGCACCAAACATGAACACCATACGTTGTTGAAAATGGATTTTTCTACTAATTGCAATGTTTATTCTAATGTGTGGAGTGAAATGAAAGGGGAAAACCTCTATTCTTGGGCCATTATCCATTGTCTATGCATGACCTTATACTTAAAACAAAACAAAAATATAGACGTCCAAACTAAGGTCGTACCTAATGAGAGGCAAAATAAAAGGATTTACTGATGCGTTTATCTCTGCTAACCTAAGAGGACCTAAAATTCTACGAATTACACGTTGAAATTGCAACTTAGTACTAACAATTATGTGTACCTTTTGCCTTGCAATGGGAATGAAGGGATCATACAAATTCTCGTGATTCATGCAAGCTACTTGATTATGCTAAAGGTTGAGCCTACACAAAACATACACAAGCCTGTCCTCCGTGGGGGCACCAAAATTGAGGCGGTCCGGGGCGGGCAACAAGAGAGGCGACCTCTAAACACCCCTCAAGGCTCCCGTGCTGTTCAATTGGGGCTGGGGCAACCACAAGCACAACACAACAACAAACCCACAGCCAAACCCAAACAAGATAAGGGCACCACCTAGTTATGGTATGCGAACTAGGACGCAAGAGAGATTTTGGCACAACCAAGAAGATGCACCACACAACACACACAAACAACCTCACACCAAGACACACACAAACTGGACCAGAGAGAGCTAGAGCAAAGGGAAGAGAGAGAGGAAAGGATCTTGCGTAATACCTTATTTGTGACTTGCAAATGGAGATGGTTCGTTATGATGCTATCGTGAAACTTGTACAAAACTCACTCAATGCTTAGTGATTGCTAATCATTGCCAAAACACACACACACTGTCTTAGGGTGTGGGAGACCTCTCACCACAATACCCTCTTACAATGGACACAAAGCTGGCAATGAAAAACACACTAAAACACTTTCTATAATCAAGATCAACCGATAAAAACTCAAAATACACAAGTCACCTTGAATTCACCAAACCGTATTGCACAAATGGAAGGACGAAGATTTGAACGTCGAATCACGCCTTTGATGCACCAAACCTCAATTTATTGATGATGAAGGAGCATATACAATAGTGGTTTTGAGATTTGTGGAACTCACGCTCTCTCACTTGCAATGTGTAGCTTGAAGGCTTCTCTCACACCAATAGTGAAGCTCACAAGTGGTTGCTACACCTAAGTCTCTCCTCACGCATAGAGTGTTGGGGTGCTATGTGAGATATTGGAGGTTGTTTTACAAGAAGGAGAGGGCCTATTTATAGGTTGGAGACCCCTCATTAAGATTATTGAAAATCCTAATTTACAAGCTAACAAATCAGGATTATGATTTTTTTGAATATCAAAACATTGCGGGCCTTCTTTGTCTGCTTGAGTCATGGGTGTGGGCTCAAAAGAGAGCATTATTGATGGTAGATAAGGTGAAAGTAAGTTTTAAGGAAGGGGAGAGAGAGAGAGAGAGAGAGAGAGAGAGAGAGAGAGAGAGAGTTACTATACATGTCTTGAGGTGAGGTGTCTTTTATGGTTAGGTCAATGCTATTTTGTGTTAGTATGTTAGTCGTTAGTAATCACTAGAAAGTTAATGTTACATTTACAATGGGTAGAGTGAGTTGATTTGATGAAGGAAGAGGGGTGAATTAAAAGAGAATCATTGAGATGGTGAAGCTTTGAAGAAGCTTGAACTCACCCTTGTGTAGATTGTGGAAAAAATGACCGCTGGTCTTCTTCTTCTTCTTCGCTTCTTTACGCCGCCGCCACGGTTGACCACCACGATGAAAAGAGGATTTGTTGATGAAAAATCCTCAATTTGCAGAAGTTATCATGGTTAAGATGCTGAATTTTAGATATTTTAGGAGAGGTAAATGAAATTGTAACATAGAAGCAATAGAGAGAGACATGGAGAGGGTGTATGTATGTAGAGGTTCATAAAAGAACTATAAGGATGAGAGAGAAGGGTAATGGTGAAGAGGGTGGGAGAAGCCATGGAAATTGCGGGTTTGAGTGAGGGAAGGAGAGGGAGGGATGTGTAAGAGTGAGTAGGTGTGTGGAAGGGTGAGAGAAGACTAAGGGCTACTTGAGAGAAAAGTGGGCAGATTGGGGTCCACTCAAAAAATCATATCTCACCGCTGGTAGCTCCAAAATTCATGAAAACATTTGAGGTGATTATTCAAAGCGTGGGCTACATTTTCTCTTTTGACCACCGCTCCAAATTCGGAGTGGAGATAGGTGCCAAAATTCTCACCAAAAAGCCTGTTTTTTATGCCTGCAAAAGTCTTTTAGTGGCCCCCTCCTTTGTTGAATTTGTACAATGCATCCAAGAGTAAGCCCCTCCTTTGTCATATTATAATACAAAGCATCCAAGTTGCCCTTGAGACATACATGGAGGAGGATTATTGGTGAATAAAGAAATATATACATGGTGGGACTAGTGTATGGACTATTCATGGACTTGAGCTCAATGAGCACATGGTGTTAGAATAATGAGTAAAAATAATAATAAAAATATGGAGGAGTTATGGATATGGAAAGATATTGGAATCATATGATATGGTCCCTCCTTGAATTATTTTGGGTGAAAGAGGAAAAGGTATGCAAGTAAATAATATAATAAACGTAACCAATGAGTAGAAATCAGTTTTTTGTTTTCACGAGGGTGAGGGTGAAAATGTGGGAGTGATTTGTATAAAGGAAAAATATGAGGTTAGAGTATATACATATTGGCAAAAAAATATAATTATGGTGTAAGAGGAGGAAAGAAGGTGTACATAGGTTTAATAAAACACATACCTAAGTAGAAATATTTAAATAAAATACCAAAATAATTATAAAAAATCCCTATATTTAGGCCATATATACAATGAAATATTTACACACAAAGAGGCCATAATATACTTTTATTTTTTTATTTATTTTATTTTTTTTTGGCTCACCTAGCCCAGTGACTAGCTAGCTGAGGGTTTTTAAGAAGATATGGGAAAAGCCCCCTAACTCACACACGCCTATGTACAGTGAAATGGTAGGGATAGCCATAGCGTTTGGGTGAATTTGGTAGGGTGGAGTAATCTAGTATGGCAATTATGGAGAGCCGAAAAACGGCTATCAGTATGCACAATTGATTTGGTGAGAAGTGTGTCGTTTGCTTTTCTCAAAGGATGTACTCATGATGGGTGTGCGACCTGAGTGTGATTGCATGGCTATAGCGACTTTGTCTCTATATGTGGGTAAATTTCAAAATTTACAGACCGTTGGATTGCACTCAATCAGCTAGCATGTACACTTGCATCTAGCAAGACTCATCCCATGGATGTTGAGGTCTTTTGCAATTGACCATAAGCAGGTAAGTAATATAAGGCGCATATTGTTTGTTTGTGTTCATTTGGGCACCATTGGCACCTTAAAATGTGAGGGCAATGAAAGGGCGTGCTGCAAAACACACACACCTACACACACACACACTCACATGTTCTTCTTTGAGAGAGCAAACTGTATTCAATCCTTCACATGCTTGCCCTTACCCATATTTTATACCATAGCAGCCATTTGGCTTAGCTCCCACTCCCTTAAATGTGACACAAAGCATCGAGGCACTACATGGAGGAGAGTCTCTTTTTGTACGCGAATTATATCTCTTAACAATTTGAGAGTACGATCATCATACCCTACATGAGTGCTCAACTTTTGATCACATCAAACTTGCTTTACCCACATTTTAGCCCATACCATGGCTTACATGTCTTTCTCTCCTAGCCACCTCATGGATTCAACTTGTCAGTGGGGCCACCCTTATATCCATAGTCTTCAAGCATGCTACATGTTGTACTTGGTCACATTGGTCAATCTGACCTTTAAGAATGATCTCTCTCTCTCTCTCTCTCTCTCTCTCTCTCTCTCTCTCTCTCTCTCTCTCTCTCTCTCTCTCTCTCTCTCTCGCGTTAACCTTTAAGGTCACTGTGATTGTTTTTATGATATTAAAAGTTATGTCCCCCTCTCCTTGTATAAGTATGTGAGCATGCAAGCCCTTGAGTTCAAGAATCAACGTTCATCAGCTAAAATTTCTAGGTCTCTTGTGATCTTCTTCTTCTTCTTCTTGTTCTCTCTCTCTCTCTTCTAACTTGCTATGCAACATGACAAATTGTTACCAACAATGTTTGGATTGGATAAGGTTTGCCTATACTTCAAGATTAGTTGGTCTCAAGATTAACGGGTCTCAAACCACGTCAGTAGGAAGAAAAACATCTCTCTCTCTCTCTCTCTCTCTCTCTCTCTCTCTCTCTCTCTCACACACACACACACACACACACACACACACACACACACACACACAGGCTTCATGTCTAGTTTGTAGGATTAAAATGAAGCATGTGAGAGGCCAAGAGCCTAGTCGCGTGTACCAGCGAGCTTGCTTTTTGCTCGGTGATGAGCCAGCTCTTCTCTCTCTAACTATCTAACTGTGATAGTTAAGAGCCTCGAAACGGGCACTAATCAAGCATTTTATCTTCGAAGCCACCAGTTTTCTTGACTTGTAAACAAAACTAGAAGGCTATCTAGCCATTCCAAAGTGACCAGGCTCTAAATGTAAACAAAATGACATGGAGGCAGTCCTACAATGGAGGCACATGCATGGTGGCAACCCTACAATAAGAGACTGTAGTCATCATTTCTAGGGCGAGGCAAAGGGCCCACATTAGGTATGCAGCACCAAGGAGGATCCAAATGAGCAAAGGATTGCTAACTCTAAGACCAAGGCCAATACCCTCGACTGGCAATGATCATCCTCCAATGCAATCACATCAGTGTTCTGGAAAGATCATTTTTTAAAACATACAAAATTGCTTTCCTTTAATTTTCCAAGAGGAAATTTAGAAAATTAGGTTTATTTTGTAGGTTTTTACACTATGTTTCTCTATTTTGGGGCAGAATTTCTCCTTTTCCCCTTGCCCTCAACCTGCATTTTTGAAATTGAAAACGACATGATATTAAGATGAGATACATTTTTCCCAACATTGAATCGAAGACCCGCCTTGCACGACCATTGCCGTGAGCACTGTAGTAGTAGGCAATCGAGTTTGGGGGAGGCGGGGGAGCATTCTCTGTCAAGCACCAAGGCCAATCAATGGCACTCTCTCTCTCTCTCTCTCTCTCTCTCTCTCTCTCACACACACACACACACACACACACACACACAAAAATAGACACACACACTCCTCAACAGGACTGAATGGGATCCCCCCGCCCCCTCCCCCCCCCCCCCCTCTCTCTCTCTCTCTCTAAGACCTGCGACAAACACAACGGTGCTATAGAAAATGAAACCTAATCTCTCTCTCTCAAACTTGTGATGTGCCGCATCTCTCTCTCTCTCTCTCTCTCTCTCTCTCTCTCTCTCTCTCTCTCTCTCACACACACACACACACACACACACACGTTCGAGACGGACCAACTTATCGATGCGTAGTATAGCTCGCTTCTCGTTATTTTCTCAAGCTACTAAGTAGAGCCACCCTTTACAAAAACAAAAGTAATCACCCGTCAAAATTGAAAGCTGGAGTGAAACTCCATGGCTTTCACTCCATGGCCTTGCTAAAGAGTTTAAATAATATAAATATATATATAGTACTAAGTATTGTGACTTTTTGACTAAAATGAGAAGTACTTGCTACCATCAAGTACTTGCTACAAACCCCTAAGGGCCTTGACCCTTCACTTTGCTACTTACCCTTCAGAGTACTTGCTACTTACCTTTTACTTTTACATTTCAAACCAAATGTTTCTTGCTACTTACCTTTTACTTTTACATTTCAAACCAAATGTTTCTTGAGGTTCTTGAAATGAAGGAGAGAGTGACACATGGATGCCCTCTCTTTCCTTGAAAATTTTAAGCTCAATTATATATAGTATAGATTTCTTGCCTTGTTGACACTGAAATGCGTTGGCCAAGGTGCCAAGTTCGAATCGTCGGGCAAATGTTGACTTGCATTTTTTGTTGGACGTCTATCTTCCTTGAAATTTGCGCGTGCCACACCCGTCGTCGATCCCATGACGGGGTCTTCATTAAAGACCCCGCATTCTTTAGTCATGTGGAGAAGCGAGGATGATGACGCGTGGTGCATGACAAGATATAGGCTTATTAGAGCTCCGTATCCCTACTCTCTCTCATCGCCTCTCCTGCTTCACGGCATGTTGTCCGTGTGATTGTGTTTTTCCTTCTCAACAATCACACCTAAGGATGTGGTCATGTGTGCATCACATATTAGTAATATGTTACCAATTCAACTATGCCGAAATTTGCATAGTTACAAAATGCCCTGGGGCCTGCACAGTTGCATATAAGACAAATAATTATTTGGTGCATGTGTGATGATGCATGAGACACAATTTTCAAAAATTAACTAATTACTATGGATCATGTGAGCAGCCTCGGGACTAAGTAACACCTATCTTTAAGAGGGGGAGGCAATGGGATCAAAGGCGAAGAAGCTCACGCACGAAAGCTGAGAAGATCACAACCCCAAAAATCAAATAAAAAACTAAACCTCGATACGCACTAAACCTGGACAGCCTGGGAAATGCATTTTATTTTATAATATAATGTTGTAAAAAGGGTTGTGAGTACACAATGCGTGCGCGGGTGAGGTGGTTAGCCTATGTGACCCTAAACTCGGACGGCCAGGTCTTGGGTTCAAATCGCCCCGCCACGCCTCATTTTTCCCGCTATCCATGTTTAATGCGCCTCGCCTTTTTGATGGCGCGCCTCGTTTTTCCCGCTAGCCAGGTTTAGTGCGCCTCGAGATTCCGCCCTGCAGCCCCGACCGTCGATCCCATTACTCCACCCCGCATTTAATATGGGTGTCACTTAGTCCCAAGGTGTGAGCAGTGCCTAAGACGCTGATCGAGGCAATAGACGAGTTCTTTAGTCTTTTGTCTGCAAGAACCTAGCAAATGAATGATTAGTTTTCAAGCATAGGGTCTAAGCAGTTTTGGCTTGCAAGTATATGCAAATTGATTGGTTGCATTGCGGTATTACCAACCTTCGTAGTGATGGCAAACACAATAGTAGTTGGCTTTGGCTTAGATAACATGAATTGTGTCTTACTGCCTTGAAGGAAAAGACAAAAAGAGGGAATGGAGTTAGGTCCTCAAAATGTGACCAGATTGATCGTCTTACAATCCTCATTAGAGTCTTGATTTTGCCTGGCATACTCATTAAAGTCTTCTCATCACTCCTGATTTCAAGTGTGTATTGCATAGGTTGGCTGAAACTCCCTTTGCAAACTGTGTGTATACCGTTCAGTCGATGCCTATGAGACCTATTTGTACTTTATTCATTCTTCTTGAGTTTAAAACTTGTTGGATAGATCTTTGAGGTCTCTTGGGACTATAACTATGATGTTAAAAGTTCTCTTCTCATGGGTGTGTATGTGGGGTTGGGTGTCTCTAAATAAGAAGAGGAATTGAAGTTAACTTTTTATCACCAAAGTGTGGTAGATTGGTTACCTCAATTCCTTCTTGAATAACAGGTCTTGAGTTCAACACTCATTGAAGTTAACTTTTTTATCACCAAAGTGTGGTAGATTGGTTACCTCAATTCCTTCTTGAATAACAGGTCTTGAGTTCAACACTTATCGGATAGAACTTTGAGGTCTCTTAGGATAATTCCTATGATGTTAAAAACTTCTCCTCTCATCTTTTCACATCCTTGGAAGTTGAGTGAACTGCAAAAATGTAATCATATATTCTCTCCCCTCTTATTTCCCCCAATCTTAAATTTGCATCTCCATAGCTTTCTTTAAGGAATAGGCTTTCCTTCAAATTTTCCAAATTTGGTGTTGCTTCCATGCTTGCCCTGCTCAATTTAACCATGGGATTATTACCTTATTTATTCTTTCTTGATTAATTTGTGTTTTTTTTTCCAGCATATGGTAACTTATTACCAAATACAGAAGCTCTAGAAATGGTCGAGACAAAATTGGCCGTTGGCATGATAGATCAAAGAGTGCCAGAATGTGTTAGTATTATATGCAACATACGGCATTTCGATTCTACTTTGATGGAACTTTTAGTTGGGAAAGATTTCTAGAAAATTGTAACTCCACACTGCTAGCTTTACAATTGGTTGCTTATGGTCTTTTTCTTGATTGTCTTGCTTGATTTTGATTGATTATGATCATCTTGCTTGTGGACACTGTTGATTGTCGTATACAATTAGTGGACTCATTGGGGCCTAATGCAAGGATCAGATGAAGGGGGGAAGCAAGAGGCTACCCCATCCAAGCTATCTTCCACTCATCATCTCTATCAACTTTGCTGTAGATGCACAATTTATAAATAAGAAATTACATGCAGTAACTTTGTAAACATTTACCTTGTATTTTGTTAGAGTCTTCATGTATAGCATATCTTGTTTAGTCAGATTCAATGTAGGTCCCTATGAAATTCTTGTTTAGAGGATAGCACCACTGTCTTGTGAGATAAGTCCCTTTGAAGAATAGCACTTGATTTGTAGTGGGAACTCTTTCTTTGATCATAGTGCCATTGATGCTTTGAGGAGGCCCACTGGAGTGGCTCCTGTAAGATCGCACTGCTTCATTAGGCCAAAATTCACAATGGTGGTGTCTGAGCACTACATGAAAGTATGTGACCCTGTGTCTCCTCTCCTTAGACCCAATCGAGCTCTTAGAGCCAATTTGATTGCAATTTGAATCCTTCTTGCAATTTCTATCCACAAAAGTAGGGCCTTGAACGGGCAACCTATGGTTCTAATACCCTTAAATTGGTGAGATTTCCACCAGCCCAAATGGGCTTTTAGTGGAGCACTTCCAAAAAAGTGAATTATAAGCCTGCCTTTGCATGGGGTCACACTTTCACACCCAAGAATAACAATGTTATTAGGGATAGCACCCACACTTACACACCCAAAAATGACAATGGTATTAGGGATGCTCAACTCCTCCACATCCAGAGGTTAAGCACTCTACATAAAGTTGAAGCAAAGCTCTTGAAGCACACAATCAAGGTAATTCCATCACATCTTCAAACAAAGTAGTATCACATGCAAATTAGGCGGATAATGGCCTCGATTATGATTGAATTTACACTAGATTATGGCCAATAAATACACAATTACAAATTCTCTTGAGTTGTCACTAATTGATCATTGAGGGATGAATGTGACCCAAGTGATGCTTTAAGTTAAAGACACAATTAAAGAGTGGACGAGGAGATTAAAGCA
Source organism: Adiantum capillus-veneris (assembly GCF_014529385.1). NCBI lineage: Eukaryota > Viridiplantae > Streptophyta > Polypodiopsida > Polypodiales > Pteridaceae > Adiantum > Adiantum capillus-veneris. Next base: position 139,222,771 of record NC_140931.1, on the reverse strand, counting down.
ATATTTTATTGGATTGATAAATGCTATGGAAATAGTGGCTCATGGGACTTGTACTCAAGAATGTAATCATACTTTGTTAATCTCCGAAGTGACTAGAGAAAGTAATCATTACTAAATTAATCAAGCTCGAAGCAATTAGTACTCTCTTGTGGCTCTAATACGCTTGTTGGGTCAATGAGGGTTTGAAACATCAAATAGATTTAGCTTGCTTTAAGCATAAATTTACTAAGCATAGATTACATGTTTGGGTGCATAACCAAGCATCATTTCTACACACATATTACAATTATGCTTATAACCAAAATCAAGGAAAAGATTCACATGAGATGACACAAAATTGAGAGCCGTATTTCATAATGCCGACCCCCCCCCCCCCCCCCCCCCCCCCAATTAAAGGTATTTTATTACTCATGTTATTGGAGCTCTCTACAACAAAGAGAAGCTTGAGTATACATAGGACCATGGAAGCTAAGATCTCTATGGCCCAAGAAATTTAACAGCTTCCTTGATCATCATAAGCCATTGTCCTCTTCTTCAAAGCATCAATAAACAATCAATACAAGTATATTGCAGAGAAAAGGAGTGGAATCTATGGGGCTTTAGTTATGAGCTTGAAAAGAAGAAGCTCCATAGCACAATAGTATATGGAATACTAGTAAAGGTTCTTGAAATTCATGATGGTGTTTCTTAATCCTATCATATGATTGTTGTATTCTCTGAATTAGCTACTTCTACAAAGGTGTAGAGTTTAAAAAGAGCTAAATTTTGATAAAGCAAGTTTTAAAATCGCATTTATAACGTTCTTCAGGTCACGTCCACGACTCTTACTACATGCATTCTTGTGATCCTGAGATAGAAGAGGATGTTTACATGAAGCAACTTGAAGGTTTTAAATAGCCTACTAGGGAGGAGATTGCATGTATCTTTTGTAGGGTGGACGTGAGTGCACAATTGGGGGGGGGGGGGGGGGGGGGGGGGGGGGGGGGGGGGGGGGGGGGGGTGTTAGAACTTTCATAAGCGTATACAATAGGGGGTGCCCTTAAATTTGGGGATACTTATACCGTACATAATGAGGGGGGACCTGGGGAGAAGGGGCTGTAGGTTCACCACCTTGTAAATTAAGGATGTTCTAGGAAATTTTACCCCAATGTGTGCCGTCAAATGGCTAATATGGGTTTTTTGCCGGCTCTAGGCCAAGCTGAGGCAAACCTTTCTAGAAAAGTGGATTATATTGCAAAATCCTTGCAAGATTAAAAGATTTTAAAAAGAAAATACAAGTAAATGCAACAAATTTTAACCGTATTTTAGCAAATACAAGTAGATGGTGGAGCTTGCAAGGGCGTATTAGAGAGAGAGAGGGGGGGAGGAGAGACACACACAGACACAGACATAGAGAGAGAGAGAAGGGTAGAGAGAGGAGGAAATAGAGACTAAAGTAGGATCTTGTCTAGTTTGGAGACATAATTTTCTCATGCACTTTAACCTCCTTCCATTCGCCACCTTGCGAGAAAAGCTTAGATTCTTTTAAGCATATCAAATTTCCATGTCTGTCAATTTCTACCTTTGGTTTGTTGATGAAACTACCAGTTTGTTGATTTTTTGAAGCTCTCTCTCTCTCTCTCTCTCTCTCTCTCAACCCTCATCTCTTTCTCATTCTACGTCTTTCTCTCTATATATTGGTGTCTCTCTCCATATTTCTGGGTGAAAATGTGAGATAAAAAATACAATAAAATCTAGTGGCAAAGTTGAATCATAAAAAAAAGAAATAAAAAAGGAAAGATTATGCTAACTACTTTGAATGGCAGTTCTTTTATGCTTGTTAATGCACTTTATGTACCTAAGGTAAAGAAGAATCTTTTGTCTATATCTACACTTGCTAGACTTGGTCTTGTTGTGAAATTTGTGGATGAGAGATGTACAGTTCAGGATCTCAGTTTTGGTGATGAAATTGTTGCATCTGGCATTTTTTGTCGTGGGCTGTATAATCTCACTTTGAATAGTAAGCGTGGGTTGAATTTTGCTACTACAGTTGAGGATTCAAAGGCTATTTCAAATGCAAAACTTTGGCATGCACGTTTTGGGCATCTGGATTTTGCCAATTTGCTACATTTGCAAAAATCTAATATGGTCGCTTCTCTTTTTGTCCAGATAGGGTTACAAAATTACAAGCTGTAAAAGGATTAAAATGTGAAAGTAACTTAAAAATATTTTTTACTAGGCTACTAGAGTCGTAACTGTTCTTTAGACTTCTTGAATGTTCAAAAACCAAACTCAAATTTTAAAAGGGCTATGGACATATGGTGATGGTTTAGATATTTTTTATGTGGTTAGTCACTAGTGACTCTTGGCCCTTGGGGTTTGTCCATGGAGGATGGTCGTGTGAAGACATGCAACCTAACCTTCAACGATAATTTTTTAATTATCTTGGGCCTTTATTTCCTTCACGTGAATTGTGTCTCAATGAGTCAGCTCCCGTCTATGCTATCATGCTATGGTTATCCATCATTCAGTCGACTAAGGACTCTCACAAGCAGAGACTTACGAAGGCCACCAATTGCAGATGCTCCTTCTCTAGCTATGGAGAATAGAGGCGATTTTGTAGTCCACAAGTTCATATCTGGAAGGCGTAGAAAAGTGGAGCCTAGCAACTTGTGGGCATTGTTGCTTAGTTTTGATTATTGCTTACATTGAGAGTGGCAATAACTTATGTTATGCATGTATAGTCCATGTAATCCATTATTCGAGATTTTCTATTTAGCTCTTTCATGCCCAGTCAAAAACACATGCTCGAAGCAAGTCAACTTCCTCTCAATTGAACACGTGCGTTGAGGTCGTCATGGAGGAGGAGTGTGATCTAGAGCTTTTTGAAAATTTGTAGAGCTTTTTTAACAAAATAATACAGACATAGAGATTTTTACTTCACCTCAAGTTGCAAAAGAATGTTAAGACTAAAAAAAAGCACTACCTATAGGAGAGAAACACATTGTCTTTGCAGTTTAGAGAGAGAGACTACATATTACATTTTGCTTAATTCATCTCTTATATTTTAGGTGTACCAAACATATTACATTTTGCATATCGTATCTCTTCAAGAATTTGGGCAAAAGGATTTTCGTTTGTTGCAAAGAGATAAGGATAAATCCATTGTCATAAGTTCTACACTCCTAAGAGTAATGTGAAGAAAGAGGAGCTCAATGTCATTGCATCTCCACATGTTGATGTTATTCATGACATACCACAACTATCAAATGTACTAGTCTACACTTTTGGATTTGAGTCCAGAGATGTTGTTAGCTTGACAAATGCTATGTGCAGGATTGGATTATTGACTCATGTGCCAGTTTTCATGTTACTCTTCACAAGGAGTGGTTCTGCAGCTATGCTTCTACACATGGTTCAAATAAGTTGGGTGATTCTCATCAATTTGAGATATGTAGCATTGAAGATATGAAATTGTGTATGTGCAATGGTACTAAGTTCATGCTACGAGGTGTTAGACATGTGCCAAAGCTAACTAGTAAGAGCTTGGTTTCAACATGACAGCTTGATGATCTTGGACACACACTAGTGTTTGGCAATGATTCTTGGATAATTAAAAAGGTAACTTGGTCATGCTAAAAGACCAAAATTCTGGCTCATTATATTTGTTGTATGTCTCTTCTATGAAAGAGAACTTTATATATGTAGCTGAGCTTCCTTCTACTGAGTTGTGGCATAACTAGCTTGGTCATATGAGTCAAAAAGGAATAAAGTAGTTAAAGCGTTTGGTTTTATCCCTATGTTGAACTATTGTGATTTTAGTTTGTGTGATCATTGCATATACGGGAAAAAGACTAGCCTTAACTCATCACCATTAGATAGGAAATTAGGAAATCCTCTAGATTTGGTTCATAGCGATCTATGTGGGCTTATGTTGCATAAGTCTCTAGAGGGGCATTATATTCTTTGACTTTCGTAGATGACTTTACTCTAAAGGTGTGGATCTACCTCTTGAAGAGGAAAGACTAAGTCTTTAGTGTCTTCCAAAAGTTCCTAGGTATGGTCAATAACCAGACAGACAAGAACTTGAAGGCTTTGTGCACTTACAATGGGGGAGAGTACCTCTCTACTGAATTAAGGACTTCTATAGAAAACAAGGTATAGAAGATAATTTACTATGCCGTATACACCTAATCAAAATGGAGATGTCGAGTGCATGAATAAGACTATTTAGGAGAGGGTCACTTCCATGCTATCTATGGAAAATTTACTTCAAGAGTTTTGGGGAGAGGCTGTTATGACAGTGGTGTGTATAATTGATAGGTCACCTAATATACCATTGAACTACAAGATTTTGTAGGATATGTGGATAAGCAAGAAGCCTAATCATGATAGATTGCATGTGTTTGGGTGTGAGGCATTCTCACGTGCCTAGAAAGAAACTGGACCCCAAGTCACACAAATACATCTTCATTGGATATGATGCAAGTGGAGAGATGGGTTATCATCTCTAGCACATGGAATCTTGGAGCGTTATTCGCATATCACATGTGATCTTTAATGATCAATAATGCATAGACAACCTATGAAACTATCACTAAAGAGAATCTCGAGCCTAAGCACAAGGATGTATTGGTTGCTAAGGGTATCAAGAAAAAGAAATGCGTGGATTTTGATGAGATTTTTTCTCCAATGGTCAAGATGACTGCATTTCATCTTGTGCTTGGATTAGTAGCCACTGAGGAAAAGGAACTAGTTGAGATGGACATGGAGACCTTGATGAAGATGTCTATATGAAACAACTAGAGGGTTTTGAAGTCAAACCTGAGAAGCCTACAAGGGCAGAACTATTGTGTAGATTGCATAAGGCATTATATGGCCTAAAACAAGGCTCAAGGTAGTGATACATGAAGTTTGACAAGTACACGCACTCCCAAGGGTATAAAAGGAGTCAAGAAGATCATTTCTTGTATACCCAAAAGTTGAACGATGGTTCACTTATCATCTTGATACTTTATGTCGATGATATGCTCACTACTAGAAAGTGATCTTAAAAAATTCACTTAGCACACATTTTCTATGAAGGATTTGGGATATGCAAGTCACTTTCTTGGTATGCATATTAAGAGGGATAGGAAACATGGAATACTAGAATTGTCACAAAAAATGTATATCCACAAAGTCTTACAACATTTTGATATGCAAGGGTGAAGGCTACATTGAGTACCCCAATGCAGGCATATGAGAAACTTAGCAAGAATGATGATTTGATGCTAAGAAAGCGGAAATGGCCAAGGTGCTAAGTCTTCAGCAGTTCGCAATTATGTATGACATGGTAGCAACGAGATCAGGCATTGATTTTGCAATGGGAGTAGTAAGAAGATTTATGGCTAAAATGGCCAAGGTGCTATATTCTTTAGTACTTGAGAATCTTATCTACGCCATGGTAGCCACAAGATTGGGCATTGCTTTTGCAAAGGGAGTGGTTACCATATTTATGGAAAATCCTGGCAAAAAGCATTGGGAAGCAGTGAAGCACATCTCCAAATGTCTGAAAGGCAAAATATACAAGTTCTTATGCTTTAGGAATAGTGATGCATCCACTGTGGGTTACACAAATGAAAAATTATATAGGTTGTGTGGATAGTAAAAGATCCACGTCTGGCTATGTTTTCCTATTGTTGGAGAAGCCGTGTTATGGAGATCATGTCGCCAGGAATTGTACATCATCTTCCACCATAGAGGCAGAGTATGTGGTAAGCTTTTATGCTAGCAAGGAATCTGTGTGATTAGCTCGCCTAGTGGGAGATCTTGGCATTACTCACACTCTAGTGTTGCATTGTGATAGTCAAGAGTGTGATTGCGTCAACAAAGAACCCCATGTTTCACTCCAAGTCAAAACACATAGAAGTCCGTTATCATGTGATACACAACATATTGGCTAGTGAGTGTATAGAGCTAATCAAGGTGTATACAAATGATAACCCTACATATGCTCTCACAAAGAGCTTATCCTCAGAGCGGTTTGCACATTGCATGGAGATGATGGGTGTAGAGTGAAGCCACTTGAATGATTCACGATTGTACGAATGTGCATACTTACACATATAGCCACTTGGGCCACATTGGCCCCCGGGGGATTCACTATTAGTAATGGGGGGATGTCACATGCGTGCATCAAAATTGGAGAAACCCCCCTATGTACGGTATCTTACATGCTAACCTACCCCCCTACATACGCACAAGATACGGACGTTCTCGCAATGAACCATCCCCCCTTATACGGATTTCGTACGGAATGTAATGACTCACTATTTTATGTATACTAGTAACATAACAATTTTAGAAGCACATGCTTTTGCAAAAATACATGTTGAACTGCAAATGAACAGAAGTGTACATTGTATTGTGTTTTCATTTGCAATAGATGTTAAGAGAAAAAACCATGAAAAGCAAAAAATATAATGAATACTAATTAAAATAAACCAATTGTTTCAATGTAATTTGTCAAAAAACAAATAACATTTGCCTTGTAAACTGATACAAATCTCAATCTCAAAACATATGATACTAGCCACCTACTTAGTAAGCTTCCCACATAAGATTTAAGACACGCATATGAAATGAATTGTTCTCTAAATAACAAATAATGCATACTCTTAAACAACCATGAAAAACTTCACTCATCAAATCAAAACACATTACAAAACAACTCGTTTAAAGATTAATCTTTTTGAACAAAAACAATTATATGTGATATGAATGCACGTCTGTGCTTAAGCAAAATGCACTTTAAAAAAGCACCGTCTATATTTAATTTTGAATTTGTACATAAAATATAAATCTTAAAAATTTCGCCAGAGCCTCCTTTGTAAGGAGACCTCTTTGTCAAAAAAAATCAGTAAACCCTTTTCTTGGGCTCCCACATGGGATTTTTATCACATAATTTCTTTTTCCAAAAAAATTGCCCACCTCATCTTGGGCTCCCACGTGGGATTTAAAGATTATATTACACATTAAAATCAAACACATTTTCAATAGAGTCAAAGTAATCTAACTTGAAAGTGGTATTATGACCTGCATATCATAGTACATAGGAAACCTTCAATCACATAGTCTAATCACACGATTACCAAAAGGCCATGTCCACATCGATAGACGATCATGTACAAAACAAACACAAAATGAAAACATAAAAGTATACCTAGATGAATCCACGATAAGCCCAAATTCACCCTCGAAGGAAAGTGCAAGGTATAGACCCATGGTAGTCACCCACAAGACAATATAACCATCAGCTCCATCATGCATAGTATTGACTAAATACCACGACATTCCCACTAACGTTGTCAGTGCCCAATAGTGGGTGTAGAACTAGGTACTAACATATGCTCCCCAACACAACACACACCACACGCGCACACACATGAGCAGAAATCAACACAAAGTTCAGCGTACTAAGTTTCTGTCATGACTCCAGAGATCAAGGGCAGACTCATCCATAATGAATCCTAGCACTAAAAGAAGCATGAAATCAAAAAAATTAGCACAAATGAGGTAGTTGATAGGGCATATGCACCACAAAAGATAGAAAACATAAAAGTAGCCTACCAAATTAACTTAAGAACCCTCAAAACCAAACTACATTCCAAGTGCTAGTATGTCATGCTTCTCATACTGCACAATCAACAAAATGGGATGTCCATGTCCTATGGCTGCCGTATACATAAATACATAAATCAAATCAAAACATGGCAAATGGCTCCCTCTCTCCCCATAACAAAACCAAGTGTGTTTGTTTGCCCTGTCCCTTTATTGAAGTTAATCACAATCTCCTTGATGGCCATACCCGAGTCTGCTTATTTGTAAAGACAAGCCCCATTCATAAACAAGAATACTTGCAAACAACTACATAATTTGTAACTCCCTTCGTAGCTTTTTAAATAACACATATTGTGTATCTATATTGACACGCTTACTTTTCTCTCTTTCTGCACACCAAGCCTTGAGCTTTATCAACTGAACACCTTCGGAAAGAGCTTCATATAAATCATGGGTGCACTTTTCCATGTTACCAATGATACTATAAGCAGACTAGCAAGCTTTGTCTTTGCTTATAACAAAGGTTTCCTTGAAGACCGCACTTCCAATTTCTTTTTTAAGCATTTTGTCCATGAGCGTCTCATTTTGCACGATATTTTTTAACTGCTTCTTCAGCAATTCCCTAATCACCTTGCAGAGAGTTAACCTTAGAGACTGAAGAAATGCCTTCTTCTTACCCTCTGCCATAATGACTATATAGATATCCTATTAAAAAGAAGAAGCATTCAAGTCAAACTACATATATATAGATATTTTCGATTCTATTTCAAACTATCACATGAAAGCTCCTGCATTAACCTAATGTGACACATTGGTATACCATATTTCACTTTGAAAGCTAAAAGAACTGAAAGTGAAAATCGATAGCTCAAGATGGCACACCCTGTCCAGTCATATGACCATGTTACAAATTGAGACTATATTTGTAATTATATACAAAATAAAGACATTGTGTATGTGTGACATATAGACCCAAGGTATGCTAGACGTGTCTTGGCAAGAAACTATAGCTCAAGATAACACACCCAATCAAGCCATATGACTATGTGGGAAATTGAGACTATAGAATTTGTAACTACATGGAAAAAAAAACTAACCGTCTTAAAACTAACAAAATAAAGACATTGTGTATGTGTGACATATAGACCCAAGGTATGCTAGACGTGTCTTGGCAAGAAACTATAGCTCAAGATAACACACCCAATCAAGCCATATGACTATGTGGGAAATTGAGACTATAGAATTTGTAACTACATGGAAAAAAAAAACTAACAGTCTTAAAACTTTAACGTTTTTTATCGTAAAAAGAGGCACAACTACACGTTTGGTAAGAATGGATAGCTCAAGAGACCCGGTCAAGCCATATGCATAGGTAGAAAAACTGAAGGTAAAAATCGATAGCTCAAGATGGCACACCCGGTCAAGCCATATGACCATGTGACAAATTGAGACTATAGAATTTGTAACTACATGGAAAAAAAACTAATAGTCTTATTAACTTTAACGCATTTTATCGTAAAAAGAGGCACAACTACACATTTGGTAAGAATGGATAGCTCAAGAGACCAAGTCAAGCCATATGCATAGGTAGAAGAATTGAAGGTAAAAATCGATAGCTCAAGATGGCACACCCGGTCAAGCCATATGACCATGTGACAAATTGAGACTATAGAATTTGTAACTACATGGAAAAAAAACTAACAGACTTAAAAACTTTAACGCTTTTTATCATAAAAAGAGGCACAACTACACATTTGGTAAAAATGGATAGCTCAAGAGACCCGGTCAAGCCATATGCATAGGTAGAAGAACTGAAGGTAAAAATCGATAGCTCAAGATGGCACACCCGGTCAAGCCATTTGACCATGTGACAAATTGAGACTATAGAATTTGTAACCTGAGGAGAGCTAAACATGCTCATATTATTATCTTAACCATTATGTTGTACCTGACCTATGTCCCCTTTCCTAAACCCAGCTATATAATAGTTCTTTGCCTCACCTTTGCAGCGCACCTTCCAAGCAAAACTAGCATGCGAATCGAACTCTAGAATTCTCGTAAACAAATCATACTGGCTAACCACTGCATCAAAGTGCCTAGACTATGAAGGCGCTTTGTTTGTTATTAAAAAAAAATGTTCGTCCTGCGCCATCCCTACCCGGCTCTCTGAGCTTGTCGCGCCTAGCCTCACTACTCGCCCTATGCTCCATGGTGACGTATTCTCCTCCTCGACACCTACGATCAGTCTCCACCTTTGTTTCATTCTCTTTTGCTTAACACCACCAGGACATCTCCAAGGACCTACGTACTCACATGGGAGAGCATTTTCAAAGATTCTGGAGATTTTTCGATTATCTTGCAGCTAGTACCACCTAATTGATATGTATTCCTAATGGCTTCAAAAAATAAAAACCATTGATTTGTTTAGAGATTCCAATTTCAAATAAGGGGTGGCAAGCGCATACATCTTCATGCATCATGCTGCCATCCTCATCCATTTCGAGTGCCAGCCCAACCTAATCCTACTGAGCTTAGTCTCGCATTTTTATGCAGCGCAAATAGCAGTCATGCACCTTGGCCCATCCCTAGATTGCTATGGCCATCACAAGCAAGACCACAAGTCATGCATCGCTTCCCCTGCAAGGTGCTCGCCACCCATTGTGAGCGTCAACACAAACTCCTCCTCACATTGTCATCATCCTTGCCGAAGAAGTCTGAAAAGAGGAAGCTTTGCCACTACAGAAGCTTGCATCACAGTGTATAGACAAACATCTCAAGCATAGAAACAATATACAGTTTACAAATCAACATTAATTGAAGAAAGAGTTTGTGGAAAAGCCTTGCTAATTTGAAACAAATTTGGAATCTAGCACTGGCTGGTAGTGGTGAGCGTAGATCTAAAGCCAATGTCTACCAAGTGAGGGGGGATACTAGGAAGCTAGAGAAGTTAGAACAACATCGGTGAAAATTTCACTTAAAGAAACCTGACAACCTTCACTAAGGACAAATCTGAACATTGTTTTCAAACAAGACGATTGCACACGCTAGCTACATTGTCAAATATAAACAACTGACAACAAAATCCTTATACCAGACATAAATGGAACTGTAACATCGGAGAAATGGCAAAGAAGGCATGAAAAAGAGCATTTCACAGAATAAAATAGAATAAAAGAACGATAGAATGAGATCTTAAAGGCATTCACCTTGAAGGCAGTCGCAATTTTCAACCTCTTTGCGGACAACGTCATTTCAGCCTCTCTCCAGTTGCACGTCAGCGTCACCGACGTATGACCCCGTGGGATCAATGCCGTGCTTTGTGCATACCACCTCCCATAACTTGGCGCCGATTTGGTTGCCACATTGGCCCCCTTGCAAACGCTCCTCCTCAGTCAAAGTGACAACTCTGCCGAATAACAAAGGTGCAGAAGCAAGGGTCTTGATGTCTTGGGCATTTCTCGGTGTTGACATAACTGCCAATCAAAATGGTCTCGATGTCTAGTCAATTGTAGCTTTGATCATGGCACTTCTTTCTAGGATAACACAAAACACTCGAAGCCAGTCTTACAATGGCTCTCTCTTTGTTATAAAGAGAAACATGGATATTTGGTTGCTCTCCAATACAATTTTCTGGCTTCAGCGAATGTCAGTGCTTGGTTCTGTTTGCATTGTAGGGTTATCACTCTTCCTTTGCTGACACGTAAGAACATAATAGCACTCTTCCTCATGGGCAGCAGTGTTCTTTCTTCCAAGGTTATCAAAACCATTGTATTGATGTGCAGACAAGTGGCTGCTTACATGAGGGGTCGTGAGACAAAGGCAAGAGAGAGAGAGAGGAGGCCTGGAGCAGAGAAACAAGCAAGCCCACCTCCAGGTAGGAAAGATTAACCCATTGACACCATGTGGAAATCAGAGATGGTGACCTCTCTCTCACTCAGACAGGCGCAGACGCACTCTCACGCATACACTCACAGAGGCGCAACCGTTTCGGTTTTGATCTATTTTATTTTTGGTGATGTTTAAAATTAATATAATAATGTCTCATGTGCCGGTTCACTTCTGGGCGGACACTTTCTTGTCCATCCAATACTAGCTTCCAGCTCACCAAGAAAATGGTAGCCAAATGCGTCTGACAGAGGTCTAAGTGATCCAGCTCGAGGTCCACCTCCATATTGGCGCTTATGAACGAGCTATGAATTGAAGATCCGGCAGCCATCCTCAAGACCTTTCGTTCTCTCTCCCTCTCTCTCTCTCTCTCTCTCTCTCTCTCTCTCTCTCTCTCTCTCTCTCTCCAGCCCTCTTGATCTAAGTACTCACTGTCCAGGGGACTCTCTCTCTCTCTCTCTCTCTCTCTCTCTCTCTCTCTCTCTCTCTCTCTCTCTCTCTCTCTCTCTCTCTCTCTCTCTCTCTCTCTCTCTCTCTCTCTCTCTCTCTCTCTCTCTCTCTCTTTCGAACAGAAGTATGAGCTCCTTAGGAAAGCATAATCGCACACTTACAATAGCATTATGGTGGCAGATTCTTGAGGCCAGCACTCAACCAAGTTTTTCCAGCATGTCATTCAATGATGATACAGTCGTCGTGTAGTACTTGTTTGCATTGGGGAGACTCTTACTTCTGGCTGTGTAATCAAGACTGTTGATCTCATCAAAGAGATTTTCCACAAGGGGCTTCAAAGACTCCTTCTCTGCTTTGCTTTTTGAGGCAAACCTAGTGTTGATGTCGAAGCAAAGGTAGGATGCCTTGAGGTGCAAGTCATTTTGCACATATGGCCATGCCTTCTTGTCAATCAGGGCTTTCACATTCACAATGTCCTTGGAAGATTCCTTGGCCCTTGCAGCTGCATCTGATTGGAGAGAGGGCCTGCAAGTAGGACCTCTCCTTCAATGGAAGGTCCGTGTCTCGGGCTTGATCGGCATTATCGGTACTAGGCAAGCCACCGGAGGGAGGAGGGGGACCTTCCACCTTGATGATGGTAGCAGCAACGACGAGAGCCTCCTTGGCGAAGATGGCAGCAGGGATGGCGGTTGCGAGAAGAAAGAGGAGGGCACGGCGGGAGCACTGACAGGCGGGTTGGGAAGAGCTGTTGGCGCGGATGGGTAGCATAGAGGGCTTGAAGGAGGGCGCCACAGAGGTGGAGACCTTGGCGGTGGAGTTCAAGGCAGGAGTGGTGGGCGACACAATGCTAGCCATGGCTACTGTTGTGCTTGCCATCTCCCCCCCTCTTAGGTTGTTGCAATCGCTCTTCTTCTTCTTCTTCTTCTTCTTCTTCTTCTTCTTCTCTCTGTCTCTCTCTCTCTTTCTCTATAGATTTGCCCAAGGAATGGGAATTCAACAATTTACTCCTGAGTCGTGGATCTAGCTCTAGCCTCTCAGGCTCCAGCTTAGTCTTTCTCTCTTCCTTTCCTTGGAAATTGGAAATGAGAAGCACCCCATCCATTCAGTCTTTAATGAATTGGAAAGTTCGGGCCCGGGCTTTTGGAAATTGGAATTCAGTTAGGCTCGTGTCACACGCGTCCGCCTGTATGTGTGTGCAATTGACATGGCAAAAAGGTATTGGCTACTGTGTGCATCTGCTGCAATGAATGCTCACCCGGCCTAGACCGCTCGATCATCTTCGCCCAATAGCGGACATGAAGACCAAAAAGGGCGCGACCTGTGAACATAGGCGACAAATTCTTGCGCGTGCCTGGAGAAGCGGAAGTGGAACCAGCTGATTTGTTGATGTAGACGTTCGAAAGGAGAGAGCCTCTAATGTGTGTGACAGCCAGAGCCCAAGCAGGGATTTTTGGGCCCTGTCCGGCGCCTGCGTCTGACAGAGGCCTTAGTAGTGCCTAGGGAACAAGTGACAAAGTCACGAGGCCTACCAAGTTTAAGGTAAACACCAAATGAGCCTGTACAATTGATCTCTATTCAATAGAGCTTGCAGTGTTCATGAAAAATCATTTTTCCAAACATACAAAATTTCTTTCCTTAAATTTTTCAAGAGGAGATTTTAGAAAACTAGGTTTTTTCTTGGATTTTAACACTATTTTTCTCAATTTTGAGGCGGGATTTCTCCTTTTCCCAGGTTGCCCTTAACCGGACTTTTTGAAATTGAAAATGGCACAATACTAAGCTAACACACATCTTTCCATTGAATAGAAGAGCAAGTATATTTGCCAAGTACAACAGCCATAACTGATCTCTATTAGTATGGGTATTCAAGTATGTCGTATGTGTGGTCAATTTTGAAAGTGGTTTATTAATGGGTATCTAAGCAGATGCCACCAAATGGAAAAGGGGAAGGCTTCACGGAGATAGCGGGAAGACAATCAAGTGGACGAAGGGAGAAGAAGACACGTGGGCATGAGCCAGGTAGGGAGCAGGCAGATAGAAGTCTCAAACGATTCTGTCTCTCTCTCCTTCCTTTCAAAGCACGCATGGAATCTCTCTCTCTCTCTCTCTGTCTCTCTCTCTCTCTCTCTCTCTCTCTCTCTCTCTCTCTCTCTCTCTCTCTCTCTCTCTCTCTCTCTCTCTCTCTCTCTCTCTCTCTCTCTCTCTCTCTCTCTCTCTCTCTCCCCTTCATTTGTTCCCCTTGCGACGATTGCAGATAAGGCCTGCAAGAGTTGGGAGTGAAGCGAGGCTGTTTGTGGCACGTGATATAGGCAAAAGGAGCTCTCTCTTGCATTTGATGCAGGCACGATCATGTCGCACCTCTGCCAAGGTTTCCTAGGCCCGTCCCTCCCTCCCCACTATTCATAGTAGTTGGTCATAGACGGTAGCAGACGAGGTAGGGACGATAGAAACATCCTCCCCCCCCCCTCCCCCCCCGCGTGCTTCAATACCCTCCTCTTTGACTGCTTGCATGTCAGCCTCCCCACCGCCCTCTCCTTCCCTCCTCTCCCCCTCCATCTCCGATCACTCGTGTGTGGCATGGGCCTAAGATAAAGCTCTATCATTTTGTAATGTAAGCCCATATCACACCAAGGCAATGGACGGAGCTGACCTAGTGGAGCTTGAGCGGCACCTGGAAAAGATATGCTAAGCTTTTTGAGCCTTTGTTACAAAAATCACGAACGAGTGTGTGTATCAAATAGGAGTTGATTACAATGATGGTTGTAAAATTGATATCGTGGGTGCAGGAGAAGCTCTTGATCATGCCATTGGTGTTGCTATTGAGTTTGCATACAAAAAAGAAGAAGAGAAGAGTGACGTGGATGATGTGCAAGAAGACAATAATAAATAAAATGAGGGTGCATATGTGGAGACAAAGGCTATGGAGATGGTGGTATTGATGATGATGATGTTGAAGAGGCTAATGAGGGTCTGAATATCCAAGATATTGATGCCTAGTGACTACATAGAAGAAGATTAGTCCAGTTTATGGTAGCCTTGACCCCAACAAATCTAGAAGCTTGTTGAACAAGTCTTAAAGATGTTAGCTAAGGGAGAGGACATGGAGGTACCATATTTTTTCATTGGTATAGCTATCTTAGTTTTCTAAAGGAGTAAATTAACTCTTTGAAATACCAAGAACAACACTCTCATGTGAAAGATTCTTTAATTGGCTTGTTAGGGCATGTGTCTTATGGCATAAGCACTTAATACCACCCCCCCCCCCCCCCCTCTCGCGGGGTAGGTCCCCCCCTCCCTTATGCATATGGTACGAGCATGAAATAATGGGGGGCTACCCCTATTGTATACGCTTATGTATGACCTCTAAAAACCCCCCTCTTGTACACTCACGTGATACCATACAGAAATCCGTAGTGAATCCCCCGAGCATTGGCCTTCAAGTGGGAAATTTTTAGGGTTCAAGCTAACTAGCCAGACACCCATCTTACTAATCGTACTAACCTTATCTCTATTCATTATAGATTAATAAGGAGTAGTGACGGATTCCAATTCTCAGTGAGAGATCCGCCCAAGTCTCCCTGCATTCTCCTTCCTTTCATAGCACACCGAGCACACATGCATCCATGTATGCACTCTTCATAGCTTGCCTTTTGGCGATGCAACCAGGTCCCATGTCTCGTTGTTGACAAATTGATTTTTACGCTGATTGCATGGCCTTGTGCCACTGACCTTGAAATCCATTTGCATGGATTCTTTGTAACAAGATGTTTCATCGCACTCTGTTAGAATGACATTCTAGCCATGGTTGAAATCACTCAGGTGGATGTGAGGAACTACTAGATCGTCTTAAAGCCTGACTAATGCTCTCTACCCTCTAAAGTGGAGTGTTGTTGGTGGAAGGTACATCACAATCTTGATTTTTCATAGATTCATGAATTTTCTTAAATCATCCTCTTTGATAGGTTTCTTGTGCATCGTTGCACTGTTGAAGATAACATGTGAACTAAGAATTACTTTACGGGGTCTGAGCGCTAGATTGGGTGTGTAAGAGCACTAAGCTACCTCTTAACACCTCTCTTGCTACAAAAATTCTCAAACTCCAGACGTACTCTCCACCATTGTTAGTCTGGAGCTTTTGATCTTCTTAATAGATTGATTTTCTACCATTGCTAAGAATTATAAAAAATAGAGAAGACTTGATCTTTATAACACAAAGAACAAACCCATACCTTCCTAGTGGAATCGTTAATGAAAGTCACAAAATAGATATCTCTCCCCCTAAAGACACACAAACGATCATAATGTGGCTTATTTTTAAATAAGATCTCCTCTGGAATCTAAAAGTTCAATGGTGTACTAGGTGAGCTGTTTATGATGTGTACCACTTTTAGTACTACTTCTGCTCAAAAACCTTGAGTCCGATTTACCATAGAAAGCATGGTTGTGACTTGCATCTCAATCGTTTGATTCATTTTTTCTACAACTCCATTATGATTGGGTGTGTAAGAGCACGAAGCTAGCTCTTAACACCTTCTTGCTACAAAAGTTCTCAAACTCCCTAGAGACGTACTCTCCACCATTGTCATTCTACAGTTTTTGATCTTCTTAATAGATTGATTTTTGTGTGCGTCTGTCGCACGTGTCAATGCAAGGGACTTGCCGATACACTGTGTGCGAGCCACAAATGGCTCCAAGCACACAACTAGACTAATCTAGCAAGCTCAAGAGAGCAAGGGTGTGTCACTCACTGCCCTACCCTCGCCTTCGTGGAGGATTCCTCGCCGCGAAGAAGGAGCTACCGCCGTGCCGCGCTCAACCACCTCGCCGTCGCCATGCCATCGTCGCAATGCTCGATCGCACACACACACACTCTCTCTCTCTCATACATACACACAGACACACACAAGGAGATGAAGAAGAAGAAGATGGAGATGGATCTTCAATTGCACAAATCAGAGAATGAATGATTTTAGGTTTAGGTGAATTTTATATGAGCTCTCCCCATTCACACTTGGGTGCCCATACTTAGCCAACTAACCCTTGAATGTTCCTGTTAGAGTGCATCTCTCATCGGCGATCACTCTTACCCTTTTCCTATTGGATCGACAAGCCCGGTACCTGACTCTACCAAATAAATAATATGGCGTCTATCGTAGGTGATATGTGCGTGAGGGTTAACATGCCCCCCTTCCTGATGTAGATTCCGTCCTCGGAAGCTATTGAGTTGAAGCTCGTTCGTCGAGGTGGAGGAGCCTTTGAGATGAGTGTCCTTAGTCTTCTTCAGTCATTGCAAAATCAAACAACATTGGCACAGTAATTGCATTCTCATATACAATTAAAAAGCATATGCAATTGTAGACAGACAATTTGATTGGTAACAAAATTTTAAACCATTTTTCAGCAATAAACATTAAATTATAATATAATCAAATGCATAAACAGTTGTAAAGATAAAAAATTAAACAAGTCTGGGGTCGCTAATTTAGCGGTCGAAAGGCACTAAAGATCGACTATTAATACCATGGGCAAGCTTCTCAATTTTCTCTGGTCAATTAAGTTGTTTAATCGCGAGAGCCAAGTATTTCATGTCCGAGGGTTGACTAGAGGCTATACCTAGAAGACCTTGTAGTTAAGATACGATAAAAGGAATTGCTCATGAAATCATCGCCTAACTTATTTCTTTGACCCCCCAAAGTCTTTTCACAGTGATTCAATTTTGATGTGTGTGCTTATTTTGTATGCCTTGGGTTTTTTGCTTTTCAAGGAAAAGCACCCACACTGGGAACCTCTAGGGCTCTAGTACCATAGGCGATACATGTGAGTGAAGTACCAAATCAAGCTCAAATTTCTCTTCCAACTTAAAATTTTACTTTGATTTTGTTTGTTCGTTTTCAGCATTTTAATTTTGTAACTTTGGGGGTCATATAACATTGTTACCCTCCCCAAGCTCATCACATTAGTAACTCCCTTTATAATACTTAAGCTAAAGGTCAATAGGGACTAAGCCCACTAAAAAGCCCTAGTACATTTCACACAATGCTGCCTAAATTGAATTAAGAATCTAAATAACCATTGATTATTAGGAAGGCATTCCCCATGGTATTAAGAGAAGATCTCTAACACCTAGCTTGGTCAAACTAGCTTAGTCGGACTGCTTGATTTTTAAACCTAGACAATTGATTATGACAAAAAACTACATTGAATTTAATGTTTGATACTAAGCAATGCGTTGAAAATTATGCTACCAATCACAATTAAAACAGACAAACATAGATGCAAAAAAGATAAGGGGCAATTCTAATGGATAAGAAACACCTGTTTGTGTTGATGATCGTGCTTGGTTTGAGGAGTGAAGGAGAGAAAGATTCCATGAAGGTCCATATCCTAACCACAACAACACGTTCCTATACACACAAGGAAACACAAAGAATACCTCTAGGAGGCACATCAATGGGAAGAAAGAACTTTGCTAATCACTAAACTCTAAAACAGAAACACTCCTATCGTACTAATCTTACCTACCCTCCATCACTCGAGTGATGAGGATCAAAGGTGTTTGATGACATAGTTCTCTTTTTCAGTGTACCGGATGTAAATGTGTAGATCTGGTCAATGTTTTGACTTTTATTGTGCATACTCGTTTGATAATTGCTCTTGCTCTTTACTTTTTTTCTTTTTTGTGAGTATAAGGCTTTATATATACATTCCCTAAGATTGGTGATTGAGAGGTCAGGGAAAGAAGGGTAAGAGGGATATAATTCAATAGGCCGACGTGAATGAAGACTTCCCCCCTTCCTTGGGTAGGTCATACTATTTGAAATATGCTCGTCACCCTTTGAAACCAATTGTTCCAGTTGGTAATAGGTGAGGATTTTTTCCATTAGTTTTCTATTACCTTAGGTGCCTCATCGAGTTGCAAGGGTGGTAAGGTACTCTCCCAGGATCAAACTTGAAGTGGTTTCCTTTGTAGCTTTATGGAGGTCCACTATTGTAGGTGCAGGCTGTGGAGAAGCTTTTACCTCTATGAAAGCATTACATGAGGAGCTAGAAGCTTCATGGGACTCCCCCTTCCTGAGCTAGTTGGAACAAATCATTCTTTCTTCGGTACCCAAACTAGCTCTGGAGCGGGTGTGTAGCATTATGTGATTTTTTTCTTTCCACGATCGTCAATTCATTTTAGAGCTACAGGATTGGGCGCACATGGGTCAGGTGACAGATAAGAACACAATCTACGTTTTGGCACCCAGATTTAATCATTTCCTTGATAGTAGCCTTGGGCTTCCAATAGTCGTTTAGGAAACCACCACCACGTTTCCTTACATTTCTTGGAGCGAGTGGGACTTTTCTTACAAGGATTTTGTTTTTTAGCACTAGCTATGGTCGCTAAAGAAGCTTTAAGGATCCACTTGTATGTTTTCTTTGTTATATTAGGATGAGTCTTGTCAGAAGCTATATGCATTGCTTGTAGCATATTTAAGGGTACGAGTGGTGGCATTTCATCCCCTCCAGACGTTACCCAGGTCGTCCCACTATTTCCCCAAGTGTCTATGGTTGCTACTAGGTGGATCCAATCCACATTGTCCGACTCAGTCATCCCAGGTAGTACATCCATATAAGGAGAATCTTCCCCAACATAAGTGTCCGCTTTACACGTGCAACAATACTGCAATGGGACCGAGTGAGCTGTGGTGTGAGATCTACGATCAATTATAAACCTGTTTCCTAGGGGATGTGGTCGACCAGTTACAAGAGCCACTCAAATGACAGAATCTTGGAACTGCAAGTAGACATGGTTTTTAGAATAGTCATGCACCATTTTTGCTTCCCTCATGAAAGGACGTCCTAAGATCATCTCCGATGCCATAGTGTGCTTGGAGAAATCCAGAACAATGAAGGTAATTCTTATTTTATGTCCAAAGACCCTGATCTTGAGATCTTCTAGCATCCCAATAGGTTTAATAGTAGACCCATTGGCCATCTTCACTACTACGGTTGTGGTCGCAAGGTGAGGTCTTCCCATAGTTTCCCAACAATTTTCAGTCAAATGCTAACCCCAGCGCCACCATCAAGGATTCCCTTCACAGTTAATCCCTTAGTAGTGATTGGTATGGTCGCATTGGATTCATCACCCTCAAAGTATTGTCCCAACTTGTTAACAGGTATTTCTATCACAAGGTTCTCATCTAGGTTGGGTTGTGGATCTAAGTGTTCCTCCTCTATTGGCATCTCCCCAGCTCCATCCATCTGTGAAAATTGTGGTAGCCCAAACTTTAGTTCTCCATTGAGGAAGGCTTGAAGAGCTAAGACTAGCTCATGGTCTTTATATAGTTTGGACATGATGGTGGTTCTAACTTCTGAAGACATGAAATCCATCAATTTGGCAATGTTTAACGGCACCTTTTGGGCTTCAGTCCCTTGACATGGGGAAGATGGGATCTCCATTTCTTCGATAGGATCAGGTAGTCCCTCTGTAAACATACTTATCAAGAAGTGAGTACATCCACTTTCCCATGACTTTAAGCCACTTTCTTCTTGGATGACACTAGGTATGGCTAAGGGTCTATGGACTTGGTGAGGTTGTTGTTGCGTAGGGAACATGGTGTCTGTAATCTGGATTTGCGTAGGTGCTGGTTCTAGATCCCTTTGGGTATCTTCTACCAAACTCCTTAATTGCTTGACCCACTCGATCTCCTCTGTAGGGTTTGGATAAGTTCCTATCTTCTTCTTGGATGCTGGCCATTGTGGCTCATGAAGATCTACCTTGTGGGTTTCTATCTTAGTGGTCGTTTTGGTCTCCATGGTTTCACCTGAATTAGAATCCTCTTCAGCATCATTCATATATACGGGGTCGTCACCAGTCCCTATGTTGGTCTTTGAACTGGGGTCTAACTTCACTGCTTTTTGTGATCTCTTCCTTCGTGTTTTCTTCTTTTTTGAGATTGGGCAATTGATGCCGTGTCTCTTTCCTCAAGAATATAATTTTGTTTTTGGAGCATCAATCGTGTGAGTACATTTATCGGTACCACATGTGTACTTTGTGATGTCTCCTCGGTAACCTCAATCAAGTTTAATGACGTCATCTTCGATGCATTTGGATTATTTGGACATTAGGCAATCAAATGATCTATGCCACATCGATTACACATGAGTATCAGCATTGTAGACGTGCTCGCTTGATTTGTTTGCATTAGTGTGACATTCTTTTGTAGCCTAATAGGACACTCGGTCACATGATGTGGACCTCCACACTCATAACATTGAAGAGGTGGTCTTTTAGCAGTGTCATTGATATTTTGGTCTCTTGCAGCAAGAGCAGCTACTTGATAGATAGGTTTGACTTGTCCCCAATAGTCCTCCATGTAGTATTGTGGACTTTCTTCAAGCGCATCCATTCCATAGGCAATATTAAGGTCTATATCTTCCTCACAGCCTTCCAAACAAGCAATGGATGACTCACAACCCACTTGATTCACAGAAGTGATTCTTGGATGTGGTGGTTGCAGTCCTAGCACTAGAGATGGTAAGGGTGTTGTTTGAACAACATTTTGGGCCCTAGAGACCATGTGTTGTGACGTTTTTTCAAGAGGTGGGGCCGGCATCAATGCAGGAACTTGAGGTGTGTCTGTCCATGCTAAGGTTGGTCTATTGGCCATCGCGCGCTTAAATACTATGAATCCTTAGCTTGATGACCATACCTCCCACAGGCATTGTAGTTCCCTTTGAATTTTACTCTAAAAGTAGGGCATTCACTGGTACTATGCGGTCCATAGCATACTGAGCACCATTGTTGCTCCCATCTTGGATACATATGATTGTTTTGCGGAGCACGATTGTATGTAAGACTCTCTTAAATGGCCTTGGTGAGATCTGCTAAAGTCATCTCAGATATCTTTGGCTCCTTAGCAATAGGCTTTAGGGTCATTGGCTCATGCCCCGATGCTTGCGAGCTAATAGATTTAGGCTCAACAGACACTTTTTCTCCTTGAATCATTAAATTATCCTCCAATTGGATCGCATCGGTGGTGACTGCTTCCCAGGTGGTGATACCTCTAATGACTAGGCCATTGTAGATATCCTCATGTCGTAATCCCCTAATGAATCTATTGAGAAATTGACTATTATTGAAGCGCTCATTTGGATTACAACGAGAATTCAAATGCTTCAAGCGACTAATAAAGTCTCTCACCAACTCTCCTTCCTCTCGTTGGGCTTTCTGGAGCTGAGAGGCTACACCCCAAAGCACTCCCTCTCGTATGTATTCTTTTAAGAACAGTCTCCTAAGAGTAGGGTAAATTGTTTTTTCTTTCACCCTTAGGGTTCTATACCAATTCCCTGCCTTCCCACTTAAGGTTAGGCTTAAAGCAATACCCTTATGCAGGTCATTGTGTTCTCCTAGAGAATTGCATATTTGCTCAAACACTTCAATATGCTTTCTCACATCCCCGTCTCCACTAAATTTTTGTGTGAGCTTGGCTATTTCTACTGCCTTACTTCTAGGTTCTCTATCAGGCGTGGTACGCATATTCTTAGCAATAGATCGGCCGATAGCTTGAGCAAATGTTGCCAAATCACCTAAGTGAGCAGGAACAGTGAATGGAGGTGCTCCAAAGACTACATGTGGAGTAGGTATTGGCATTGGGCTTGGCGAATAGGAAGCCCTTGGATTCCACGTTTGGTACGGTGTTGTGCCATGTGGCGGTCCAAAGTTCATATGTGTGGCCATAGGCATAGCAGACGTCAGATATGACATGCTAATGCTAGCCGGTATGGTCCCATGGAAATAAGAGCTTGGGTGTTGTGGTTGTGGAGCATAGGTTGTTGAAACAATGGGAGGGGTAGGGGCTACATGAGTGCGATGACCCATGGGTGTATACAACTGGTACACACTTGTAGGTACTATTGTAGGCATTGAGCTACCATGTAGCGGTGCTTTACTAACAAATGAGGTCCATGGAGTGTTTCTTGGCATGCCCATCATTGGTGTAGGCATGGTAGCCATGGCATCATCAAGGGAAAGATGAGTTAGAATTAGAAAAGTAAAGCTATCACTGGTGGGCTCAGATTGCACGGAGACCCTTGGTGAAACAACATTTGGGGGATCCATCGGACTTACTGAGGGAGTCTTCATTTGCGATAAGGTTGGTTGTTTAGCCTTCCTTGTATCCAAGAATCTCATGAGACCCATTGAAGGCATGTGGATCCCCTTGTTCTGTCTCTCTAGCTCAATAACCCTATGGATGACCTCACAAACTCTTTATTGTTGATCCTCCACACTAGTAGCACCCGTTGTGGATTGTAGGACATCTAACCAAGCCACATGATACGTGTGACCTGTGTATAGGTCGGTTAGAGTTTCTGTTTGTAGTTCGTACTTCCAGTTCTCACTTAAGAACGCTCCATCTAGGATTGAGGTGTGCTAGGGGTGTCCTTTGAGCTAGATGTAATGTTGCTCTCTATGGGTTGGCCCTTAGTGGTTGCTAAGTCAGGAGCACTCGATTGCTCTCCTAACAAGGATATTGACATAGGGGCTTTCGATTTTAACTCTCTTCATTGCTCCGCCTTGCGTAAGCTCTCAATTTCCTTTTCCCTAGCCGCAATGATATACCGCTCAACTTCTTGTACTTCGGTAAGGCTTCTACCATCAGGTAATATGACATCGGAGGGGAATAGCTCTAAAGAGTTAGGGGGTGCGGTGAATGGAGTATTCACGTGCACACTCTCTAAGAGCATGGGGTCTACGTTGGTCATGAATGGAGAATTTGCTTCCCCACCCCTCTCATTTACATCATTAGCTCCATGTTCGGAGTGAGTGGCTCTACTAAAGGTTTCCTTCAAATGGCTAAGCATGCTCGGCCCGGACCGTGGGCCCATGGCATGCATGTCTTAGCTTGAGCTATCGGGATTAGGCATTGGGAAACCCTCCATGACGTCGTAGTCAGAGGAAGAGTCACTAGCTGCTATGTTTGGGTCTTGGTTTGTACTACCTTGGGTCCCCGTCGAGGGCCCGGAACCTAAGGTAGGTGGATATTGAGAACTCGTGTAAGTCGAAGTGCTCTCTAGTTGCTCGGCGTGGCAACTAGAGAGATAAGGTCGCACAGTCGCGCGAGCACACACACACCTAACCTACCTACTTACAACTAATACAACTACTGTTACACACTAACACACTACTACAAACTCATTAGCTAACAGAACTACTTACTGTACTTTACACAGAATTAACATTATGGATCTACTACCTTAATCCTAACACCTTATCACACAGAAAACACCTTAGAACAGAAAAAACAAAGTACCTTTCAATACCTTATTAACAAAACAATACACAGCAGCAAAACAAACTCCTTCTCAACACACACACCTTCCTTCTCTACCTTTCCTACATTTCAAAAATGCACCACAAAGTAGCATAGAGTGCTACTCGAGCTTAATGCAGGGCATTTCCCAGTAGCGGTGCCAAAAATGTGCGCGTCTGTCGCACGTGTCAATGCAAGGGACTTGTCGATACACTGTGTGCGAGCCACAAATGGCTCCAAGCACACAACTAGACTAATCTAGCAAGCTCAAGAGAGCAAGGGTGTGTCACTCACCGCCCTACGCTCGCCTTTGTGGAGGATTCCTCGCCGCGAAGAAGAAGGAGCTACCGCCGTGCCGCGCTCAACCGCCTCGCCGTCGCCATGCCATCGTCGCAATGCTCGATCGTACACACACACATACTCTCTCTCTCTCTCTCTCTCTCTCTCTCTCTCTCTCTCTCTCTCTCTCTCTCTCTCACGCATATACACACACACAAGGAGATGAAGAAGAAGAAGATGGAGATGGAGCAAGGGCACTCTTCAATTGCACAAATGAGAGAATGAATGATTTTTAGGTTTAATTGACTTTTATATGAGCTCGCCCCATTCACACTTGGGCGTCCATACTTAGCCAACTAACCCTTGAATGTTCCTGTTAGAGTACACCTCTCATCGGCGATCACTCTTACCCTTTTCCTATTGGACCGACAAGCTCGATACCTGACTCTACCAACTAAATAATACGGCGTCTATCGTAGGTGATAGGAATGTGTGTGAAGGTTAACAATTTTCTACCATTGCTAAGAATAATAAAAAAACATAGAAGACTTTATCCTTATAACACAAAGGATAAACCCATACCTTCCTAGTGGAATCGCCAATGAGAGTCACAAAATAGATATCTCTCCTCCTAAATACTTGCTCGGCATAGGACGGAAAATGTCTCTATGGACAAGCTCTATGTTGGGAATTGTGGGATTTGTCCTAGAATCACTAGAGTGTAAGAGAGAGGTGGATTATCTCACATGTAAAGATGTGAAGATGTAGAGCTACATAAAGCTCCTTTTATGAATAAACAAATCAAATTTCAAGGTTTTGCATTACATGTGTCTTGTCTCTTGATGAGCTTGTGATGGGCTAGCCAACTACTTAAAGATGTGAAGATGTAGAGCTACATAAAGCTCCTTTTATGAATAAACAAATCAAATTTCAAGGTTTTGCATTACATGTGTCTTGTCTCTTGATGAGCTTGTGATGGACTAGCCAACTACTCAAGGTCATGTTTATGAGTCCAAGATAATTCACTTGAGTAACAATCTAACCTATACACACTCACACATGTGCATAATGTTCGTCTATCACCCACCTTACCTAGCACGATCCCAACCCCATCACTCCAGTGACTAGAAACACTTCCTATCAATGGCGATGAGGTGTTTCAAGTTTGTTTACCATAGATACAATGCTTACACATAGAAAAATCAAAATAACTTAGCACATGCAAGTAACCAAAATGAGCTAGCTTTTCATTTCCTTTTGGCTCATATGGCCTATGCCACAACTCAGTAGATGACATCTTGGCTATGGATATACAATCCTCTTTACACATGAGAAAAACATGGAGTAAAGCGTTCCGTACTTGTGATCCTTGAGAATTACTAGATTTCCCTTCTTGATTGACCATGAACCATTCCCAAAAGTGATCGTGTAACCATTCCCAAAGGTGGTCGTGTAACCCAAGCTGTCGATTTCACCAACAAATATCAAACTCTTCACTAACTTGAGAACATGCGTGGCATTTTTGACTGGGAATTTTCTGCCATTATGCATAACTAGCTTAATGTCTCCAACACCATGTATCTCTAATTCATAAACATTACTGAGCATCACTTTACCATGTCTATGTACATACGCAGAGAACCATTCTCTATGAGGTGTCATATGGAAACTGGATCCAAAGTCTATGACCCAATTCTCATCAAAGCTAGCATTTTGTGCAATAAGAGCATCTAGATGAAGATCTAATGTAAAGGCTAGAACATCTGAGCAATTTTTGACCTCAGGTACATTTGCAATTCTAAGAGACTCTAGCACATTGAGCTCGTCAATCTGAGCATTGCCCTTGCCATCATTCTCATAGCCATGCACGACAACTTTTCCCTTTCTTGTGGCAATGATAGCACTTGACATTGCACAAAGAACCTCTAGATTTGCTAGGAGAATTCTTACAATCCTTACTTTTGGCACGGTTATGAGTGAGACCTCTCTAACCTTTGACACTTGCAATATACACATCACCTTGCTTTGTAGGACCCATACACTTTTTCTTGCGTATCTCTTCATTGAGTAGAGGGGAAACTAAGATATCGTTGACTGAAAAATACATTGAAATTGAGCATAATCTATCAATTGACAATAACAAACGACTACCATATGTGGCGTCAAAAAAAATACCTCGTAAGATACCTTACCCATGGTGAGAATACTGTAATAGGAAACACCAACAACTTGTACCACCGAAGGCATCTCAACATTTAAGAATACCCCAGCTCAAAAAGAACCTTATATAGTGTAAAGAATGAGGATGCAAGAGAGCTACACAAGACAAGCACAAAGCACACAGAGATGGAAAGCTTCTTCTTCTTCTTCACAGAAAAGAGAGTACAAAATGACTAAGTGCTAAAGCTGAAAAGTAGCACATATGTACATGCGGTCACTAAGTGTGAACTCGCTAGAAGCGTACTAGGCTGGCACTATAAGTGTAGTCCAGCTGTAGAATCACTGGCAGAGATCCTCCGTGTCGGTCACCTAACGCGCCAGTGAGTAAATGCCGTAAGCGGCCAAGACCCGTAGTGGATGCCAGCTCAAGGTGTAGAGCTCGACATCTCAACACTCCCCCTCAAGCTCTGCATGTCGCAGAGTCCAAGCATAGTCCGGAAACGTCGAAGCTTCTCAGCTCCGAGGGCCTTGGTAAAGATATCCGCTATCTGCTCCTCTGTGCTGACGTAGACCAAGTCGATGTCGCCCGCCAACACTCGCTCTCGAACGTAGTGGTAATGGACCTCTATGTGTTTGGTCCTGGCATGGAACACTGGGTTCCTAGCCATCTGCATGCTGCTGAGGTTGTCACAATGGATGAAAATCTGCTGGTCCACCTGCACTCCCAAGTCCTCAAGTAATGTGCGTAGCCAAGCTACCTCGCACGCCGCAACTGCTGCACCTCTGTACTCGGCCTCTGTGCTCGATAAAGCAACCATAGGCTGCTTTTTGATGCTCCAAGTAACAGCAGCACTCCCAAAAGAGAACATGAAGCCACTCGTAGATCTCCTATCAACAATGCTACCTGCCCAATCTGCATCTGTATACCCGTACAATGCTAATGGTGCATCTGCTACATAGAACAATGCGTAGTCAAGAGTACCTGGCACATACCTAAGTGTGCGTCGTACTCCATCCAAATGTGGCTTCCTCGGAAGCTGCATGAACTGACTCTCCAAGCCTACTGTGTAGCTCAAGTCTGCTGGCCTCGTGATAGTCAAGTAGATTAGACTACCCACAATCTTCCTGTACATGTTGACATCCTCAACAACATCACCCTTCTGTGCACTCAGCTTTGCATTCACATCCAAGGGAATAGAAATTGGCTTACAATCAGCCATACCATACTTTGACAACATGTCCAAAGCATACTGTCTCTGTGATAGCCATACACCCTCTGGAGTCCTGATCACCTCAATGCCAAGAAAGTAGCGCAACTCGCCTAAATCTTTCATTTCAAACTCCTGTTTGAGAAGACCCTTCACATGGTCAATCTCCATAGCATTGTCACCAACAATAATAAGGTCATCTACATATATGGTAATGACCACAATCCACACATCACTCTCACGTACATAGAGTGAATGATCAGCATGAGCTCTCCTAAAACCAATACTGACAAGATACTTGGCAATCCTGTCATACCATGCTCTAGAGCCCTGCTTCAAACCATACAAAGCTTTGAGAAGTGTGCCTACATAATCTGGGTAACCTGGATCGACATAACCAGGTGGCTGATCCATATACACTTCCTCTTGCAACTCACCATTCAAGAAGGCATTCTTTACATCCATTTGATGCATAATCCATCCTCTAGATGCAGCCACTGCTATGACAGCTCTCACAGTCGTCATCTTTGCCACTGCAGCAAAGGTCTCATCATAGTCTATGCCATACGTCTGTGCATAACCCTTTGCGACCAGCCTTGCCTTGTGACGCTCAATGTTACCATCAGCCTTATGCTTGGTTTTATACACCCATTTACAGCCAATAGCTTTCTTGCCACTTGGCAATGGCACCAACTCCCATGTGTCGTTTGCTTCCAATGCAGCCATCTCTTCATTCATTGCATCATCCCAATGCACATTTCCAACTGCATCCTCAAAACATGTGGGCTCCACATCCTGTATCACCTTAGCCATGTAGGCTTGGTGATGCGCTAGATACCCATCATAAGTCAATTTCTGAACTGCATTTCTGACTCTATTAGATCTGCGTGGTCCTGGGTCACTCCTTTGCCCTCTAGCATCTTCTTGTACTTTCCTTACACCAGGTGTCCTGACAGCCGGAATTCCAAATTCCTCATCAAGACTTTGTTTAGAACCATCTGAATCCATGTCTACATGTGAAAAACCTGATGATGCATCAGCCATAAAGGGAGGTTCATCAACCTTTTCCTTTCCTTTTCGTGATACATTCCCTATACCTGTTGGTGGAGTAACCTGCGTACGTAGTCTACCATTCCATGGTTCTCAACAGAGCCACGAGAAGAGGACTCTTGTGGTCCACTCAAAACCTGTGACTGTGGCCTCACATTTTGTACAACCACATCATCTTTTACATCAGCCCCAATAGTGCCATGTGCATTACTGTAGCAGCTGCTCATCTCATCAAAGACTACATCTCTGCTCACTCGTAATTCTCGTGTAGTAGGATTGTAGCACCTGTACCCCTTTTGTTCAAGGGAATATCCCACAAGAATACATTTCTCTGCTTTAGGATCCAATTTCCTACGCAACTCATCTGGTACATGCACGTAAGCTATGCAGCCAAACACTTTCAAGTGTGCCAAATCAGGCTTTGTACCTGTAAACTTTTCCTCAGGTGTTACATCATGCACCGCAGCTGTAGGTGTCCTGTTCATAATGTACACAGCTGTATTTACGGCTTCAGCCCAGAAATGATGAGGCATATTCTTCTCATTCATCAATGCACGTGCAACCTCTGCAATGTGCCTGTTTTTCCTTTCTGCGACCCCATTCTGTTGTGGAGTATATCTGCATGTAAACTGCCTGCGTATACCATGCATTCGCAGAAAATCTGAAAAATCATTGGAGAAGTACTCTCCCCCTCCATCTGACCTCAATGTCTTGATTTGCATATCTGTCTCCTTCTCAATCATGACTTTGAAGTCTTGAAAGTGACCAAACACTTCACTTTTGTTACGCATGAAGTAGACCCATACTTTCCTTGTATGGTCATCAATGAAAGAGACATAATACCTACAACCATGTATACTTGCAGTATCGGTTGGACCCCAAACATCTGTGTGCACCACTTCAAGTGGCTTTTTACATACATTGCGCTCATGTGGAAATGAGCCCTTTGACTGTTTTCCAAACTGGCATGCTACACACACTTTATGCATACCATCCACCTTGAATTTGGGCAAACCTTTTACAATATGTTTTGATTGCATGCTGCGCAATCTCTGCTCATTGACATGGCCAATGCGTTTGTGCCAAATGTCAACATCAGCCACAACACCTGTGCCCTGTGCAAATAATGCAGCTTTTACCTCAGGCATGTCTACATTCAGCGTAAACATTCTGCCCACACATTTGCCCTTTGTGATGAGCTTACAGCCATTTTGGAAATCTTCTACATAACAACCATTCGGATTGAAGCGAACCTGCAAACCCTGCTCAACCATTTGTCCAACAGAAACAAGATTCTTTGTAATGTTTGGGACATGAAGTACATCTGCTAAGTACTTTGATTTCCCACTCTTTGTATTTAGGGGTATGTCCCCTACATGAGCAATGGGGTGAGCTATGTCATCTCCTGTCTGCACATAGCCTGACACATCTGGTTTGCGCATATCTCTAAACCACTCTCCACGAGACGTCATGTGATTAGAGGCACCTAAATCCACATACCAAACATCATCTTGGGTGGAATTCTCTGCAGTCATTGTATTCATTACATGCTGCATAACAAACATGCGCTCATTTTTGCTGTCATCTGCATCTCTACTAGTAGATGCATAGTTGCCATGTTCTCTCTTTCCATTTGCTTTTCCCTTTGGACAGTCACGTGACATGTGACCTCTTTCACCACAAGTCCAACATTCTCTGCTATCTGGAGTATGTTGCTGCCTGCTTGATCCTGCACCACGACCTCTTTGACTCCCCCTACCTTGAGACTGGTTTCCCCTGCCATCTGTATTGTTTTGATTTGATTGACCTTCCAGAAATTGGCCCCTGCAACCCCTTTGGCCTCGACCACGACCTCTACCTCTACCTCTGTTGGAGTTAGAATAGAAGGCCTGTTCAGAATTATTTCTGCCATGAGAAGAAGATGTGTCAAGGTTCTTCTCCTCAAGAATAAGCATAGAAATCAAATCTTGGAACACGGGGATGTCGTCTCTTGTATTTATGGAAGACCTAAAATGTACATACTCATCTCCTAGACCATCCAAGCATGCACGGACAATGTCATCGTCTTCCACTGAGACTTTAATAGATCCAAGAGCCTCAATGATACTCTTGATCTTCAAGGCATAATCATTGATTGAGAGGTTGTTCCTCTTAACCTGATTTAGCTCCGACTTTAGTTGAAGCTTCCTGGCCTTGGTGTTCACCTCGAACACTCTGCCTAAGTTTCTCCATGCAATGGCGGGGGTTTCAGCATCCTGTAGATAGCCCATCATGCCATCTGTGATGCTCATAGAAAGCCAATACATCACTTTGCTTTGGCCTTGTTGCCAATCCCTCAAAGCTTCCTTTGTTCTGCTGTAGCATTTGCCTCGGGAATCTCTGGTTCCTTTTCATTGTCTCCTTCTACATAGTCCCAATAACCTTTTCCTTTTAGGAAATTTGTTATTCTAAACTTCCATGCAGGGTAGTTATTTTTCTCAAGCTTCTCAGTAACAATCTGACTGAAACCGTCAGACATCTTGAAGCACTAAGACAAAATAGCTGCAATCTGCAAAAACCTGCAAATCTGCTGAACCTGCTATCGTGGTACTTGTAACGCTTTCTACACTCAACGAGTGTCCACAATCAAGCGTACATACAACCACTGTACTTGTACAGTAAATCTCTATATACTGCACTTTGGAGACCTGTTCAGAAACTTGTGCGAACGAAGGGATTGTGATGCTCTTGCTCTCTTAGCCTCTCTTGCCTGCACCAGGCTCTGATACCATGTAAAGAATGAGGATGCAAGAGAGCTACACAAGACAAGCACAAAGCACACAGAGATGGAAAGCTTCTTCTTCTTCTTCACAGAAAAGAGAGTACAAAATGACTAAGTGCTAAAGCTGAAAAGTAGCACAAATGTACATGCGGTCACTAAGTGTGAACTCGCTAGAAGCGTACTAGGCTGGCACTATAAGTGTAGTCCAGCTGTAGAATCACTGGCAGAGATCCTCCGTGTCGGTCACCTAACGCACCAGTGAGTAAATGCCGTAAGCGGCCAAGACCCGTAGTGGATGCCAACTCAAGGTGTAGAGCTCGACATCTCAACATATAGCGCCCTCTAAAGGATAAGCATAGACACAAAACACTAGCCACAGTCTCAAAAAGGATTCTTGTGGTTTGACTATCAGAATTGGTAAAAAAAATATCAAAAAATACCACAAATGGTTCCACATAGTATACAGTAGGTAGTGTCTGCAACTCAACGTCCATGACTGAAAACGCACACAAACAAGCATAAAAATTTGATGCAGGCAGTAAACTGAATTTTTGCAGGGATACAACTCTCAAAAGATCTCAATGGCACTCTAGGTGCTAAAAAACACTTATGTCAATGCATAAATCTCCCATTGGAACCAAAAATTGGTGCAAAACTTGTATCCATCAACCTGTAATTCTTGTGTCTATAGAAGTTGACAAACTATGTGCAAGCGATGCGCAAACAATATCCCTGTGAGTGTAAAACTCCACCTACAATGTTGATGTAAAAAAATACTCCTCAGCCAAAATGAAGTCCTTGGTCAGAGCTCCAACAAAATCCACTTGTGATGTCGATGTTGATACTCTACCTTTGAGCAATATGCTCAGGAAACTGGTCTCTTGAGAGACCCTGAGAGGTCCAGCCGAAAGTACATTCCCATAGGAAAAGATGCGCATGCAAGTTAGAATATTGTTGATCCATTGGTTTGTGTCGATGGTAGACCGGGATGGGCCATCGATGTCGAGGGTAGTTAGTGAGGTCGAGGCCGAGATAGTGCCAAGAAAATCTATGCCAAAGCCAAGGAAGATGATGTCAAAAAATACCGATGTGAAGCCATTGAGGAGAGGCCTAGAGTACAAAACCATCGATGCGAAGTATGTCAAAGAAAGACAATGTGTGTGTGAGCAAATTGTTGTATGAATCAATCGCCTCAAACCCAAGAGAGTCGCTCTCTCTCACTTTGCCTCGCTCCAATCCAATGTCAAGGAGAGAAGCCACTATGTGTGAGCCGATGCTATGTGGTGTGAGTGTGTTACACACAATTATAGGCTTTCCCGATTTGACACAATTCCTTGCTGAAGGCACTCAATTTGCCACACTTCTTTGTCAAAATCTTCGTGTGAAGCAACCCAAGTTCACATACACTTGTGTGTATACGTGTGTGCATGCGTACACACACATGCGCACCATGACACACAAAACTTTGCCCTTTTAGATCTTTCGCAAAAACCTTAATTTACTAAGGTTGAAGCTTTTTGCAATCTTTGCAAGGCCAAAGCCTCCAAGACTTTGCTTAAGATCAACTTCCCCTTCACAACAAAAAGACTTAAGAAAAGGATGTTTAAGACTTTGCTTAAGATCAACTTCCCCTTCACCAAAAAAAAAAAAAAAAAGATAAACCTCCCCTTCACCAACAAAAAGGCTTTAAGAAATGGATGTTTTGTTTCTTCCCTGCAGAGAGATTAGATTTCAAAAGCTAAGGTTTCAAGTTTCTTTTTTTTTTTTAAGCTTCTCTTTGCTTATTTCCAAAAGCAATGCACCTTATCTTCTCCAAAGTTCAAAATTCCCTCAAAAGCTTCAAGCCACCTTTTCAATGAGGCTACTTGATAGTATTCCTACTCGCTCTACACGCCTATTAATCCGAATCTCCCCAAATCCGCCCCCCCTCTCTCCTCTCTCTTCCCTCGGCCGTCGCGCCACGTGGTTCGCCATCGCTACCTCTGCACAGGAGCTCCTCAGCCCCATCCACAGTGAGGCGCAGTCCCCCCGCCCTGCAACTTCTTGCGCCAGTCCCTACCCTTATCTGCAAACGGCAAAAAAAACGGCCTCCCCTGGTGCTCGCGCAGATGTGAGCCTGCAGATCACCACTGCGCCCAGCCCACCTTGCAGGTTTCACGCAAGCTCGGTGACCAATGCTCTGCCAGCCTGAGGAGCAATGCCGACAGAGGAACTAGCGAAACAGACCGCATTACGTCCGACGAAGAGAAAATCTCTCTCTCTCTCTCTCTCTCTCTCTCTCTCTCTCTCTCTCTCTCTCTCTCTCTCTCTCTCTCTCTCTCTCTCTCTCTCTCTGCGCTCGTCGACGCATGGCATGTCCACCCTCTTTCTCTCTCTCCACGTGCCATAAGTTCTTTTTTTCTCCTCAAAGCCTAAACACATCTCCCCAGATTCCAAGGAAACTAATGACCCCAAAATTGGGGACACCTACTCAGTTCTTGCACAGATTTTGTTTTTGTGAGCTTCTTTATTTTCTGCTGAGCTACAATTGTTGCACACCGAGGGGAGAGAAGGGTGTCAAGAAGCCAAGGCCATGCTTTCATCGTACTCTAATACCAATTGAAGGGTGTAACATATACCCGTGCATACGTGTGGAAAGCGAAGGAAGAAAGAAAAGCAATTCGGGGAACAACACACTAGAAAAAGAATGCCGTTATTGCATATATGAGAAAGGTAAAATAGTGTTAGTGAATTAGTAAGTGGAGGGTGTGAGTCACAGGTGGGTGGCCATAGGCCTTTACCCCAACCCTAAAGATTGCCAACGGATTGAGCATCAACAATTTTACTATGAGCTAAGCTAATGGGATCTAATTAGCTGATGCTTTCATGTGGTTAAATTGTTATAGTTGCCATAACCAGAGTAGCCCATCTTCTTTGTATCTACATGCTACCCAACTACGTATCCTCATCTTGTCCTAGTTAGCAAGCCACCTACCTTGATCAACATATCATCAATCTTCATTTCAATTAGCCTGCATCACTAGACCAAGTAATTTGGTCACAATTTTGTTTTTGCCTTTTGTCTCTGGTTCAAGATGGTGATCAACAAGGGTGGTCAATGTGGGGCAACGATGAAATAGTTTTGGTAACCTCATGGAGGTCAATGTAGAGAAGGCAGGGTGTCAGGGGAAATATGAAGTGGAGAAGATGGTGGAGATGATGATGAGGTGGAAGTGGAAAAAGGGGAGATTTGTACCAAGGAGGGGGCTTGAGCAACATGATCATGCAAGTCTAGAAGAGAGTGTATGATGACGATGAGCAAAAAAAAAAGAAAGAGACAATAGAAAGGTGCATGTTTCAGTCTCTAGTGCTACTTTTGTGCTTATGGCACCTGGCCATGGTGTTTGTCTCCCCTAGCACCTGTCTCCCCAACCTCCTGAGAACAACTTTGCACGATTAGATTTGTTGCAAAATGTCATGTCTTATTCTTAAACTTGTCCTTACATAGACACTCATGTCAACTTGAGAGGCTATTGCTGATTTATCAAAGTTGAATAGATGTTTTGTGGATTGTGGCAGCTCTTTACAACGATTTCTTCATATACCTATGCACTACATACCACCGACATAATTCAAAAAACTTACTAGACCTTGTTGGTCACTGTTAGTATGCCATGCTAATTCGGTTGATCTATACAACTCACAAACACCATCCTGATTCAAGAAAGAAACTCCTCATGCTACGACTCACAACAATGGACGTAAATGGACAAACTCAACACAAAACTACAAGGTTTTTAATTTGCATCCAAACCTCCATGTATATGTGTTTACATGGACAACACATAAAGACTACATGGCAAGGCATGGCGTCCGTTCATTATAATTTTTTGGGGGACACAATGTCGATTCTCTATCATATTTTTGTCTGGCAGCTTTCCATGACGTGCACTATCTGTTTTGCATTTTCACTTTATGCCTTCTTGCATGACGAAATGTTTAACTATTCACATTGTTTTCATGTAGCTTAACACAAACAACATCCTCTCCCTTGTACTCTCCCTTGTACACTCAGACGACACCCATACACGATAATCACATCAGTAGTTCACTTCAATTTTTAGAGTTCATTATTTCTTTTTGTATTTTCACTTTGTTAAGGGTTCCTTTGGTTTAGTCTAATTGCATGGTTTCCTCACTAGTAGATGTGAGAATCATCGTATATGTTTAGTAAATATTACATGCACTTCTTTTCTTACAATTTGGCAATGTATCTTAGGGCAGGTTCTCAATTGGCAGCGTCATGCTTTTCGCAAGTGCTGGCAAAGTATAAGGAGCACGTACGTTAGCATGTCAATTCACATTGTGCAACGAAAACATGCTGCCAATTCTACCAACGCATGGAAGAAAAATGGGCTTTTGCTTTTGACGCCCCCCCCCCCCCCCCTCGTCCATAAGTGTCACGGACGCAACTCGAGGGATCAGCGACTGAGAATCAATCGGTCGTTGATCGCCCACCCATTAAAATAAAAAATTGAGGGTTCTAGCCGTCGCGAGCACCTCTTGAACCCACAACCTCCCTCTCACGAGCCTGGAGCTCTATCCGCCTGCGTTGCTGTGCGTTGATGCAAAGCATGCGATTTCACGCAATCAAATACTAGCCCCTCCCTGTTGCGTCGATTCGACGATCCAAATCACGCGCATCGCCGCTCGCTTGCCCCTGCCATCGATCCCTCGAACTGGACCCCGTGTTATTTATAAACGAGCCCCCCCCCCCCCCCCCCCCCCCCCCCCCCCCAATATCGCTTCCACCTCCACATAACCGGATAGCATCCGACGTGGACATTACCCTTCCATTTTCCCCCAAAAGGTCATAGCGCTTTTTTAAAAAAAAACAAACCACCTCTCAAGGCCCACCACCATGCCAACGTTTTGGGAGAAAAAACAAACCCCTCCCTTCCCAACGTTCCATTCTCAACATTGCAGCAGCAAACCCCACCCCCCACCGCCCCCGCCCCCCCCCGTTCCTTCCTTTTCGTATAAATGATTTGTCTTCCGTTTTGTGAACTATCAACATCAGGCAAGGAGATTATGCTCCTTTGTAATTTTTCTTCCTTGTTTTTTTTTGTCCATTCTTTGCAAATTGTTTGGCATGCACTAATGCACTCATAGTTTTATGGTTTTATGCTCTACATTGGCTCTACTTTTCCATTTCATTAATTAATTACTTAGCAAGATTCGCTCGGATACAAAAAACCTTATGGCTTTTACCATTACTCTTTAAGCTGGAGGCGATGCACCCGCTTCATTACGTCCCCGTCTTGTCCAACTTGCTAGCTACGTAGCACTCGCCGAGTCCCCCTGTCGCAATGAGCTGCCCTCTTCCTGCACATCCCTCCTCGACCCCGCCTATGTCTGAGAGAGAGTAAGAGAGAGAGAGAGAGAGAGAGAGAGATGGCACTTATGGCAGAGATACCAATGCCAACCATTGCCTCTCTCTCATCCCATGCCATGGCAGTAGAGAGACTCTCTCTCTCTCTCTCTCTCTCTCTCTCTCTCTCTCTCTCTCTCTCTCTCTCTCTCTCTCTCTCTCTCTCTGACCCACCACTCTCCTCCATCATGGACCCGAGGCCCGTCATGCGCATGGACATTCGAGCCAATGTTGGGCCATCTACAAATGCAGCAGAGAGAGACAGAGATGCGCTCTGTTCGAACTTGCACCGAGAGAGAGGGATTTTCCTGCCAACTGCAAGGTTAATCAATCAGTCGTGCAATGGAAGAGGCGGCAAAACCAAGATGAGCACGGACAAGAGCTAGAGCGGAGTATCCATGGGAGCTGCACGTAAAGAGGGCCACACAACAAGTTGATCCATTGCACTCCAGACATGAAGCAACGCAAGAATGTGCTGAGATAGCTTGGAAATAAGCAGTCTGCGTAGAGCCACTCGATCACAAGGTAGCCCGACTAGAAACGACAGGCCTGGCTTCGCATCAAAACTGATGCCATGCAGCGCAGGTCTTGCCACCCATCCTCAGACCGTGAGCGACCTCCTCACCTTGCTTTGATGGGCCATCACTTCGTCCTCAGCACAGTGAGAGAAGAAGAAGAAGAGAATTTTAACGTCGCAGGAAAATATCCCAAAACACCTTAAACCATCTCTCTCTCTCTGTCTTTTACTCTCCCCTTTCCACGTGCCAATCCTCCTCCTTTGCCCCCCTTTTTCCTTTTTGTTTTCAAAAGGATCTTGCGTGATTCTTTTAAAAAGAAATGAAAGAAACGTTTCGGGCACCTACTACTGGAAACTTTTATGGCGTTATTTAGGTGAATGCATCAAGAAAACTGTGGTGGTGCACGACAACTCATTAAGGTGAGGTTCACTTATGTGAATCACACATTCATGCAAAAAAGGAAATATTGTGTGCAAGTCTTTACCCTTTTTTTTTTTTGCAATGTACGACCCCAACACAAATCAATTGTTGGATTCTTAACGATACGATGACGACCCTATTCTCTCCCAATCTCCTTTCTCTCAATCTAATTTTACCCTCCTCCTTCTTTCCACATGCCACCTCATGGCTACCAAGCCATGTTGAACTTTCCGTCCATCTCTCGTAACTCTCCCTTCATGTTTAGACTCTCAAATATGGTTCTCAAATTCCACCATCTATTCCCTCACCTCCTCTAAATTCTCATAGCCCACATTCTCCTTTGGCTACACACCCTTCTCATCCCTCACCTCCTCTAAGTGCGACTAGTCCTAACTCCAACATGGATGCCCCCCCCAATCATGTGGCATCCCAACCCAAAGCAACCCGTGCCAAATCTTTGAAGAGGAAAGAAGCTGCCAACGAGGAGATTGTGTTACAAAACCAAGCCTCAAAGAAGAAGCCCAAAGCCTCCAAGAAGAAGGGAACCATCAACTTGGGAGATGATGACAACAACGACAACAAGAAAAGCAAGTGGAAAGATTGGTGGGTGGACCAACTAATTCACGTTCGTGGGGCATGAATGAGGAGTTCAAAAATCTTCGGAAACAAGGAATTAATTTGTTGGCAAAGGTGGCTACTAAACTATCCACCACCTACCCTGACTTTGATAGAGATAGCAAAAATTCGAGCCGTGGACATTCGAGCCAATGTTGGGCCATCTACAAATGCAGCAGAGAGAGACAGAGATGCGCTCTGTTCGAACTTGCACCGAGAGAGAGGGATTTTCCTGCCAACTGCAAGGTTAATCAATCAGTCGTGCAATGGAAGAGGCGGCAAAACCAAGATGAGCACAGACAAGAGCTAGAGCGGAGTATCCATGGGAGCTGCACGTAAAGAGGGCCACACAACAAGTTGATCCATTGCACTCCAGACATGAAGCAACGCAAGAATGTGCTGAGATAGCTTGGAAATAAGCAGTCTGCGTAGAGCCACTCGATCACAAGGTAGCCCGACTAGAAACGACAGGCCTGGCTTCGCATCAAAACTGACGCCATGCGGCGCAGGTCTTGCCACCCATCCTCAGACCGTGAGCGACCTCCTCACCTTGCTTTGATGGGCCATCACTTCGTCCTCAGCACAGTGAGAGAAGAAGAAGAAGAGAATTTTAACGTCGCAGGAAAATATCCCAAAACACCTTAAACCATCTCTCTCTCTGTCTTTTACTCTCCCCTTTCCACGTGCCAATCCTCCTCCTTTGCCCCCCTTTTTCCTTTTTGTTTTCAAAAGGATCTTGCGTGATTCTTTTAAAAAGAAATGAAAGAAACGTTTCGGGCACCTACTACTGGAAACTTTTATGGCGTTATTTAGGTGAATGCATCAAGAAAACTGTGGTGGTGCACGACAACTCATTAAGGTGAGGTTCACTTATGTGAATCACACATTCATGCAAAAAAGGAAATATTGTGTGCAAGTCTTTACCCTTTTTTTTTTTTGCAATGTACGACCCCAACACAAATCAATTGTTGGATTCTTAACGATACGATGACGACCCTATTCTCTCCCAATCTCCTTTCTCTCAATCTAATTTTACCCTCCTCCTTCTTTCCACATGCCACCTCATGGCTACCAAGCCATGTTGAACTTTCCGTCCATCTCTCGTAACTCTCCCTTCATGTTTAGACTCTCAAATATGGTTCTCAAATTCCACCATCTATTCCCTCACCTCCTCTAAATTCTCATAGCCCACATTCTCCTTTGGCTACACACCCTTCTCATCCCTCACCTCCTCTAAGTGCGACTAGTCCTAACTCCAACATGGATGCCCCCCCCAATCATGTGGCATCCCAACCCAAGGCAACCCGTGCCAAATCCTTGAAGAGGAAAGAAGCTTCCAACGAGGAGATTGTGTTACAAAACCAAGCCTCAAAGAAGAAGCCCAAAGCCTCCAAGAAGAAGGGAACCATCAACTTGGGAGATGATGACAACGACGACAACAAGAAAAGCAAGTGGAAAGATTGGTGGGTGGACCAACTAATTCACGTTCGTGGGGCATGAATGAGAAGTTCAAAAATCTTCGGAAACAAGGAATTAATTTGTTGGCAAAGGTGGCTACTAAACTATCCACCACCTACCCTGACTTTGATAAAGATAGCAAAAATTACCGCAAAAAGTGGCAAGCAATGCTACAATAGTACATGCAGGACAAAACCCACAACTCAATTTCTGGAAATGACAAGAGGCACGTATGCAAATGGCTCAACACTGTGGATGAGTACTACCACGCTAGAGCCACTGTTACTCCACTCAGCCATGCTTCCTCATCAACAATGGAGAATGTCACACAACCACTTAATGACAACACAAGAGAAAACTCCACCCACCCTGTCCTCAAGCCGTAAAGCCACTCCAAAGTACAAGGAGTCCTTGACTGAGATAGCCGATACTGGGAAACTTCTCTTAGAGCATCTCAAGGAAACCTTTAGCCAGAATATTGCCTTGGACAAGGAGCGGCTCAGCATACTAGCAACAATGCATATGACTATGAGTGACTTTGGATGACAAGTAGCTCCAGTCTTTCCATGTTTCGAAGCTTTTAGTTTTTTCAAAGTTTTGTTGTAATTTTTCAAAGATGTCCATGTTCCAAAGCTTTCCAATTTTATTGGCACGGGAAGTGTATCATGAAGTTGCAAGGATTTAAAGTAGGATAAAAAAGTTGTAAATTTAAGTAGATATCAATGAATATGTTGTGGTTTGTCAACCCTTGCAGGAACTGATGGCCATATCCAAGGTCCTGGCTCTTTATTGTGCATGGTTGTGTTCTTTAGCCATCTATGAATT
Source organism: Adiantum capillus-veneris (assembly GCF_014529385.1). Lineage (NCBI taxonomy): Eukaryota > Viridiplantae > Streptophyta > Polypodiopsida > Polypodiales > Pteridaceae > Adiantum > Adiantum capillus-veneris. The sequence continues at coordinate 139,181,855 of NC_140931.1, read as the reverse complement.
GCTAAAAGAGCCCAATTTTCTTAATGATGAGTCCATATTGCAAACTTGGTTGCATGTTACCGAGTGCATGGCACAGTCTATAAGCCTTAAGAAGAGTGCCAATTGAAGGAGGGGTCACGAACGACGATGAGTGTGGGCATACCACATCCGCAAGGCTTTTTTCGATGCTATCTCCTAAGTGCTTATAATGCTAGCGTGTTCAAGCGGCATCTAAGGGTCATCAAAGAGACCTTCAATTACCTTTGTGGGAAGCTTGCACCATTCATGCACAAGAGATCCACCAACTTCCGCAAGGCTATGACCATTGAAGATAGAGTAGCCATCGCTCTTAGCAGGCTTGCTACAGGAGATGGACTCTTGGGCCTTGGTGACACTTATGGATGTTCCAAGAGTACATCGTGTGGAATTGTGCTTGATTTTTGCAAGGCAATCGTGAAATCTAGTCTTAGGGATATGTACATCAGATGGCCTTCAAGCTTCAGTTAACATCGGCATGCAAGTTTGAGGCCGCAAGGGGAATCCCGTTTGTTGTTGGTGTGATAGATGGTTCCCACATCACCATCATTGCACCAAGTGACAACCATGTTGCCTACTTCAATCGGAAAGGATTCCGTTGTATTCTGCTTCAATTAACCGTGAGGATTATTGTTCAATATGGAATTCTGATGTTGGATGGGCTGGATCAGTGCACGACTCCTTGAATTTCACTAAAAGTGGGCTAGCACAAAGATGTGCAAGAGGGGAGCTAGGCAACTATTGTCTGGTTGGCGACTGCGCTTATCCGGCACGACCGTACATACTAGTGCCCTTCAAAGGGTGAAAGGAAGGGATGTCATGTCTCAAATACTACTAGAATTTCATTTGATCAAGTACAAGGATGCCAATTGAGAGAGCTTTTGGAATGTTGAAGGCATTTTGTTAAAAAGATGTGATATGAATCTGCGCTATGTTCCAGATCTTGTAGCAGCTTGTCTTGTGCTTCACAACATCTGTATTTTGCATGGAGAATCTTTTGATATGGAATGGGTGCGGGAGGCAGAAGCAGGATTGGTGGGTCATGGTGGGCATGCGGCAGAGGATCAAAGAGAAAATACTACATCCATGATGGAGCTTCGGGCAACACACGAAGTCAGAATAGAGGAGGCTATGGAGCATGCTCAAGGTGGCGATAATGGAGGTGCCAATGACCTTGGAGTTGGGTCCGACTGCCGAAATAGGATTGCAAAGGCAATGTACGCTAGGATGAAAGTCCAAACTATCTTGGAAAATTCGACTGTAGAGGAAATGGATTCATCATCATCTTCAACTTAGAACTTTGTAGCAAATGCATTCAATTCAGTAAAATTTATATGCTATGGTTTGTACTATGGTTTATTGATGCAATTGGTACACTTGGCTTCCTTTCACTCTTTGTTCTGTTGCCACCCAATGTTCATAGTAGACGACAGAAGAAAATAGAGTCACTTTTTTGTTCCACCCGCTATGTGAACAAATGGGTGGCCGAAGTGTGCATTCTGTATTTCTTCCACCTGAAAAAGCACCTTTTGGAGTGTTTCTTCCGCCTCCTCAATGTGAACTCAGCCTCATATATTGCATTAGCCATATGCTCACTTATTTACTATATCTATTTATACTCTTTGTCACTCAGGTGACTCTATAACAAATCAAAACCACACTCTCTTTCGCATGCCTCACTTAAATTAATGTCCTCTCATAATTGTTGTTGTCACGTATGCTTCTAAATTGTTTATAATTTCTGGCTTACATAGGGTCATAGGAGGAAGTGTAGCTTTTTGATGCAATTTCTTGACTATTGGATTAAATTGTTGGATCACATGGTATTTAAGTAAGCGTCTTTGGACTTCTACATATGGGTGTGCACTTATTAATTGACTTGTGGGCCTCCACCCCCTCCTTTTGCAGAGTGGAGAGAATTGAGGTGACATCTCTCTCTCTCTCTCTCTCTCTCTCTCTCTCTTATGTAGGTTGTCTTGTGCCCTTACCTTGTTAGATTCTCGTTGGTTGTTAATGTCTTTATTTTCATGTCTATTAAATCATATCTTTATTGGCTTCGTAAAAGAAGTATTAGAGGAAAGTTGAGTTAGCATACTTTCAATGTTTTCAATGAGATTGAGACTTACTTTAAATGCTATTTTAGTTTTAAAATATTAAATGGATCTTTTTACGTCACCTTTCATTTCACATCCTCACATGGCTTTACTTCTCTTGCATTCTATTCTTTTAGAATGCTAAAATGCAGCTTCACCTTGCATGATTCTAATAAATTCTACACACACACACATACATGTGTGTGTGTGTGTATTTATATATTAACAAACCATTGTAAAGGGAGAAAAACTGATGAAATATGTGAGAACTGAGTTCAAAAATCCACAAAATTCAATATTTTTGTCATTATTTTTTTATTCGCTTCTTTGCAAGGAGAAAACGCGGTCGCTTAATAAAAGTGACACTCTTGAACATTGCTTCACCTCATATTATTTTAGTCAAAGTCAACGTCGTGATTTCATCACTTTCTTATTGTTTTAGAAAGCCGCCATGACCCTTTCACTTGTTTTTGTTAAATTGCCAATCTTTGTATACTATACTAGTGCTTGAAAAATATGTAACTTTAAAAATTTTGAGTTTTATCTCTAAATTTTAAATTTGAAGGCGAGAAAACCTACAAAATCTAGTGTTAAAACCTTCGATATACCTCTATCCTATTTGTGCGTTTTTGAAGTTTTTGAGAAGGAAGTATTTTTTCGAGCAGTGCATTATCTAAACTAGCATAATATGGCATAAGGGGGAGCCCTTTACAGGTGTTGAAATCTGCCACATAAAGGCTAAACTCCAAAATTGAAAGAAACCCCTGTGTACGCGATAAAGAGGGAGAGAGAAAAAGAGAGAGAGGCCGCGCGGCTGGCCGTAATAGTATCCACTATAGTCAAGTAGAACGCCCACTTATTAAGTGTGTTCAATTTCGGATTTGAGCTTTATTGGTAAACGTAACTTTCCGGACGAACAAACGCAAAAAGTTTGCAAGGGACATATTTCCGAATGAAGATAAAGGTAATTGACAACACCACACAGTCCGCTCATTCCTCCTGTTTTTCGTTGCTCGCTCTACGTCGATGGCTCAAGAGCAAGAGCTCAGCGTAGTCGAAGAAGCAGAACACGAAAGCAAGGCGCATGATGATGATAATGCCGAGCTCACGAGACTGGGCGCTGAGGATGACGAGAAGCAGCAGGAGGAACGTAGTGGATTTGATGCTATTCGGGCCGCCTTCTCCACCGTCCCCGTGCCTGCGCAGCCTCTCAAGCAAGGATGGGAGATCCCTGTCATCGATCTCTCGCTTTTGCACGGCTCCAATTCCCGCCGCCATGCGGTAGATCAAATCGCCAAGGCTTGTCAGGAATGGGGCTTCTTCCATGTACTGCTCTTACCTTCATTTTCTTGTTGTATTGTTGCGTTTAAGTGACCCCACAAACCTCTTTGGAGCTTCACTTGTTGCGCGCGCGCGCACACACACACACACATGTGCTCACACACTATGTGAATAATGCACACAGATAAAAGGCTCTAAATTTCCCCATCTTGAACACTGACATTATTTGCTGTTGTATTTGGCTAGGTGATAAACCATGGAATACAAGAGAAGGTGATAGATGACATGTGGCTAGCCTATGATGTGCTGTTCCGAGTGCCACCACATGAGCGTGCCAAGTTTGACAATGGTCCTTTTCTTCCTCCTGACATTATGAAAATTTTGTCGGAGAAGTTGCACTCGATGCCGAAGTTTGGAGAATCAAGGGACACAATACGGTTCAGCAAATTAAACCCAGATGATGAAGAGGCAATCCCTAATACCCCTCATGGATTTAGGTAAATATTGTTAATGCTCTATCTTGCCCACATGACATGTGAATCTCACCACATATTGTTGTACTCATTGTTTTCTGATTTCGCGCGCAGGGAGCCTGCCATTGTCTTTTACAGAGCTTTGAGGGATGTTGGCTTCAAGCTTTTAGAGGCTATTTCTGAGAGTCTCGGAATGGAGAGTGAGTACATTCGCAGAGCTACTGGGAATAATCCTTGTGTAAACTCATCCATACATCGCTATTTGCCGTACCATGATGCTAACAACACCATGGGTTTAAACCCACATCAAGACATTGATACTCTCACTCTCCTCATTCAAAGTGACATAGCTGGTCTTCAAGTTTTAAAGGAAGATAGGTGGGTTGAAGTAAGGCCGTTGCCGGGATCTCTTGTTGTCAATGTGGGCGAAGTCATTCAGGTAATGTTAAGAGGGATTCAATACTTTGTGGACTGCCTGCGTAACATTGCCTTTAGAGTAGAGTCGGAGTATGGGTGTGCGTGTTTGCGACGTGTATGTGTTTCCATCATTCAACTCTCAGATGCTCCTAAAGATGTCTGTGGGGTGTACGTGAGCGTATGTGTTTGTATGCTTATACATGTGTCTATTGAATCATGCAACTCTAGGATGCTGATATTATGTGTCTCTATGGGATGATGTCTAATCGTCTTTGGTAAATCTTTATAGGCGTTCACAAACAACAAGTACCAAAGCGTTATGCACAGAGCGATGTTGAACAAGGAAAATTTGAGATCCTCCATCTCTTGCTTCCTCCTTCCGACACCCGAGTCAATAATTGAGCCCCTTCCCCACCTAGTTAGTGCCGAGAATCCTCCTCTTCGAGCCTCTTGCACTTGGGAGACCTACTATTACAACCATTATGCATCATTACTTAAGTAATCAGTGCCAATGATTTTGGAAGCCACACATGAGGAACTTGTGGCAACCGGCCATCTATCTGTATGTATATAGATTATAGAGCATGCAGTATTTAATGATCTTGCTCAGATATTCGGAACCGGCCATCTCGCTGCATGTGTAATTATGTAACACATGCTGTATTTTATGATCTTGCTCAGAGAATATCTGAAGGAAGATGGTGGTGAGCCGGAGGTGGTGAGTGATTGATTACAGCAAAGCCACTTTCCTGTAAGTCTTATTATCACAGCATTTGCTCTGTAATTTGAGTCGTTGCCTAAAGCATATGAAAATGAGTTATGGGTCTTGAAATGAAATCTGGTTATTTTCAATAGTACTATGTCATTGTTTATACTGCCAATTTGGGCCTCATTGGGGAGAGATCTTTAACTATTGTGTGGAACACTTTTCAAATAGAGGAGCAAAAGAGGGTGAAACTCTTGAACACTTGTCAAACAGAGGAGCGAAAGAGGGTGAAACATGCCAACTACTCTTGCACAAGAGAAGCCTTGGTTAGAGGGAGAAGCCACTTCTCCCTCTAACAAAGTCTCTCTCTCTCTCTCTCTCTCTCTCTCTCTCTCTCTCTCTCAGATCTCTAAGACTAATCAAGAGGGAGGGAGAAATCTCTCTCTTGAGTCTTATCACTTGAATGGAGGCAAAGTGCATCACTTGGTGGACATAGTTCTCTCGGATGTAAAAAAGTTATTGATACATCTAAGAAGAGAAGATTAATATCTCCTAAACAACGACTCTTCTATTCGAATAAGAAGGTGTTGAATGCGAAGTTTTGTAAAGCTTATACTTAGTCGGATAATGCTGAGTCAAATGATGTACCAAGCACCAAATTATAGTAAGGTTGTTATTACTTTTGGTCATGTGACTTAAAACGGTAGGAGTGTGCCTTTTAGGCAGTGTGCTTGGAAGTATACGTGAGGAAGATGATGTAGCCTTTCTTGATAGGAGATTGATATGGAGCGAGCTTTGGAGTGAACTTTTTTCAAATATTCCTTGTCGATGCCGTATTTAAGGAAAAAAGCTCGCCCATTTGAAGTGATTGGATTGATTGGCACGGGTTTTTTTATTGTTATTCAGCTCTCTCTCTCTCTCTCTCTCTCTCTCTCCTTCTCTTCCCCCCCCCCCCCCCGCCCCACCTTGTGTGTGTGTGTGTGGGGGGGGGGGGGGGGGGGGGGGGATAAAGCTCCCTCTCTTCCTCCCTAGCTCTCCCCTTCTCTCTCTTCCCACCCCCTCCCCCCAAGCACACATGTGGACTCTAAGATCCCACTTGTGTGCTTGGAGAGAGAGAGAGAGAGAGAGAGAGAGCGCATACACACATATACATGTGTGTGTGTGTATATATTCTCTCTTCCTCCCTCCCTCTCTCCAAGCACACAAGTGTGTCCACTTGTGTGCTTAGAGAGGAAGGAATGGAGAGAGGAAAACCGGGACACACACATAGACAGAGTATATCTGTACGTGTATTTATACATATACACTCTCTCTCTATAATCCATATGTATACATTTACAGACACTCTTTCTTTCTCTCTCTACATAATCCTAGGGGCACTCCTAATCCATAATTTTTGGTTGGTCTCGCACTCCTAATCCATAATTTTTGGTTGGTCTCGCACTCCTAATCCATAATTTTTGGTTGGTCTCTTTGGTGGTCGTTCTTCTCTTTGGATCCTTTCTTCTCGTTCTGATTCTCGATGTGATGCTTTTGTCCTGGTCGACGTTCTTGTTCTACTTTCATCTTGGTGTTGCTAATGGAGTGGTGGTATTGGTGGTGCTTCTAACCCTAACATGGTTTGATAACCACCTCTGTTTGTATTCTACTCTGGTGTTGTATATTGTTCGAGCATGCTTGAAATCATAGCGGTGTGGCCTATGGGTTTTGAGGGTTGGGTAATGGTTGTACAGTGGTATGCGATGTGATGTCATAGTCTTCTGAGAAAGGATTTGTAATTTTATTAGGGGTATGTGTGGGCTTTTGCTTTTCTTCAGAAGCTTATGTCAACAATTCTGACGTTATCACTCTTCCTACATTTCCTGGATGAATTGGCTCATACTTTTCGTTCATACTTATCGACAAAAATGATATTGGTTCCTGTTGTCATGTCATAAGAAAACAAGTACATAACTTTGTCTTTGCTTAATTTATTCACATGGGATTCCATGCAGCGCTTGAAAGAGATGACCCTCCCATCCCCGTGCTTGTAAATCCCAATATTTTTATGAATTGTAGCCACTCTTGCCATTCTTTTATCATGAATGTAAAAGGCTCAAGGAAGGTTAAGTTTAAGAGGTAGATCTTGGGTTTCCATGACCATCTTCCCTTTTGCCACATTATCGCCATACCGATTGTAGTTTTTTGGATCTTTGACAATGATGTAGTGGTCTCTTCTTCATCACGGAATCTATTACCATCATCATTTACTAATCGTTTAGCAGGATGTTCTTCAATATAAATGCACTAACGTCCTCGAGCATCCATATAAACTAGGGCTCCATGGGTGTTTGTTTCCCTGAGGAAGATTGCCGTGTATTTTGGTGTGGTCAAAGGGATTTGGTAGGTGCTACCTCCTACAGCCCCTTGTTTATAAGCCTTCTAGTTGTCGAAAGAGGTGTTAGTATCAGTACCCTTTTCTATGATTGGAGCTAAGGGATCCTTGGCTTGGTTTAGACTCTCCTTTGTTGATACTAGACTCCGTTGATCAATTGTTACTCTACCGTCTCTCAAAAGACATCTTCCGGATCTCAAATACATGAAAAAAGACAGACACACTCTTGCAAAAATGCCAACCTCTTTCCTATAGGGTTAGCTAGCTCCTTGTGCAGCCTTTGCTCTCGATATCTTGGATAATTGTGTACACAAGATCAAGCACTTTTCCCCTTGGCCCTTTGTACGGTTAGTCCAATTTTCTCGCCAGAATCTTCACTGAAATTAAAAAAAAATGGAGAAATTTTGAAACCTAAGTCAAGAGTTTGACAAATCAAAGCCTAATCTTTAACAAGGCCTTTGAAAGTTCTTCTGGAGTCTGTTTGGTTCAACCAAGGTAATTCTGCAAACCTTGCAAGATGGCCTACAGACTGGTATAGTCAAAATTTCTAGCTGGACCAAATGGGAGCAGTCACGGTTGTTGCCACTGATAAGTTTTTTTAGCCTAGTCACTTTTTCTTGGTTGGCCAGTACTTGGTGAGTCTTTTGACACTCATTATGAAGTGTTTAGATTCTTTCAATGCATGTTTGCTCAATTATCAGATTTTGGCTTTTAACATTCTTTTTGGGTGATTATAGGGGTTTTTACTGGTCCAATTGAGTCAAGGATGGTATATTTGGGATCCTTGCACTGTTAGGAATCAAATTGACTCAACCTAGTCCCAATCTCGCACATATAGCAATTACCACGATTGTTGGCATTAGAGTGATTTTTGTTGAATTTTTGGCACTCCTCGTGGCTTCCCAATTACCTGTATAGTCTCTTGCACCTATGTGTCACTTGCAGTTTTGAAGTTTGACCTGTCAAAAGTCAACTCCCCGGGCCTGTTACCTCAACAATTTTGACTAATTTTTCAATCTTTTTTACTTGTGGAAAGTGGATTTGGCAAGTATGGGGCTTGGGACCTTGCTGGTATGCTTCGGAGATGAAAATGTGACAAGTGGCAGCAACTACGGTAGCTACCACTGGTATGGGTTTCCTGGCTAGTCACCTCTCATGGGTTCCTTACCTCTGGGGCTTGACACCATGTATCACTCAAAATGACCACTTTTTGCTTTGACCTCTGTCCAAAGTTTTAAGTCCATCTTAGCCAATTACTGTAGAACCTTCCCTAATTCATAGCTGATGACCCAATCAACACCCAAAATTTCTAGATGTGTTCCCCTAAACTATGTGTAAGTGCACAAACAGGAATTCATCAATTCACACACCCCGTTCTCAAGTTATGATACTTCTTGCTTGTTCAATCACTTTACTGTCAAAAGTCGCAATATGACATCCAAAAGAAACTTTGGCTAGTCTAAGCAACACCAAAACATAATTCTAACCTAACTACTTCTCTTACATCTATTTTAAGTAACAAAGTAACAAAATATAAAACAAAATGGAATAATATTCTAACTACTACTACTACATATATCCTAAACAACAAAGTAACAAAACATAAAACAAAACGGAATAAAATGAAGTGATAGCGGCGTAGATGATAGCGGATTTTTTGAATCTAGTCCCAAGTCACCACAACTGACCACCAAACACAATTTACAACAAGACACAAAGCATGATTCAATACACAATGCACTAAAACCAACAAGTAAGGTCGTCCTAACCTATAAGGAAACCAAAAGAGAACGCACGGCTCTTTCTGAGAAATCAACAAGCCTGACTCTCTTACCTAAAGATAAATGTAATGAACTATAATACTTGGGCATTGGGTAAAGAAGAACCTCACCATGACCTTCTCCACTAGTGTAAGTCCTACGTTCCCGACAATGGCACCAATATTGGCGGACCGTTGTGATCGGATAGACTAGACTAGAGAGAACTCAAACCAGCATAAATTTGTCAATCCAAGGATGTAGCTGACGCGAATAGTGCATGGAAACGTTGAATAATGCCCCCAACAAAAATTCACTAATGAGAAAGGTGTCACTCTTAAGCCAAGAAGCAACTAAAGGAAAAAAATGCCTAAGTCTCTCGTGCGGTCTATCTTTCATTCTAATGGTTGTAGACGTGTCAAATAAACTCCAAATGACATGAAACCCTAGATTAGGGGTCTCTAAGCTATAGGCAATAGGTTTCCAACAATAAACCTACAAAATTCACCGTCAGGTAGGTGAGCAACCGCAATTGTTGCCACCTCTTACCTTCACCAAAAATGATGAATGAGGAGTCTTTTGGATCCTCATAAGGCCTACTTACCTTTGTATATGCTTAATTTTACTTAAAACGCCATTAACAACTCAAAACGAGCAAATAAACACGCTAGACAACCTAGAGATAAAACCGTTCATTGCGTTGCACAAACTAACTCAAACATAGCACATTGAGCATGTACAAAATGCCAAGAGTATGAGGAAGCAGCACAAGGGATTTCATTAGCAATGTTTATCCGTACAAAGAGTAGTGAGTGTGCAAGTGTAAGCATACTCTTCATTATGTGAGCTCCCAAGTTAACAAATCCTCCAATAACTATAAATTTTGTCTTATATGCTCAAGGTTTAAAATTTGGGTGTTTTTCTAGAAAGGGATAGTTACTCAAAATGTGATGGACTAGGATATCTAGTCTCTTCATTAAGTACAAAGTGTTTGGTGACAATCAGACTCTTTCGGGTTTAGGATTTTCAATGCTGGCTTAGGCAAAAAAATAAATAAGTGGAAGAGGTTTTGCAAACCCGTCCAGATTGGCATGATTGAGTTCTTTGGTTCAATAGGGAGGTTTTTTCAATACAATCATGAGCTTTGGACTCAAGAATGGATCACCATCATTTAGCTTTATGGTCTATAAAACTATTGAACCTTACTTACAAGATTTTATGAGGGTCTTTGTGGACGATTTTTTAGTTTTTGGTAATACTTGTAGCCTCTAAAGTTGTGTTTTGAGAGATGTAGGATGCTCAAGATGTCACTCAACCCATTTAAGAGTATTATGGCTGTCAAAATTGGAATTCTAATAGGACATGTCGCTTCCAATGAAGGGATGTCTATTGATGAGAAGAAAATTGAGGTTATCAAAGCAGCTAAAGTTCCAATAAATGTGAAGGAATTAAGCAGGTCTAAACAAGATGGTTTTTCATGTTGATCATCAGGCATTGTTGTATCTACTTAAGAAACCATTGTTAACACGAAGGTTAGCGAGATGGATGTTGTTGTTACAAGAGCTTGACTTGGATGGTGAAGGTGTTTACTTTGTCCCAAAAGAGAAAGTTAGATACAAGCGTTTTGCATGTGGTAAAGCATCTTCTTTTTGGAGGAACATATGATCAAGAAAGTGTTACTACAAGGGATACTATAATGGCTGACAAAATGTTAGTAACAGTGCAAAAGTTTGTGAGCAAGCAACATACTCAAATGGAGAGTTACATGTAGCATGTGGCAAAGTCCGGTGTCATTAGGAAGAGAATGGGGTCTAGGAGGGCCTCTTTATTTGGCAGTTTAAGGAAGTCAAACCTTTAGTAATTAAAAAGTAATCAAAGGACAACTTTTGAATTCAAAGAGGCAAAACGGCTAGTTTATTTAAATTCATATTTTTCCCCCAAAATGGAATTTTAAATCTAACAGCTCCCATCTCCACTTTCACACCTATTCACTAACTCAGTCTTTTCCTACAACAACACTTTAGAACATTAGGAAGAGGATGGGGTCTAGGAGGACCTCTTTATTTGCCATGAGCATAATTATGGAGGTGATTAAAATTTTTTCAAATAGGTGTACGCCATGTGTGCAAGAATGGTGGGTGTGTAAGAGATGTGTAAGAGTGGTCAAAGGATACACTTTTCCCACCAAAAAGGTGGACAATTGTTATGATTTTTGGCCTTCCATAACTCCCACATATGATCTCCGATTTTTGTGCAGAGATCATAGATCTACAATCTGCGTGCCAAGCTCTTTCCATAGATATGCTACATGATATGGTTTTACCTTTGAAGGATAAGCATAATTAAGAAGTGTAGAAAGTTTTGGTACGAAAACAAGAATGAGCTAGCAAAAGTGAAATTTTCTCTCCGGTTGTTTATAGAATGGACTCAGAATTTGGAAGAGAAGGTGAATTTTGAGCTGGAGCAGTTGGCTAGTAGGAATACAAAATGAGATGCTGAATGAGGGACTGTAGCCTTTGCTAGGATTGGAAAAGTAAGTTTTGGGGCAGAAAGAAGGTGATGTGAGTGGAGTACTTGTGTCTGAAGGAGACCCTAAAGTTGTTAGAGACAACAAATGGTTGATAGCACATAGGAGGTGTGGAAGGATATTAGAGAGAGACTATCATCTGTATTAAAACATCCTTATGAAATGGTCAAGATAGGTTTTTTCAATGCCTATGAGGCAGATTTGTTGATGGAGATTGAGGAGTTCAAGAAAGAAAAGAAATTCTACGGATGAAACAAATGCAAGATTATGGAGCAAACGAAATAGTGTAGAAATTATAGAGCAAATGAAATGGTGTAGAAATTAGACCAAGAGAAGCAGTTTCTGGAGGAAGCATAAGGATTTGACAAACCAATAATTGAAGAAGAGAAGCAAGAGGCTGAAGAGGAGCAAAATCAAGGTGTAGCATAGGAGGTGCCCAAGGTAGCTATTGATAAATCAAAAATTGTTGAAGACATGTAGATAGATCCTAGTCTAGTCAAGCATGTGTTGAATGATAAAAAAAGGTTGCAACATAGATGGTAAGGAAATTTTTGTCTTGACCTATAATTTTTGTGATCAAGGGATATGTAAATTTGGGCCAAATTTCTTCAAGATCCACCACCAAGGCATGCCACGTGTTGAACCTAAAGTTTTGTAAAGCTTATACTTAGTTGGATAATGTTGGTCAGTCAAAATGCTAAGTTGGATGATATACCAAGAACCAAATTATAGTGGTTGTTACTATTTTTGAGTTTGTGACGTAAAACAGTAGGAGTGCATCTTTTGGGCGATGTGCTTGAAAGTTGCGTGAGGAAGAAGATGTAGCCTTTTTTTATGAATCAAACTCCTTTTTTGCAAGTCTATTTCCTCCACTTATTTACTTTGTCTGAATATTCTATGTATCTACTTGTTTAGTCTAAAATCATTTATGGGAGTATGTATCGTGTCTGATGTTCTATTCTTTAAGTTTTTCATGTGTTGTTGAACCCCAATAGAAGGAATCATGTAATCCACTCTACAAAAAATGACAACAAGAGACAAAATTCCTTTGATGATGAGGTACCTTCTTAAAGAAGACACATTAAGCACTCTCCAAAGTGTAAAATCAAAAGATGAAAACGGAGGTTACCACCTTCATCATCGTCTTACTCTTTTGATTCATCAAAGAAATCTTCCTTGAGTGAACCCACCGTGTCTCTAAAGGTAAGAGAAAAAAGAACACTACCATTCTCGCCTGCATGGAAGAGAGCCTATCGTATGCAAACATTTTAAGAAGGCATGTTTATTTTGGTGGCGAGAATCTCAAGGAGCAGTCCAATGTATGCCATGTAAATATGTAATGATAGAAGACTAGCGGGCAATGTTGGTCTAGCCTCAAAGCTATAGAAGAAGCACCAAAAACTTGGAAGGAGTGCGAACTTGCTATCCTATCACAATTCTTCACCAAACAAGCAAAGGATGACATCATAATTGGTTGGAGAATTCTCAAGTTGGAAAAAGGTGAGTCTATTCAAAAGTTTGAGGACAAATTTTGGGACTTATATAAATCAAAGCCGCTCTCTACAAAAGAATAGCTTTTGCAGAGCAACGCCAAAAATTTTGTATGGGACTTTTTGAGAATGTGTGTGAATATATCAATCCCAGGGGGTTCACCTTTAAAAATGTTGTGTATCACGTGCGTTCACGAGAATATTGTGAATTTCCTTTGTAACCTCTAATGGCATTTTTATGGATACCTCCTATAAATTTTGTCAAGATTAAGCAATACCCTCTTGAATATTAAATTTACAATATCTGTTACTTTTAGAGCCATCTTGTACATTCCATAGGTGCACATATAATGCAAATAAGGAAACCCCCTATTTGCTTGTCCTTGCATAAGGAAAAGCGAGGAAGATTCTTTGAAATAGCATTTGAACATGTTTTAGAAGGATGTGCCCTCCACGTAGTGTCTAAAATGTGAAATTTTTCTTTGCAAAATGATGAGTATGCCATATCTCTCTCTCTCTCTCTCTCTCTCTCTCTCTCTCTCCCCCCCCCCCCCCCCCCCCCAAAAAAAAAACAAAAAAAAAGCCGAAACCATGCTATATCATAAGTTTCTAGAATTTTTGTTTGATTGTAGTAGAGGGGAGGTAGACCCAGGATTATGCAAAGCAAGCAAGTTATTAGATGTAAGCATGCTAAAAAAAAGCAAAGAAGCTTTATGGTAGACATTATGCTCCTTTTTCACTTTTATGCAGAATACATAGGTGATACCAAGCATCTCATTTTCTTTCTCTTTGTGTGTGTGTGTGTGCGCGCGCGTGCGCGTGCGCGTGCACGTGCATCTCATCAAATTCAGCATAAGTCTCTCTCTCTCTCTCTCTCTCTCTCTCTCTCTCTCTCTCTCTCTCTCCACTGTGTGTGTGGAGGTGTATATGAAGCCAAAAGGTAAGAGGGGATTCCCTCAAATGGGATAGAAAAGAGAAGAAGAAGGTAAGGAGCTCACAAGGGCCTATTACCCTTGTGTCCACATGCGTGCTCACGCGCAGGCGTGCACACACACACACACAATAGTAGACAATGCCCACTACATCCATACCACCCTCACACATGTAAAGAACCCAGAGAACATCACTCTTTTGGGAGCTCTTGAGGTGCTTACAAGAATAGCCTATCATGTTACAGGCCAGGCAGAGCATCTACTGTCGGTACTAGAACAAAATCTATGGCTACCAGACAAAGGAGATGAAGAAGAAGAAGTGCAGACCCAAGAAGCACCAGTAGAGTTACAAGGTTGTGGACCAAACTAGTCAATGCATCGGAACAAGAAGCAACCACAGTAGCTGCGGCCGTAGCAAAGGCAACTGACAGTGACAAAGAAGATGAGGAGGAGGACAAAACTCCTCTCGAAATAAAGAAGAGAGAAAAAGGAAAAGCTAAAGTGGATGAAGAGGAATCCAAGAAGAGGCCAAGACCTACATCACCATTAGAGGAGCCTATTTAGAAAGTAGCAAGGGTAGAGAGAGAAGCAGTTGCATTTGAGCTTGAAAGAGAGCTCAAGGGAAACTTTGGAGAGAAATGGAAACCATCACCCAAGAAATTCAAAGTTCGATAAAAAAATCCCATGTACGATCTACATGATGATCATACAGTAGGTTTGGAACATCTCTATCAACAAGAAGAGTGTCAAAGAAAACATGCAAACGCACAAGAAAAAGAGTCAACACCTCCCAGAGAAGAACCGCCAGAACAAGAACCAGTACACACTGAAGAAGCCCCACACTCTAGTCCATCAAAAGAGAAATCCCAACAAGATGAAAGTGCTCCAAATGTTGAAAATATAGAAGCACAAACAAAACCTCTCGAGAAGCTTGAGGAGGAACAGGTTAATGAGCCAGATAAAGCACTCCCAATAGAGGCTCCAAATACACAATCGGATCAGTGTGAAGCGAGCCATTCCAAAAAGTTGGAAAGTTTAGATGACATTGATGAGTACCAGTATGCACATAATAAAAGAAAATTTAATGCTTTAAACTTTGAATGCTTTAAAGGAAATTATGGTTTGTGATTATGCTTTGAAATAAATTATGTCGTTTTTGAAATTCTGCAATTGATGGGGTTTATGTTTTAGGTTAATTTTAGGTTATAAGTTAAGTTAGATTAGGTTATCTTATACGTTAGGTTAGGTTAAGTTAAGCAACGTTACATTAGGTTAGGTTAGGTTAGGTTAAGCTACGTTAGGTTAGGTTAGGTTAGGTTAGGTTAGATTAGATTGTCTTATACATTAGGTTAGGTTAATCTAAGCTACGTTAGGTTAGGTTAGGGTTATTTTAGCTACGTTAGGTTAGGCTAGGTTAAGCTACGTTCGTCAATACGGCAAGCCATAGAGCTTATCCATAGCACATATGCATTGTGGGCAAGCTCTATGGCTTTCCGTATTGCCAACGGCTCGCCATTATGTTGTTTATATGTCCGCGAGCAGTTTTCAAGTCCTAAAATAGCTAAGCGGCCCTGAAAATAACACCATGGCAAGTCGTTTGGCAATACAGAAAGCCCATAGAGCTTTCCCACAATGCATATGCGTTGTGGGCAAGCTCTATGGCTTGACGTATTGCCAAATGGCTCGCCATTGTGTTTTGTATATGTCTGCAAGTGATTTTCAAAAATCCTAAAATAGCTAAGTGGCCTAAAAACAACACAATGGCAAGCCTTTTTGCAATGCGGCAAGCCACAGATCTTGTTTACAATACATATGCATTGTGGGCAAGCTTTATGTCTTGCCGTATTGCCAAATGGCTCTCCATTGTGTTGTCTATATGTTTGCAAGCGATTTTCAAGCACTAAAATTGCCTCATGTCCTTAAAAACAACATAGTGGCGATCCGTTTGGCAATACGGCAAGCCGTAAAGCTTGTCCACAAGGCATATGCATTGAGGGAAAGATCTACGGCTTGCCATATTGCCAACAACTTGCCATTGTGTTGTTTTTATGTCCGCAAGCAGTTTTCAAGCCCTAAAATAGCTAAGCATCCCTAAAAATAACACAATGGCAAGTTGTTTGGCAATACGACAAGCCATGGAGTTTTCCCATAGTTCATATGCATTGTGTGAAAGCTCTATGGTTTACCCTATTGCCAAAAGGCTAGCCATTGTGTTGTCTATATGTCCGCAAGCAACTTTTAAGCTTTAAAATTGCCTCGTGGTCCTAAAAACAACACAATGGAGATCCATTTGGCAGAATGGAAATCCATAGAGCTTGCCCACAATGCGTATGCATTGTGGGTAAGCTCTATGGCTTTCCGTATTCCCAACGGCTGGCCATTGTGTTGTCTATATATTTGCGAGCAATTTTCAAGCACTAAAATTGCCTCGTCTCCCTAAAAACAACACAATGGCGATCCGTTCGGAAATACGGCAAGCCATAAAGCTTGCCCACAAGGCATATGTATTGTGGGAAAGCTATTGCCAATGGCTTGCCATTGTGTTGTCTATATTTCTGCGAGCGGTTTTCAGGCCCTAAAATCGCTTCGCAACCCTAAAAACAACACAGCAGTGAGTTGTTTGCCAAATTGGCAAGCCATAGAGCTTGCTGACATTGCATATGCATTGTGGGCAAGCTATATGGCTTTCCGTTTTGCTAAACTTCTCACCATTGTGTTGTTTTTATGTTAGGTTAGGTTTAAGTTATATGTTAAGTGAGATTATAGGTTAGGTTAGAGCTAGTGACAAATTAATAGTAGAAAAAATGCAAATGGACTTCGAAGATGACTCATGTACTTCAAAGAACGCAAACGAACTTCGTTTATGTTAGGTTATAGGTTAGGTTTAGGTTATAAGTTAAGTTACGTTAAGTTAGGTTAGGTTTAAGTTATAAGTTAGGTTAGATTATAGTTAAGTTAGAGCTAGCGACAAATTAATAGTAGAAAAATGCAATCGGACTTCAAAAGTGCACACAAACTTCAAGAACATTAATATATAGTCATTGACCAATAAAAACGAGATTATTACCCTGTGGTCCTAATCTTCATGTACCTTTAGATGGAGGTGTGCGGGGATTGGGCCTGGCTAGAGAATGTAAGGTTGTTAGAGCTAGCAGCAAAATAGTTGAAAAAATGCAATTGGACTTCAAAAGTGCACATAGACTTCAAGAACTTTAATATATAGTCATTGACCAATAAAGACAAGATTATTACCCTATGGTCCTAATCTCCATCACCTCTAGACCGAGGTGTGTGGGGATCGGGCCTGGATAGAGAATGTGAGGTTGTCATGTATTGTCATGTACTTAGTAGTGTGTAGTTATAACAACTAGAGTGTTTTAATTATTTGTTGCATCATTGGTAGATAGAGTATGGACGATAGGATGGCGTGTCCTTGTGCGCATTGCAAACATCATATCTTTCGAAAGCGAAAAATATGCGACCAACACATACGCAATCACGTTCTCTTTCCGATAAAGCAACTACAAGACCTGTGTTATCGATCTCATGGTCTAGAGATTGAAAGTCAAACTCCGCAAGTAGATATTGCTCCAACTTCATCCCAGAGAAGACGATTTTCAAACGAGCAGCCATCAACTGAGTCCTCCCAACTAATACCTGATGCAGCATATCAAGAAGTAGAGATGGAGCAGATGTTGGACATGTTCTTTGACATGGATTCCAACATAGAAGGCGACAACATTGAACGTAGTACTGTGGACCAACCTCAGCCATCCCATTCATATCGACGGCATGATAGCAACAATAAAGAGGGCGAGATGATGCAAAGTCTTGCCAGGATGTTGCTCTACACTGGTGCAAAAATCTCAGTTCTCCGTACTGTGTTGGCAATGCTTAATTTGCAGTCTGTCTAAGGTTGGCTGTCTAAGGTTGGTCTGATGCCTCAGTCATCACATAGCTTTTTAGGTAAATACATTGTATCCTAAGCATGATAAAGTGAAAATTACAATTCATATAAAGTGATCAAAGGGCTGACTTGTTCATGTAATGATAGGTTGCTCAATGAGCAAATATTTCCTAATGATTATATACTTTTTTGCAATGAGTATGCAAACTTGGAACAGTGTCCCAATTGTGGATCAAACAGGTACAGGGAGGACACACAAGGAAAATGTATCCCTGCAAAGGTCCTTCGACACTTTCCTATCATTCCAAGAATAAAGAGCATGTTCATGTGCAAGTCCATAGCCGCTTTGATGACATGGCACTCAAATACTAGATCGACAGATGATGTGATGTTGGTACATGATGACTCTCGTGCATGGAAGCACATAGAGGAAAGTTGGCCTACATTTAAGAACAAGCCTCAATGTATCCGCTTTGGTCTGGCAATGGATGGAGTAAATCCATTCAGATTACGAAGTTCGTCATGGAGCACGTGGCCTATTTGTCTAGTTAATTATAATCTTCCACCATGGCTAGCTATCAAGAAGGGCCATCTTTTGTTGTCATTGATCGTCCCAAGAAAATACAAAAAAGAACATGGACGTCTATCTGGCACCACTTATAGAAGAGCTCCAAATCTTGTGGATAGGAATTGATGTGGTTGATATGTCCCAACCAATCGGACGATGGAATGTACATGTGCAAGGCATTCTCATGTGGACCATGCATGATTGGCCAGGCTTTGGTGAGTGCTCAGGTAAGTGCCTTTGAAACCCTCAGCCACATGTGATTCCTAGCTATGCCAACGTTTTCATAGTTTAATTTTGTGATGTTTCAAGCTTGAGTTACTCGGGCAATCATGCATGTCCAAAATGTGGTCCTCGACTTGGCTTCCACTGCCCTGAGCATTTGAGCAAGACAGTTTACGAGGAGCATGGTAGATTTTTTCCTGAAGGACATGAGCTACGTGGACCAAACATATGCAAACGTGACATGCATCCACTGAAAGCAAGCGATTGGAAAAACATGTGGCTGGAAAGGGGAGATTGGATGCCACCTGGAATGAAAAGACTTTCTATTTTCCATGAACTCCCGTACTGGAGTGACCTGTTGATTAATCATTTGCTCGACCCAATACACATCTTCAAGAATGTGGGGGAGATCGTATGGAAAACCATCACTAGAAAAAGGGAGAGAATGGCCCAAAGAGATGACCTGCAGGCTGTGGGTCGAATGCCAAAGATGTGGCCTCGACTTAAATCCAATGGAAAATTTGCTATACTAAAAGGTCCATGGTTTTGAGTCCTGCAGAAGAGCAACAAGTGAAGAAGACTATATCTTCATTCAAGACTCCCATAGCGTGCATGCGATGTTTGAAAACGGCTTTTACGAGAGATGACAATCTCAGTGGTCTTAAGTCCCACGATTGGCACAAATTTTTATAGTTCATCTTACCAATTGCCATAAAGGGTTGTTTGACAGATGACATTAGAAGAAAAATCTACAAAATCAGTGAGTTGGTACGCTGGATCAGTTCAAAAGAGATAAGAGAAGACATCATCGATGTAGTATGCTTAAATTCTATTGAAGCAATGTGCATGGTGGAGAAGTACTTTCCAACAAACATTCTTACCATCCAAATGCATGTACTTGTGCATGTGGTCGATGAAGTTGCAGTTGATGGGGTGGTCCATAGCAGGTGGATGTTCTTCTTGGAGAGATTTATGAAGACTTTAAGGGGTTTGTTCGTCAAAGGGCTCGCCCCGAGGGTAGCATGGCCGAAGGGTGGCTTGTACAAGAGTCTCTTGTCCTCATCGGTGAATTTTTTGTCTCAATTGATCCAGAGATGCCCCGAATGTGGACTACTAGGTCAACATCAAGGTGACAGGGGACGAGCCACAGGGACAAGGCATCGTTCGGAACATGGACATCACAATGCGAGAAAAGGTTATGAGATTTTGCCTTTTCCAACTCAAACATCATGCAAAAGTGGCTAGAGAGGTACGAAGGGGAAAAGAAACAATGCTTGATAGATCGCCTGCAATCCAAGCGCAACCGTGCCACTAGAAACCTTCCTTTTCCAGATCATCTTTAAAAATTGCCCGACTTTCCAACTGGGTGGTGGTTAGATGCGACAATCTTAGAGGCAAAAGGAATGGAGTGTTGATTACTGAAGAGGAAGAGGAGATGTCAAGGGGTTGCGATTGGCATGTATATTTTCACAACTTCCTTTTTGAGCTCCACATGATCACACTGCTTTAATAACTTTTAGTCTATGTGGCTACAGTATCACGAATATGGAGCTTTGTGGTCGCATGGGAAACACTTCAGAGTACAATGGATCGACGAACAAAGGGTCACTTTCGACAATGGTGTTAGGGCAAGCTTCGTCCAAGAAAGTAGGAGTAGTGCCAGGGATGAGAACACAGAGACTAGCCAACTTGAATACTTTGGCTACATCCAAGACGTCTTGAAGATTAGCTTTAGAAAGTTTGATATGTTTATCTTTGATTTCAAGTGGTTCAAATTTATTACCAGCGGCCCTAATGCAACTATGTGTAAAGACAAGAGTGGATTGATTCAAGTGAACTCTAGGCGGGTGTGGACAGATGCGCGGGATACATTTGTACTTCGCAACATTGTGAACAAGTTGTGTTCACACAGGATCCACTATGGACAGAAAATGATGAGAATGATCTGTCTAAACCCTGCTGGCTCTATGTCGTTCAAGTTGATCCACGGAGCAAGCAAGTGTGTGAAGGATTGGACATTGAGTTCGAAGATCAGGTGATTCATGAACAAAGTGCATGACCGACGGAAACTTTAAGTTTAGATTTTGAGGTGGATGTCAGCAGTGAGAAATTGTCTGAACCTAGAGATGAGGTGTCAAATATTGCAGCTGATGCGGAGAGCGACGAAGAATTAGAGTTCAATGATAGATGCAAAAGTACAGATTGAGATAGACATCTTTGGTCCATCAGATCTCATAGAAGTTGAGAGATTAACTAATGATTTTTGCTAAGAACTCTTTTGTAAAACTCTTTTTATTAGTCTACAATACACTTTAGATTCATTCATTTGTGTTGCAACTTCATTTATTTGTTATTTGTATTGATTAAGCGTTTCTTTTGTAAATTAACGTATTTTGTGGGTGTTATTTGTGTATGATTAGCCATGGCCGATGACGATGAGCCCTGCTGATCTCCTAGTTTTAGTTTTCCTATCACTCCAGTCGGCATGCCATCCAAGCAGATGGGCTCATTTTTGTCTCAGTTCACACCAGAACAAATCGCGATAGCACAGCACCTTTGGACAGCATGTCCCTCTAGAGATACTACGACCGACCCTATGCCCGGGACTAGTGTGGTCCCTACACCGAGCGGCCCCACATCTCAGTCGAGTGTGCCCCCTATGCCTAGGACTCATGTTCCTCCTACATCGATGAGTGGTTCATCCTCGAGACAAGGTAGGTGTCGTTCTGGAGATGGTGGTTGTTGTGGTAGCGGTTCTACCGATGCGTCCACACCACCGAGAGAGCGACCACCACTCTCTTTAGTAGATAGTTCACCAGTTGGCACACCACGTACACCTTGGGGATCACACGAGCATGATCCTAGCAAGGTGTACAAGAGCAGGAATGGGGTTGTTGTGGCGGATAGGGTCAGAAAGGCCATGCGACAGAGGATTCGGCAGCTCTATACGATTCAATTTGGTCACTCTGTGATGGAGGTTTGGGATAACCTCGATCTTGAAAGAAAGAATTACATCGTCAAGGCCATTCATAGAGAGTACAGGCCGGCAGAGGGATACGATCCAGTCTCGAACCCCTGGATTTTGAGCGTGGCAAAGGCCACAATGTCACACCGTCGGTCAGAGGCAAGAGACAAATACAATGCCGACAATCCAAAGCCGGCATGGTTAGACGTAGAGGAGTGGGCGGGGATTGCACTAGAGACACAAGACAATCCTGAGAGATTTCAACAACAGAGAGATGCAGTCAGAGCACATTTGGAGTCTGTTGGAGCGTCACGTCTTGGGAGTGGACGCTACAACACGCTTTGACATGAGTTTGTAAGTATTATACATATGCTTTAAATTATTGAATATATACAAGTTATTTGAAGATTTATCTCATGATTAAATCATAATTTTACAGAAAGTTGCCTTGAAGCGCCTTCCGACACGCCGAGAGGAGAAGTATGGGTACCAGCTTGGACTTGTGGCCCTTCTGACCCAGCTGCAAGAGAAGGGGGAGGACGTCGATTGGGAGGCTTTACCATGAGGGTCTTGTTGATACAGTGCAACCCAGTCATCTTTATACAATCTTTTTGGTACAGTCTTTTTTGTAGTTCAGGTCTTCTTGATATAGTCTCACTCAATGATTGTTTGCAGATGTACAGTTTTGTAGTGCTTATGTTTATGGTTTATGGTTATGTTTACGGTATTTACGGTATAGCACAGATGTTATAATTAAGGTTTGGCAGTCAAGTTAAGTTTTTGGTTTTGCTATAATGGTATGGCAATCAAGTGATGGTTATGGTTATGGTTATGGTTATGGTTGTGCAATGATGGTATGGCTGTTATGGTTATGGTATGACAAGCAAGTTATGGTAATGGTTAGTTTTGCAGTTTTTGACTCATGTTTTAATTATGGTTATAAAATCTTTATGTCGTTGTGCCATGATCAAGCTTTTGATTTTGTGGTTATGTAATTCTTACAATTTTGCTAATTGCCAGACACTCGCTCTTTATCATCAGCTTGTAGGTGAAGTGATGTTGCTTGTGCACTCTTCCTTTGGGCAGAGAGGGTTGTTTTCTTTTGCTGCAGTACATGCAGCATCAGTTCCCAACCCTCTCTGCCCAAAAAAAAATTGCAGGTTTGGTCGTCTATACAAAGTACGGTACACTCGCCAGTATAGGCCTCGGAACAAGCGTCGGTATATCCTTTGCAATTTCCGACGGTTATTTTATAGCTAATTCCGACACTCATTTCATAGTTAATTCCGACGCATAAAATATCGATACTTATAATGACGTTACAAAACCCGCGTCTTTTCCGAGGCCTATTTCAGTGCTTTTTATTTTTAAAACTAACTTTATTTTGTCGATATTTGCGCTGATTTCTGCCGACGTGTTGTAGTGTGGTGTGACTAGATGGAGGAGATGTGTGTAAATGAAAACACATATCATTACAAGGAGTTTGATGCAAAATAGTTTATTGAATGGGCCAAAAAGTACTTCCATGTCTATATTTAGAGGTGCATCTTGATGAAAAATGTTTTGGCGCGTATCAATGCATGTTTCTCAAAAGTCAAGGATTGCATTTCTAGGTTCTTGTCACAAGAGGACTGCTATAAAGATGATTTTCAATTTGCGAATGGAAACCAGTATTCTTCAAGACCTTGGATGTTTTTGAGGAAAAGTATCCACAGTTTGGCAAGTTCACTACCATATTGCTAGATGACAGCTTCTCCAAATGCTGGATGAACCCACATGAAACCTACACTATTTTGCCACAATTCAAAAGATCGGGCCATCACGCCTATGCTGGTTTCTCCATATGAGGGTGACCTATTTTTTGTATCAGTGGTGTGTGACTAGGGACCAACGGTGGATGCTTGCCAAAGAAGTTTTTGTGGGGCACTATAGTCACACATGTGAAAGCAACTATGTGATTGATAGGATGTGACTAGGAGGCAAAGCTCTCAGCCCTAAAGAGTCGGAATGGGAAATTCTTATAAAGAACGAATAAATATGGAAAAAGAGGATGCAAGAAAAGGAGTTGCAAGAGCAAGCAAGAGAGAGAGATGCCTTCCATGCCACCCCTATCTGGTTGTGAATCCCTTAGCTCTCTCTAAGAGAGAGGCCTTCCATGCTGCCCCTAGTTGGTTGTGAAGCCCGTAGTGCATGTTTTGACCGTTGTTTTGTGTAGTAAAAGCACAAATATTATGCCAAATTGTAAAGTTTAAATGGGATCTAAGTACTAAATTGAATCAGTTTGTCGTGTGGAAAATGCCAAATTGAGAAATATAAATTATGTTTTTGATGTGACAAGAAATTTTTCTATGACCCGCCTTCAATTTTGTATTTGCCACTTTCTTGTGTGACAATTGCCAAAATTTCTTAGCTGTGAATACACTCATTGTAGCCTATACAGCCTTGCAAAAAGCTTCATGCACATGGTTTAATTCTTTTTGTATATGCATTAAATCATAGTACATTTTCTTTAAAGTGGATTATCATTCTTTAAAGCTAGACTCACTCATTGGATGCTACATGAGAAGCTCTAAAGGTCCAGGTTAAATTTATATTTGTGTCTTGAGCTACATTTCCAAGGGCATTCTATTGTATATAGCTTCATGCACATCTAGACATCTTGAACATCTTCTCATTGTGCTCCATTGGGAATAAGTGAAAGTTGATTGCCGTAACCAAATGTGAATACACAATTGCAGGGGGTTGGTCCCACGGAGTTCATAAAGTATATGTAACATAGCACGTGAGTTCAAAAGAAGGGATTTTATATTCTTGTAAAGTTACAAAAACATGTGTACATAAGGCCTATAAGGGGTACTTTTAATCCATTTTGATGAAGGCACGTGATATATAAAGATTTTACATAGTGAATGCCCTAGGGGGCTGGTCATCTAATAAGTTTGTACTCATCTACCCTACTTTAGCATACTAATGTCCAGTCACCAAAAATGTGACATTGTAAAGAGTTTTTTCCCAATCATCAATTCTAGCTCTTGAATTGTAATGTTTTGGGGTGGTACCTCTCAAAATGTAGAAGTCGTCTCCTTTCGCATTATCAAATTCACCGTTTCAAGCAAATTTATCTCCTTCTTCACAAAGTGTTGTTGGAATATCATCATGGTGACCTGAAGATATTGGCCCAAACTATTTGCTTTTGATGATATCACCATCATCAGCATCCTTGCCACCCTCATAATCCTCCGGAGGCAAAATGCTCTCATAGGCCCATTGCCCAACATAGTCCTTATTGACACAGTTCCTCCATTGGTTCTACATACAAAAGTCACAAAATCATGACATCATTTTGTACCACAACACTTTCATAACAGTACATGAGTAACCATTCACATTGTGCATGGACGTTGTCTTATAAATTGGCTTGCAATTCCATTAGCATGTCCTATCAACTTCACCAAGTTAAATGTCCTAGAAAAACCTTGACTTTCCTAAGTGGTTAAAATTTTCCCTGAAGAAATACACCACATCATATGCACATTTTATAGGGGTCCCATCTACCTTCAATTGCTCATGAGTGAGTGCCTTTTTTATCAAAGCACCGGTGCCATCGTGTTTTCCCTTTCAATGGCCGAAACCAATAAATTCTAGAGATGTGAAAATTCCAACACATCTCTTTGCCTATTAGTTGAAAGTACCTTGGAACGAAATAGAACGGCCGCTTTTTGCCTTGAATCGGGTGGTGCAACCATCCAACCACACCCAATGTCGCTTTTGCTTCCAACCACTATCATGCATCCATGTGTCATTCAATAGGAGGTAGTGCTACACAAACAAGGTGTCATGAACCTTGTTCATGGGTTGGATGTGGAAGAGTACTCTATAATTACCAATGGTTTAGCATTAGGCTATGTAAGGTGAAGCCTTAGTGGTGTTAGGGTTATGGTTAGAGATATGGAGGTTAGGGTTAGGCTATGCTAATTGCAAGAGCATAAAGAGAGAGAGAGTATAGACACAATGATAGAGTCAAAAGTGTTTGACGCTTCATTAGAGAATAGACTCTTAAATAGGCTTTTTGCTTTAGAATAATTGGCTAGAGAGGTTGCATCCTCTTACTATTGGACCATGTCATCATTTATCTCTTCCTAGGTGGCTAGAAAGCATTCTCATATGGTGCCACAAGTTGGGCTTACCTTAACAATTTCCCCCTTAGGCCAAACTTTGGGTTTTACAAAGACTTTATGTGTTTTGATTCAAATGGTTGACACATAGGTTTCACACAGATAAGGGTATGTTGCACAAAACATAAAGGTATTGCACTCACAAAAATTGTCTCCCCTCAAACACAAATCTGCCTCCCCTAGACACAAAGGGTGTAGGCACACAAAACATCAAGGTGTAGACACAGACACAAGCCTCCAATTGCACTGTAGCTCCAATTGACAAGCCGTAAAGAACGGGCTGGTAGAGCATTTCAAGCACTACAGTTCTAGATCATAATCTCCCATCTATGCTCACTTCAAGCATACTCCTTTTTAGCATCATTAAGCATATGTTGGCCTTGCATGTTATCAAGCATCTAGCATACATTAATCATCAAACCTTGCATGTTATCAAGCCCTGATCACTGATGAATAATCAAGTAGATTTCAATCAAGCACAATGTGCATCCTTCTGATAATTTTCCCATCATGGAAGGGGAGCTGCACGTCCTCCACTTCCTCTGAACTTGCACAGCCTCCGGTCTATGCCAACTGCACTTCAATCTGCATCTGTTATAGGTACCTTAAGATGTTTTCCATCATCAGACTCACATAACTGGTAAACGTATGAAAAAGAATATAAGGCTTATACACTATCATCAATGTTCTAGCTTACTCATTAGGTAGCTGCCCATCAAAAATCTTTGAATAGTATCTGTCGTATCTCCAAAGCATTCAATTATCAAAACTCGTTTAGGGAACCCCGCCAGACTCAGGTGCTCCAGTTCATGATGCACACAGCTTGACCATTAAGCTCGCTTTAAAGAACCCTATCAAGCTCAAGTATGCCTTACTCTGTTTGCACACAGAATGGCCGTCAAGTCCTTTACTTTAAGTTCTGGTAGCAGAACCAACTCAAAAGATGTGAAGATACTTCATCAATTGTCCAAAGAAGTCAACTGGAAGCCAGCCATGTAATCTTATTGAACGCATAACCAAAACTCTGTTGACTTAGCATATCTAGAAACCAAAACCTTGCACCTTGAAACCTGCTACAACAGACATCTGGTACCCTTTGAATCTGCAACTTGCACTTTAGTAGCCCCCATGATCAAACGGGAAACTAATCATTTGCCCCACTGTGAGCATTCCTTAAAAAACATTTGCACCATCCTCCAGGGTCATAGGGAGAATACAATAATTTCCAGTTAACATAAATTAACCCACAGGTCTTCATGCAAAATGGCCTGGATCATATGCCATATAAGTCACCCTAGACCATGCATATATCTATCACCTCCTGGGTCAAAAACTATCTTAAAATCTCCTACATCATAGGGTAACATCTGATCCCATATAGCATCAGGTATCACTAGATACTACCATAATCCCTGTGCAACTAGCACATCCAATTATCGATCATCAATCACAGGTAAAAGCATTGGTAGTGCACCTTCACTCTCACTTGTATTGGAATCCCAATCATGCATATCTGAATACATCAAGTCTCTGGAAAAATCCTCTTCATCAGGCTCGCAAAATGTATCAAAAAATAATTTTCTATCTTGTAGAGGCTAAAAATCAAGTAAAGAATCATCCAACAACTGCATAAGGTCATCATCAGCTACATCTGAACAAACCTGCTCATGCATGAATCTAGATTGATTGGTATCCTTAGCATCTGTATCTGAGAACCCTTCCAAAGCTTCGTCCCATAAGCACATAAGATCTAGGTCCACCTCTCCATCCTACACATCTCAGGCTACTGTAAACTAAGATTTCCACATATGACATGCATATTAAATATGTCTGTTGTAAACTTATCTGCAAGTCTTTCACCCTCATCCAAATATCTTTGTACTTCTGCAACACAAAGTTCCGCATGCACATTAAAAAAATTTATCTACTGCCTTGTTTGTATCATCGGCACAATGAAACCAATCATATTCAACACCAAGAGACTGCACTTCACTTTGCACCCCCTCTGAATCAGCATCATCAAGTTCATGATCATTCTGCCATAGTGTGAGCCTTGTGTCACAAATTCTTGATACAGGAGAAGTTTACTCCCCCTCTAAATCACCAGCAAATTCAGGAGCAGTATGCCAAATCGGTAGCTCTAGGTCATAGAAATTTGTCAAAGAAGGACTCTGCACCCCCTCTGATTGATCATCATCACATTCAAGACCAATTTTCCACTTTGGTACCTTGGCTTCACAATAACTTGTCAATGAAGGAGTCTGCACCCCCTCTAAATCAACATTTTGCAGATCTTCAAGCACATACTCTTGAATAACCAAGTCCTCAAAATG
The DNA here is from genome assembly GCF_014529385.1 of Adiantum capillus-veneris. Classification (NCBI taxonomy): domain Eukaryota; kingdom Viridiplantae; phylum Streptophyta; class Polypodiopsida; order Polypodiales; family Pteridaceae; genus Adiantum; species Adiantum capillus-veneris. The sequence continues at coordinate 139,153,620 of NC_140931.1, read as the reverse complement.
TGCTACATCCAAACTCGGTATATCTGGTATACCCAAATCCATGGTCATGCTGCTCTCAATAGCAGCAGCCTTGCTTTGACCTATAACATATGTATCATTCTTCAACTCTATGGTAGAATCTATACCAGCGTCATCAATCAACTCTATGGTAGAATCTATACCAGAAAGATTTTTCTCTAATTCTGAGTCAATAGCAAAAGTATCAATTGTAACCGAATCTTCATTCATGTCTACTTGAATATGGCTGCACTCATTCACCTGCACAATTTCTTCTTGTGCTTTAGCCATTTCGTTGTTTTGATCCCCTGATTTCTTTTCCTCCTGTACTACATTTATAAGTTCTTTGCAAAATTCATCCTGTGTATCTTGAACCGCACGTGTAGATTCTTTGCAAAATTCACCCTGTGTATCCTGAAGTTGTAAAGCCTCACCCTCAAAGACTTCTACTTCATGCACGGCATCTGCAAACCCCAACTTTTCATACACGGCTTTAACTATATCTTCATCATTAGCCTGTAAGAAGGTAGCATCTTGTACAATACACTCATCAATCACAGCTTCTAATTATGATCATACTTGTCCTCGAATATCTGTGTAGTTTGGTAGACTTGAACTCTGTTCTTGATAGCTTTCATAATGCTCATAACTTACATGTACAATAACTTCTTTGAAATATTCCAACTGGTTGTTGCAGGCTTTGGTAACCTCTTGAATCTTTTCCTTCAAATGTAAACTCACTAATTGCTCAAAAGATCTGACCATTAACTCTTCAGGTATGCCTCTTAACTTGGTTTCCAGCTCATAGCACTCAAGGTAACCTTCTAGATCGTATCCATAAAAAACTCGCCTCTAATTGTATACCGCATCTAAAGCTGCATCCAAAGCTTCATCCATTTGATTTTTCTTCTTTACGGGTCTCCATTTCAAGCAGAGATCCTTGAACCAATTGAAGCATCTTCAAAAAATCTGGAACTATTGACTTATCATCAAAACCGTTTGCACTTAACTCTGCAGTCATCTTCATCATATGCTCTAAATTCTCTATCTTTACCTCCCACCCTCGCTCGTTTCACATCGGGTTCACCAAAGATGTCCGAGGATATGTGGGCCTCCAGCTATGAGAGGTGTGAGACTGAACAAGAAAAACACATATGGCTTTGGCAATCACCGTAGTTTTCAATTAATCAATTCAATCTCTAAATACAATGTAATTGGTAGCCAAGGCGGGCTGTTAACAGCACCAACACTTGGATCAATTAGTAAATAGTATTTTAAGCTCCCTTTACAGATTAACTGCGTTGTTAATGACATCGGGGCTTATTAAAATGATTAATTAATCTTCAGACTGATGACGGTGATGAAAACTTTTGACTGTCACTTTACCTGCTTCAACTGCCCCTTGGATTCTGCAAGCTTTAATTTAAGTTCACTGTGTCAGTCATCATGCTTCAATTATTTTCAATTGTCCTGCTTTGTGTACTTTGCCTTGCCTTAATTGCCGCTCTTCTTTTGCTAACGAGGACGAGAGAGAGAGAGAGAGAGAGAGAGAGAGAGAGAGAGAGAGAGAGAGAGAGAGAGAGAGAGAGAGAGAAACCCTCTTCTTCTTCTTCATGCTTTGGTCGTCCAAGCTCTCCCTTGCTTAGCTTCAAGAACGATATTGAAAGAGAGAGAGGCTTTAGCTAATTCCCTTCACCAGCTTCAAGCCTTGAGCTTAATCTGCATAGTGGAGAGAGAGCTTATTGATCAGAAAACGAGATAGAAAGATCCTCCCTTTTGCTTGATTTGCTAGCCAAGGACAAGAGCGAGAGAGAGAGAGAGAGAGAGAGAGAGAGAGAGAGAGAGAGAGAGAGAGCTTTGCTTCCCTTCCGTTCTCCCTCCGAGCTTCCCTTCTCATCACCCTTCCTCCTCTGCTATCACAACTACCACCCTCTTACATTCTAACTCCCCCTTTGCATTCCCTAAAACCCCTTTTTAAAAATAGGCCCTTCCCCTCCTAAGTAACGACGGTGCCGTTTTTGCTAAGCGCGGGAAAAGGCACTTGATGACGTGGTAGCAAGTAGCATGACCAACCCAAAATGAGCCGAATTTGGAGCCAAAACAAAGCGTAGTGGTCTGCTCATCACTTTCTGTTTCTTGCACGTCATCGTCTATGGCCTACCATGGGTGCTATGAGCCTCTTTCTCCTCCCTACGCAGCGCTGCCCTTGCCTGCCATGCCTTTGCTCTCCTTTTGTGTACTTTCCCATTTTGCCCTTATTAGAACCCCTTTGGGCAGCCTTTTATTAAGTTAATGGCCGGTCTTTGCTTCATTTGGCGGGCGGCCCTTAAAGGGCACCCCATTTGGCATACATGTCGACTAAAGCATTTCCAAACACAACAACTCCCCTCTTGGCATACATAAAGGCACCTCATTTGGTACACATGCCGGCCAAGGCAATGCCAAGCACGACATTCTCTTCCATCAGTCCTTGACTAACAATATCATCGTGAATTTTGATGCTCATATCAGCTTCTTAGTGCCATACGCCTTCAAGATGCAAGCATAGGTGATTGCATTCACCTGAAAGCACTCCCTTTGCACTCGATGAAAATAGCCCAAAGCTTCTTACCATCGTCGTGTTGGGCATTACCCGCAATCATTGCATTCCAAGAGACGACATTCCGGACAGGAAGCTCTTAAAAAACCTTATGTGCTTCCGTACGGGCACCACATAACTTCCAAAGCATATCGATTTTCGGCATTCCTTGATTGGAGCTCAAAATTCCCAGATGGCACACCGACCGAGCTGACCAGATTGGTAAGGAACCGGCCCCGGTGAATCTTTAACGACCAATATCTTCGCAACCATAAATTTGATCATTGATCTGAAAACACCAAGCGCTCCACAAAGTGAGCATTTCGCGCCCAGGCATTCACTTCATCTCTCTCCCCTCAACTACAATTGCCCAATCCGGTACAGAGGATCTGCATCAACTTAAACTTCAACCTGCCATAACTTTTGCACCATAGCTCCAATCGACGAGCTGCAAAGACAGGTCGATAGAGAATTTCAAGCACTAGAGTTCTAGATCATAATCTCCCATCTGTGTTCACTTAAATCATAGTCCTTTTTAGCATCATTAAGGCATTTGTTGGCCCTTTAAAGCCGCATCTGGCATATATTAATCATCAAACCTTGCATGTTATCAAGCCCTGACCACCAATTATGACATTGGCATTGCCATAAACATCAGCCTTTACCATATTTTATCCATTCTAGAATCACCAAAATTCACATTGCCTTGAAGAAAATCAACAAACCATAGCATTGTAAGTAAGTTGTATTAAACTAAGTGATTTTTTGGCACCCTGTACTTTTTGGTTTAAATAGTGGCAGGTGCTCAACTTTATCAAAAGCTGAAAAATGTAACTAAATCTATGTTATAGATCATGTAAGATCCATGAAGCTAAAAAATTGCCTTGCATTGTTGAAATTTTTCCCTTGTTATACCAATGAGCACATAATGACTTTATTTGACCAAGTAAATTTATAGTTGGTTGTATTTATGTTCATGCTCTAGAATTGTTCATATTGAATATTGTGGAAGGCGAGAAGTTGCTTAAGAAGATTTAGTTGAATCTCTTAAAGAATAATGGTAACGACTCTTGGATTAAGGAGAATTAGTTAAATCTCTTCAAGCGTAATGGTAATGGTTTTTTTTATGTGTAATAAGAAGAGGGGGATAACGATGTCTTAGAGATCACATGAATGAATAATGCCAACTATTAGAGATGTTAATCACATAAATGAATGGATAGTGCTTCCGAAAGCATAGGCGTAATCCCAAAAGGGGGAAGGGGGGGGGGGGGATTCACATGAATGAAGAATGCCAACTATTAGTGCTTCCGAAAGCATATGCGTAATCCCAGAGGGGGAGGGGGGGGATTCACATGAATGAAGAATGCCAACTATTAGGGATGTTAATCACATAAATGAATGGATAGTGCTTCCAAAAGCATAGGTGTAATCCCACGAGCGAGAGAGAGAGAGAGAGAGAGAGAGAGAGAGAGAGAGAGAGAAGAACAGAAATTTGAACATCATCCCAATAGACCTCAAGATAAATAAAGAGAACAGCTTGCAATAATTGAAGAAGAAGTGGAAGAAGAGAAATTTAAAGTTCGGGGGGTGGATGGAGAGAGAGAGAGAGAGAGAGAGAGAGAGAGGAGGGGGGGGGGGGGGAAGAAGAAGAGAAATTAAAAAATAATAGGAATAATCCCAATAATCTTCAAGAGAAAGAAAGAGAACAACTTGCACTTACTAAAGAAGAAGAGGAAGAAGAGAAATTTTAAACATCATAGGAACGAACACACACACACACAAAAGGAATACACACACACACACACATAGAGAGAGAGAGAGAGAACAACTTACAATAACTAAATGATTAGAATTTATAGCTGGATCAACCTCAGTTAACAAAATATGCAGGTAGCCAAAGTTTGTCGGTTCAATTACCATGGGATATCTTTTTTTCACTTGGTTTGTTGTAACTCTTTGAATCATGCAAGGGGGATCCAATGGAAGAGATTCAGTTTCTAATCCAGTGAAATTTAGGAATTAAGACTACACAATCCAACATGATTTGTATTATGGATTAGTTCATGAGCATGTGTACAAAACTTTCATATGTATGGGTAGTATATTATCTTATGCCTTTGACTAGCATGTAATGCATCTTTTCATCCCTTATGACTATCAAGATGATAGCGTGCTAGAATGATGGAAAAATTATTGTGAGGGTGTTCAATGCAATTGCAAAATTGGCCTTAATGTGTGTGTGTGTGTGTGTGTGTGTGTGTGTGTGTGTGTGTGTGTGTGTGTGTGCATGTAGCAGTTCTAAATCTATATATATACGCAAACGAACATTAACTGTTCACAGACCAACAATTCTAAAAAAGTACAATGGATTTGTACAATAATTTATTTGCAGTTGAAAATAAATTTTGTACAAGGTAATGAAGATAACAGAATATAGCTCGGGAAACCGCAAGCCCAAAGTCTGGGAACTTTTGCTTCACATTAAGAGATCCTCCATATGTTAAGAACATAATGTTTTAATCAAGGAAGGTATCCCTCACCTGCACCCATAGCCACAAGAAAACAATTCGTTAGCACATGACTGTACGCGGGTGATGCTGGGCATCCCAGTTGTTATCCATGTCACCATAAAAAAAACATAGTTCTTAACTTGTATTTTGTTCTTTTAGATAAAAAAATTTCTTGGCTTTTCTGCCAATCTGATACGGAAAGTGACAAACCCCATAGAGTAGCCATAAAACTAGTTTATTTCTTGATTATATTTGTTTTTTTATATATATAAAACTTTCTTTATCAATCCTTAAGATTTTAGGAGATTATCAAAATTAAACAGAACTTCATCCTAAATAGATTGGAGAGAAATACATTCTATAGATTTATGCACAAGCAATCTTAAGCCAGACCTAAGTTTATCAAGGACCACCACTTCCTTGTATATAAAAACTTTTTGAAACTGATCCTATTTTTGGAACCAGTTTTATAACCAAGTTGAGATATCCCCCAAAAAAACTAAGTATTTACCAATTTACAAACCTGAGATACCCCCTTCTTAGATAAATTCACTACCTTTATCAAGAAATATCCTTGTTATTAAGTCATGTACAACATACTGTTGCCCCGAGTCAGCTATAATTGTATACCAAAATACCCTAGACGACTCAGTCCCCTAGAGCCAGCTTAGACACCGTCCGAGAAAGAATTAACTAAAAAGTCTCCAGCCAGGATCAGCCAAAGGAAAAAATTATGACATACTCATCATCTCAAGCACCTTTTTTACACACCTACTAGAAGCATTTTGTAGAATATACAGCAAGATGTTAGAAAAAGACCAGCTAATATATACTTGAGTGAAAATAAACAGCGAGCCGACATTGGCAAGCAAATTTTATAGAATAATCGAGGGTCCCACGAAATATGGCCAGTAGAGATCAGTGCCTATGCTGACTTGGTGAGCAGCAACCGGAAACTTTCACTAATATTCCCAGCTTGTGAAGTACTATAGTAAAAAAAGTCCAAGTAAATTTGAAACCAGCTATCTACCACAATCCGGTATATGATGCCACTCATTTCCTACCAAATCCGAAGCTAGGGCTACATACCCGAAGTATTCAGTAATTCCAGAACAACTTTTAGTTGATTCAGTAAAATAGACATCTGTTCTAAAAAAATCAGTCCAAGATCTGTTACATTACATAGAGTACTACAATTCAATTTGTATTCCAACTTACCAAGGTAACCGAACCATCCAGCTCATTGTTTTAAGTTAATTTTTCTATGAAATTCCAGCATTTATTCAGAGCCCTGAAGTATCCACTTCATAAGTGCTTACCTTCTTTTGAGAAGTAAAAAAAACTCATAAAACTACCAAGTTCCATTTAGACACCATGCCATCTAGTAATCAGTACAGTCATTCATTAACTGGTCCTCGAAACCTAGCTGTTTTTCTTACCAAAAGATATAATCTCAGCTAAAAAACCGTTTTTAGAACCCAGACTTTATTTACCACACCACTTATTCCACGGAAAACTAGACATTATGACATTCCTTATAGTATAAAGATCCTTTTATACCAAACCACTAGAAGTCTTTAGTTTATATAAGTAAAGATCAGATCATATAAACTCGAGTGAGAGAAAAAAAACCATCTAATGATGGTAAGCATATTTTATTTGAATATCCAAGGGTCAAACCACTAATGATCAGTAGAAATCTACCACTACCCAGAATCCGTGAAAAGCCCCCCGAAAACTAATCTCCCAGTAAGTGATGTACTATGGTAAAAAGGCCGAGTAGATTTGAAATCTGTAATTTACAACTACAATCAAGTTTGTGATGCCACTCGAATACTACAGAATATCTGAAGATAGGACTACCTATCTGAAACCAGTATACATCAGATTTAAAATAACTTTTTGCTGATTCAATAAAATAGGCATCTGCACTAAAACAAATCAGTTTAAGATCTGTCAGCTTATCTAGAGTACTTCAACTCACTTGAAATACAACTTACCAAGGTAACCGAAAAATACAGTTCACTGTATTGAGTTTATTTTAAATTTTCTATGAAATTCAGGCTATATTCAGAGCCCTGAAGTATCCAAAAAGTGCTTACCTACTATTGAGAAGCTAAAAAAACTTCCTAGACATACAATTTCCCATCAGACAACACGCAATCCTGTACTCAGTTCAGCCAAAAATACTCTCGAAACCTGGCAGTTTTATTTCAAATAGGGATATATATTAACTCAACCAAAGGCCTTTTACATAACCCGGATTCTATTCGACACCCGCTTATTTCACGGGAAAAGCCAGCATGGAGACTCCAAAAAATCCCAGTGATTCATAGCAATATGAGTTACATTCCATCCTTCCCATAAACCAGAATGAGATCATATTTAGGAACCTGGTTCTTTTATAAAAGGATAGACTAAATAATGCTTATTTACAAACCATTTCACTAAAAAAACCAGTTACTTTCAGCAAAGCCTCATATTCCGGCTTATAAAACCTTGCAGCAGATTCGAGAACAAAACAGACTGTTGTTAACCTGTAGATTAAGAGCCGACGAAGCCTCCACAATCACCTTCTCAGACTTTTTCGACATGTTGAGCTCACGGCAGTCAGCATATATTCACTCACACAATTTTGAATAGACACACACAGAGAGGTGATAACAGAGCACGCTGCTAAGTGAGTATGATAACTCACCTTATGAGTTCTTTATACATGTTCACGCCCATCTGCAGACGACGTGACACCAAGTTGTACATGTCACCTAAAATCGAGGTCGCCAATAAGGGCAAATCCTCGGGGATTACCCCCAGCCCAAGATCCGGAGTTTACAGGCCATATCATGCCACATCTGCTCCCCTATTCGGATGCAGACCCCCACCCCAGTACAGGCGGTAGCGTGTAGCAGGAGGCACGACCCATTAATGTAGAGAATACCAAAACCACTATAGAGAGTTTTTTACAATGCCAAAATGTAAAGATAGCTTTAATGTAAAAAGCAAGGACAGGACATACTGTCCACCACATCCCATGGTAACAAATAGAAGTTTATCTCTGGTCCAATTTGTTGTATCTAGCATTGGATGATAATCCACTGCAGTTTACATATACTTCCACAAACCCTACAGTAGGCTCATGACATACAGCTATCCACTAAAATAAGATTTTCAAGTGCTAATTTTACAGGTGAGAGTTTAATCAATATTGGGTAGTCTCTACTATTTTTTCCAATGTGGGTCTATAAAAGATAAGTGTTATTTTACAAAAACCAAGTCCAGAGTAACTTTTCCGGAGTAAGAAACACCAGCTAATTTGCTCCCCGGGTGTATCAAACATATTATGGCATGCAGTCAAGAATAGGTTATTTCCATAGCAATTGCACATCTTTATCAGTCAAGTGACTCTACTCGGAGAGCAACGTTACTTCGTTATGAACTTCATTTATTTCCGCAGTTAGGAACAATTGTTTCCCAAACTAAGTGGTGGACATATCAGGACCGAGTGACGCGTGTGACACTTTGGGGTCGTGAGCATTTTAGAAACAATATCAGATTGGTGATGATTACTGAGGCACTGGGCCTAGGGCCACAGTATTATTACATTGAGCATTCAATAAAGCTAGGTTTTTCAGATCGGTTATACCTGCTAGCCCAGTTTCTACCTCCTCATAAGATTTTCTTGTACTGTAGTTATGTTCATCAACTAAGAGGGTATTTTAACAGTACTCCCCGCACTCGGGAGTATGGGGTAGCCTTGGCCACTCGTATCCTACCTTTAGTTGAGCGTCCAAACACCTGCTTTTATTGTGACAGTTGTTTGTGTGATCATGTAATGGGCGGCTTAATAAAGATGTAGATGAAGGGCTCCTGAAATAATTATCAGCTAAGCTTTTTTGTCCAGTGAAGGATTTTGTGTGTGTGTGAGTGTGTGTGTGTGTGTGTGTGTGCACGCGCGCGCGCATGAGAGAGAGAGAGAGAGAGAGAGAGAGAGAGAGAGAGAGAGAGAGAGAGAGAGAGAGAGAGAGAGGGCTAAAAGCATGCTTTGATGGTAAAAAAAGACCGTTCTTGACACCATTTTTCCTTTGCAGTTCATGTGTGTAGAAATAAGGATTCTAATAAGAATTGAGGAGGGAAAGATACTCTTTTTTTAAAGGCGTTTCAAATGTGAAACATAAATCATTCTAAAGATGTGGGGGTGGGCAACGGGGTGGGGCCAAAACGGTTGGAGGGGTTGTTCTATAGAGAGACGCCCTCTCTCTCTCTCTCTCTCTCTCTCTCTCTCTCTCTCTCTCTCTCTCTCTCTCTCTCTCTCTCTCTCTCTCTCTCTCTCTCTCCCCTTCATAACGGACAATACTACAGAAGAATATAGTTCTAGTGACTCACATCTACTCTCTTTCAACATGATGGAAGGTGGTATCAACAGAAACAATTACATTCCATCGGTAGTTTCACTGAGATAAGTCCCACTAATGAGGCTTTCCTTCCTAATTATTGGGTTGCAAAGAAACAATAACATAGAAGCAAAGAAATGCATCCCTCTTTTGCACTTAGATTACCTTTTAAAGCCAGGTCACAAAATAAAATTTGCAAAGTTGTGGCATGATATTGGCACAAGTAGACTCAAGGGTTGGCATCAAACAAACAAAAGGAAATATTTCAACAACTCCTGAACCATTAGACATTTTTTTAGCTAAAAAATTTTAATTTCAACATTGTCAAATACACCATTCTCTCAGATGTACGCAACACTTTGACTCAACTTAAGATCCCCCTACTCAACTTAAGATCCCCCACTCAACAAGTGAGCTTTTTGTGAAGAGAATTCTTTTGACAATGATCTTGAACAATACCAAAGAGACATAACATCAATGAACCAATTTATAATTGCTAGTGTCCTAGGTATCCATCAAAGGATTATAGTAGCTGCAAGTTTTCGACTAGAGAATAAAGATGAGAATGAACTCTTGCCACTAATTGCTTGTCATGGACAATTTCCTTGAGGTAGCACTATCATCAATGAAGCAAGATATTTTGTGTATGCGTTTGGACATCAGAGACTTTAGTTTCACCTAACAAGAAGGACATATGTAAGAATAGAATTGGTGTGAAAAGTGCATGCTTGGAGTGTTGTGCTCTCAATGAGGATGGGAATCCCTCACTACTCCTTATTTATCTATCTTGCCAATGAATAGAGATAAGGCTAATGGTCAGCAAGATGGGTGTTTGGTCAGTTGGCCTAAACCTTAACAATATCCCACTTGAAGGAGAACGTGGCACAAGTGACTATAAGTGTAAGTATGTATATCCATACGATCGTGAAGCATTCAAGCCGCCCATCATCTTCATGCAATCTGCAAACCGCTATGAGGGTAGGCTTTTTGTGAAGGCATCTGCATGGTTGTCATTTGTATGAACCTCAACTAGCTCAATGCACTTGCTAGCCAATATGTCGCGTATCACATGATAAAATATTTCTATGTGTTTTGACTTGGAGTGAAACACGAGGTTCTTTGTTGCTAATGTGATTTCTTTTTTACTATCACAATGCAACACTAGAGTTTGAGTAATGCCAAGATCTCACTAGGTGAGCTAAGCACACAGCTTCCTTGCTAGCATCAAAAATTGCCACATACTTTGCCTTTGTGGTGGAAGATTACGTATAGTTATGGAGACATGATCTCCATGACACGGCTACTCCAACAAATAGAAAAACATAGCTAGACCTAGATCTCCAATTATCAATACAACATGCATAATCCGCATCTATGTCACCCAAAATGCATGCATCATTATTCCCAAAGGGCAAACAATTATCTTTTGTACCTTCTAGATATCTCAAGATGTGCTTCACTCCTTCCCATTGTTTTTTGCCAGGATTTTTCATAAATCTACTAATCACTACCACTGAAAAGGCAATGTCCAATCTCATGGCTAACATGGCATACATAAGATTGCCAACTATTGAAGAATATGACATCTTGGCCAAATCTGCTTTCTCACCATATTTGGGAGCATCACTCTCGCTAAATTTTTAATATGCTTGCATTGGGTTACTCAATGTAGCATTTCCTCCCTACATATTAAAACATTGCAAGACCTTGTGGAGATATGTTTTCTGAGACAAATCCAGTATTCCACGTTTTCTATCCCTCTTGATACACATACCAAGAAAGTGACTTGCATCTCCTAAATCCTTCACAGCAAACTACGTGGTAAGCAACTTCTTCAAGATGGAAATCTTGTCTCTAGAATTTTAAGTAATGAGAATATCATCGACATAAAGTATCAAGATGATGAGTGAAACTTCCACGTATACAAGTAGTGATCTTCTTGGCTCCTTTTATACCCTTGTGATTGCATGTACTTGTCAAAATTCATGTACCACTGCCTTGAGTCTTGTTTTAGGTCATACAATGTCTGATGCAATCTACACACCAGCAGGGATTTCATTAACGTGTTCACAAATGTGTGAGCACGTTAATAACATGTGTTAATAACATAATTTATGTTGTGATCACATCTATATTCACATAACCTTTGCAATGATCGGCTTAATCCTGCTCTACCTGTAAACCCGTCGGGCTTAAGGTTTACCCGGCAGGCCGTGTGGGGTATCAAGATTACCCGACGGGCCCCCAGGCAAACTTCAAACCCGACGGGCTATGTCATCACTATATAGAGCAGATGGTTAGACATTCTTTTGACTTTTTAAGAAAAAATTAGAGTGTTTAGAACTTTTGGTTGGCTAGGAGGGTCCTTTTGGGAAGAAGGTCCTTATTTTAGGGATGATCTTCTTTCCTCATAGGCTCGCCTCAGGCTATTGAGCCACTAGTCTTTAGTTCTTTGAGTTGTGGACTGAGTGTGGTTCGTAGCTAATACCTGCGAATATTTAGGAACAAAGTTGGAGTCACTTGAGCTTTTTTGTATTTGAGAAACACAGATAATTTACATGTTGCTTGCTCCCTCATGCTACTTTATAAACGATTTGATGGAGCCAAGAGTCTTGCTTAGGAGCTAATATTGATTCTTGATATTTGATATGTTCCACGTTAAGCAAGGGTCTATTCTCTTATACTAGGATATTGGGTAGACATAGATCCTTGGTTTGATTGGTGTAAAGTATCCTTAGTTGGGTACGGAAGACATCTTTCATTGGGTGTGCAATGCGCATCGTATGTATGCTATCAATTTCATGTATCTTAATTTGAAAGCACACATTTATATTGTTTGAAGATTACTTGCATTTATCATGCTATGATGCTTGAGGTTTAATAAAAATGGATATCTGTACATCTACAAAGATTAATATCTATGGATATTTTAGAAAACAACAAAACTATCAATTAAAATTTAAGTAAGTCTATATATTGGACTATGCATATGCAAAACAAGTTTTCAAAATAGTTGAATAATAAACACAGTACTTGAACTTTTAAACTAGTTTTAAATTGCTGTGTTGCCACATTTTATCATCAAAATCACTGTATGTTTGTGTAGAGATATAAGTTGTTGTAATACATGAGTATTTTTGTTGTTACTTTAGTTATGTATTCATTATTCCATGCTTTCTTGAATAGGTTATTTGAGATGGAAGGAAATGTTGGACCTAGTGGTAGAACAAATTCAAACTAGCAAGAAAAAATGGCACCCAAGATAGAGTGAAAATAAGAAATTCATCAGTGATTCATAGATGGGAGTGTAAACTATGCCATACAACAAAATCTGGTGGGGCACCTCGACTAAGGGAACATTTTTTGGGTGGACCCAAGAAACGGGGTCGCACATGTAGCCACCCCAGTGCAACTGCAGTGGTCAAATGCTTGAGGGAAGAAATTCAAAACAAAGAATCAAAGAAACATTACACGTCTACTACTAATTTCTTTGGAATGCTAAAACATATTGGTTCCAACCAACAAACTCCGAAAGCATCATTGAGTTGCACTCTGAATCCCAATGTGAATCCACAAAACAAGTGCATCTTTCATCAAAGCTTCATCTTGACTTGGGAAAGGTGTCTATGTGTCAAATTTCATTGCAAGGAATCTTACATAACGGTCTACTCAATGATGCACAACTCGCTCTTGCTAAAGCGATTTACTTTTCAGGAAGGGCTATGATGATGGTGGACAATGAGCATTGGAAGAGAGCATGTAAGAAAATTGGTGAGTTTGGATCAAGGTTTTCACCACCCACATACCATGCTATGCAAAATGATATGTTGGAGAAATGCTATGTTCAAGTAAAAGAACATGTGCAAAGGGCAATTCTTAGGAATATAGAGCAATAAAGAACATGTACCATAGTCAGCAACGGCTGTGGTCCAATGTAATAAAAAAACCACTAATTAATTTAATGATCGTTTCACCTAGATGCAAAATATTTGTTCGTGCTATGGATTCACATGGTTCAATTAAGTATGGGGTTTATATTGCTGATGTAATTGCCTATGTGAATTACATGCTGCTTACATGCTAGATCCTGAATATTGGAATATGGACTTGATGTCCAATCTTGAAGTGGTTCATGGATTTTACACATTGGTAAACACTTTATGTGCCAATGTTGATGATCGTGTAAGATGCATAAAAGAAATGTCCTCCTTTCAATTGAAAGAAGGTCTATTTTTAAACTCTCTTGCTCAACAAATGACAAAAGAGCAGCCTGCATGGAAATGGTGAATGATGTGTTCTTTGAAATCAAGCTCAGAAAGAAATTGGAGCATGTAAAAATCTATTCACAACACTACTTGCAATTGACTTCTTGTGGATCATGCGGATAAACTTAACATGTATTGCAATGAAAAAATTCTACAACACATTGAAAGAAAATATGAATAAGATATGTCCATATGGATTTATGATTGTGATGATGTAGAGATGAACACTTTGACGTTGGACAAGTGATGTGCACAAGCCTTGAGCTAGAGGAAAATCTTGATACAGATTCAGACGAGCTCAATCAAGCATGCCACAAAGTAGACATAGATGACAGAATCTTGGAAAATGATAAAAATGAAGATAAAGCAACAGTTTCATTGACTTTGCAAAAGCGTGTCATTAGTAAAAGGGTACATTTAGTTTTTGTCTTGGAATAGATTTTGAAGTACACTAGGAGTTGCCTCTTGCAATCATAGTGATTTGTATTCATTGGCCATGCTAAGTATGGTATATAGGCCTTCACTAATTGTTGCACCACACATTATGCATGTGGACATATTTTGCATTTGCCTCACTAAGCATATAAGATGGTAATAGTGTCCACATGGCAACATATAATGGCCGCTCCAACCATCAAAGACTTTGTAGCGTAGGGGACATTGGTTGGTGGAGGAATTGCTAGCCACATTTGAGATGCCCACAACCTCAGGATGCGTTAAAAAGTGGGAGATGTGATTGCCCAGGCGTATATGATTTAAACATTGAGAAAGGCCCTGCACATCTTGACTAAACTTGTTAAGTTGCACTTCACCCCTTGCGGTGATCGGGAGAGGGGTCTGCGCTTGCGATAGTTTCACTGCTTCTTGCTCTTTCTCTACAAGCTTTGGTCCCATGCTTTCTTTAACCTTGCTCAACTCCATTCTAGCCCCTTCCACCATATGAGCAAGCTCTTGTCTTGTGAATGTCACTGTCTCCTCACAAATATCATGGGTGCTAACGGTGACATCTCTGGACACAGAAACCATTGGCCTCTCAAAAATTAAAATGCATATAAAGCATTTTAGCGAAGTAGAGTGGTGCCTCTGCATTATGGAGCAAATGGTTGTACACCTCCAGGAAGATCCGCCCAGCGTTGAGTTTGATGTCATTATTTTGGCACCTTGACACCTTCCATCTTCCCTTCTTGATCTCACTTTTGTGGGTACTGACGCCCATCAACAAATCATGTACAGCCTTTCAAAAACAATATAGCACTTACAGAAAGTATCCCAGAGCGTAGACATTGCTTGCCGAAGTATAGGCATCTTCAAGATGGGGATCATATAAGTCAAGCACCAACCATGCTCGCTTTTCTCTCTCTCAATAAACAATAGATTAAGCATGTGCCACCTTCTTTGGGTTTTTGTCTGCCTCATATACAAAATTAAGCAAAAATCACTTTTTGGGCACTCTTAGTAGAAGTCCCCAATCAATGATGTTGATGCGTGCCTTCAACTCTTAAGTGAAGTCCAACACTATATCAAATGTGTGTAGGTCGCTGTGAATAATGCCCGTTGTATGTGCAGTTGCCATGCTCTCCACCATAGCAGCATAATGTGGGGCATATTCATCACTACCTCCTTGACTTTGGCAAGCTTCTCCCGGCTTAATCGCATGCCGGGAGGAGGAGTCTTTTTCCACCTTTGATCCAAGTGATACATCACTCTGGCAAATTCATCGTATTTGAATGGCACCCTCAAGAGTATGTCGTGGAGGGAGCCGCCATTATAGTAAGGAAATATTGTAATCCAAGGTGACTCATTCATGAAAGCAATGCACCTGACGATTGTTGGGTGCAATACTTGCATGCCTTGCTTTGTTTTAAAGCTCTCGAACTTGAAGCTGATGTTTCCCTTGTACAACTTCCCATAATATGTTATGTGCTCAAGAAGAACACAAATCCCTCAAAGTTTGTACTCTTTTACTTCACCAAAGGCCCCTGAACTAATTGTTTGTCCTTCAATCAAAGCCTCGTGCGGATGCCAATGAGATGTGTGCATAATTGCCCCTCTCCCTGTAATGTCTGAATGCCCGAATGATGCATCGACCGTGTCTTGGGTGATGTGCGCTCTTTTTGGAAGTGACTCTACATCTAATGCCCTCATGCGCTGGCTCTTTACCTTTTGCTCATTCCATATTGCATCCCATAGCTGCAGTTTGACGTAAATCAGCAGAAGTTGGTGCCAAATCTTTTAAATCCTCGTACACAACTTGCATACTTCACAAAATGGTGTGAGTTTTGTGTTGATAATCAAAGTCGGCTAGCTTTTGCCTTTCACACAATTCTGCATTTCCTTCTCTTTGGAGTCGACGCAATGTATTTTCCCAAATTTGCTCAACAAGATCTTGCATGAGGATATCAAACTCATTGACTTTCCTTATGGCCTCATCTGCATTGGTGCATGTTCACTCCATGTACTTGATGTGACATTTGAAGTTAAAGGTACATCACCACATTTGGTACTTTGGAGTACCACATTTGTTATTGTAGGGCATCACATCACATTAGACACAATGCTCAACACCACATTAAATCTATATCTCAATAATTTTCTCTGTTATGTTTCACATTTAAAGTAAGAATAAAATGGAGGGGTACCCTCAACAAACCAGGTTTTGTTACACAACACAAAATATGCATGAGGAGTATGACCTCATTCGAAGGCATGGAGGAGGAAAAATGGTTCGTCCTCTAGAAGTGTCTTGCATTCAGATAAGAAGGCCCAGTAACTCAAAGTGGCAGCAACATCTACATACAGTCAGAGAGGAGAAGGGCAATTGCTAACTACCTACTTGATTTAGAGGCATTGCCATAAAGACTGCTAAAATCAGTGTCACATCCAAGGTGGTCAAACCTTACATACCTAAAGGCCTCTATTCAAGCAAACAAGGACAAACTACTGGTATATGAAGGTAAAGAGGGCGTGAAGAAAATTTTGATGGAGGACATTAAAAGTGCACATTGTTCTGCTACGACAACAAATCCGTGTCCTTGATGAAGAGATCAAAGACGTGGAGACCGACGAGCTGGGAACAAGTTGGGGTTTGTTACAATTACATGGAGTTTTCAAAAATATCCAGAAGCTCCAAGCTAAGATTCAACAACAAGAGGTATTGTATTTTTTCCTTATTGCATTGTGTTTGCCTATTGAAAGTGTTTATTTTTCACATGCTTTGGTGATTTGGCATGTTTCACTTCTTGATTGGTTTATTCGCTAAAAATTTCAGGGGGTTTGATACATTCTGAAACTGTTTTGGTACTTTCTTTAACTGTTTTGGTACTCTTTTTAACACTAGGTGTTGTGCTGGTAATTTCCTTGGTACTTTATGGTGCTTATTTATTTCACTTAATACTCTCTTGAACTATTTTGATACTTTTTTATTACTAAATTTTGAGTATTATAGGGTACTATTGGTTTTGTCTTGGGTACTATGTTGGCACAATCCATGGTACTTTTGTTGCTTTTTTGTTCATTTGGTACTATTTTGACCTACTGCTTTGGTACTTTCTAGTTATAATGTTTAATATCTTATAGGTATTGTTGGGTATGTCTTGAATTCTATGTTGGCACTACCTTTGGTACTTTTGCTATTGCACTGATACTGTTTTGTTACAAGTTTTTAAGTCTTACTGAGTTGGCTTAATATGTCTTGGGTGTTCTGTTGGTACTGTCTTTGGTACTTTTGGTGCTTCTTTGCTTCATTTGGAGATGTTTTGAACTATTTTAAAACTGATTTGGAACCTTTTTGTGACAATCTTTTGGGTCTCATTAGTGTACATTGTTGCACCAATTTAGTGCTTGGGTACTTTCTTGACCTGTTTTGGTACTTTTTTGAAATATTCTAGTAGTGCTTTGGTATTTTCTTGAACTATTTTGGTACTTTATTTAGCTGTTTGGGTACATTTTTCAACACTTGGTGCTACTCTAATACTTTTCTTGGCACTTTTTGGTGCTTCTTTATTTCATTTGATACTCCCTTGGACTATTTTTGTACTTTTTTGTTACTAGATTTTGAGTCATATATAATACTACTTGTTTTTTCTTGGGTGCCATGTTGACACAATTCTTGGTACTTCGGGTGCTTTTTGTTAGGAAATAGGACGTAGCTAAGTAGATAATTGAGTAGTTTACTTAATAAAGAGAGATAATTTACACACATGAGAGATTATAAAGTAGAGAGAGAGAGAGAGAGAGAGAGCACATGATATACGTGGTTCACCCAATGTGGCCTACGTCCACAGGAAAGCAACCACTCAATGGCTTTAGTACTTCAAAAAAAGAAGTAGGTTACAAAGGGATTATACCCTTTTGGAGCTCCTGCCTTGCTTCACTCTCACCACCTCACATCAACTTCACAATGCACCACAATGCTTCACAATCCGTTTTTGTTTGTAGAAGAGGCCTCCTTCTATAGGCCAAAAGGGCCATCCTCTCTCATGAGAGGCAGCCATGTGTAGCTGCCCTTGTGTTGACAAGTCCGACTTGGACTTTCCAATGCGTCCATGTGTGGCCACCCTTGAGAAGACAATTCCATCTTGAAATTGGCCACATTCCATTGACTAATGGCCAATCGATTGACTGTTTTTGGACCACTTTTTGGTCGTCGTCCGGTCATAATATTTCGGTGAAAAAGAATATTCCAATGAAGCCAGTCCGGTCGTGAAAATTTTGGTTTTTAGTGAGTGATTTTTCTTCACGCATAATGGCTTATCCTCATAACGGGGACCTTACAAATGTGCGTTTTTAATGCAAAAATTACAAGGAGTAAATCAGGCTCCATACTTAGCAATCTTCCACTTGAAGACTAATCTCCACAATAGACCCGTGAATGCTTTCCATCCTGGCTTCTTATCCTTGAATGCCAATTGAAGATGAGCAGAAGCTCAACTTCTCCTTGTTGACCACCTTTGTAAACATGTCTGCAGGATTTTCACTTGTATGAACCTTTCCTAGCTTTAGTTGTCCCTCTTCCAAAAGTGTGCGTATGAAGTGATATCTCACCTCAATGTGCTTTGTCCTTGAATGAAAGGTTGACTTCTTCGCAAGATGGATAGCGCTTTGGATATCACTGTACAAGACACAATTGTCTTGTTTGAATCCAAGATCTTCTAAGAATCTGTGAAGCCACATAATTTCTTTGCTTGTCGTTGTCATTGCTACCAGGGATTTCATTAACGTAATCACGATCGTGTGATTACGTCAATAACTCCAGTATTTACACAAGAAAATCACGTGATCACGTTAATTGTTAACGTGACTTTGATTATGACCTGCAAAAATCCATAGAGCCGGTTAGCCCTCTGGGTTTTTTAACTTTTCCTACGAGACCCGTCGGGCTTTTTTATTTTCTCGGCGGGCCCGCCGGGTATTTGCAAATGCCTGGCGGGCCCGTCGGGAAAGTGAAAAAGCCCGACGAGAGTAATTATATATAGTAAACAGTGTGCTAACCGCAGTCCTTTAGCTAGGCAAATCCTTGGGGAGTGTATCCGAGTGCCGGGTATAGTCATCTCCTTGTGAATTGATCTAAGGTTATAGAGTCGCATGTCCTTTTTTTTGGGCCAAACGTGATTCTTAATTTGATAACCACTTCTAAAGTTTTTTAATTCGTTTACAGACATAAACGTACGAAACCAAAACAATTGAAAACTTGGAGAGTCATGCTCGTTTGCGAAGAAGCCATTGGTGTAAATGAGGACTGTAATTGGTTTTAGAAGATGAGCATATATAAATGACGAATCGATAGTCAAGGGTCGGATGTTCTGTACTAGTATACTGTACATATAAAGATCCTTGAAGTCTTGCATTTTTCACCATCATAGATTTGAGTTGATTTACATTGTCACTCCACAATATAAGAGCTATAATCCTTAATTGGGTTAAAATAGTGTTTATATATTGAATTGGCTGCAACAGGGGGCTACAATCCTTCACTCGCTATAAGTAGTCCTCAATTGAGTGATTATATTGAAGATTTATTTGCGTTAGTTCATGGATTGGTTTATACAGAGAGTGCATTATGTATTACAATAAATTATTTGTAGCAATTGAAATTAGATGTGTCTTATTGTTTGCAAATCAAAGTGGACATATAAATAATCATTATAATAATAATTGCCTTGAGATATTCATAGCATTGTTGTAGTTATTATGCCGTGCATAGACTATATTGCAATGTGTATGTTTTCTCACAATATAGGTGATCGATATGTGGATTGACTAGCGTGCATTGAAAATCTCATATTGTGCATCATGGTTACTTTCATATTGAATGGTTTTTTAATTTTAATATATATTGAAAAAAGAAAAATGTTTCAAAATTTGAACATCTGGTTCTTTTGTCTTCAGATTTATTTTAAAAGCAATGGAGCAAAATGTGGGCACAAGTGATACGAATAAGCCAAAGAATAAAAAAGCTCCTGGAAAAGAGTGGGATTATGCTCACAATGCGGCCAATATATGGAGTGGCAATGTAAATTTTGTCACACGACAAAATTAGGTGGTGCACCATGTATTAGGGATCCTTTTTTGGGTAGCATTAAAAAGAGTTGTAAGAAATGTGAACATCCTGAGTCACCTGCAGTTGCAAAGCGTTTGAGAGAAGAGCTCGCCAAAAGAGACAACAAATATATAGCTTTGTGGCTTCGAGTCAAGAGTTCTCAGAGCCAAATATTAACTCCGGAGATCTTGTAGTGACGCCAACTAACCTTGGAGAAACAACCTGCCTAGGGAGAGGAAATTCCAAGCAGTGTTCCTTTTAAGTGTCACAATGAAGGTGGACTTGGTCAAATGCATCAAAAATCATTACATCAAAGCTTTCGACTGCAATGTCTAGAAGACGCACAAACTGGACTCGCTAAAGCAATATTCTTTACTTGAAGTGCTTTGGTCATGGTAGACAACAATTATTGGAAGGCTGCTTGGAAGAAAATTGGTGAGTTTGGCCCAGGATTTTTAGCTCCTTCTTATCACACGATACGAAATGTTTTCTTGGACAAATATTACATTGAAGTCAAAAAGCGTGTTGACAAATAATACTTGAGAATATTTCGCTTTCAAGATGTACGATTGTGAGTGATGACTGGTCAAATGTTCAAAGAAGATGGCTGATCAATGTAATGCTAGTTTGTCCAAGGAGAGAAATGTTTGTAAAGGCAATTGATAGTTCTGGTGCAATTAAAAGTGGCAAATATATTTTTGAGGTCTTGATTAATGTAATTAAAGAAATTGGTGTTGAACATGTCGTTCAAGTAGTCATGGACAACGCAAAGAATTGTAAAAACGCCAGTAAATAAATAAAGAAGTACTTTCCACACATTTTGCCCAATGGTTGTGATATGCACAGCTTAAACTTGGTGCTAAAGGATTGGTACACTAGCGAAGAAACCACATGGCTCGCCAAAATAATTGATACAACGCGTCAGGTTGTGAAATTTAACTTGAAACGACAAAGAGTGATCGATTTGTATAGGATGAGCATGTCAGTGATGTTGAAACTTCCTGTTGAAACTCGGTTCTGCACACACTTTCATACCTTGGAATCACTTCTCCGCAATAAATGCGTTGTGATTAACAGATTCAATTGCGTGGCCTTTGATGAATGGCAGCTTGAGCAAAAAGAAAAAGTGAAAGATAAAATTACATGTCTACGTGGCAATGTAAACAAAGCTGCTTGGTGGAGGAGTGTAATGAATGCATACAATGTAATGATGCCCGTTATGTTCGCAATCCGCTTGATCAAAGGGTGCCAAACTTGGGTAAAGTGTGGATGACATGGTGGTTAGTCCAACAGAGTCTTGAACATCCCGAAGAGCTGAAAGAGTCTGTAGTAGAGAAGGAGTGGCGACTATCATTCTCTGACAAACAGCAAAATATTCTGGCCAAGTATTTTCATGCAAGGTGGAAGAGCGCTCATAGTCCACTCCATAGTGTTGCTTACATGTTCGATCCCAAGTATTGGAATTCAGATCTGATGTCCAATAGAGAGGTGGTAAGCGATTTCTATCACGTGGTCAACACATTCTACTCCAACGTTCATGACCGAATTGATTGCATCAAAGAAATGAGTGCATTTAGATTAAAATAAGGTCCTTTTGCGAATGATTTTGTACAAGTAATGGCAAAAGAGCAACCTGCATGGAAGTGGTGGATGATGAATGGTGGAGAGCATTACTCTACCTTACGTCCCCTTGCAATGAAAGTACTGGCACAATGTGCAGCGAACTCAAGTTCAGAGAGAAATTGGAGTACATACAAGTATGTTCACAGCGCTATTCGCAACAGACTATTAGCAGACAGAGCAAAAAAAAATAGAGTATATGTTTTGCAATGAAAAGATATTGAATCACATCGAAAGTGTTGGCTACGAGGAGGAAATGCCAACCTGGTTGTATGATTGTCAAAACGAAGACGAAGAAGAGTTCAACATTGGTGTATCTCAATGCACTATATTGTGGAGGTTGAAATACAAAAAGGACCACAACACTCAGACTTAGAACTAGATAATAACTTTTCAGATTCAATATAGCTTGAGAGTAGAATGACGATCGTGTCAAAAACCATTGTAAAAGACCTTGTATTCAAATGTGTTTTGATCATATACAATGCTTCATATTTGCGATTATACATAGTTTTTCGATCTCAATTGTGTTGCTCTAAAGCAGCATCTTGTTCACCAAACAGATTTCTAATTGTGCTAGGGGTTTCTTGGTGGGCTTACTTGAATTTATACTCATTTTCCATGCAAAACATAAAATATACTCCTTGTGGGATATCTTGTGAACAGATTGCACATCGGCTACTATTTGCATTAAACAAATAAGACAAACGAAGTGATAATAATGACCGCATGTCAATGTATAATATCCACTCCATCCATCAAAATTCTTATAGCAAACTGGACATTGGGAAGATGAGGATGCATGTGAAGTAGACGAGGGGACCAAATCTGGATGCAGGACAAGGTGGCTGATATGTGTCCCTTATACACATGTTGGATTCACTCACTGTGTCAGATTTTGAACGTCTTGACTTAAGCGGTGAATGCTTTTCTCCATCCAACCTACGAGGGTTGGGGTGTCTGGGTGGCTATAAAAATCCGTGTTATTTCTGCATCTTTCTCTGTCAACTGTGTCGCGTAAATATCCTTCTCTCTCTTTAACTGTAGGTCGGTGCCTTCCACTATCAATGCCAGCTCATCTCGGGTGAAAGTGACACAACTCTCTCTTAGATCATGAGTAGCAACAGTTGTCTCCTTTGACGAAAAGTCTACAAGCCATTGTTACACAAAGTGAACATATAACATTTTTGCAAAATATAACACACAATCTGCATTGTGCATGGAATGGCCATAAACTTCCAAGTAAATCCTCTCAGTATTTTCTTTGATTGCATCATGGTTGCACTTCGAAACCTTCCACCTTGCTTTCTTGATCTCTGTGTCCTTACATGGCCATATTGTTTTGATCATGTCCTTCGTCACTTCTTTGTTGATCTCTTTCCATTGCATGTGGTTTGGATTTACCCATTTTGAGAGTCGTCGAGCAGTACGCGTTGCTTGCTGTACCGACATACCGTGTGCTAGAGACTTCATGCGTTGAAATGCCTTAACAGCCGCTTGTTGTTGATCATCGGGCACTGATTGGGTGCCAATGTCTTGTTCTTCATCGGCCATTTTCTCTTGGAGCTGCAATTGATAGATAGACAAATATTCAATATCATTAGCAAATATATATTCTCATGATTCAACAGTCTCACAGATGCACAAGATAGCAACTTCTTGTCCACTACATAAGATGTCAGAATCCACTAAATCAAACCACAACTAATACGACTAATTGAACCACAAGGCAAATTTGAAATATCGACAGTCAACACGAAAAACTTGATATGACTAAAGATAATTGACTCAAGGAGGTGAACCACTTAAACCAGATAATAAACTCAACAAAAAATAGAATACCCTGGACAAGATAGATGTATATCATAAAAATGCTTAGATCGGATAAAATGATGGTGCAAGTTCAACAAGGGGTACGTTGGATAGAGTTATGGTCTGTCTTTGAATGTTCTTTGAAAAATATCAACACGTCAGATGCATTTCTTATTTGTTTCCACTCTTTTAACTTCATCCAACAATCTATTTTAATTCGAATAGCCCTCATAACATCTTCGTTCGGGTGGTGAAAAACTTCTTTTGGAAAATAAACTTTTTTGGCTGCACTCCAAAAATCTACCAGCATGTCGAATAGATAGCCCAATGCATAAATGTCGCTCGCTTTTGTGTATGCATCTGTGCACCACGGATCATATAGTTCTAGAGCAATCCACAGTCACTTAGCCATCTATGCATCCCTGCTCTCTGTGCCTCCAGAATTGTAGAGTCCGATTGTGCGCTTGGATGCAGATAATTGATTGTTGCGTGCTTAGCTGGCGTTCTGAGCATCATCCCCCAATCAATGATGCCAACTCGGGGTTTATTTGTGCGAGTAAAGTCCAACATTATGTTGAACGGGTGCAAGTCACTATGCACTATCCCGGCCGAGTGGACAGCCGCAATGCCATCGATTAAGGTGTGACAAATGGCTGGCATCCGATCGATCATTGCTTTGATCCGCACCGTGTCTATCTCTTGTACAGGAAGATTTGCTACAGGCAATGACCTCCAGCCATGTTGTAGCTTGTGCATGTGTTGACTAAACAATCCGTGAGCGAATGGTAAGTGGCACATCATGTCGCCCACGGTACCCCCATTGTAGTATGGGCATATTGTGATCCAAGGAGATTTGGTAGTAAAACCAATGCACCTTACAATGGAGGGGTGAAGCATTTGTATTCCGCTGCGTTACTGACGTAGTACCCAAACAGTAAGCCAATACTTATCACAAGGACATCATCTTCCACGCATCACCGAGGTGATGCCCCCATGGTAAGCATTGTTCTGTAGGACAGCTTATGCACACACTCCCATTGTGTGGTAAGGTACCTTAGGACTGTCACGCAATATGACAAAAGGCACCTCACCACACAACGCATACACACACACACAATACATACCCGGATCGTGTGGTCAGGTACTCCGCTATTGCCGCGCACTGCGATGCAGAGCACGCTCCCACACGACCCCCTCTCTCCCTCTTTCCTCTCTCCTCTCGACATACCTGCAAAGGAGATCAACTCTTTCTCTCTCTCTCTCTCTCTCTCTCTCTCTCTCTCTCTCTCTCTCTCTCTCTCTCTCTCTCTCTCTCTCTCTCTGAAGATGAGACAAAGAAATAACACCCAGCAGGCCCGATCGGCCCCGTATATATATAATTCTGCGGGCCCATTGGGCTTTTTAGTATTCTCGATGGGCCCGTAGGAAAAACGTAAAAGCTTGGCGGGCCCACAGGGAAAATGGAAAAGCCCGATAGGATTTTAGTGGGTTTCCAGGATGCCCTAAACCGGATTCTTTGTGATCATGTTTAGTGTAATCATGTAAATTTGTCAATAAGACCTTGTGATCACACAAAATTTGTGGTAATTACGTAAATATTAAATCCTTGATTGCTACATACTCTGCTTCCGTGGTAGAAACTGAGAACACTTTTTGCAGCTTTGAAGCCCAACTTACTGTTGTGCCTCCAACCGTGAAGACATAGCCAGTAGTGCTCCTTCAAATATCTTTTGTCATCTGCCATATCTGCATCAACATACCCTTGAAGATATCAATTCCTCCAAAATACAAAGCATTTGTTGTTATTCCTTTTAGATACCTAAGTATCCACTTCGCAGCTTGCCAGTTCTCTTTACCTGGGTTGTCCATGAACCTACTCACAACTCCCACTCCATGTGCAATGTCTGGCCTTGTCCAGACCATAACATACATAAGAGAACCTACCACTGTAGCATATGGGACTTTACATATATAGGCTATCTCCTCTTGTATCTTTGGACACATATCCTTCGTTAGTTTAAAGTGACCAGCCAAAGGTGTAGAAACCATTTTTGGATTTTGCATTGCAAACCTTTCTAGTACCTTCTTGATGTAATCCTCTTGAGATAGCTTTATTGTCTTCTTCGTCCAGTCCCTTAATATCTTCATACCAGGTATCCTCTTTGTAGAGCCTAAATCTTTCATTAAAAAAGATTTAGATAGCTCCTCTTTTAGGTCTTTGATGTCCTACATGTTAGCACTTGCAATCAGCATGTCATCAACATACAACATTAGGATGATGAACTTTCCATCTCCCAAATTCTTCCTACAATGATCTGAGTTGCATCTTTTAAATCCATGATCTAGCATCCATCGATCGAACTTCAAGTACCATTTGTTTTGATGCTTGCTTTAAACCATACAGGCTCTTCTTTAATTGGCAAACCATTTTCTCCTTACCACTTACGTCATACCCCTTCGGTTGAAGTATGTAAATTTCCTCCTCTAAGTCACCGTAAGGGAATGTCGTATTTACATCAATTTGCTTGAGATTTAAATTATGGGTAGTCACAAGGCTTAAGACAAGCCTAATTAAGTTCATTTTTATAGCAGGAGAAAATATTTCATTGAAGTCAATACCTTTATTTTGAGAAAACCCTTTTACCACAAGCCTAGACTTGTACCTTTTCTTCCCGCCTTCTTCTTCCTTCAACTTGTACACCCATTTGTTTTGAAGTGCCTGCTAACCTTTAGGCAACTCAACCAACTTCCATATTTGGTTGCGATGTAATGAGTCCATCTCTACTTGCATGCTCTTTATCCATTCTTCTTTGAATTCGTGTTGCATAGCTTCCTCGTATGATTCCGGCTCTCCGAACTCTGAGATCAAGCGATGGTTGAAGAAAGGAATAAACCTTTCCGGAGGTCTAGTTGCTCTTGTAGAGATTCAGGGAATAGGTTGAGGCTCCTCATTTGGTTGACGTTGTTGTACGTTGTCATCGTTTCGTCTTCACCGTCCTCAAGCTCCATGTACACATCACCTGTTTCTTTGTTTGTTTCTTTCCAAGTAATCTTTATACATATTTTGCTCATTGAAAATTATATCCCTACTTCTAAATGTTTTACCATCTTCAGGATTCCATAGGCGATACCCAAAGTCACCTTCTCCATAGCCAATGAAGAAACACTTTTTGGACTTTGCATCTAGCTTTGATCTTAGGCTTCTATCTATGTGCATGAAAGCCTCACACGTAAACACTTTGAGAAATGAATAATTCCTCGGTTTATTTGTCCATGCCTCCTCTGGAACTCCCCCATCCAATGCCATTGATGGTGACCGGTTGATCAAATACACAGACGTACTTACTGCTTCCACCCAAAGCTCAAGCGGTAAGCCGGCATGTGGCCGCATGCTTCGTGCTCGCTCCATGATTGTTATGTTCATCCTTTCAAAAATTCCATTTTTTTGAGGTGTCCTTGGGGTTGTCCTTTGCCTCCGAATGCCACTGCTAGCACATCATCTTTCAAAAGCTTGGCTGCAATATTCCCCTCCATTGTCGGATTTGAGGCATTTAACCTTGGTACCTACTTCATTCTCCACAAAGGCTTTCCACCTTTGAAATATGAAAAACACATCGGATTTTATTCTTTATGACATAAACCCATGTTTTTCTAGTCGCATCATCTATGAGTGTTACATAGTACAATGAGCCACCAAGTGATGGTGTACTTGCAGGACCCCAAACTTCAGAATGAACCAGCTTAAGTTTTTTTTTTTCATTTCCTGATTTTTGTAAATTTATCCTCTTTTGTTTACCGTAAACACAATCTTCACAGAACTCTAAGTCCACTTCTTTCAAACCTAGTAGAAGCTTCTTTGATTGAAGGATTTGCATTCCTTGACACTCATATGCCCAAGCCGGTAATGCCACACTGCACTGTCGACTTTTGTAGCTATTGCACAAGTTGAATATTTTGTATTGACAATACATACCAACCTTTTCTCCTTTGGCAACCACCAAAGATCCCTTTGAGATCTTCCACCATTTGTTTTTTAATGCAATGTTGTGACCTTCATCGTCCAATTGTCCTCTGGAGATTAAATTCTTGCGAAGACAAGGAACATGCCTAACATCTTTAAGCTTCCATTCATTTCCTTTACCGACAATTTCACAAGCTTCATCATCTCCCAAGTATACATACCCTTGATTACCTTTTGTGTAATCTTGAAAATATTGCTTGTGTGGTGTCGCATGGAATGAAGCTTTGAAATCTAGTATCCATGAATTAGACACATCGTCTAATGAGAGAATTAGAGTGTCTTGCTCTACTTTACCTACCACATTGGCCTCCGATGTTGGCTTGTCGTCCTAAGACTCTGACTCCTTCTTCTTCTTGGACCAGCAATCCTTCTTGACGTGGCCCTTCTTGCCGTAGTTCCAACATTCAAGAATTGACTTTGTATATGACTTGCTCTGCCTTAAGCGATCACGACCATTTTGGTTTCTAAACCTCTCCTTAGGCCTTCCTCTTGTTTCCACTGACACTGCAAAACTTGATGATTCTCCTGCGCTTCTCCTTCATATTTCCTCGGTTAGAAAAACACCCACAACATCATCAAACTTAAAGAGTATTTGTGCCAGAGATAGAATTACTTATAGCCATCACAAGGCTGTCCCAACTATCCGGTAGGGACGATAGTATAAGGAGAGCTTGCACTTCATCATCAAAATTAATTTTCACTGATGCAAGTTGACTTATGTTGGTGTTAAAGTCATTTAGGTGTTCTGCAACTAAACCATTCTCTGCCATCTTTAGATTGAACAAGTGCTTCATGACAAATACCTTATTGGATACCAATGGTTTCTCGTAGAGGCCATCGAGTGACTTCATCAAGTCCTCCGTGGTCTTCATCTCCAAAATATTGAAGGCCACCATTGATTCCAAGTTTAACCGGATTGTTCCAAGTGCCTTTCGATCAAAGACAATCCATGCTTCATCTACCATCATTGCGGGCTTCCAATGTTGGTAGTGTTTGCCGTTGAACTTATCGATCTTGAGCTTCCCTTCCTCTGGCATTACTCCCACTTAATTCTAGGACTCCTTTTTTTGAGATACTTTAGCTACGAGCAAACCTTGCTCTGATACCAGTTGTTAAGAAATAGGACGTAGTTAAGTAGATAAATGAGTAGTTTACTTAATGGAGAGAGATAATTTACACACATGAGAGATTATAGAGTAGAGAGAGAGAGAGAGAGAGGACACACGATATACGTGGTTCACCAGATGTGGGCTACGTCCATGGGAAAGCAACCATTCAATGGCTTTAGTACTTCAA
Source organism: Adiantum capillus-veneris (assembly GCF_014529385.1). Lineage (NCBI taxonomy): Eukaryota > Viridiplantae > Streptophyta > Polypodiopsida > Polypodiales > Pteridaceae > Adiantum > Adiantum capillus-veneris. The sequence goes on along the minus strand of NC_140931.1, from coordinate 139,124,589 downwards.
AACAAGAAGTAGGTTACAAAGGGATTATACCCTTTTGGAGCTCCCGCCTTGCTTCACTCTCACCACCTCACATCAGCTTCACAATGCACCACAATGCTTCACAATCCATTTTTGTTTGTAGAAGAGGCCTCCTTTTATAGGCCAAAAGGGCCGCCCTCTCTCATGAGAGGCAGCCCTGTGTAGTCGCCCTTGTGTTGACAAGTCCGACTTGGACTCTCCAATGTGCCCATGTGTGCCCGCCCTTGAGAAGACAAGTCCATCTTGAAATAGGCCACCGGCCATTGACTTGATGTGGTGTGTATGAAAGCGATGATCCTTTGACCACATAGAGTTAAAGGAAAGGCACTACAAAATAGGAAAATATAGTTTATCAATTACAAAGATAAAATCAAGAAAAAACTATACAATATGGTTTAGGTATATGAGTACTCTACCTTTGGTACGCAACCTCATGTATACTCCCATTCTTTGTCGATGATGTCTTCTCCGTGCGCTTTTGTTTCGGTCATTCTCTCATAAATCCACTCCGCACTATTGAGATCTAAAAAACATGCAAGGTGTCTAGGCATTGGGGGTGCCCTCCCTCCTTCATGTACTTGTTTCCATGCTTCTCTCTCCTGCAAACACCTTGCATTTGGTATTGTCCACAAGTACACCCACTTGGTCATAACCTTTGCATTGAGAATACAAAAGTTATTGACCACTCGAGATAGATTCATATTCATGTTAAATGGAGAGAAGAAGAAGAGAGTTTTAACGTTGTAGGATTCATGAGTTAATTGCCACATGAGAGAAATGAAATGACATATTAACATTCAAGAGGCCAAAATGACCTATGAGACCAAACCATTAGTTCTCCATCTCTTTGTGTCTTCCTATCTAGCTAGAACTAAGTTGGAATTGAGAGAGAGAGAGAGAGAGAGAGAGGGGGGGGGGGGGGGGGGGAGGGGTGAGCGACACAGAGAGTTGCATATACATACATACATACATATATATATATATATATATATATATATATATATATATATATATATATATATATATATATATATATATATATGTGGATAGATAGATACATACATATATATATATATATATATATATGTATGGATAGATAGATACATACATATATATATATATATATATGTATGGATAGATAGATACATACATATATATATATATATATATATATATATATATATGGATAGATAGATACATACATATATACATACACACACATACACACATATATACAAACACACATACATATGTATAATATGTATGTATGTGTGTGTATGTATATATGTATGTATCTATCTATCCATATATATATATATATATATATACACACACACACACACACACACTCTCACACGCACACACACACATATATATATACATACACATACACACATATATATACAGACACACACATACACACATATACATACACACTCTCACACGCACACACATACACACATATATATACACACACACACACATATGTATATATATACAATATATATGTGTATATATATAGACACACACACACACACACACACGTATATATATATATGTGTGTGTGTGTGTGTGTGTGTGTGTGTGTGTGTGTATATAGAGAGAGAGAGGTAGAGAACATAATATAAGTTTGCATAGACACAAAGAAAGAATGCATCGTCCCGACAGACAAGATAGAAATGCATCAAGTAGATATCTCCCCCCCCCTTCTCTCTCTCTCTCTCTCAATGTAGGCCTTATGTAGGACATGCCTAAGCACTGTCGGAGGCACTGCCACCATCGAAGACCTTACTATTGTATATTATTGGTAAGAGCGAGCGAGACCCACCATAGGCGAGTCGCGCGAGCTAGTTATTATAAAATTCTTTTCAATAGCCTTTATGAAAGCCATAGTGAGTCAAGTACCGGGCTTTTCGGTCCAATAAGAAAAAGGTAAGAGTGATCGTCGATGAGAGACGCACTCTAACTGGAACATTCAAGGGATAGTTGGCTAAGCATGGGCGCCCAAGTGTGAATGGGGCGAGCTCATATAAAAGTCAACTAAACCTAAAATTCACTCATTCTCTCATTTGTGCAATTGAAGAGTGCTCTTGCTCCATCTCCATCTTCTTCTTCTTCATCTCCTTGTGTGTGTGTGTATGCGAGAGAGAGAGAGAGAGTGTGTGTGTGTGCGATCGAGCATTGCGGCGGCACGACGGCAGTGAGGCGATTGAGCGTGGCGTAGCGGCATCTCCCTCTTCTTCGCGGCGAGAAATCCTCCACGACAGCAAGCGTAGATCGGTGAGTGACACACCATCATCATCTTTGAGCTTACTAGTTTATGCTTGTTGTGTGCTTGGAGCCATTTGTGGCTCGCACACAGTGTATCGACAAGTTCTTTGCATTGACATGTGCGACATCCGCGCACATTATTGGCGCCATTGCCGAGGAATGCCATACACTAAGCTTGAATGGCACTCTGTGCTTCTTTTGTGGTGCAATTTCAATTGTAGGAAGGGTAGGGAAGGAGGGTGTGTGTGTGTGTGGAGAAGAAGGATTTTGTGTTACTACTGTGTATTTTTTTTGTTAATGAAGTTTTGAAAGGTTACTGTGTTTTCTCTGTGCAAAGTGTTAGTATTAAAGTTGTTAGTTTTGTGTAATGTAATGTACAGTAAGTAGGAAGTAGATCTGTGAGAGCTAATGAAGTGTGTTAGTGTGTAACAGTATGTGTATTAGTTGTAAGTAGGTAGGTAGAGTGTGTGTGTGCTCTTGCACAGGCCACGACGACCTTATCTTTTTTTTTTAATTTAAAAAATAAAAAATAAAAAACAGTAGAGGTAAGACCGGGATCGAGAATATCTCCCAGACCCAAGCCCAAGCTCACGCTCAGGCTCAGGCCTCAGTCGTCCTTTCAAATTACGTATTTTAGCTTCACACGTAGCTAACAATCGACTTTTTTGAGGGCCAATGGAGCTTCAGGTGACCGAACGTTGTGCTGTAAAGCACACCGCGACCCTCTGAGTGATACACTCGTTTCGAGCTATCGCACACTTTAATTAAAAAAAACCGATCATTAAAAAGCATTAAAAAATAATTAAAAAAATGAGTGAAAACGGATGTCTAAAAAAGTAAGCAGTTAACCTTCGAGGTTATTCGCCAACGCTTGTAGGTTGTCAAAGGCAGATGCATATGCGCTCTGGTCGTGTGTTAGAGACGGAGCAACAATTTCGACTTACGCGAGTTCTTATTATCCATCTACCTTAGGTTCCGGGCCCTCGGCGGGGACCCAAGGTAGTACAAACCAAGACCCGAACATAGCGGCTAGTGACTCTTCCTCTGACTACGACGTCATGGAGGGTTTCCCAATGCCTAATCCCAATAGCTCAAGCCAAGACATGCATGCCATGGGCCCACGGTCCGAGCCGAGCGTGCTTAGCCGCTTGAAGGAAACCTTTAGTAGAGCCACTAGCTCCGAACATGGAGCTAATGATGTAAATGAGGGGGGTGGGGAAGTAAATTTTCCATTCATGGCCAACGTAGACCCTATGCCCTTAGAGAATGTGCACGTGAATACTTCATTCACTGCACCTCTTGACTCTTCAGAGTTATTTCCCTCCAAGGTCATATTACCCGATGGTAGAAGCTTTGCCAAAGTGCAAGAGGTTGAGCGATATATCATTGCAGCTAGGGAAAAGAAAGATGAGAGCTTACGCAAGGCGGGGCAACAAAGAGAGTTAAAAGCGAAAGCCCCTATGTCAATATCCTTGCTAAAAGAGCAATCGAGTGCTCCTGACTTAGCAACCGCTAAGGGCCAACCCCTAGAAAGCAACATTGCATCTAGCTCAAAGGACACCCCTAGCACCTCAATCCTAGATGGAGCGTTCTTAAATGAGAACTGGGAGTACGAACTACAAATGAAAACTTTGACTGACCTATACACAGGTCACACCTATCACGTGGGTTGGTTAGATGTCCTACAATCCACAATGGGTGCTACTAGTGTGGAGGATCAACAACAAAGAGTTTGTGAGGTCATCCATAGGGTCATTGAGTTAGAGAGACAGAACAAGGGGATCAACATGCCTTCAACGGGTCTCATGAGATTCTTGGATACAGGAAAGGCTAAACAACCGACCTTATCGCAAATGGAGACTCCCTCGATAAGTCCGATGGATCCTCCATATGTTGTTTCCCAAGGGTCTTAGTGCAATCTGAGCCCACAAGTGATAGCTTTACCTTTCCAAGTCTAGCTCATCTTTCCCTTGATGACACCACGGCTACCATGCCTACCCCAATGATGGGCATGCCGAGAAACACGCCATGGACCTCATTTGTTAGTAAAGCACCACTACATGGTAGCTCAATGCCTGCAACAGTACCGACAAGTGTGTACCAATCGTATGCACCTATGGGTCCTCGTACTCATGTAGTCTCTACCCCTCTCATTGTTTCAACAACCTATGCTCCACAACCACAACACCCAAGTTCTTATTTCCATGGGACTATACCGGCTAGCATTAGCATGTCACATTCGATGTCTTCTATGCCTAGGGCCACACATATGAACTTTGGGCCACCACTGAAGTCGCGGAGCGGAGCGTGGGTCGACTCTCTCTCACACACACACAGTGATACACAGTGAGCTTACACAGTACACAGTACGCAGAGAACTGTTAGAAGGGTTATCTCACAATTCCTTAGTATTCACAAAGTATAAGTTAGTATATACAAAGAGTTAGAAGGAAGTGAGTTAGGCGGGCGGCCGGCCATATCCGCATAAGAGGCCACTTGGGCTTTAATCCCAACAACCTCCCACTTAAAGTCCAATGTGGCACTTTAAGTAACTGTAAATCTATGAACATAAATGTACAAAGATTTACATGGCTGCCATCTATCCAATGCCCAATAACTCACGACAATGCACAAAGCCCTCTCCTGGAAGTCCCTTTGTGAGTAGATCAGCAGGATTGTCCTTGGTGTGGATCTTCAGCAATTGTATCTGCTTGTCTTCAAGTACTTCCCTAATGAAGTGATATTTGACATCAATATGCTTAGTCTTCGAATGGAACACTGGATTCTTTGCCAATTGTATAGCACTTTGACTATCACAATATAACTCTGGCATATCTACTTTGATTCCCAAGTCTGCAACCAATCTACCAAGCCAAATAGCTTCTTTGCATGCCTCATTTGCTGCAACATACTCAGCTTCTGTAGTAGACTGCGTAACACAATCTTGTAATCGAGATCGCCATGATATGGCACCTCCAGCCAATGTAAAGACATAGCCTGATGTAGATCTCCTCTTATCCAAGTCTCCTGCATAATCTGAGTCAGTGTATCCTCTGACACTCAAATCCTGACTACCATAGCATATGCGCATACTCTTTGTATGTTTTAAGTATCTCATGATACCTTTCACTGCCTCCCAATGTTTCTTGCCGGGATTTGACATATATCTGCTAACCACTCCCACTGCAAATGCAATATCCGGACGTGTAGCAATCATTGCATACATCAAACTACCCACTGCAGACGCATATGGAATCTTATCCATTTCAGCCTTTTCTTCCTCAGACACAGGACAATCTTGTTTGCTAAGTTTCACATATGGTGGCAATGGAACACTCAATGCCTTTCCCTTCTCCATATTGAAACGTTGCAAAACCTTGTCAATATACTCTGTTTGAGATAACCAAATCAACTTCTTTGATCTGTCTCTCTCAATGCGCATACCAAGTATATGACTTGCCTCACCCATGTCTTTCATGTCAAACGATTTTGCCATCTTTGACTTCAAAGCTGAAATTTCTTCCAAGTGTTTGCCAGCAATCAACATGTCATCCACATACAAAATAAGGATCAGCCAACTGCCATCCTTAGCCTTCTTTGTATATAGACAGTGATCGAACTCACTACGTTTGTAGCCTTGAGAAAGCATAAACTGGTGGAACTTATGGTACCATGCCCTCGGTGATTGTTTTAAGCCATAAAGACTCTTTAACAACTGGCATACCAAATGTTCCATGCCTTTCTCAACAAACCCTTCTGGCTGCTGCATGTAAATTTCCACATCTAAATCACCATGCAAGAACGTTGTCTTGACATCCATTTGGTGCAACACCAAATCCAATATAGCAACCAATGCAAGAAAGCATCTCAATGTAGTCATCTTGACCACTAGAGAGAAGACTTCATCAAAGTCAATGCCTTGTTCTTGCTTAAAGCCCTTGGCAACAAGCCTTGCTTTGTACTTTGGCTGACTATCATGAGCGGTGATCTTATACCTGTAAACCCATTTACAAGGTAGAGCCTTTTTGCCCTGTGGTAATTTAACCAACTTCCATGTGTGGTTTTTATGCAGAGCTGTCATCTCTGACTGCATGGCCAACTGCCATTTTTTCGAGTCAACCACTTGTAATGCTTCCTTGTAACAAGATGGTTCTCCGCAATCTGTGAGCATGACATAATTTAGAGATGGCGCATAACGATCAGGTGGTTTGGAGACACGCTCAGAACGTCTCACCACAACTGATTCTGCCTCTCTAGCCACTATAGGCTGTTCCTGAGCCTGACCATGCTGTCTTGATGTGCTAGCACTAGGTCCATCTTCCCTGAAGACAACTCTTCTGATCTCCTCTGTCTTCTCTGGCTTAGCGTGAAACTTGGCTTCATTGAAATGCACATCATTGCTACGAATAAGCTTTCTGGACTCAGGATCCCAAAGCCGGTAACCCATCTCGCCCGATTCTCCGTAGCCAAGAAATATACACTTCTTGCTCTTTGGTTCTAACTTATTTCTGAACTCCTTAGGAATATGGCTATAAGCTTTACAACCAAAGACTCTGAGATGCTTATACGAAGGTGCCTTGCCTGTCCATAGCATCTCGGCCACTGCACTCTTATCCAGAACCCTACTAGGAGACCTGTTGATCAAATGGACTGCTGTAGCCACTGCTTCCGCCCAAAATCCATCAGGCAACTCAGCATTTGACAACATGCTTCTGACCTTCTCTTGTATGGTCCTATTCATACGTTCTGCAACCCCATTCTGTGAAGGATTATATGGTGCAGTAAGTTCCCGCTTAATCCCTTTTGCTTCACAAAAGTCTTGAAAAGCTTTGGAAACGTATTCTCCACCATTGTCAGTTCTCAAGCACTTCAGCTTCTGACCACTCTGATTCTCCACCAGCTGCAAGAATGTCTTAAAGACCTTGAGCACCTCATCCTTGTGCTTCAAGAAGTAAACCCATACTTTGCGAGAATAGTCATCTATGAATGTACAAAAGTACGCTGCTCCCCCTAGTGACAAACTAGGCATTGGTCCGCATAGATCACTGTGTACAAGAGCTAACCGTTCGTCCCTACGATTCCTCTTTGATCTGTGCGGTTCCTGTGTTTGCTTACCATAAACACAATGCTCACAAAACTCGAAATCTTGAAATGAAAAGCCAGGCAAATAACCATAATGAGAAAGTATTTCCATTCCTCTTTTTGACATATGTCCCAACCTACGATGCCACAGTGACACACTTGGCTGCTCAATCACATTAATTACATGGTTTTTAACCTCTGAAACATGTAAAGTGTACGGAGTTCCTGACTTGCTGCCATGTGCTACAGTCATCGAACCTTTGGAGATCTTCCAAGCGCTGTTCCCAAAAACTGTCACATAACCCGCATCATCCAACTTCCCTGTACTAATCAAGCTCTTTCGGATTGCTGGAACATGTCTGACATTCTTGAGCCATAAAGAAGAGCCATTCTGAAACTTCAACTGCACATCTCCCACTCCAAGTATGTCACAAACCTGCTCATTGCCAAGTCTGACATAATCTTTAGTAGCCACATATGATGTAAACCACTCTTTGTGCGGAGAAACATGTAAAGATGCCCCTGAGTCGATAATCCAATCACTCATAGCATGTCCATCCTCTGCAGTCAAGAAAACAGAATCAAGATTGCTTGTAAGGAAGATGTCACCAGCTGCTATACCAGAATCACTGTCTGAACCAGATCCTGTGACATTCACCTCTTCAATCTTCACTGAACTCTTCTTTTCATCTTGCTCAGAACTCTTTGTTTTGCCTTTTTCTTGTTTCCACTTCGTACAGTCTCGCTTCATGTGACCCTTCTTGCCACAATGGTAGCATTCTATGTCATCCTTTGACTTCGAATCACGAGACTTACTTCGGTTTTGTGCCTTCTTACCCTTCTTCTCTTTAAACTGTTGTCTCCCTCGAACGACCAAAGCACTATTGCCTTTGCCTTTGTCAATGTTCTTCCTGTTCACTTCCTCTGTGAGCAAGCTGCCTTCTACATTGGCACTTGTAAGACCTTCTGGCGCGACAGAATTACTTAACGCTGTACGAAAAGTATCCCAACTGTCTGGCAAAGTGATTAAGAGAAACATAGCCTTCACTGATTCTGGAAAGACTATCTCCTGTGCTGTTAACTGGCTGAAAATTGTGTGAAATTCATTCAGATGATTTGACATGGCTGTCCCTTCCTTCATCTTCAAATCCACCAATTTTTTGAGCCAGTAAATCTGAGAAGCAGCACTTTGTTTCTCGTACATACCACATAGCTTTTGCCATACGCCATACGCTGTAGTCTCTTCTGCTACGTTGAAGTAAACATTTTCTGCCAGTGTCAGCATGATTGTGGAACAAGCTAACTCGTCAAGCTCTTCCCACTCATCTTCAGCCATACCTTCTGGTCTCTCCCCTTTGAGCTTCAGTGGCTTCACTTGTTTTTTCTGCACCAAAACCTGCCAAATCTGCTTCTTCCAGAATGGAAAGTTTGTGCCATCCAGCTTCTTTATGTTGTAAAGAGTCTCACTTTGAGAAGATGCCATATCTGCCAAACTGTTTACTCCTGAGAAAAATCCGGCAGAGTTTCCCCTGTAAACTGGCCTCTGTACACACAGTAAACAAGCTGTAATCAGCAAGTTGAACACCTCTCCTCAGGAACTGTCAGTATTTTGAAAATTTTTGACAGAGTCTCCCCTGTAAACTGAGCTCTGGGAACCAAAAGATAGCTCAAAAAACAATCATAAATAGCTGACCAGTGACAAATCCTGTAAGCATACACTGTCTCCTCTCTGGGCGATGACAGAACCTGTATCTGTCTCAAGACTGAACCCTGAACAATGCCTCAACGGCCTGACGCATAAGATGCAATCCAGTGTCTACACAAAGTCATACATCCTAAGGGATAAAAGTCGCCGAAGAGGATGCGTGTAGAGGGGAACTCCAGCAACCTAATCCACCTCACACTGGGTAACCTAGCCCCCAGTGCTTGGCTTCAAAAAACCTCACACACGACCCTCTCAGATGGCTCAGCAAACTGCCCAGAACTAGCATACATCCTATAATAGACCAATCACTGTCCTATGACCGCTGCGGCGGTCTGTCTGCTAGCGTGACTCACAACTAGCAGACCCACAATCACAATACATCAATCTGCAATACATGCCAGTGGTGTCAAGCCGTCGTATGGCCACACCTCCCCTGTAACCTGGCAAGCACAAGAAGTAGCAATGCAGACTGCAATATATATATCTGATGATATATATGTGTACCTGGTCTATAGATGATGCTCTGAAGACGAATAAGTGATGTATGTCGATGTCGATATTGATGTCGACCACCTCCTGCTTGTCAATCTACACAAGACAGATTTCTTTGCGGCTGAAATCTATCTTCTGCTGTAGTGCTCAGAACGAAATTCTGAGGGCATAAACGGCTTCGAAAGGGGGGTAAAACCCCAGGTCGCCTGATGAAAACGCTCCCGGAACGCCGAGTGTGAATTTTCGAACTCCGGATCCAGAATCTGCCGGAAAAGTGCGCGCGCGCGCGATTGCGCAAATCCGCACTGAACCAAGGCTCTGATACCAATTGAAGTCGCGGAGCGGAGCGTGGGTCGACTCTCTCTCACACACACACAGTGATACACAGTGAGCTTACACAGTACACAATACGCAGAGAACTGTTAGAAGGGTTATCTCACAATTCCTTAGTATTCACAAAGTATAAGTTAGTATATACAAAGAGTTAGAAGGAAGTGAGTTAGGCGGGCGGCCGGCCATATCCGCATAAGAGGCCACTTGGGCTTTAATCCCAACAACCACATGGCACAACATCGTACCCAACGTGGAACCCAAGGGCTTCCTATGCACCAAGCCCAATGCCAATACCTACTCCACATGTAGTCTCTGGAGCACCTTCACCCACGGTGCCTGCTCACTTAGGTGACTTGGCAACATTTGCTCAAGCTATTGGTCGATCTATTGATGAGAATATGCGTAACACGCCTGATAGAGAGCCTAGAAGTAAGGCAGTACATATAGCCAAGCTCACACAAAAATTTAGTGGAGACGGGGATGTGAGAAAGCATATCGAAGTGTTTGAACAAATATGCGATTCTCTAGGGGAACACAATGGCCTGCATAAGAGTAATGCTTTAAGCCTAACCTTAAGTGGGAAGGCAGGGGATTGGTATAGAACCCTAAGGGTGGAAGAAAAAATGATTTACCCTACTCTTAGGAGACTGTTCTTGAAAGAATACATACGAGAGGGAGTATTTTGGGGTGTAGCCTCTCAGCTCCAGAAATCCCAACGAGAGGAAGGAGAGTCGGTGAGAGACTTTATTAGTCGCTTGAAGCATTTGAATTCTCGTTTGTAATCCAAATGAGCGCTTCAATAATAATCAATTGCTTGATAGATTCATTAGGGGATTACGACATGAGGATATCTACAATGGCCTAGTCATTAGAGGTATCACCACTTGGGAAGCGGTTACCACCAATGCAATCCAATTGGAGGATAATTTAATGATTCAAGGAGAAAGAGTGTCTGTTGAGCCTAAATCTACTAGCTCGCAAGCATTAGGGCATCAGCCGATGACCCTAAAGCCTATTGCTAAGGAGCCAAAGATATCTGAGATGACTTTAGCAAATCTCACCAAGGCTATTCAAGAGAGTCTTAGAGACAATCGTGCTCCACAAAACAATCATATGTATCCAAGAAGGGAGCAACAATGGTGCTCAGTATGCTATGGACCGCATAGTACCAGTGAATGCCCTAATTTTAGAGTAAAATTCAATGGGAACTGCAATGCTTGTGGAAGGTATGGTCATCAAGCTAAGGATTGCATAGTATTTAAGCGCGCAATGGCCAATAGACCAACCTTAGCATGGACAAAGACACCTCGAGTGCCTGCGTTGATGCCGGCCCCACCTCTTGAACAAACAACACAACACATGGTCCCTATGGCCCAAAGTGTTGTTCAAACAACACCCTTACAACCTCCAGTGCTAGGACCGCAACCACCACATCCGAGAATCACTTCTGTGAATCAAGTGGGTTGTGAGTCATCTATTGCTTGTTTGGAAGGCTGTGAGGCAGATATAGATCCTAATATTGCTTATGGGCTGGATGTGCTTGAAGAAAGTCCACAATACTACATGGAGGATTATTGGGGACAAGTCAAACCTATATATCAAGTAGCTGCTCTTGCGACAAGAGGCCAAAATATCAATCACACTGCTAAGAGACCACCTCTTCAATGCTATGAGTGTGGAGGTCCACATCGTGTAGCTGAGTGTCCTATTAGGCTACAAAAGAACGCCACACTAATGCAAAACAATCAAGCGAGCACGTCTACAATGCCGATACTCATGTGTAATCGATGTGGCATAGATCATTTGATTGCCCAATGTCCAAATAATCCAAATGCACCGACGATCACGCCATTAAACTTGATTGAAGTTACTGAGGAGCCATCACAAAATACACCTGTGGTACCAGTAAACGTACTCACACGATCGATGCTCCAAAAACAAAATTATATTCTTGAGGAAAGAGACACGGCATCAATTGCCCAATCTCAGAAAAAGAAGAAACCACGAAGGAAGAGATCGCAAAAAGCAGCAAAGTGAGACCCCAGTTCAAAGACCAACATAGGGACTGGTGAAGACCCCGTATATATGAACGACACTGAAGAGGATTCTGATTCAGGTGAAACCATGGAGACCAAAATGACCACTAAGATAGAAACCAACAAGGAAGACCTTCATGAGCCACAATGGCAAGGATCCAAGAAGAAGATAGGAACTTATCCAAACCCTACAGAGGAGATTGAGCGAGTCAAGCAATTAAGGAGTTTGGTAGAAGATACACAAAGGGATCTAGAACCAGCACCTAGGCAAATCCAGATTACAGACACCGTGTTCCCTACGTAACAACAACCTCACCAAGTCTATAAACCCTTAGCAATACCTAGTGTCATCCAAGAAGAAAGTGACTTAAAGTCATGGGAAAGTGGGCGTACGAACTTCTTGTTGGAAAGAATGTTTACAGAGGGACTACCTGATCCTATCGAAGAAATGGAGATCCCATCTTTCCCACGTCAAGGTACTGAAGCCCAAAAGGTGCCGTTAAACATTGCCAAATTGATGGATTTCATGTCTTCAGAAGTTAGAACCACCATCATGTCCAAACTATATAAAGACCCTAAGCTAGTCTCAGCTCTTCGAGCCTTCCTCAATGGAGAACTAAAGTTTGGGCTACCACAATTTTCACAGATGGATGGAGCTGGGGAGATGCCAATAGAGGAGGAACACTTAGATCCACAACCCAACCTAGACGAGAACCTTGTTATAGAAATACCTGTTAACAAGTTGGGACAATACTTTGAGGGTGATGAATCCAATGCGACCATACCAATCACTACTAAGGGATTAACTGTGAAGGGAATCCTTGATGGTGGCGCTGGGGTTAGCATTGTGACTAAAAATTGCTGGGAAACTATGGGAAGCACCTCACCTTGCGACCACAACCATAGTAGTGAAGATGGCCAATGGGTCCGTTGTTAAACCTATTGGGATGCTAGAAGATCTCAAGATCAAGGTCTTTGGACATAAAATAAGGATTACCTTCATTGTTATGGATTTCTCTAAACACACTATGGCATTGGAGATGATCTGAGGACGTCCTTTCATGAGGGAAGCAAAAATGGTGCATGACTGGTCTAAAAACCATATCTACTTGCAGTTCCAAGATTCTGTCATTCGAGTGGATCTTGTAACTGGTCGAGCACATCCTCTAGGAAATAGGATTATAATTGATCATAGATCTGACACCACAGTTCACTCGGCCCCATTGCAGTATTGTTACACATGTAAAGCGGACACTGATGTTGGGGAAGATTCTCCTTATATGGATGTACTACCTGGGATGACTGAGTCGGACAATGTGGATTGGATCCACCTAGCGGCAATCATAGACACTTGGGGAAACGGGGGGACAACCTGGGTAACACCTGAGGGGGATGAAATGCCCGTACCCTTATATATGCTACAAGCAATGCATATAGCTTCTAACAAGACTTATCCTCATATAACAAAGAGAACATACAAGTGGGTCCCTAAAGATTCTTTAGCGACCATAGCTAGTGCTAAAAAACAGAAGCCTTGTAAGAAATGTCCCACTCGCCCCAAGAAATGTAAAGAAACGTTGCGTTGGATTCCTATAAAACTATTGGAAGCCCAAGGCTACTATCAAGGAAATGATCAAATCTGGGTGTCAAAACGTAGATTGTGTTCTTACTTGTCACCTGACGCATGTGAGCCCAATCCTATAGCTCCAAAATGAATTGACGATCGTGGAAAGAAAAAAATCATAGAATGTTACACACCTGCTCCCGAGCTAGTTTGGGTATTGAAGAAAGAACGATTTGTTCCACCTAGCTCAAGAAGGGGGGAGTCCCATGAAGCTTCTAGCTCCTCATGTAATGCATCCATAGAGGTAAAAGCTTCTCCACAGCCTCCACCTACCATAGTGGACCTCCATAAAGCTACAAAGGAATCCACACCTCCCAGTATTCAAGAATCACCTGATGAACCACTTCAAGTTCACAATCCTGGGAGAGTACCTTACCACCCTTGCAACGCGACGAGGCACCTAAGGTAATAGAAAACTACTGGCAAAAATCCTCACCTATTACCAACTGGAACAATTGGTTTCAAAGGGTGACGAGCACATTTCAAATGGTATGATCTACCCAAGGAAAGGGGGAGTGTTTGATGATAGTCATCATTCACTCACTCCCCTCTCAACCTTCCTCCCTGACCTCTCAATCTCCCAATCTTAGGGAATGTACATATAAATCATTATACTCACAAAAAAAAAAAGAGCAAGAGCAATTAGCAAATGAGTATGTACAATAAAAGTCAGAACATTGACTCAGACCTACATATTCGCATCCGATACACTGAAACAGAAACCTATGCCATAAAACACCTTTGATCCTCATCACTCGAGTGATGGAGGGTAGGTAGAATTAGTACGATAGGAGTGTTTTTGTTTTAGAGTTGAGTGATTAGCAAAGTTCCTTTTTCCCACTGATGTGTCTCCTAGAGGTATTCTTTGTGTTTCCTAGTGTGTACAGGAACGTGTTGCTATTGTTAGGATTTGGACCTTCATGGAATCTTTCTCTCGTTCACACTTCAAATCAAGCGCGACCATCAACACAAACAGGTGTTTCTTGTCCATTAGCATTGCCCCTTATCTTTTTTGCATCAATGTTTGTCTGCTTTGATTGTGATTGGTAGCATAATATTCAGTGCCTTTGTTTAGTATCAAACATTAAATTCAATGTAGTTTTTTGTCATAATCACTTATCTAGATTTAAAAATCAAGCAGTCCGACTAAGCTAGTTTGACCAAGTTAGGTGTTACAGATCTTCTCTTAATACCATGGGGAATGCCTTCCTAATAATCCATGGTTACTTAGGTTCTTAATCCGATTAGGCAGCATTGTGTGAAATGTACTAGGGCTTTCTAGTGGGCCTGACCCTATTGACCTTTAGCTTAAGTATTATAAAGGGAGTTTACTAGTGTGATGAGCGTGGGGAGGTGTAACAGTGTTATATGACCCCCCAAAGTTACAAAATTAAAATGCTGAAAACGAACAACAAATTTTTTTTCAAAGTGCCACGATGTAAAATCTTAAGCTGGAAGAGAAATCTCAGCTTGATTTGGTACTTCACTCACATGTATCACCTATGCTACTAGAGCCCTAGAGGTTCCCAGTGTGGGCGCTTTTCCTTGAAAAGCAAAAAACCCAAGGCATATTAAATAAGCACACACATCAAAATTGAATCACCGTGAAAAGACTTTGGGGGGTCAAAGAAAAGGTAATCAGTCAGGCGATGATTTCATGAGAAATTCCTTTTATCGTAGCTTAACTACAAGGTCTTCTAGGTATAGCCTCTAGTCAGCCCTCGAACATGAAATACTCGATTAAACAACTTAATTGACCAGAGAAAATTAAGAAGCTTACCCATGGTATTAATAGTCGATCTTTAGTGCCTTTCGACTGTTGAATTAGCGACCCCGAACTTGTTTAGTTTTTTACCTTCCCAACTGTTTATGCGTTTGATTATATTGCAATTTAATGTTTATTGCTGATAAATGGTTTAAAATTCTGTTACCAATCAAATTGTCTGCCTACAACTGCATATGCTTTTTAATTTGCTTATGAGAATGCAATTACTATGCCAATGTTGTTTGATTTTGCAGTGATTGAAGGAGGCTAAGGACATTCATCTCAAAAGCTCTTCCACCTCGACGAACGAGCTTCAACTCAATAGCTTCCGAGGACGGAATCTACATCAAGAAGGGGGCATGTTAACCCTCACGGCTCACGGACACCCTATCACCTATGACGGACGTTGTAACCTACGACGGACGTTGTATTATTTACTTGGTAGAGTCAGGTACCGGGCTTGTTGGTCCAATAGGAAAAGGGTAAGAGTGATCGTTGATGAGAGGCGCACTCTAACTGGAACATTCAAGGGATTAGTTGGCTAAGCATGGGCGCCCAAGTGTGAATGGGGCGAGCTCATATAAAAGTCAACTAAACCTAAAATTCACTCATTCTCTCATTTGTGCAATTGAAGAGTGCTCTTGCTCCATCTCCATCTTCTTCTTATTCATCTCCTTGTGTGTGTGTATGCACAGAGAGAGAGAGAGAGAGAGAGAGAGAGAGAGAGAGTGCGATCGAGCATTGCAGCGGCACGACGACGGTGAGGCGGTTGAGCGTGGCGTAGCGGCGTCTCCCTCTTCTTCAAGGCGAGGAATCCTCCACGACAGCAAGCGTAGAGCGGTGAGTGACACACATCGCCATCTTTGAGCTTACTAGTTTAGGCTTGTTGTGTGCTTGGAGCCATTTGTGGCTCGCTCACAGTGTATCGGCAAGTTCCTTGCATTAACACGTGCCACATACGCGCACAAGTGTGCAGACATGAGAGGGTTTGTCCCTAGACAACGGGTGAGTCGAGAGGGAGGAGCCCGGGCTGCTCCACCCTGTGTGCGTTGCACGCCCCCTCTATTGTGGCTATGGTTCTTATTTTTGGACTATGGGAGAGACAACCGCTCTCGCCTCTTCCCAAAGAGGGCTTTCGGTTGTCAGATCTGTTGTAGTTCCCCATGAAGGCTTGACATCCAGATGATAGACGTCATCATGTCTAGTGGCGTCTCCAATGGTTCCAGGATGGGGCTTGGCTCCCCAAGATAGCCTGATACATGTCACCCTTGCGATCGAGTTGGCAGTTGCCTACTTGTTCGGTTGGTGATTGCCGTTTGATGGCATCCCCACTTCCCTTTTTGAAGGTGGCCCCTCTTGGCTGGTGATGGAGACTTATGAGCTCCACCCTCTTTTGAACTTATTCCTCAGATTTGGTGATTCTCCCTGTCGAAGGGCCACAACGCACGCGCAAGATGGGAATAGAGAGAGAGAGAGAGAGAGAGAGAGAGAGAAAGAGAGAGAGAGAGAGCATCCCCTTTCGTTCCTTTCTCTGTCTAGAGCGCCTACTGCTTCCTCTCTCTGCTCTGCAGCTCCTAATGCATGCCATTTCTCGCCTACCAAATGCCCTCGTCCCTTGCTCTCCCTTCTCTCTCTCCATTGCTCGCATACCACTTGCCCTCGTCTGTCGCTCTCTTTCAAGAGCACCTTAGCATATACCATGGGGTTGCAATGAACTAAAAACTGTATCACTTGAAAAGCCTTTATGGCCATTTGTTGCACAAGGCTTGCCAAAATAATTTTTCCTAAGCAAAGGAAAAAAGGGCATACTTACAACTCTGCTGCTTGTTTGGTCAAAATTCGCTCCATTTGGCGGTATTTACACTAAAACTTGTAAAATTTTGATGGGTTTCTTAAGAGCAAGCCAAAATCCGGAAAATTTAAGCCAATTAAATTACAATAAACCCCCCTTTTTTTGCAAAAAATAGCATTTGTATACATAACCAGAGAAAAAAAGTAGGTAGCTAAATCACCGAGGCCATGATAAAAAAACAAGGCATCCAAGAGACGATGCCACTGTTAAGTATGGAGCCTGATTTACCCTTGTAATTTTATGTGGTAAAAGCGCACATTTGTAAGGCCCCATTATGAGGAGAAGCCATCGTGCGTGAAGGAAAATCACTCACCGGAAACCAAAATTTTCACGGACAAAAATCAGGGGCAACTTTAAAGGCCTCGGGGGCGGAGGCCCCCAAGACCTTTTTTCGTCGGAATATTCTTTTTCGCCGGAATATTATGGCCGGAAAGTGGTCGGAAAACAACTGGTCGGTTGGCCGGTGGCCGGTAGTCAATGGCCGATGGCCTGTGGTCGGAAGTCAATGGCCGGTGGCCGGTGGTCGGAAGTCAATGGCCGGTGGCCGGTGGCCGAATTCAATGACCGGTGGCCGAATTCAAAAGCGGACTTGTCTTCTCAAGGGCGGCCACACATGGGCGGATTGGAGGGTCCAATTTGGACTTATTCGCACAAGGGCGGCTACACATGGCTGTCTCTCATAAGAGAGGGTAGCCCTTTTGGCCTATAAAAGGAGGCCATTTCTACACACATTTCATAGTGTGAAGTTGATGCAACAAGGTGAGTGTGAGGTGGTGAGAGTGAAGCAAGGCGAGAGATCCATTAAGGGTATAATCCCTTTGTAAACTACTTCTTGTTTTGAAGTACTAAAGCCATTGAGTGGCTGCTTTCCCGTGGACGTAGCCCACATTGGGTGAACCACGTATATCGTGTGTACTCTCTCTCTCTCTCTCTACTCTATAATCTCGTGTATATAAATCTATCTCTCTCCATTAAGTAATCTACTCAATTATCTATTTAGCTACGTCTTATTTCTTAACAACTGGTATCAGAGCAAGGTTTGCTCGTAGCTAAATTATCTCAAGGAAAGGATTCCTTGAATTGAGTGGGAGTTATGGCGGAGGAAGGGAAGCTCAAGATTGAGAAGTTCAACGGCAAAAACTACCAACATTGGAAGATGCAGATTGAAGACTATCTCTATCAGAAGGACCTCTATTTGCCACTAGGCGGTCTTGTGAAGAAGCCCGCAACAATGGCAGATGAAGCATGGATTGTCCTTGATCGAAAGACACTGGGAACAATCCGATTAAGCTTGGCGTCAACGGTGGCCTTCAATGTTTCGGAGATGAAGACCACGGAGGACTTGATGAAGTCACTTGACGACTTCTACGAGAAACCATCGGCATCCAATAAGGTATTTCTTATGAAGCGCTTGTTCAATCTAAAGATGGCAGAGAATGGTTCAGTTGCAGAACACCTAAATGACTTTAACACAAACATAAGTCAACTTCGATCAGTGAAAATCAATTTCGAAGACGAAGTGCGAGCTCTCCTTATACTATCATCTCTACCGGATAGTTGGGACAACCTTGTGATGGCTGTAAGTAATTCTATCTCTGGCACAAATACTCTTAAGTTTGATGATGTTGTGGGTGTTCTCCTAAGCGAGGAAATGCGAAGGAGAAGCACTGGAGAATCATCAAGTGCTGCACTATCAGTGGAAACAAGAGGAAGGCTTAAGGAGAGGTTCAAAAACCAAAAGGGTCGTGATCGCTCAAGGCGGAGCAAGTCACGCACAAAGTCAGTTCTTGAATGTTGGAACTGCGGCAAGAAGGGCCACGTCAAGAAGGATTGCTGGTCCAAGAAGAAGAAGGAGACAGAGTCTCAAGACAACAAGCCAACATCGGAGGCCAATGTAGCAGGTAAAGTAGAGCAAGATGCTCTAATTCTCTCATTAGACAATGTGTCTAATTCCTGGATAGTAGATTCTGGGGCTTCATTCCATGCGACACCACACAAGCAACATTTCCAAGACTACACCAAAGGTAATTTTGGGTATGTATACTTGGGAGATGATGAAGCTTGTGAGATTGTCGGCAAAGGTACAGTTTCTGTCAAAACTGCTAATGGAAATGAATGGAAGCTTAAAGATGTTAGGCATGTTCCTTCTCTTCGCAAAAATTTGATCTCTACAGGACGATTGGACGATGAAGGTCACAACATTGCATTCGGAAACAAACGGTGGAAGATCTCAAAGGGATCTTTGGTGGTTGCCAAGGGTGAAAAAGTCGGTACACTTTACTTGTGTACTGTTAGCACGCAACCTTCAGCTTGTGCAGCAACTACAGAAGTTGACAGTGCGGTGTGGCACTACCGACTTGGGCATATGAGTGCCAAAGGAATGCAAATCCTTCAAACAAAGAAGCTTCTACCAGGTTTGAAAGAAGTGGACTTAGAGTTCTGTGAAGATTGTGTTTATGGTAAACAAAAGAGGGTAAAATTTCAAAAATCAGGAAATGAAAGAAAAAATAAAAAACTTGAGTTGGTTCATTCTGATGTTTGGGGTCCTGCAAGTACACCATCACTTGGTGGCTCATTGTACTATGTAACATTCATAGACGATGCGACTAGAAAAACATGGGTTTATGTCATGAAGAATAAATCCGATGTATTTTCCATATTTCAAAGGTGGAAAGCCTTTGTGGAGAATGAAACAGGTACCAAGGTTAAATGCCTCAGATCCGACAATGGAGGCGAATATTGCAGCCAAGCTTTTGAAATCTTTTGTGCTAGCAATGGCATTCGGAGGCAAAGGACAACCCCAAGGACACCTCAACAAAATGGGATTTCGGAAAGGATGAACAGGACAATCATGGAACGAGCACGAAGCATGCGGCTACATGCAGGCCTACCGCTTGAGCTTTGGGCGGAAGCTGTAAGTACGTCTGTGTACTTAATCAATCGGTCACCCTCAACGGCATTGGATGAGGGAGTTCCAGAAGAGGCATGGACAGGTAAACCGGTGAATTATGCATTTCTCAAAGTGTTTGGGTGTGAGGCTTTCATGCACATAGATAGAAGCCTAAGATCAAAGTTAGATGCAAAGTCCAAAAAGTGTTTCTTCATTGGCTATGGAGAAGGAGACTTTGGGTATCGCCTATGGAATCCTGAAGATGGTAAAATCTTAAGGAGTAGGGATGTAATTTTTAACGAAAAAATATGTACAAAGATTACTTGGAAAGAAAATAAACAAAAGAAACAGGTGATCAGTACATGGAGCTTGAGGACGGTGAAGACTCGAGGACTGCAAACGGTGACAATGTGCAACAACGTCAACCAAATGAGGAGCCTCAACCTATTCCCCGAAGATCTACAAGAGCAAGTAGACCTCCAGAAAGGTTTGTTCCTTCCTTCAACCATCTCTTGATCTCAGATTCTGGAGAGCCGGAATCATATGAAGAAGCTATGCAACATGAATCCAAAGAAGAATGGACGAAGAGCATGCAAGTGGAGATGGACTCACTACATCGCAAACAAACATGGGAGTTGGTTGAGTTGCCTAAAGGTAAACGGGCACTTCAAAACAAATGGGTGTACAAGCTAAAGGAAGAAGAAGGTGGGAAAAAAAGGTACAAGTCTAGGCTTGTGGTTAAAGGTTTTTCTCAAAAGAAAGGTATTGACTTCAATGAAATATTTTCTCCTGTTGTAAAAATGAACTCAATTAGGCTTGTCTTAAGCCTTGTGGCTGCTCATGATCTAAATCTCGAGCAAATGGATGTAAATACGGCATTCCCTCACGGTGACTTAGAGGAGGAAATCTACATGCTTCAACCAAAGGGGTATGAAGTAAAAGGTAAGGAGAAAATGGTTTGCAGATTAAAGAAGAGCTTGTATGGTTTAACGCAAGCATCAAGACAATGGTACTTGAAGTTTGATCGATGGATGTTGGATCATGGATTCACAAGATGCAACTCGGATCACTGCGTCTACACGAAGAATTTGGGAGATGGGAAATTCATCATCCTAATGTTGTATGTTGATGACATGTTGATTGCAAGTGCTAACATGCAGGACATCAAAGACCTAAAAGAGGAGCTGTCCAAATCTTTTTCAATGAAAGATTTAGGTGCTGTAAAGAGGATACTTGGTATGAAAATATCAAGGGACAGGACGAAGAAGACAATAAAGCTATCTCAAGAAGATTACATCAAGAAGGTACTAGAAAGGTTTGCAATGCAAAATGCAAAACCAGTTTCTACACCTTTGGCTGGTCATTTTAAACTAATGAAGGATATGTGTCCAAAGACACAAGAGGAGGTAGCCTATATGTCTAAAGTTCCATATGCTGCAGCGGTAGGTTCTCTAATGTATGCTATGGTCTGGACAAGGCCAGACATTGCACATGCAGTGGGAGTTGTGAGTAGGTTCATGGACAACCCAGGTAAAGAGCATTGGAAGGCTGTGAAGTGGATACTTAGGTATCTAAAAGGGACAACAACAAATGCTTTGTATTTTGGAGGAACTGATATTTTTCTAGAAGGGTATGCTGATGCAGATATGACAGGTGACAAAGATACTCGAAGGAGCACTACTGGCTATGTGTTCACGGTTGGAGGCACAGCAGTAAGCTGGGCTTCAAAGCTGCAGAAAGTGGTTTCACTTTCTACCACGGAAGCAGAGTATGTAGCAATGACGGAGGCAAGCAAAGAAATTCTGTGGCTTCACAGATTCTTAGAAGAGCTTGGATTCAAACAAGACAATTGTGTCTTGTACAGTGATAGCCAAAGCGCTATCCATCTTGCGAAGAACTCAGCCTTTCATTCAAGGACAAAGCACATTGAGGTGAGATATCACTTCATACGCACTCTTTTGGAAGAGGGACAACTAAAGCTAGGAAAGGTGCATACAAGTGAAAATCCTGCAGACATGTTTACAAAGATTGTCAACAAGGAGAAGTTGAGCTTTTGCTCAACTCTTCAATCGGCATTTAAGGATAAGAAGCCATAATGGAAAGCAGTCACATGTTTGGTTTGGAGATCAGTCTCCAAGTGGGAGATTGTTAAGTATGGAGCCTGATTTACCCTTGTAATTTTATGTGGTAAAAGTGCACATTTGTAAAGGCCCCATTATGAGGAGAAGCCATCGTGCGTGAAGGAAAATCACTCACCGGAAACCAAAATTTTCACGGACAAAAATCAGGGGCAACTTTAAAGGCCTCGGGGGCGGAGGCCCCCAAGACCTTTTTTCGTCGGAATATTCTTTTTCGCCGGAATATTATGGCCGGAAAGTGGTCGGAAAACAACTGGTCGGTTGGCCGGTGGCCGGTAGTCAATGGCCGATGGCCTGTGGTCGGAAGTCAATGGCCGGTGGCCGGTGGTCGGAAGTCAATGGCCGGTGGCCGGTGGCCGAATTCAATGACCGGTGGCCGAATTCAAAAGCGGACTTGTCTTCTCAAGGGCGGCCACACATGGGCGGATTGGAGGGTCCAATTTGGACTTATTCGCACAAGGGCGGCTACACATGGCTGTCTCTCATAAGAGAGGGCAGCCCTTTTGGCCTATAAAAGGAGGCCATTTCTACACACATTTCATAGTGTGAAGTTGATGCAACAAGGTGAGTGTGAGGTGGTGAGAGTGAAGCAAGGCGAGAGATCCATTAAGGGTATAATCCCTTTGTAAACTACTTCTTGTTTTGAAGTACTAAAGCCATTGAGTGGCTGCTTTCTCGTGGACGTAGCCCACATTGGGTGAACCACGTATATCGTGTGTACTCTCTCTCTCTCTCTACTCTATAATCTCGTGTATATAAATCTGTCTCTCTCCATTAAGTAATCTACTCAATTATCTATTTAGGTACGTCTTATTTCCTAACAGCCACTGCCAGAGGAGAGTCGACATTTGATAGAACTATCTTGCAAAAAAGCACCAGAGACGAAGAGACTCTGTTCATAGAGGAGTCGTCCTCTGCTATGGCACGAGAAGGTACCATAGAAGAAGAGAACGAGCTTTGAGAGTAGACCCAAAGATGATCAAGCATCGGATTTCACTCTTCCTAGAAAAGTAATTTCCACGCAATAATGAAGGCCACATTCTTGTAGTAAAACATTGAATCATTGCATTAGCACTTACCTCCAACAGTGCCAACAAAAAAAGTTGGTGTACATTGTCAAGCTAATAAATAAGCACGGAAGCATTGTGATGTATTGATTTTTTGATGTTTGTGGCAAGAAGAATTGGGTGGAACCCCAGCCTTGTCGTCAATAAACTACGCTTGGGAGGCTCAACTCTCCCAACATCGACAGAGTTGGAAAACAAGCTGGCTACCCCTCGTCACTAATTGACACCCTCATTTTTTAAGAGGGGATCTACGACTGAAAATCGGCGTCGCTTTTCGGCGAAGATCACAGTCGTTCATCCCGAATGTGAACTTGATGTAAACTCGAACAAATGAACTCGTCGTGAACTTGCATGTAAACTAGATGTAAACTTGTGTGAACTAAGATCGTGACGGGCAGCTAGGACTACGCAATATAAGCTATAATTCTCCATGCCTTTCAAAACGCGCGCAATAGTGTAGCGGTAAAGCAGTGTCATTGGGAGGGGGAGGTTTCGAGGTCGAATCCCATCACCACACACCCTTTTTTTTTCCTCCATATGAATCGAACGGCCCACAATGAACAATCATCTGGGACCGTAGATCCCCTCTTAAAAATGAGGGTGTGAAATAGAGACGTGGCTACCTACCCTCAGCACTAAAGGGCACAGGAGGTTTAATGAAGCTCCAACGTTGGGATCTACGGCAACAAAACTAGAACGAGGGGATCAAGGCGCGCGCAGCCCTTGATTTCAGGGGGTACAAAATATAGTAAACTTGGACAAGCGGGGAGCAAGTTTATTTATGATTTTATGGTTTGCCCACATGTTCTTCACATGGCCGTTGCGGACGTAGCGGTTAGTGCATTGGGCTCTCACGCTGGTGGCCCGGGTTCAAGTCCCTGTGCCTACGATCGACGCCCATTTTTTTCCGCCATCCGTTCGTGTCAAGATTCTCCCTTTGGGTGCCCATTTTTTGCCGCCATCCGTTCGTGTCGAGATTCCCCCTTTGAGCACCCATTTTTTTCCGCCATCCGTTCATGTTGAGATTCCCCCTTTGGACCTCCACCGAGGATCCCATCTCTTTCCTCCCGCGCCCTTTAGTGCCGAGGACTACCTACCCCCACCTCTTCTCGATAAAAGCTCCTTCATGATCGCAGGCTGCAGCATTCACTCGTATGCGACAAAAATACTGACGAGCAGGTGCGCCCTTGAGGCTTGGTCTAGAGCGTTGAACAAAATCGAACACACGGCAAAAGTGCTTTTGCAGGAAGCCTATAACTGGGTGAGAAAAGAAACGGGCAGGACAGCTGCAACGCAGCTACAGGCGACCAGGCCCTTACACTCTTGGTCTAGAGCGTTTGAACTCAACTCGAAGAGGGGAGGGTGCCATTCGAAGCGAGCTCGAGGTCCGTGTACTTGCAGGGCCATCCTCAGGGGAAGGGATGATGCGGCCCCAAAAGGGGTGGGTGCACCACACACGGTCCATTTCTTCGATGGGCACATTCTTGGTTTCGCGCAGAAAGAAGTAGACAAAGAGGCTCATACCCACCCCGCGAAGAAGAGGAATATGCGTGGACAAGTCGCCAAAAAGTATCACAAAGGTAAAGAAGAGATTCACACTCACATTAATCGTCATTGTCAAAACTAATGAATAAGCACAGAAGCATTGTAATGTACAGAGGTATATAATACATTTTTGGGCAACAAGAATGGAAAAGGGAGGCAGAGAAATGAATGGAAGAAAAGAGGGCCTCTACTAGTAAATGTCTGATTTTTTTTAGCAGCAATAGAAGTAAGAACTACTGGTGGGAGTGGGTGCCATTGGAAGCAAGCTCGAGGTCAGTGTACTTGTGGGGCTTGGAGAGGCCATCGTCACCAGTTGGGATGAAGTGGTCCCAGAAGGGGTGGGCGCACCACACGCTGTAAGCTTACTTTGTTTCCTACCTTGCATATTCTGCATCAAAACAATTTTGGCCTCCCTGAAGGGCAAAGCCTTTAGAATTGCCTTCCCTTTTTGCTAGCTAAAAATATTTTTGGGATTTATACAAAAGCAAAAATTCCTATTGGTTGTTTTTATTTTGAAAAGTATACAACAACCATAGTTCTTTGCATACACTTTAATCTATAAAGCAATGATTTTTTCTTTTGCCTTGACCCCTGGCACTACATTCTGTGCTAATTTTTGGCAAAACTTAACATAAATAATCATCGTCTTTGGCTTTATGTTTAAAAGAGTTTGTATCTTTTGCTGAACATTCTTGTTTTACTAGGCAATCTATGCTTCTAAAATACAGAATGCGGGTTGTTTGTCAATTTTATTTTAACTCAATAGAATATGCTCGATCCAAATCTATGACTCATAATACTTGATTTGCCACGAGATTCACAAATTACTGTGTTCCATTGACTGTGCATGCAATCATGGCAACTATTATTATAGCATTGAGCTAGTATTCACCTTGTGGAATTAAAGGTTTCAATTAGATCTTTTATGTTTCCTAAATTAATGAGCTTCATTGTTAGCAACTTTATATTATACCCTTTACCATTTTTGCCTCAACAACAAGAAAATACTTCTAAGTTTATGAATAAGGATGGTTTTGCATCAATGTACTTCAAAGAAACGAGTCTTTTTGGTGAAAATGGTATGACCCATAATGGTTGAGTCAACGCATGCCTTTTTTTAAGAGTCATGCATGCTTGCATGGCCATTTTAAGCCTTTTATGTTTAATTCATAGTTTCTTAGAAAGCTCTCATACTTGGAACTCACATAAAAATGGATTTTTTTGGAGCTATAAAGAAAGATGTATTAGTATATCTTTTCAGTTATGTTTCAAAATTTACAAAGGATGATGGATTAGACTCTGCCAAGCCTTCTTTAACCCAATATGGAAGAAGAAACTATTCCTTCTCTTAAACATCCTAATTCTCTTGGTTTAGGGCATCGTAGTCAAAGAGTTCGCGGAATTATTTGAAGCTCTTGCTTCCACTTAACCCATCTTTAACCTAACTTCACAGAGATAAAGTTCTTATATTGATTCCGCACGTGCACGCATGCGTGCGCACACTCTTGAATCTGTGCGTATGCTTGCAATGTTGTTTGAACGGAATCTTTTCGTGTTGAAGTCAACTTATTGTTAAAAGTGTCTTTTTGGTATATGTTCCATCTATTAAAGGCTAGGGTTGTGAAGGAGCTCTGCGGTCGCGCGACCATTGCCTGCGAGGTGAATGTGGGTAGGGAGGCCCGGGATGACCTACGACAGGGCGGGATTTTGTCAAGGGGTGCTGGAAGGGGTGTCTTCTGTGGTGGGCATGCCCACGAGGCTGGGCAATCCTTGGGGAATAGGACCTTGTGGCCCCAGTTGTGGAGGGTCAGCGCATGCCTTTTCCCTTCCTTTTGGCACGAAGGCCGGCCACCCTCCTCTCCTCCTACCGGCAGGCAAGTGGCGGTCATGAACACTCGCGGGCTCCTTTGAAGGAGGTTTCGTATGGCCAACGACGCTCTCTCTGGTGGCTTCGAAGGCCGTTCTTGGAATGGGCTTGGCTCCCCGAAAGCCTGAGCTGTGGTGTATCTCACTGGTGGTGTGTAGTGATAAGGTGACTCTGTGGCTGGCTCTCTCCTGGGGCATGGGGACAATCATGGGCACACTTGATGGCAGTGGTGGCAGGGCTATCCGGTGTGGTGGCAACCAAGCTGTTCTTCGACTCCTTCGACTTGTTCCGCCTTGGTCGTCAACCGGTTGGTGGATCGTTTCCGTTTCTCTCTGTTGGGACCTGCATCTCTGTTGGTGTAAGGTGCAATGGAAGTGAATGTTGAACTTTGCTCAAGATGAGTGCTCCTAACTGTGCTCAAGGTTCCTTTTACTTACAGAAGGGAAAGCCTTCCGTTCCTTTAGTGAGAGAGTGCAAATGATCACAAACAAAGTGGTAAACACTGTGAATGAAGGTGCTGAGATTGAGAGAGAGAGAGAAGAATACGACACTAGAATGTTGTCTAAACCCTCCTTCGAAGGCCCCACTCTCTATGGCGAGAGTGGTCTACTATTGATTGCACAAATCTCTACAATGCTTTGGACTTGCCGACGATGTCGATGACGATGAGGATGACGACGAGACTGGCTGAAATCTGAAAACGCTAATGGCTGAAATCTGCAAATCTTTATCTGCTGAATTCTGACTCTATATCGGTGACGATGTCGATGACGACGAGGTGACGATGACACGTTGAAAATGCAGATGCTGAAATTTGCATTTTTCGGGATGAATCTGCAAACTATGTGGGATCAGGTGAGATCTGCGAGGTTCAAAACTTCTATTGCTGTGCCTAAACGCTGAAAATTGAAAATGTTGGTGCTTCTTGGTGTTCCGTCGCGTTGAATTTGCAAAACGCTATGCTGATGCAAAAAACGCTAGGGCTGAAAACTGTCTTGCGGTGGAAATTTCCTAACGCTAGGACTGATCTGCTATCTTGTTGCTGTTGGGGCTAATTTGCTGTGCAAAAACGCCAGGTTGCTGACTTGCTGAAAAACGCTAGGCATGCATTTGCAAAAACGCTAGGTCTTCTGTGTGGGGGGTCTTGCTTGAGAAGGTGCACTGTGGATGTCAGGTCCCTGCTGCCTCTTCTGCCAGAAAGTGCTAGCTCTTGGTTTTCTTATATACCTGGCTATCAAAATTCCCCTACCTAGTTCCCAACAAAAGTCACTTAAAAATAATAAGTGACAAATGTCAAAAATAGGGAAAGTAGGCCCGGCCAATTTTGGTTTTGGGGTGTTTAAGGGGTATCTTGAAAGATCCCCTTTTGTCTTAAGAAAAAGTGGGCACGCGAAAGGAAGAGAGAGAGAGACTAGTGGATTTTGACTAGATTCTTAACGGAAGCCGATGGCACGTGGAGGGGGAAGAGAGAG
This sequence comes from Adiantum capillus-veneris, assembly GCF_014529385.1. Classification (NCBI taxonomy): domain Eukaryota; kingdom Viridiplantae; phylum Streptophyta; class Polypodiopsida; order Polypodiales; family Pteridaceae; genus Adiantum; species Adiantum capillus-veneris. Next base: position 139,096,432 of record NC_140931.1, on the reverse strand, counting down.
AGATAGAGAGAGAGATGAAGAAGAAGAAAAAGAGAATTTTAACCGTAGTAGGAAACTATCCCAAGAGACCTTAAAGATCTTTTCGAAGAGAGAGAGAGAGAGAGAGAGAGAGAGAGAGAGAGAGAGAGAGAGAGAGAGAGAGAGAGAGAGAGAGAGAAGGCCTGCGTCGGTTCAATCTCAACTCCTGTCTGCGAAATCGAGCCTGCATTAGAGGGTAAGTGGAATGGGTGGGAAGCAAAGCAGTTGTGGCAGACGAGGAAGGAGGAGCTGCTAGGTGTTTCACAGAGGCGGCATCTCTCTCTCTCCTTGGTAGTGCAACCCCAATGGGCATGAATACCTTGTATCTGCTAGCATAGTGAGGATGGAATTCATCAACAAGGCAAGTGCAGAGTTGGACAACTTGCTTGGTGCCGAAGAAGCTCATGTAGGGGAGGTATTGTGCACGTCAATTTGTAGGGCAAGGTAGGTCAGGACTGGATGGTGCGAGTTTATCGTCAAGGCAGCAATGGGGTGTGCAGAGCCTAGGGTAAAAATATGATGGCGAATGGCTTCTCTCTCTCTCTCTCTCTCTCTCTCTCCCCCTGTGCGCAGGCCAAGTTGTGGCACCTCCTAATGGCTAGTCTTTTGCTCGCATGTTGATGGCCACAGCTGCTGATAGCCATGGTGTGGTTGCATCTCCTAGTGGCCAGCGTTCTGATCGCATGTTGGTGGCCAAGCTATGGGGCTATTGGGGAGTCACATGCAATGAAAGTGCTACGGGATTTCAGGAGGATGCCGAGCAGGCTGAGGGAAGGCATGTGTGTCCCGGGCAAGAGCAACATCGCGTATCCTAGGCTGCAAGGCTAGCTACCAAAGGGATGCACTCGAATGGGGAGATCGGTGGAAACTACCAGTACAGAGCGATGGATTGGAAGCGCTGAGACAGGGCAGGGGAGGAGGGGGAATAGGAGGCTTGCATCACCTCCAGCTTAGATCTCAATGGTAAAATCCATTAGCCTTTTATCGTGGAAGGGATCTTGGGCGTTAATTAATTAATGAAAGTAATACATACCGAGTAGGGAAAATAGGTCTATGCACTGTAAAAATGCTTCTGATGGGTTTTGATGGAAATCTGATGACCATGTTGTGTGCAACCAGAGGATATGCATCTAATCTAAGTGTCTGGACATGCACGGTCTGCGAACAGACTCACAAAAGTGCCAAATCACTTTCTATTCTAGACTGACTGAATTGGACTGAATCCTTGTCATGAAGTAGCTTGTCCACGTACACATAGGGTTAGATTTGCACGTGACATCCCCTCCTTTTCAAAGTCAGGTACTGGTACCGAACTGTATGGCGTCGAAGGAGATCGCCAACAGTGTCTGGAATCTTGGAAAAGACTCTTTGCCGGCCCACTCTGATGTGTGGGTCATGCGATACTTGAACTTCATAAAGGTCTGCAATGCTTGCTTCTTTGGGCCGCGTCAAAAGCAACACAGTCTTTTGTGGCTCCGTCGATGCTTCAACTTCGTCTATAGTCATGCGTCTACCTTCTTCAAGAATCTCAGAGGCTGAAAATTCCTGAAACCACTTCCAATACAAGAACATGAACATACCCATTCCATGTAAAGTGACTAGGAAAATACTATTCCTTCGAAAAAACTGTGCATGCAATGCAGATAAACAAAGTGACGGAGTGGCAAATCATCCATTAAACACACGCAAACAATGGGGTCGAATCTTGACTTTGTGACCTAAATCAATCAATTGTGGCAAATCACAATGGAAATGCCGATGCTTGATGCTCAATACTTTTTGTGCTCTTTGGAATATTGTGTCATGCCAAGGAAGAGACATGGATTGTGAATTTCTTGAATGCAAACATTTTAGCTTTTCATGAGTAATCCACATACATCTGTGCTCATTCATGAGTGAATCGTGTTTATCGTATAATATGTCATGCCTGTGAAAAGGGATCACATAAGGACGGTGACTAAAATACAGGAAAGCATCACGAATGAAACACTTGAACAATGCGTGGTGACTAATCATTCGAACACAGAATACTTCCTGTGGGGGTTCTTTGGACCTCGACTCGAGAGCCAAGATCGGTTCTTCGTGATTGATCGAATCTGCAATGAGGTTAGCTTCACTAGAAAATGCATCCACTAAACCATCATCCTTGTGAACAATCACAACTTCTTCTTGCAAATCATCATGCTCGTGAATAATCACATCTTGATCATGCAAATCATCATGCTTATCATTATCGTGCAAATCATGTGTGTCGTGCTTTGGAGAAGGCAAGACTGAGAGAGTCTTCTTCTCCTTAATCTCTTTAAGCTGCATCTGCACATTAGAAAAAAATAGGACCAATGTGGCTTTCCTTTCGTTGTGCTCACTCTCTATTTGGGCTCTTCTTTCTTTGTGTTCACGTGCTATGGCTGCCATTCTTTCTGTGTGTTCTACCTTTCTTGCTTCGCGTTCTAACTTCCTGTCCATCATCTTGTCGAAAGCCTCCATAGGAGTTAGTGCAATCCGTTGCATAGATGGGGAAAGGGGAGGGTCGGAAAAACCTCCTGGTGGGGAAAATTCTTCTTCGCCACTTGCATGCTCACCACCTTCATGCGAAGTATCCATTCCGCTTCGGGTGATTACCATCCACTGAAGTCTTGGGTTCTTAAGTTCACGAGGAACTTGGGTTCTTGTGGTTCTTGGGGTCTTGGGTTCTTGAGTTCTTGAGTTCTTGAGGTTCTTCTTTCGCTTGCAATTTGTGTTAGAGAAGGATCTTCTCTTCACCCGAGCTCTTCTCTTTCCTGTAGGCGCACCCCTTTGCGGCCTTGCGCTCACACCAAGGTTACTTTTTTCCACCTCACGTCGACTGGTTGGATGCTAAGTGCACGGTCCGCTCTCAATGAGTGAAAAGAGAGACGAGGGGAGGTTGGACAAGCCCTTCTTTCTTGGGTTTCCTGTCACTCTTCAAAAACACGATTAGGAATCGACACGCCCAAGGGGACTTGGGTTACGTGCGACCGCAACAAGCAAAAAATTTTTTGTGGTTCTTGTGGTTCTTTCCTTGAGTGATACAAAACATTGCCAAAGCTGTGATACCAATGTAAGGTGCAACGGAAGTGAATGTTGAACTTTGCTCAAGATGAGTGCTCCGAACTGTGCTCAAGGTTCCTTTTACTTACGGAAGGGAGAGCCTTCAGTTCCTTTAGTGAGAGAGTGCAAATGACCACAAACAAAGTGGTAAACACTGTGAATGAAGGTGTTGAGACTGAGAGAGAAGAATACGACACCAGAATGTTGTCAAAACCGTCCTTCGAAGGCCCCACTCTCTATTGCGAGAGCGGACTACTATTGATTGCACAAATCTCTACAATGCTTTGGACTTGCCAACAATGTCGACGACGACGACGAGACGGGCTGAAATCTGAAAACGCTAATGGCTGAAATCTGTGAATCTTTATCTGCTGAATTCTGACTCTATGTCGGTGATGATGCCGATGACGACGAGGTGATGACGACACGCTGAAAACGCAGATGCTGAAATCTGCGTTTTCCAGGCTGAATCTGCAAACTATGCGGGATCAGGTGAGATCTGCGGGGTTCGGAACTTCTACTGTTGTGTCTAAACGTTGAAAACTGAAAACGCTAGTGCTTCTTGGTGTTCCGTCACGGTGAATCTGCAAAATGCTATGCTAATGCAAAAACGCTAGGGCTGAAAACTGTCTTGTGGTGGAAATTTGCTAACGCTAGGACTGAGCTGCTATCTTGCTGTTGCCGGGGCCGATCTGCTGTGCAAAAACGCCAGGTTGCTGACTTGCTAAAAAACGCTAGGCATGCATTTGCAAAAACACTAGGTCTTTTGTTTGGGGGGTCTTGCTCGAGAAGGTGCACTGTGGATGTCACGTCCCTGCTGCCTCTTCTGCCAGAGAGTGCTAGCACTTGGTTTTCTTATATACTTGGCTATCAAAATTCCCCTACCTAGTTCCCAACAAAAGTCACTTAAAAATAATAAGTGAAAAATGTCAAAAATAGGGAAAATAGGTCTATGCACTGTAAAAATGCTCTTGATGGGTTCTGATGGAAATTTGATGACCATGCTGTGTGCAACCAGAGGATATGCATCTAATCTAAGTGTCTGGACATGCACAGTCTGCGAACAGTCTCACAAAAGTGCCAGATTACTTCCTATTCTAGACCGATTGAACTGGACTGAACCCTTGTCATGGAGTAGCTTGTCCATGTACACATAGGTTTAGATGTGCACGTGACAATTGGATTTTTGTTTCTACTTCTTGACTCGGGCATGGCAGTCCTTGTGAGAGGAGGTATGTCATGGTGGCTCCTAGTTGAGTTGTAGTATTTCTTGTTTTAAGCAAAGTCTTTGTCGGAATTAAGCATTAGATATACAGGTTTTGAGCTTCCTTATGGACTAATATGGGTTTTCGAGCTTCCTTGTAAAAAGCTCACGTATGGACTGATATGGGTATGTTTGGTATGTTGTAGGCCTCCATGTACTTCAGAAAGCATGTACATCACTTGAGGAGCTATTTGTTCGGGACGATGTTTCTAGGAACTCATTGATTGTAGGATATGCCAAACAGAGGCAAGGCCAGGAAGCTCTCGATTGTTTTCAACGAATGCAAAGCGAGGGCATATCTCGAGATGCAATCACTTACGTTTGCATCTTGAAGGCGTGTGGCACCACTCAAGATGTTGATACAGCAAAAGACTTCACGTTTATCTGTATTAGTTAGGGGCTGCTGAAAGCAAACGTAGATGAAATTACCTACGCTTTCATCTATAAGGCATGTGGCACTACGCAAGACACTCATATGGGCAAAAGAATTCATGATCATATTGCTAGTCTGGGGTTGTTTAAAGAAAACATTGTGCTTAGCAATGCCCTGGTCAACATGTATGGCAAATGTCGTCTACTTCAAAAAGCACAAAAAGTGCTTGAGCAGTTGCCTGTCCAGGATGCCCTCTCTTGTAGTATTTTGATTGTGAGTTATGCCCAACAGAGGCACGGCTAGGAAGCTCTAGGCTGTTTTCAAAGGATACGAACGGACGGCATATCTCTAGATGCAATGACCTAGGCTTGCATTTTGAAGGCATGTGGCACTCTCATATGGACAAAAGATTTCGCGATGATATTGTCAGTTAGGGACTGTTGAAAGAAAACGTCGTGCTTGGTGATGCCTTGGTCAACATGTATGTCAAGTATGGTGTACTGCAAAATTCATAGAAAGTGCTTGAGGAGTTGCCTATCCTGTATCCCTCTCTTGAAAGTGTTTTGATTGCGAGGTATGCTTAACAGGTGTAGTGCTGGTTTGAGAGGATGTGAAGTGAGGCCGTCTCGCCAGATGCAATTACCTACGCTTGCATTTTGAAGGCATGTGGCACTATGCAAGATGCTGATATCGGCAAAAGAATTCACGATGATATTGTTAGTCAGGGGTTATTGAAAGGATATGTCGTGTTTGGCAATGCCTTGGTCGATATGTATGCCAAATGTGGTGTACTTTAGGAAGCCTGGACATCACTTCAGGAGCTAGCTACCTATCCGGGATGTTGGCTCTTGGAATTCATTGATTGTAGAATATACCGAACAGGAGCAAGGCCAAGAAGCTCTGGGTTGTTTTCAGCAAATGCAAAGCGAGGGCATCTCTTGAGATGCAGTCACTTACGCTTGCATTTTGAAGGCGCGTGGCACCACTCAAGATGCTGAAATGGGCGAAAGAGTTCATGATTATTTATGTTAGTTAGGGGCTGAAAGAAAACATAGATATTCGTCTTTAGGCATGTGTCACTACACAAGACACTCATATGGGCAAAAGAATTCACGATCATATTGTTAGTAAGTTGCTATTAAAAGAAAACATTGTGCTTGGCAATGCCCTGGTCAACAAGTATGGCAAATGTCATCTACTCCAGAAAGCACAAAAAGTACTTGAGGAGCTTCTTGTTGGGGATGCCCTCTCTTGTAGTGTTTTGATTGCGAGATATGCCCAATAGAGGCACCGTGTCACATGCTTGGACACCCCAAGATGAAAATCCGACACGACACACGAGAGAATCACTTAAAATACTTCACAACTATCAAATTTGAGTGGACACGGCCCGGCGTAGTTCTGTGTCAGAGGTATTGGCCCCAAAAGCTTGCGCCCCTCTCGGTATTTTTGTTTATATTAACAATTGAGCAAAGTTACAACTCCCGAGGGGTCCTCTGCTCTCAGACTGTGTGTCCAGATGCTCTGTAGAGCGAGGCCCCTTGGGTCCTTTTTATTCTTTACAAGGGATGCCAAAAGTAAAGCCCCAAAAGCAATCTAACTCAAAAGCAAAGTGTTCGAAAAGCAATAATTCCCAAAAGCAACTTGTTCCAAAAGCAATTGGCTCCAAAAGTTTCCAGAAAAAGCATCAGCGCAAAAAGCGGAGTTTCATGCAATCTACCACGTCAACAATTGTCAGCACTAATTGCAGGATTTCGTATAGCCACGTCAGTAGCGTGTCAGTGCGATATGCGGAGATTTGTTGTTCGTACATTTTTTGCCACGTCATCATTTGTCCAGCCGAGCAATACTGCCGCGTCATCATTTTGTGACGTATCCCCCTCTTGAAAGAATTCTAATCGCCCTCGATTACCCTTGCAAAATCAGACACCCGGGGAGTCCACTATGTAAAAATTTCATATAACACATGCGAACAAGAGGTATTTTAATAATCCCTTACCTATATATTTTCAAGTATTATATGTATCCCTTATGTATGCATTTTTGTAAAAAAATTAGCCCTTATGTATGAGAATTTTCACTTTCTCAATTAAAAAACCCTTTATGTAAGTACATTTTCTTGCTAATGTACCCAATTATAAATCTCTTATTTTGTTCACACGTGCTATCTTACATATTTTCTAGTGGACGCCTCGGGATCAGACATAAGCCATAAACCAATTCAATAGACATTGACTCTAAGTATCGACGCACTAGACGACACAAATCCAACACTTGTACAAAAACGACAGTCACATCACATCACATTGAGATCACATTCAAATCACATCAAATAGAATCTAGGACTGTGATTCTTGGCGACTGTCACGTGCACACCTAACCCTATGTGCATGTGGACAAGCTACTTCAGGTCTAGGGTTCAGGTCAACTTAGAAAGTGTTATGGCACCTTTGTGAGCTTGTGCGCAGGACGTGCATGCAAAGGCACTTAAAGTAGTTCCTCTGGTTGCACACAGCATGATCATCAAAATTACAGTCAGTAGCCATCATGAGCATTTTACAGTGCACAGAACCCATTTTCCCTATTTTAGCCATTTTTCACTTATTATTAATAAGTGACTTTGTTGGGAACTGGATAGGGCAAATTGGCTAAGTAGGTATAAATAAAAGCTAGCGCTAGCACTTTCTGGCAGAAGGAGCAGAAGAAGTACCTACACTTGCAGTGCACCTTCTCAGCAAGACCGACATAACTCCCCAGCGTTTTCAGCCATCAAGACTCCCAGCCTTTTTGCAGCAGATCTGCCTTGGCGTTTTTGCTACAGTGTACCTGGCGTTTCCAGACATCAGCACCACATCAAGCCTAGCATTTTGGTACAAAGCTGCTAGCGTTTTTGCAATTGCAGATTGCCTCTAGCGCTTTGTAATTTCTTGGTGTCAGATCAGCCTATTGCCTCAGCGTCTTCAGTTTTCAGCACTTGGACTCCGCAGGCACAACCCCTAACCTTGCAGATCTCACCTCCCCGCAGTAGATCCTCGCCGCGTAGTCAGATCAGCTAGCATTTTCAGTTTCAGCCCGCTGTTCGCAGATTTCAGCATCTGCGTTTTCAGTGCATCGTCGTCGCCACTGCCATCCTTGCCGACAAAGTGTCAGAATTCAGCCGATAGCAGATTTGCAGATTTCAGCATCTGCTTTTTCAGCGCATCATCGTCATCGCCGTCCCTGCCGACACAATGTCAAAATTCAGCAGATACCAGATTTGCAGATTTCAGCCCGTCTCGTCGTCGTCATCATTGCTGTCGACATCGTCAGTAAATTCATTGCATCTAGACCATTGTACCATATTTGTGCAATCAATAGCATAGACCTCTCTTGCCATAGAGAGTGGGGCCCTTGGAGGAGGGTTCGACAACATTCTGGTGTCGTATTCTTCCCTCTCTATCTCTCAGTTTCAGCACCTTCATTCACAGTGTCAATTCACTTTTTTTTTTCCGAGAAAAAGATCCTTCTATTAGTTAATGAAATTGTCCATAGGGCTACAACCACCTCTTCGAGAGAGGGCTACAACAATCATGATGGGGAGACTCCCAATGAAAAAAAATAGCATATGTACAATGAGGCTAAATCAAGAAATGGGAGGAGGGAAAAGCCACACAGGTGGACGGTAGTGCCATCTGAGTACTCCCTGGACCATGGTGAAAAAAGGCCCTGGACGCCAAGGTCGAAGGAAGGCCTCCCTGTGCTCCCTCATGCAGTCGAAGCTGCCGTGAAGTCTCTCGAGTTGTCCTCTGAGAGTGTGGAGCAGCTCTAACCAAAGATCGCGAACAGTCTCTGCTGGTGGTACAGGGTGAGCCTCAAAGATGCGGAAGCAACGGGCCTGCCAAATGAACCAGAGTGTCAGGCCACTGATGAGCTCCCAACACTCCTCTCTCTCATTGCACCACTCGTGTGGAGTAAGCTCTGTGGCAGGCTGGAGTGTAGGTCGCCCCCCTTGCATCACTATCATCCTGCTGGTGGATGATAGCTCAAACTGAAGTGCCGGGCCCGTGAGAGTGGACCAAGCAGCTGCCCCCCAAGTATACTGCCGAGCTGTGGAAAGAGCAGGCATCAACTGAAGAACACGAAGCCACACTTGCTGTGCCAAGGGACAGTCTCAAAGACAGTGACGCTGACTCTCCACAAGATGGTCACAAGTTGCGCATGCGGCCGGGAGACCACTATGCACAAGCCAACTCCCAACTGTTGTAGCTCTGTGTGCGGCCAGCCACTGAAACAAAGTGACTCGCCTCGGTTGTCTGGAGTCCCACAACCTCTCCCAAAAAGCTGCCAAGAACTCAATTGTGAGACCCTCCTCCTGCCAATGAGGTGTTGTAGCAGGATCAAAATTCAGAGAAAGCGCTTGAGGAGTTGCCTATCCTATATGCCCTCTTTTGGGAGTGTTTTGATTGCGAGATATGCCCAACAGGTAGAGTGCGAGAAGTTCTCTGCTGATTTCAGAGAACGCAAAGTGAGACCGTCTCGCCAGATGCAATTACCTATGCTTGTATTTTGAAGGCACGTGGCACTATGCAAGAGGCTGATATCGGCAAAAGAATTTACGATGATATTGTTAGTCAAGAGGTTGTTGAAAGGATACGTCGTGCTTGGCAATGCCTTGGTCGATATATATGCCAAATGTGGTGTACTTCAGGAAGCATGGACATCACTTGAGGAGCTACCTGTCCGGGATGTCGGCTCTTGGAATTCATTGATTGTAGAGTATGCCAAACAGGGCCAAGGCCAAGAAGCTCCGGGCTGTTTTCAGCGAATGCAAAGCGAGGGCATCTCTCGAGATGCAATCACTTAAGCTTGCATTTTGAAGACGTGTGGCACCACTCAAGATGCTGACACGGGCAAAAGAATTCACGATTATCTATGTTAGTTAGGGGCTGCTGAAAGAAAACGTAGATAAAATTACCTACGCTTTTGTCTTTAAGGCATGTGGCACTATGCAAGACACTGATATGGGCAAAACAATTCACGATCATATTGTTACTCAGTTGTTGCTGAAAGAAAACATCGTGCTTGGCAATGCCCTAGTCAACATGTATGGCAAATGTTGTCTACTCCAAAAAGCACAAAAAGTGCTTGAGCAGCTGCATGTCTGGGAGGCCCTCTCTTTTAGTGTTTTGATTGCGAGATATGCCCAACAAAGGCACAACCAGGAAGCTCTCGGCTGTTTCAGAGGATGCGAAGTGATGGCATTTTTCTAGATGCAATGACCTAGGCACTCTCATATAGGCAAAAGAATTCACGATGATATTGTTAGTCAGGGGCTGTTGAAAGAAAACGTCGTGCTTGGCAATGCCTTGGTCAACATGTATGTCAAGTGCTGTGTACTGTAACAAACTGCTGACGTGTCAAAGCCTAAAGAATGGAGCCAACTTACAGATGTGGCCGAGGGGCCTAAACTGTCACAAAGTGATGACGTGGCTGTCCAAGAGCAAAAACCCTAACCCTAATTTTTGCAAGAAATCCTAACTGCCGAAACCCTAATTTTGGAGACCCTAACCCTAAAACTTGCAAACCCTAATTCTGAAAACTCTAACCCTAAAACTTGCAAACCCTAATTTTGGAAACCCTAACTCTAAAACCTGCAAACCCTGATTCTACTGTCAAAAGCCCTAAATTGTAGAAACCCTAACCCTAACCCTAAGGGTAGCAGTGAGATTTTCAAAAATTGCGTTGGTTGATGACGTGGCAAGCTGTACAGATTTCCGTGATTTACGTTAGCAGATTTTTGGCTTTGCTTTTGGACCAAAAGCTTTTGAGTTTTAAAGGCTTTTTGCTGTAACTGCTTTTCTGGCCAAGGACCTTTAAATATGAGGCTAGGGCTCATTCTTTGGCATGCTTCCTCGAGAAGGTGCAGGGTCTGGAGTACCGGCTTGTACTTTGATGATGCAATATAAAGAAATACCGAAAGGGGCGCCAAGGTTTGGGGCCAATACACTCCGTGTCGCGTGTCGTCTCTCTCTTTCAGTTCAGTTATTATTGAAGTGCTAAAAGTCTGTTCAGTCTGTTCTTTTCTATTGGCACATGGTGCCCACCTTATGACATGTACTTCAGAATTCAGAGAAAGTGCTTGAGGAGTTGCCTATCTTGTATGCCCTCGCTTGGGAGTGTTCTGATTGCGAGATATGGCCAACAGGTGCAGTGCGAGGAAGTTTTGGAGGATGCGTAGTGAGGCCGTCTCGCCATATGCAATTACCTACGCTTGCATTTTGAAGGCATGTGGCACTATGCAAGACGCTGATATCGGCAAAAGAATTCACGATCATGATATTGTTGGTCAGGGGTTGTTAAAAGGATACATTGTGCTTGGCAATGCCTTGGTTTATGTATGCCAAATGTGGTGTACTTTAGGAAGCATGGATATCAGCCACCTATCCGGGATGTTGGCTCTTGGAATTCATTGATTGTAGAATATGCCAAACAGGAGCAAGGCAAGGAAGTTCCTGGCTGTTTTCAGCGAATGCAAAGCAAGGGCTCTCTCGAGATGATGATACGGGCAAAAGAATTGACGTTTATCTATGTTAGGGGCTGTTGAAAGAAAACGTAGATAAAATTACCTACGCTTTCGTCTTTAAGGCATGTTGCACTACGCAAGACATTGATAAGGGAAAAGGAATTCACGATCATATTGTTAGTCAATTGCTGTTAAAAGAAAACATCGTGCTTGGCAATGCCATGGTCAACATGTATGGCCAATGTCGTCTACTCCAAAAAGCACAAAAAGTGCTTGAGGACCTGCCAGTCCGGGATGGCCTCTCTTGGAGTGTTCTGATTGCTAGATATGCCCAACAGAGGCACATCTAGGAAGCTCTAGGCTCTTTTCAAATGCGAAGTGAGGGAATCTCTCTAGGTGCAATTACCTATGTTTGCATTTTGAAGGAATGTGGCACTACGCAAGACACTCATATGGGCAAAAGAATTCACAATGGTATCAATTGTTAGTCAGAGGCTGCTCAAAGCAAACATCGCGCTTGGCAATGCCTTGGTCGAGATGCATGCCAAAGGTGGTGTACATCAAAAATCACAAAAAGTGCATGAGGAGCTACCTGTCCGCGATATTGTCTCTTGGACTTCAATGATTGCAGGATATGCAAAACAAGGGCAAGGCCATGAAGTTCTGGGCTGTTTTCAGTGGATGCAAGGCGAGGGCATCTTTCCAGATGCAATCAGTTACACTTGCATCTTGAAGGCGTGTGGCACCGATCAACATGTTGATACAGGCAAAAGAATTCATGATGATATTGTTAGTCAGAGGCTGCTGAAAGAAACCTTACATAAAATCACCTATGCTTTCATCTTGAAGGCATGTGGCACTATGCAAGACACCAATAAGCGGAAATGAATTCACAATCATATTGTTAGTCAGGGGCTGTTGAAAGAAAACATTGTGCTTGGCAATGCGTTGGTCGACATGTATGCCATGTGTCGTCTACTTCAGAAAGCACAAAAAGTGCTTGAGGAACTGCCTACTTGGGATCTCCTCTCTTGGATATATTAAATTGCGGGATATGCCCAATAGGGGCAGGGCCAGGGCCAGGGCCAGGGCCAGGAAGCCTTGAACTGTTTTCAAAGGATGCCAAAGTGAAGGCATCTCTCCAGATGTTATTACCTACGCTTGCATTTTGAATGCATGTGGTAGTATGCAAGACACAAATATGGGCAAAAGAATTCACAATGATATCAATTGTTAGTCAAAGGCTGCTCAAAGCAAACGTCGTGCTTGGCAATGCCTTGGTTGACATGTATGCCAAATGTGGTGTACATCAAAAAGCACAAAAAGTGCTTGAGGAGCTACCTGTCCGTGATGTTGTCTCTTGGACTTCATTGATTGCAGGATATGCAAAATAGGGGCAAGGCCATGAATCTCTGGGCTATTTTCAGTGGATGCAAAGCGAGGGCATCTCTCTAGATGCAATCACTTACACTTACGCTTGCTTTTTGAAGGCGTGTGCCACCACTCAAGATGTTGATACGGGCAAGAGAATTCACGATGATATTGTTAGTTAGGGGCTGTTGAAAGAAAACGTCGTGCTTGGCACTGCCTTGGTCGATATGTATGCCATTGGTTGATATGTATGTCAAATGTGGTGTCCTTGAGAAAGCACAAAAAGTGCTTGAGGAGCTACCTATCCGGGATGTCGTCTCTTGGAATTCATTGATTGCAGGATATGCGGAATGGGGGCAAGGCCAAGAAGACATGGGCTGTTTTCAGCGGATGCAAAGCGAGGCATCTCTCTAGATGCAACCACTTACGCTTGCATCTTGAAGGCGTGTGCCACTACTCAAGATGCAGATACGGGCAAAAGAATTCACGATGAGATTGTTAGTAAGGGGCTACTGAAAGAAAACGTAGATGGAATCACCTACGCTTTCATCTTAGGCATGTGGCACTACGCAAGACATTGATAGGGGCATAAGAATTTACTATCATATTGTTAGTAAGGGGTTGTTAAAAGAAAACATTGTGCTTCACAATGATTTTTAGCTATGCCCAACAGGCGCAGGGCCACAAAGCCTTGGGCTATTTTCAACGGATGCGAAGTGAGAGCGTCTGCGTCTCTCTCTCTCTCTCTCTCTCTCTCAAACAGGGGCAGCGCCAGGAGGCTTTGGGCTGTTTTTAGTATATGCTCACCGAGGTGTCTCATAGCCTTTAGAAGAGGTTAGTATAACATTTTATTTCATTTCTCTCTCTAACAAAGGCAATGATTAAATATCGGCCCGCATGCCCCCGTGTCGCTGCCGCTGACCGGCTCAAGCGATCACGATGCTTTTGAAGGGGGATTGGACCTTGCAAAGAACAAAACATAACTTGGTTACACTTGCTTCCAAGCACATACAGGCAGACGTAGTGGTTAGACCATCAGCGTAGGTAAGCACAAGTCCTCAGTTCGAACCGCGTGGAGCAAAAGTGTGTTAACCTTTTGGTCAACCGCTTCTAGCCGGTTGCAAGTGACTGGCAACCAGCTGGGCCGACCTTGCCACGATGGCAAGCAGGCCTAATTTTAACTAAAACCTCTCACAAACCATAATTACAAAAATTAAAAAACGTAGTGCTTGGCACTGCCTTGGTCGACATGTATGCCAAATGTGGTGCACTCCTAAAATCACAAAAAGTGCTTGAGGAGCTGCTTGTCTGGGATGTCGCCCCTTGGAGTGTACGGATTTTGAGATTTGCCCAACAGGGGCAGGGCCAGGAAGCTTTGGGCTGTTTTCAGTAGATGCAAACCGAGAGTGTCTCTCCAGTTGCAATCACCTCTTGAAGGTGTGTGACACCATGCAAGAAGCTGATATGTGCAAAAGAATTCACAATGATGAAATCACCTATGCTTTGGTCTTGAAGGCTATGCACAGATCTGCACTCTCTCTCTCTCTCTCTCTCTCTCTCTCTCTCTCTCTAACATAATCACTGGGGAGGGCTTACTTGCAGCTCCAAGGATGTCCAGCAGTGCAACAGCTTCAGATCCAAGGGAAGTGTTGCAGCTTCCGGCGATGTGTAGCAGTGACATCGTGGAGAGAGAGAGAGAGGGACATTATGCAGCCGACAAAGAGGGACAACAGGGCCGGGGGGAGGTGTAGGAGACAGTGCAGGTCAGCTCCACGTCCAACGCAAAGTGCTCAAGCTGTGGCCCAAAACATCCTTGGTTGCATCAAGAAGGCGCTCTGGCCATGTCCGAAATTACAACACCAAAGGAATTAACTAATTGCAGCTTACACGTGGGCTAGCTATAATACTGTGCAGGAAAGGAGGGAGGGAGGGAGGGAGGGGGGGGGGGGGGGGGGGGGGGAGTAGAACATCGAGCCTTCGAGGAGAGAGAGAGAGAGAGAGAGAGAGAGAGAGAGAGAGAGAGAGAAGGGAGCGGGAAATGCCTTAGCCTCCGCTCCTCCGCTCCTCCGCTTTTCTAATGCTCCTTGCATTAGCTTGCACCACCTGACACAAGGCAGTGCAAGGAGCATTAGATATAGTAGAGAAGAGAAGTAGAGAATTAGAGATTCTTTAAGAGATTCAACCAAATCTTCTTAAGCAACTCCTTTTGCCCTCCACAATATTCAAAACGATGGGGACAAACAATTCTAGAGCGTGAACACAAATACACCGATCTATAAATTTACTTGGTCAAATATAAGTCACTGTGTGTTCATTGGTATTACAAGGGAAAAGTTACAACAATGTAAGGCAATTTCCGATGATGTTGAGCAATCTTTTTTTTTTTCCAAATTTTTTATGATGTTGCCATTATTTAAACGAAAAAGAAGGCTGCCAAAAATCAATTACTTTAATTCAACTTATTTACAATGGTATAGACATTTGTCGATTTTCTTCAAGGCAATGTGAATTTTGGTGATTCTAGAATGGAGAAGATATCATAAAGGTGGACCAATGCCATTGTCATGATTGGTGGGTGCATAGAAAAAAGATATGGAGACAGGGAAATTGTGTGAGCTTTGATCGTGTAGGAAAATTGTGTGGTTTTTGATGATATGTTGATATAGCTTTGGGATCTCATCATGACTAATTGGTGATGGTACATTGTTAACTGATTCTCCATACTTACTGGTAAGGAACCTTGTTACATTGATAACTCAAGATCCTTCCTTTCTTGATCAGGGGAAGGGATGAAGCGGCCCCAGCAGGGGTGAGCCCGCCACACGCAGTCCATTTCCTCAATGGGCACATTCTTGGTTTCGGGCAGGAAGAAGTAGACGAAGAGGCTCATGATCACCACCCACCCCGCAAAGAAGAGGAATATGCCGAACTTGAAGTGGCACAACATCGCCAAAAAGGCCTGCGCTATCACAAAGGTAAAGAAGAGATTGACACTCACATTAATTGCCTGCCCCGCCGATCGAATCTCCAACGGAAATATCTCGCTCGGCACCAACCACCCCAGCGGTCCCCACGACCACCCAAACGCCGACACATAGACGCACACCACCACCACCACTATCACGGCTGACATCTTGTCGATAGATCCCGTTCCCATTAGCCCGAACTTGGCGCCCAAAATCCCGCCTATCACCACCTGCGATATGAACATCTGCACTCCTGCCTCCAGAAACAGAGTCCGCCGGCCGATCCTGTCAACCAGCACGAGCGATACAATTGTTGCCAGCACGTTGACTATTCCGGTGATGACAGAAGAGTAGAGCGACGCGTCGGACGTGAAGCCCAACGTCTTGAACAGAACTGGCGCATAGAACATGATGGAATTAATCCCTGTTAGCTGTTGGAAGAGTGGAATCATGATGGCCATCACCAGATGTGGCCGGTACCTTCTCTGCAGTATATTGCGCCATGGATGCTCAACCTGCCTTGCCGCCTCGCTGGCCTGCACAATGTCGTCATACTCTGCGTCCACGTCATCCACCCCTCTTATCTTCCGCAACATGGTGCGGCCGTTCTCGTGCTCCCCTCGCTCGATCATGCTGTTGGGCGTGTCCGGCAGAAGCGCCGACCCGAGCGTCATGATGGCGGCGGGGATGGCAGCCAGGCCAAGAGAGAGCCTCCAGCCCCAGGGGGTGACTTTTCCGGTGCCATAGTTGATGAGGTTTGCGGCGAGGATGCCGATGGTGATGGCAAGCTGGAACATGATGTTGAGGGCGCCGCGATACTTAGCAGGAGCCATCTCTGATAAATAAACAGGCACGGACTGGTTGGCGAAGCCAACGCCCACGCCAAGCAGAATTCTTCCAATGATGAGCATAGCCACATTCATTGCAGCGCCGTTGATGGCGGCGCCGATCAGAAAGCTTGTGCCGCCAAGAAGCATGGAAGGCTTCCGGCCATGCAAGCGCGTGATGGTGGATGCCACAAAGGACGCTAGCAAGCCGGCCACATATAGCGACGACGTGAAAGTGGTGAGAATCTGGCTGTCAAACTTGCAGTACTCGTTGCCGTCTTCCTCTCCCACAATCTCTTTGTCATAGACTGCGGGGAAGAACCTGCTCAGAAAATCGTCCATGGATGTTACTCCCCCTGATATGCCGATGTCGTAGCCGAAGATGAGACCCCCGCTTGCTGCCATGATGCAGGTGATAATCACAAACCCTGTCATGCGCCCCGCATACTGCTTTATCCCAGCACTGCTCACAAAGCCTCCTCCCGCCATCGCTGCTGCTTCGACAAGCACGCTAAACTTGCCTCCCCTTTTTATTTAGCTCGCAGTTGCTTTTAGAGCAGGAGAGAAACTACTTCGCGAAAAGCGAGTCATGTCATTCCAAAAGTTAGTTTTTGGCTTTTTATCGCGGAGGTTTTTGCTTTTTCTAACGCTTTTTGTTTTCTCCACACTCTCTCCTATAAAAGATTAAAGGAAAGAATGAGATGCGTACCAGAAAAAGTATAGGCATTTTCCTAGTTTAAAATAGAAACTTAACTAACCCTACCTACTTACACAAAATTTTGAGTGAGTTAGAGCCGTATCACATTTGGAGGGAGTGGGCGGATTGGCCAGTCCCGAACTAAGTGGCACGGGCCTGGGAGGGTGGGATCTACGGTACCCTAATTTACTTTTGGCGCCGCCACTGGGATCTATGGCCCACAATGCCCCCGCCATAGATCCCACCCTCCCATGCCCGTGCCACTTAGTCCTGAGGGCGGATTGGGAAAATGGATTCAGTACATTTGGTAATTCCTACAAAGCACGTAGGAATGCCAAAGGTGTAGGCACGTGTTGCTAGCACTTTGAAAAAGGGGGGAACAAGCTATTTTTTTGGACAATAATGATCCAACTTGACTCTCGCCTTCCCCGGTGAATGAGGAGTTGATCTCGATCTTCACTTTTCAGCAAGAGCTTTATATGCATTACAAGCAGTGTATGTGTGTGACCAATTTTATGTTAGTACGTGGTTAACCTTGCTAATGCTAGGGCGACTCAGCTCTTAACAAACTCATTGTGCAAAAGCTCTGTAACCGAGTTACTTTTTTTGTATTGACGGACGTTCAAATCCCATCCAACATACAACATACATTAGTTTCACTCATTGGTTATAGGGCAGAATTGAACTAAGAACCCTATCACACACATCTGCTTGGATGTCTGAGTCCGCTAGACCTTGATCTCCTGTCGCGAATGAAAGCAACAAAGATACTGTGCCGTTGAGTCTTCAATCCCTAGCCACTGTGCTATTCCACATCTCGTGTAGAATTAGAAACATGATATAAATGGTAACTAGTCGACATAATTTACACAGCTCAAATATTGTAGTTCACACAATTTACACAACAAAACAAGTGTTAAACATCGAGTTTACATGGAAGTCACGAAGGCATACGAGGATAGGTAACATTGAGTCCGCATGCACGTGCACTTATCCTATCAAATATTGAGATTGTCCATAGATGTTGATGATGGTGAAATACTGATCTGCCCATTTGATCTTCACTCCTAGAGCTCTCCTAGATGGATGATTGAACACCACCTTTGGCTCGAAGTCCCTCTCGACAATAGAGAGGACGCCATTGTATCCTTTGACGCCTTCTCCATAAAACACGAGCTTCTTCTTTAGAGCTTGCTTTCTTTTGCTGGAAGCATCCATATGATGCTCTTGAATAGCCCAAAAGTTGATATCCCTACCTTTCCTAACTTCCTCCCACAATAAAGAGCTCTTCTTCTGAGTCTTGAGCCCTTTCAGGTTCCATGATTGGAGAAACGAGAGGGGTACGAACTCCTCAACATCCGAGGCTTGCCTAGGCTCCGAGACTCTGGATCCCGGAGAATCATCAAAGTCTATGGGCTTTTTTCCTAGCAGCACTTCAAAGGGGTTACGAAGAGGAATGCCATAAGTCCCTCCCTTCAGTGGGGGGGGGGGGGGGGGGGGGGGGTGACGAGGTGCCTTTCCCTTTCAAGGCTCTAGTACCTCCTAGCGTCGTGGATTCTCTTGCCACCACCTTTACTCTCTTAACCCTTTTCAGGCCTGGAACTCAGTGCTCGACCGACAGTTGTGAATGCTAGCAGATTATGTTTAGGAGAAGAAAAAACGAAAACAATTTCATTTCTTGGGCTCTCAGGATGCGCGATGCTACACTGCTTCTCCACAATATTCTCTTGCTTTTGCCTAACTTATTTGTTACCCAACCTTGCCTCTTTCTCCCCACTTGCTCTAGTCTCATCCTTTTTCTTTGTCTGTTTCTCACTCTCTTCCATAGTTGCTTCCCCACCACAAACTTGATTACCATCCCCCATAACAACATTTTGCATTTCAGGATTAGTGCTAGCTTTAGCCTTCAGGGGACAATCCTTGGCAAAGTGACCAAATTTGTTACACTCGAAGCATGCCCCAAAGTAGGTTCCAAAATTGAGAGGGATTGTTATAAGCCCAACTCCCACATTGATCACTATGCTCTTCAGTGGTGTCCTAGCGACATTCCAGCCTATGCACACCCGGTTGGAGGTCCTACCAAGACCCCTCTTGTTAGGGATAAACAACGGGGTTCCAAGTTGACTGGCTAGCATTCTGATGTTATCCCAGAGCCAACAAGGCAAACCCACAAACTCGACCTAGATAGGGTGAATCCCTTGGAGAGACTCCGTAGAGTCAAAGATTGGCTCTCATGACACCACACATACAGTTGTCCTGTTAAAACTAAGGGGGCCTTTCTCCAGGACCTTTGATACATTGGAGTTCTCCTTGAATCTTACTGAGCACAAGCCCTTTGCGAGGTAAGTCTTATTTTTGATAGCCCCCCCATGCCCAAGAACTTATGGTCCCTGAATCCATTGAGTCAACTCGTATCTGTTTGGGACTCACCCACTAAATCCAAATACAAGCGTGAGCCTAGCTTGCATAGCAAGTTGCTTCTTAACTAGTGTTGGTGGGATCGCAACATTGATAGCCTCCGATACCTCCACCTGTTGTGTGAGAGAGATTTCTTAAGTGCACTGTAGGCACGATCTGCTAGCCCTTCTTCAAACACCTCACTGCTTTCAACCAGTGAGCTAGATCTTTTGTTACCATTTGAACCTATCTCCATATGTTTGATTACCTCTTTTAGCTCCTGTTCGAGACAAACCTTTTTATTCTTCAGTGTTTCATGTCCCCCCTCACTTGGCATCTCAGCTGTCGTGACTTGAGCAGAGCTCTTCGAGCAGGGACCCTTCAGTATACTGGCGAATGAAATGCCTGGTTTAAGAGCCGAGGTGCCAGATGTTTCTTTGCTTGCATTCATACCTATCGCCCCTTGAGGCACACCTGCTTTCAAGGTCTTCACCTCGAACTTGAAGCTTTAAGCTTTTTCTTTGTCTTTTCCACAGTGAGAGTTCTCAATCGACAATTCACCTTCACCCCTTGTCCAAGCTTCGCCCCTCATTGAGGTTCCCTGCTGCTCGGGGCTTGGATTTTCGCAAAAAGGTGAGGACGATCTTGCACCCTTGTCCATGTGCACGTCTTCCTTCGATAGACGGTTTTCAAGAAGCATTTTCAAGAGCATTTTGATGTCCTCCACCATGGGGAATGATCCCAAGCTCCATGCCAAGGTTCTGAAAGGGAGCGATGACCAACACTTCAGATGCTCAAACTATCCCGCTGAATAAAAAAGCGAAGGGTGCACGCTTAAGATGCTAAGAAAAGACGCGCTGAAGATGAAAGCGAAAGAGGGAAAGGGGGGGGGGGGGGGGGGGGGGGGGGGGGGGGGGGGGGGCTCAAGACTAAGTGGCACGGGCACGGGAGGGTGGGTTCTACGGTCGGAGGATCGTGGGCCGTAGATTTGGAATGCGGGTACCCTAGATTACTTTTGTAAAAAATAATCTAGGGTACTCGAGTTTTGAAAGTAATCTAGGGTACCCACTTTTGCGGGCGTGGGTTTTGAACCCGTGACCTCACCCATGAGAGGCGCACACCCTAACCACTACGCCATGCGTGCGTTGTGAAACATGGGGGCCCTAATTTACTTAAAACATGTATGCACAAGGGCGGCAACCAAAAGTAATCTAGGGTACCCTAGATTACTTTCGGCACCGCCACTGGGATCTACGGCCCACAATGCCCCTGTCGTAGATCCCACCCTCCCATACCCGTGCCACTTACTCCGGGGGGGGGGGGGATGTGTGCATTCTTAAAGCCGCTTAAGATGATAAAGTCGGTGCCCTAAAGATGATTAGATGATGGGATGGGCGAGGTTTGCACTAATCCAAGCTCCGGGCTGAGAAGAAGAGCGCGTTATTCGAGCTCTATGAAAACCGTCTTCAACAAGAGCAACCGAGAGGAAGCAACCACCATGTGAGAGGGATCAAAATGACCTATCAGGGGCCACATCAACCTGAGTAGATCTCGCCCGACCGAGCCGCTTGCGTAGTAAAACAAAAACCTGCCCTAGCTGCAAAAGCACAAGTACCCTATGTGCAGGGGCTACTACTAACCCTACACCAACCACCGCAGAAGCTTCAAACCCTACGCCATAGCCGCCTCAGGAAACCATCGCCCATTTAGAGGAGCTCTGTTCCTCCAAACAAAAGAGAAATATTATCTTGAACAAACTCCTTCGATCTACCTTATAGATCTTTGTTAAGAAAGACCATTGCAAACAAATAAACTTAGCATAGCATTTGGAATAGAATTTGAAAATAATACTAAGTATAGTCAATATACGATATAGGCTACTCACACTAGTTTGGTAACCTGACAGGACATAAAACCTTTCATGGTTTTTATTAAAAATAAATATTCCTATCATATATATATATATATATATATATATATATATATATATATATATGTGTGTGTGTGTGTGTGTGTGTGTCCCTACTTCAACCCAAAGCTAACACCACACTTTATGTGATAAAAATAAGAAAGATTCACAGCTCTCGATAGTATTCGTGAGGAGCTCTCAAGGTGAAAGGAGTGCTCAATTTGATCAGAAACAACATATTTGCTAGGTGAACCTCCATTTTACACAGAGTACAAAAAGCTCTAGACAACAAACCTATTTTTTAAGGTAAACATCAATGAGTTCTTGACCAAAGCCTATGGTTGCGGTAGGCCCAGAAATTCTGTTGATCTATCATCGATGTTTCTACGCGTACACCTATCATTATTTTTATAAATGCTTCCACTTTACACAATTTACTTCTTTACTAAGCATCAAAAGCATTAAAACATGTCTCGCTAAGTACTAAATCTTCGTAATACCGCTACATGCATCCGCCTAGAGAGGGTTAGGTCACCAAGCTCACCGCCCAGCCCATGAGAGAATGAGGATTACCCCTCATCCCCATACCCTATTTATAAGTTTAGCATGTCGTCCACATTGGTCTGACTACTCGGGCACTACGGCTAGGTGGTCTCCCCTTGAACCCCACCTTCTTGGCTCTACGGTCGGAAGGCGGTCAACCTAGTCACTACGATTACAAGTTGTGTGACATTAAGACAATCTGGAACACACCTATGAAGTAGCAAAACTACATGGACAAGAAAAATGGCTTTCACAATGTGGCCTTCTGTACCTATCAAGTTGGTTTCAAATTGAAATTGTACGCTTCTATGCGGACCTAAACTTGAAATGTACCATGTTTGTTGAGTGAAATTTAGCAATTTGGAGACAACATGATAGTATTAACTCATAATGAGTCCGCTTCTAGTAAAATAAAAAATACTCGTCTGTGTTGTTTTCTATCTAGGGTATTAGGTTCCTCAAAACTAAATAAAGGAGAGTTATATGGTGAAAGGTCTATAAACACACTCAAACTTTCCTTTTGATTACAGAGACAATTCCGAAATATTCACTAGAAAATCAATTTGGGGAATATTCCATAAATAGGCCATAGCTTCCAATACATAGGCTTTCTCTTTTTAGAAGCATAAAAAACACCTTTAGAACTACCTATGCTAGCTATGTAGCAGTTTAGAGGTCACTAATTTGTGTTTTCGGGTGATCTAATGCCAATTTCATGAAAATTGACAAAAAACAACACTTTTTTTTTTTTTGGGCTTAAGTTAGGTTAAAAAATGTTATTCAACCCAACTCTTAAGGTGCAATAAGTAGCCCAAAGAAAATCCAAGTTTTTTTAGGGCTTGAACTAACTTTGTGAATATACGGTATTTTAGAACCTCCTTGGCATCTCAAGCAATAATTCTAGGAATTTGTTGAGTTAAGAGGACACAAAGTGTCCAAGGACATAAAAGTGTCATATTACCAATCTAGTGCTAAGGTATATATGTGTCATATTTGGGTTATAACAAGGCGACCATGCACAACTAAGACATCTATATGCTGGGAAAAAAGCTCTCTACTTGTCAAAGAGATGTGGGCTCTTATCCTCGACCTACTTTTCAAGAGGATGCACAGTAAGATAATCCACACGCGAGCATTCATATCTGCAAAACAGGGTGATGGGTTGATGCTAACTAACAAAAAGTTGGGGATGCCAAATGGGGAACATCAAGTTCTCACCCAAGCAAAAAGAAGCATCCAAGTGATTCAAACCCTATTCCTTGCAAGTGAAGACAATGTAATCATCTAATAGAATAAAGATGCTCTTTTCAAGAGAGACTTTTCTTTTAAACATAAAACTTAAGACACTATATTAGGTATTTTGGGAAGAATCCCACACTATGGGAATATTGAAACTCATTGGTTTCATGTAATATAAGTATTTCTTGATTGTTATGGAAAATATGAAGCAACCATATTTGAGCAATTTTTATAAGAAGATTGAAGTCCCCAAGATGAGTTAATGTTCTTTGAAAGGTATTGATGATATTTTGAGTACAAGTCAATGTTCATCAATCATGTCAAAGTTGCAAAAGAAGAGAATGGTTCAAAAAGCACAAAGGTTTACTCTTGTGGGAGAAGATCTTATGGTTTATGGTCACAATGGGCTGCTAAGGAGAGTCAGTCCTCTACAAGAGGAGGTTGGAATGGTTTTAAAACAGTATCATGAAGAAAGTGGGTATCAAGGCAAGGACCATGACATTGTACTTTTTTGTGTTCCTAGAGTAGTTTTTTGGTGGCTTTCCATTGTGAGATGTCCATATGAAACTAAAAGTGCTTTTTGTGCATTAATAACTTGAAAGGAAATTGATAAACATATAGAATGGTGGTGTTTAAAAACAAGCATTTTAAGATCTATGTTCAAGGACTTGTACCAAGGAAAGAAATTAAGGGACAAAACGTGACCTAGAAAAAAAAAAGATGATTATTAAGTCTATGACAACCAACATAAAATAAATAGTATGCGACGTACTTCAAAGTGAAATAAATTAAATAAAGAAATCTAATTCTTGAGATACAATGATGACTATAACTATAAAGCCTTGAAAAGACTCAAGCTACACGACTCTACTCTTCAGTAGAGTCAACATTATCACATTCATTTCCTTTAGACAATCCCAATAGGCAAGTTTTTGCTTCTTAATTCTAACATAAGGACCCTCTTTATTTCCTCTCCAATACCAAACACTATCAAATTTATTTCCATTAGATAGACCTAGGCAACTTTTTACTTTTCTTGTATGTCTTTTTGGTGTCTTAATTCTAACAAGGACCTTTTTTATTTCCTCTTCCAGAACAAACATTTGCATTTGCATTTTTCCACACTTGTGGATTTTTTTCATTGATGGTCTAAAACCCTTTGCAACAGGCATAAGCTTGGGCATCTGTCATACCACTATTTCTTGCTCAAGGGCCCCAACATTATATCAATATTCTCTTATATTTAGGTGACAAAGTATCATTATCAACATCAAAATTAGTCCTTGTAAGCCAAACTAGATAGATACTTGTGTCATCAGGGTGTAGAAAAACAAAGTATTCTGGTTGAATATCTATCATGGTATTGAGCTCTTCTCTTGGTCTATCCCATTGAGGACCACAAATATGACCATTGTACTCTTTAAAACCAATGAATCTATCTGCATCCTATTTAGAAGTTATGGTACTCCCATCTAGTTGATGAGATCCTTCAGATTTTTGCCAAAAATCTATGTAGAACATTATATCTCAAATAATTTGCTTTCTAAGCTCTTGGATTACATTATTTCAATAATCTATTACAAGTCTATAGTACCGTATTACATTTGAACTAGCATTTAAACCTTGCTAGAACCGTATGTAGTTCTTAGTCATGATATTACTTCCACATGTGTCATTACAAATTGTGCCATGGGTACGTGGATTTCCTTGTGGTAGCATTGGTTTACCTGTAACATCATGCTTCCAAATATGGATGGTTTCACTCCAATTAGGAACACCAAAATGTGCTTTATATTGCATCACTGGTGTGTTATCTTCCGTGAAGAACCTGAATTGTAGTGTTTTTGAGTGGCCCATGTTTCTTGCCCATCACAAATATAGCCATCACAATATTTTTTGAAGTCAAAAACCTTCGTGATCAAGAAGGGAGCTAGAGAAGAAGTTAAACTAGTTCTTAATATATCCATCTAATTTGGTAGAGTTAATGTTTGTGAAACTCTTAGCTTCTTTGAGAATCTGCTAAACATTGCATCTATATCCTCATGTGTATGTCCAACCATTAGAGACATTAATTGCACAGTTTCAAAAACATCCCTTGCAACAAAAAATGATAACTATGCAAATAACTATGGATTCTTGTTTTCCCTAACACAATTATCTAATTGAAGCAACAAGTTTTTTGGCAATTGGAAAAATGATATACTTGGATTCTCCTCTATAAGTAAAGATGGTCCACCAACAATGCGATGTCGTGCAGCTCTGCTTCCACGATGGAAAAATTATCAGAAGGATGTACATTGTGCTTGATTGAAGTCTACTTGATTACTTATCAGTGATCAGGGCTTGATGATTAATGTATGCGAGATGCGGCTTTAAAGGGCCAATAGATGCCTTAATGATGCTAAAAAGGAGTATACTTGAATCGAGCACAAATGGGAGATTATGATCTAGAACTGTAGTGCTTGAAATGCTTTACCGACATGTCTTTACGGCTCGTCGATTGGAGCTACGGTGCAAAAGTTATGACAAATTTAAGTTTAAGTTGATGCAGATCCTCCGTATCGGATTGGGCAACTACAGCTGAGGGGACAGAGATGAAGTGAATGCATGGGTGTGAAGTGCTCACTTTGGGAGCTCGTTAATTTTTTCAGATCAGTGATCGAATTTATAGTTGCCAAGATATTGGTCGTTAAAGATTCACTAGGGGCCGATTCCGTACTAGTCTAGTCACCTTGGTCGGTGTGCCATCTAGGAATTTTGAGCTCCAATCAGGGAATGCCGGAAACTGATATGCTTTGGAAGTTAAATATGTTAAATCTGGTGCCCGTACGGAAGCACATACGGTTTTTGAAGAGCTTCGTGTCTGGAATGTCGTCTCTTGGAATGCAATGATTGCGGGGAATGCCCAACACGGCTGCGGTAGGAAGCTTCGGGCTATTTTCACTGAGTGCGAAGGGAGTGCTTTCAAGCAAATGCAATCACCTATGCTTGCATCTTGAAGGCGTATGGCACTAAGAAGCTGATATGAGCATCGAAATTCACGATGATATTGTTAGTCAAGGACTGATGGAAGAAAATGTCATGCTTGGCATTGCCTTGGCTGGCATGTGTACATGGCTGGCTTCCGGTTGACTTCTTTGGACTATGCTTGCATCTTGAAGGCGTATGGCACTAAGAAGCTGATATGAGCATCAAAATTCACGATAATATTGTTAGTCAAGGACTGATGGAAGAAAATGTCATGCTTTGCATTGCTTTGGCGGGCATGTGTACCAAATGAGGTGCCTTTATGTATGCCAAGAGGGGAGTTGTTGTGTTTGGCAATGCTTTAGTCGATATGTACGCCAAATGGGGTGCCCTTTAAGGGCCACCCGCCCAAATGAAGCCAAAGATCGTCCATTAACTTAATGAAAGGCCGCCCAAAGGGGTGTTAATAAGGGCGAAATGGGAAAGCAAACAAAAGGAGAGAGCGAAGGCATGGTGGGCAGGGGCAGCGCTACGCAGGGAGGAGAAAGAGGCCCATAGCACCCATGGTAGGCCGCAGACGAAAAGTGACAAGCATACCACTGCGCTCCGTTTCAGCTCCAAATTCGGCTCGTTGTGGGCTGGTCACGCTACCTGCTCCCACATCATCAAGTGCCTTTTCTCGTGCCTAGCAACGACGGCGCCATCGTGGCTTAGGAGGGGAAGGGGCTATTTTTAAAAAGGAGGTTTAGGGCATGCAAAGGGGGAGTTGAGAACGTAAGAGGGTGGTAGTTGTGACGGTGAAGTAGGATAGGTGATGAGAAGGGAAGCTCGGAGGGAGAACAAAAGGTAAGCAAAGGTCTCTCTCTCTCTCGCTCTCGTCCTCGGCTAGCAAAGCAAGCAAAAGGGAGAATCTTTCTATCTCGTCCTCGGATCAAAGTAAAGTTAAGCTCTCTGTTGACTGTGGAGATTAAGCTCAAGGCTTGAAGCCGGTGAAGGGAAGCTAAAGCCTCTCTCTCTTTTGATATCGTTCTTGAAGCTAAGCAAGGGAGAGCTTGGATGACCAAAGCACGAAGAAGAAGAAGAGGGTCTCTCTCTCTCTCTCTCTCTCTCTCTCTCTCTCTCTCTCTCTCTAGTCCTTGGTTAGCAAAAGAAGAGTGGCAATTAAGGCAAGGCAAAGCACACAAAGCAGGACAGTTGAAAATAATTGAAGCATGATGACTGACATAGTGAATTTTTTGTTTATAGGTGGAGCTCTACAGAAGATTCAAGAGGATGTATCATGCGGTGAAGTTGTCACTTAGGTCCTTTGAGACACTCAAGCCATTCTTTGTCCGAAAATTGAAAGAGCACTATACTTGCTGTTATATTTACCATATCCGTATCTAGATTTAAAAAAATTGCACCATAATAAGTTTGGACATGACGCAAAAGAGCGTCCATGTACATGCTCCATTTGTGGTATACATAGTGACGCAGATTAGTGTTCTGCAAACCAGGTAGTTTTTCAGTACATAAGTAACTTGCTAGATTCCATATTGTGCCCTCGCCCTAAGGATCATGAATATCATGCAAAGAGATGCTTTCTAGGAGAGTGCCCTAGACGTGGTGTAAGAAAATTATCATTCTATCCAGACAAGATTGCAGTAGATAGCAGGGAGGTGACTGTTCAGATATATAAGGATGTGGATATTGGACAGGTTAATGCCAAAGGAAAAGAGAAGAAGAGAAAGGACTTGGTCATGGGAAGGATGAAAAGTGCAACTTTCGTTCATCTTTTTTCAGATCATCTGAAAAGCTTTGTCAAGCATAACTTTGTGTTTAGGTGGAAAGCCCACAATTTAAATACTGCTTGCTTAATTTTCCTAGGGATGTTGTTTTTTTTGTTTTTATTTTGTAGAGGATTATAGCTTTAAAGTGTAGAATGAGATCTAGTCCATGCGTTGGTGTCAATACAGATAACAATATTGGTGCACATCTCTTCTATCATAAATTCAGTAGGAGTGGTTGGGAACACTCTACATTCTTATATATTAGATAATAAGCTCCATGACACGCTCTTTGTTCAACATTGTTTTATGTTGCATGACAATTGGATGAAACAAAAAGGACACTGTTTGCATTATCATTGGGTATGGTCAGATGGTGTCACTTCACAGTTCTAGGCATGACAGCCACACTATTTTGTAGCCAGGTATTATCAATTGAAAGGATTGCATATGATGCATAACTTCTTCGCTTCAGGACATGGAAAAGAAGAGCATGATGGTACAGGTGTTGTTATCAACAGAATCTTGATGCACGAGGAGCTAAAACTTGATGGCTGGCCCATGAAGTGTACGGCTAATGTGGTCAATTTTTTGAACATGAGGTTTCAGTCGCCGACAGGGGAAGGTGGGAGTGTCAGCACAAAGAGGGTGTCCTGGTTGGTTTCACCAAATGATGTGCTACATTTTCTAGTATGGGACTGTAAACTAATTATAGGATCTGGCTCATTCCATTGTGTTGACGGCTACTCAGTGCACATCCATGTAATGTGCATTTTTGAACGTTGTCATGCTTTTGTGATCCATGTGCGAATGGGCAGTGGAGGAGATGTAATATTAAACAACACATTGAAGAATGGAAATAGGTCTCCATCAAGCCATTGATAGAGTCGGTACAAGGAGATAGTGATGAGAACGACGATGATGAAGGGAAATACAATGATTTGTTTTTCTCTCGAATGAATCAAGATTTAAGCATGCCTACGTATGAAGGATACCCCGGGTGTTGAGCCAATTATTTTCCATTGGGGACAACTTGGAATGAATGCAATCGAGGAAAAGGAGGACTTATACCTTCTAAAATTCACAAAAACCATGTACTAGGCACCAAGAGTACTTAAGGATCTTTAGCATAACAAGATTGTAAGAGGTGGAGTTCTAGTTGAGGGATCGTACTATGATCAGGTTGAGGGAAAAGTTGATAACTATACCCTATTGAATCAAAAACCACCGATGATTATCTACACCCATCTTGTTAGACCCATACATTTCCCCGTGGAGGCTATCCCTAGCCTGCACAACCACTTTAACCTATACTCAGAGATATATGAAAATATCTACAAAAATATGCCATATGAAGAAGGAAATGAGCAGGACGGGAGCCATACAATGTTTACCCCAACTACAATTCTACCCACCAGCAATTGTTGTAATTCTCTTGAATAGAAGCTTACTTGTGATTAGTATTGTCTAATGCTATTGTTGTGTTATCAATCTAGTACTCTATATTATCAAATTTTGGTAATGTGCTTTATAGTTTTTAGTTGAATGTTGTGTTACTGTGGTACCAAATTTTGGTATTATGCTTGTTTGTTTTCAACTGACTGTTGTAGTACCAAATTCGATACTCTATATTACCAAACTTTGGTACTATCTCCTACCAAATTTTATGAACTATAAGATTATAGTTCCAATTTCGATACTCTACAGTATTGTAGTACCAAATTTGATAATTTATACTACCCAGCTTTGGTACTATTTGCTACATATACAATCATTCCTTACTATTATATTATACAATATCAATGTTTGGTGATAATATGCCACCAAATTTGGTACTGTAGTACCAAATTTTAGTACTATGCTAAATGGTTGTAGCTGATTGATGTGTATAGTTCTTTTGCAACGAGAGTTATAAAGCCCATCAATATGGTGGTAATAAGTAGTCTTTTTGGTACTCTGCATTAATTATCCACTTCCTCTCACTCATCCTCCCCTCCCTTGCTCTCATCATCTCTCTCCGCTTGCTTCCTGTCATCCTCTTCCTTTCTCTCATTTGGCCTTGAAGAGGAACTACTAACCTGACAATTCCCACTTGTCATCAACTCCAAAGTCACCCTTGTCATTCAAAGCAGTAGGAAAAAAAGTACGTGTACAAAAAGATAAAGTGCATCAGTAAAAAATTTCCAAGTACCAAGGTACACTCACAATTATAATTTTCATGAAAATGCCAGAGGTAATGTACAAGATTTCAATATCTTTTACACATCAAGGAGATTAGAGAATTAGGAATACCCCTCCAAAGACACAAAGGACTTGGCAACAAAGAAGAAAATGTCATTCTCGACATCAAACAAGGGTGTGTGGCAGCTGTAAGCAGTGAAGAACTTCTCAGATAGCCACCTCCATAAGATAATTTGCCTTTTTCAGGTCAAAATACTTTGGCTCATATGACCACATGCAGCAACATGAGTCATAATCATTCTTCAAGGACTTGTACCTTGTGTCATCCATACGAAGGGTGTTCGCATCATTGAATTGTAGATGCGTATGCCACAGTCTTCTTAGGAGATTTAGAAAAATAGGCTTGTTGTTGAACTCCTCTAAAAGGGCTGGTACATCTTTGAGTGTCAAGAGCCCACATCTCACATTGAGATTGGTCAAAAATATTTGTGACAGGCATACTAAGCAATTAGAACATCTATACAAGTAAGAGTACCAAAGTAACAAACTATACATAGTAGTGACACAATACCAAGCTTGGTACATCATAGTACCAAAGTACCAAAGAACCAAAGTATAAAACATTACCAAATTGTATTCACAATACCAAATTGTGTACACAATACCAAAGTACCATAGCACTAGAGTATCAAAGACCTAAATTGTACGAAATTATGTGCACGACAATAACAAGTTATGTAAACAATACCAAAGTACCATATAGTATCAAAATGTGTACAAAACAGTAGCAAAGTGCAAAACAATACAAAAATCAGTATCACTAGTTTGAAAGTTAAGGGATAAATAACTAAAAAGAGGTCTTTCAACTTTATCAACCAAGGGAAGCAAGCGTTCATTATGGGCATCAAATTATTCCTTTGGCTACATGACTACATCATCACGTAGCATCGCCTCTCAACTTGATGATGAAGTCCTCCACATTAGGTATGACCACACAATATTTGTATCGAAAGACTTGTAGACCTTGGGGCCTAATTTCTGTTGGGAATAGGATATTCCACAAATTTTGAGTTCTTCAACATAATCCTTCAGTAGTACTCTGGTGACATCCAAAATAACAATGGGCATGTCGCTTGCCATTAAATCTGCCACCCGGCATTGATCGTTGTTCATTTAGCCACCAATTGTCCCTTGTTATAGTACCACTAAACTATATGAGTAGAAGAACAGAACCTTTTTGAAGTAGCAAAAATGGACATTAGGCACCATAAAACTTTACAAATATTTGATAGTAGGGCATGACAGTTTACAAACACATTGACTTAAAAAAATGGGATGGTATTTCATATTAAGTCGAAAGCAAGTACAAAATGATGTCACAACAGTTAATTCTTGCACATTCGTGGCTTGAGACCACAACAAATAGGACACTTTTTAGATTTCATAAGAAAGAGCTAGGAGAGGATGGTTGAGTCAATGCTATCACTTGTTTCTAAGGGCGTCGTATCAGGTGTCTCCTTTGCACCTTTGGCCTCCTCCGCACCTTTAGCCTCCTCTACACCTTCAGTCTGCTCTGCACCTTTACCCCTTTGACCTCCTCCACACCTTTAGCCTCCTACGCACCTTTGGGATCCTTTGCACCTATAGACTTTTGCACTTTTAGCAGCTTCCACTGTCCTCTTCCTTCTCTTTCTACCCACCTTCTCCTCTGCAAATTTTGATGTCACCAGCCAAAAACTCTTCCATTGAGAGAACTTGTGCACCTATAGACTTGTGCACTTTTAGCAGCTTCCACTGTCCTCTTCCTCCTCTTTCTACCCACCTTCTCCTCTGCAAATTTTGATGTCACCAGCCAAAAACTCTTCCATTGAGAGAACTTCAACTATCACCTTCTCATGAACCGGAATTTCTTTATTGATCTTCTTGCCTTGGTCAATCTCCATATCAACAACTTCCTGAATGAGATCACTTCCCCCTGTAGTTTCTCCTGTGGTCCCCTTTCCTCTTTAACCCTCTCTTGCACTTCAACTTTCAGTTGATCTTCTTCCAACCTTAAGTCTACCATAGGCTTAGCCCCTTTTCCTTCCACTGTGTTAGCATCAATGCCTTGCAATATTTCTTGCACTAATTTGTAAGGATCTTCTTGGAACATGTGATTGACATTTGACTTGTTGTGACCAGGTTGATCCTTCTGATCCATTGGGGTCTTGTCATGCGTGTTCGCACAAAAACATCCTCTACCTACATATACACAAAGATAAAAGACAAGATTAGATCATCAATTCAAATGATATAAATATATAGTGCACAACACAAACACCCCACTTACTCCTTAATAATGACCTCTCTGACACCGAAGCCTTTGCCTCTGAAGGGATTGTAGTGTTGCAATGTGCCTTCACGCACATATCTTTCGTTCTCAACACAACTGCAAAAGATAGTGGATGGTACTGATGCCTCCACGGAAGCATGAAGGTACCAATCAAATAAGAAGCCTCAAAAGCCTCCCCACAGGCAACACAAGTACCAAACACATGAATTGTGTTTTTAGGGTCCACAACATGAGGCCTTGGAGTCAATGTGTATGTCATCCCCCTCTTCACATCAGCACACAACTTGCTTACAAATTTGTAATGATCTTGGGTTTCCAAACACTCATTGTAGATCTTGGCATACTCCATCTGCAAAATAGACATACTCTAATTATTTATCTACCAAAACAAACAATTAGCAATGAAGAACACAAGCAATACCAAAATAATATTAAAAAAAGTACCAAAGTAGAATAAAAAAAATACCATATAGGTTCCAGAACATGTCAAATTATACTAAAACAGCTCTATACAACACTAAATTGGTACACCAAAGTACCACAAACTCCCAAGATATACCCAAGCAGTACCAAAACAATACCAAATAGGTACTAAAACAATACCACAACACTACCAAAATAGTACCAAATAGGGACCAAAACAATATCAAAACAGGTCAAATTGCACCAAAATAGTTCTAAACAAACAATTAATTGGTACAACAGAGTATCAAAAACTTCCAAGACAAACCACAACAAAGTACCCAAAACTCCCAAGACATACGCAAAAATATCCAATGAGAGCCAAAAATTTGTATTAAAAACCTACCAACACAGTACCAAAATACTTCCAAAGAGCACCAAATAAAGCAGAAAAGCGCAAAAGTACCAAAGACAGTAACAACAAAAGAACCCAAGACATACCTCTTGGAGACACGCACACAGCTTGGAGAAGATGAAGGAAGCTCAAGGCACACAATAGAGAGTGTGTTACTTAGTGTGCAATGGAAAGATGGATCGCCCTAGAGTGATGGGCGTATATAGAATGCACGGGGAAAAAAACTTCCTAAAGAGGGGAAAAATGCCTCGACGATCCTAGTGTGTTCACACACATCATTACCACATGTATATGGTAGCAAATACCCCCTGGAGTGATGCCGTGAACGAGAGCTAGTACATGAGTAAAGGGTAGTGCCAGGCCCTGAGGACAGATCAGTCCACCAAAGGGGAGTAAGACCAAAGCTTTTTGGAAGCTTTGAGCTTCTCACGAGACAATGCCTTTGTGAAAAGATCTGCAAGGTTGTCCTGTGTTGGCACATAAGCCAAGCTGATCTCTCTTGCTGAGAGCCTCTCCTTGACATAGTGGTAATGCACCTAATGTGCTTTGTGCGAGCATGAAAAATTGGGTTCCTCGCAACTGCCAATGCGCTTTGATTGTTAGTGTAGATAGTGTTGGCAGTGTCCTATCCAATAGCCAAATCATCCATAAGGCGTCTGAGCCATACACACTCAATCGTAGCTGTGAAGACTATCAACCATGATATACATGAACTACCAAGCATGAAACAAAAACCACTTGTGGACACTCGCGTGTCAAAACAACCAGCCAAATATGAGTCTGAAAAAGCATGTAAGTATGTGGAAATGATCCCCCTTGGGATAAAACAATCCAAGATGTAAAGTGCCACTTAAGGTAGCAAAAAATCCTCTTAACAGCCTGCCAATGCGTAGACCCTGGGCTATGCATAAATCTGCTAACCTGTGAGTGTGCAAACTGAATATCCGGCGTCGTGTTGCATACATAAATGAGGCATCCAACAACAATTTGGTAAAGAGTGACATCAGCAGGATCGCCAGCATCATGTAGACTCAACTTCAAACCTGTTTCCATAGGAGTGGTAATAGGTTTGCAATCCTCAAGTCCAAACTTACATAGCAATGTCTCTATGTAACTTTTTTGACAAAAGGCAATACCACCATCACACTGCTTAAACTGTATACCCAAGTAATGATGCAACAATCCCAAATCTTTCATCTTGAAAGTAGCATTCAAATCAGCCTTGAATTTAACAATATGTCTCTCATTTGGTCCAGTGATCAACAAATCATCTACATAAAGAACCACAATGAGAAGTACATCACCCTCACGCTTTACATAGAGTATGCTTTCTGTTAGACTATTACGAAAGCCTTGTTTGACCAAATGAGTGTCAACTTTCTTATACCAAGCACCAGGAGATTGCTTCAACCCATACAAAGACTTCTTACATGTGCACACTTTGTCCTCTTGTCCTTTCTTGACAAAACCGGGAGGCTGCGTTACATAAACTTCCTCAAATATGTCACCATTCAAGAAAGCTGTAACAATGTCTGATTGATGTGCATCCCAACCAAAATGAGCTACCAATGCACATAGAAAACACACAGTAGTCATACGACAAGTGGGAGCAAAAGTCTCTTCATAATCTATGCCTTCTTGCTTCACATAAAGTCCATGTGTCATTTCCTATAAGTGCATCATATTCTGATTGCATGGCAGCCATCGAATTTTTTGAAATCTGTGCTTCATCAAAAGACAAAGGCTCCTCAACATCATGTAAGCTAGACACAGCCAAAGCATAACAATCTGATGCATAAGATGCATGGCGAGAGCCTGAACGAGTACGACTAAACAAAGGTGCATCCAATTTACTGTCACGCAATGGATGCACCAGCTATTATGGCATACCTCTAGCCTGCTCATTGTCAACCCTTTCCTTATCAAGTACATCATGTACATCTGCATCAGTAATAGGCTGATCTGTAACATTTTTAGAAATTTCCATAGGCTGTACATTTGCCTTAGTGGAATTTACATTCATATTTCCATCACTAAAAAGAGGCAACAAAGTGTCATAAATGTTCTGTGAGCTTACATTAATGTCTCTAGTACATGACAGCAAGGACTAAACAGAATCTTCCACAAACACTACATCCCGTGAAACCAGAACACGCTTTGTTTGCGGATGATACAACCTGTAACCTTTGCTTTCAGCACTATAACCAACAAAAATACATTTGACAGCCTTATCATCCAATTTTTTGCGCTGTGTTTGTGGCACCAAAGCATATGCCAAACAACCAAAAACATGCATGTGCTCAATAGAAGGCTTTTTATCATGCCATGCTTCATATGGAGTAATAGACTGCAAAGCTTTCGTAAGACACTTATTTAGTACATAAGTGCACACATGATGGCCTCAAGCCAAAAAGAATGCGGCAAAGCTTGACTTTTGACCATACATCGTGCCATTTTCATAAGTGACACGTTTTTCCTCTTAGCACCACCATTTTGCTGAGGTGTATAAGGCACTGTACATTGGTGTTTTATCCCACGACTAGCCAAATATACATTAAATTCATGAGACATATACTCCCCCCCTCGATCTGAACAGAGGGTGCCCACAGTACATTTCGAGACATTTTCAGCCATAGCCAAAAATTGTTTGAAGCACATAAAAACTTCGGACTTTGCTTTAAGCGGAAATACCCATGCATGCCTGGAGTAATCATCAATGAAAGTCACAAAGTAAAGGTAATTTCCCAAGGACGGAGTTTGCATGGCCCAACAAACATCACTATGCACAAGCTGCAACCTGCATGTGGCTCGAACTGAACCATCTTTGGAAACTTTGAACGCTGCATATTACCCAAAATACAGCCTTCACAAACATGTTTGACATGTGCTTCAAGAGGTGGCAAAGAAGCAACCATATTAGATTTCTGCAAATGCAGCAAATTGGCAAAATTCAGATGACCAAAACGTGCATGCCAAAGTTTTGCATCTGAAATAGCCCTTAAATCTGTACAACTGCATTTGCAGAATTTTGTCCACACTTGTCATACAAAGTGAGCTTATACAGCCCACGCCAAAAAAGCCCAGATGCAACAGTTTCATCACCAAAACTGAGATCATGAACTGTACATCTGTCATCCACCAAGTCTAGCAAGTGCAGATACAAACAAAATATTCTTCTTGATTCCAGGTACATAAAGTGCATCAACAAGTGTGAAAGAACTGCCATTTGCAGCAGTAAGCACAGTCTTTCCAACTCCTTGAACCAGATAAGAGGCATTCTTGGCACAAGTGACTGAATTCCCATGAGGGACAAACTCGAGAGAGGTGAACAATTCATGATGTGAGGTAATGTGCTTTGTAGCACCACTGTTGAAATACCATACATGTGAATCTGTAGCAACTGACATGCATGCATCATGGATAGCAGGATTGTAAGTGCACTCTGCACTAAAAGCCCATTCTGCATCAACATCAACATCACAGTTTCCTTTCATAGAAGACTCAACAATGGCTGCATTTGTAGTGGAACTAGCATTTGCAGTGGAACCACCCTCTTTCTTCTTAGCCTCTTTGGCCTTCAACTTAGGACACTGCTTGATCATTAGCTTTACAATAATGGCAACACATCTTCTTTTTGCCCTTATCACCAGAATTGCCAGATGAAGTGCTGCCAGCAAAAGCATTGGAAATATAAGTTTTGCCACTCGCAGTAGAACCATAAGAAGTGGCTGCATTGCTGTTACCACCCTTTCTTTGAGAAGCAATAAAAGTCTGTTCAACTGCACGCTGTCTAGTCCTGTTTTTTCTGGAAAGTGACTTTGGCAACAACAATGTGCATAATGCATCAAACTTGACAACTTCAAGATTTCCTTGGGTCATAAGTCCCCAAGTACTAGCAAAAGTCTGGTAAGAATCTGCTAAGGCATCAAGAACAATTTGCACAAGGGAACTGTCTGAAATGACTTCACCTGTAGAAATAAGTTTCTCATTGATATCCTTAACACCAGCAATGAAAGTGTCCATATAATCTTCCTTATGCATAATCTTCGACTCCAGCTCTTTACGTAGCAAAGCAATTTTAGCCTCATTGTGGCTTGCATAAAGACCTGCTAGAATATCCCAAGCCTGTTTTGCAGATTTTGCTGAACGAATGTGAGGAACAATGGTACACTTCATAGACAACGCAATCAATGCAATCAGCCTACGCATCCTTTACATCCCAACAACGAGATTGTTGTGTCGTAGGCAAAACAACTCTAATAGCAGCAATCCTTGCAGCAAGACCTGCAACATCCTCAACTTCGCCTACATCCTTAGAGCCAGGACGTACATCTATGTCCTGTACAATATTCCAGACGCCCTTTGACATGAGAACATGTTGCATCATATAAGCCCACATAGGGTAATTGTCCCCATCCAACCTGTCCTTAGCAGCAAACATCTTGAACACATTTGTGTTGTTGTCAGCCATGTTAATGCTGCACCTGATGTGAAAATTACCCAAAGAGAGGAGAAACGACGCGAGAATTACACGTGCTATGTAGCACAAACCGTAAAAGACTGTAAGACACTTGTTATGCAGAAAACCGCACTGATAGAAATTTTGCACAAAATGATGAAATTGCCTGTGCAGACTTGCCTGTAGTGGAAACAGAGGCCGAAATGAGCCCGAATAAAAAATATGAGCATACTAAGCTCTAAGAGGTATCCCAAAATATTTCTCAACCTACGAACGCTTGCCAAACCTCACTGATTTCGGAGAAAGTGAGCAGGCGTGTGCTGGAGCAGCTGGCGACTAAGCCCGGGAGGATGCAACCTGCTCTGATACCAATTGTTGGAATTAGGGTTGCAGAGAAACACACACAGCTTGGAGAAGACGAAGGAAGCTCAAGGCACACAGTAGAGAGTGTGTTACTTAGTGTACAAGGTAAAGATGGATAGCCCTAGAGTGATGGGCGTATATACAATGCAAAGGAGAAAAAACCTCCTAAGAGGGAAAAAATGCCTCAACGGTCCTAGTGTGTTCACACACATCACTACCACATGTATATGGTAACAATACCCAATAGTGCCCTATAAGACCAAAAACTTGTAACTAGAAAGTACCAAAGCAATACAACAAATAGGTCCAAAGAATAGCAAATGAATAAAAAAGTGTTGAGTATGGAGCCTGATTGACTCCTTGTAATTTTTTTGTATTGAAAATGCACATTTATAAGGCTCCCATTATGAGGAGAAGCCATGGTGAGTGAAGAAAAATCACTTGCTGGAAAGCAAAATTTTCACGGCCAGTCTCGAGCTCTTCTCGAGACGGGCTTTGTCAAAATATTCCATTTTACCGGAATATTATGGCCGGATGGCGATCGGCGGATGGCGGTCGGAAAGTGATCGAAAAACGGCCAATCGATTGGTCGGTAGTCAATGGCTGGTGGCCAGTGGTCAAAAGTCAATGGAAGATGGCCAAATTCAATGGCCGGTGGCCTATTTCAAGATGGACTTGTCTTCTCAAGGACGGCCACACATGGGCACATTGGAGAGTCCAAGTCAGACTTGTCAACACAAGGGAGGCTACACACGATTGCCTCTCATGAGAGAGGGCGGCCCTTTTGGCCTATAAAGAAGGCCTGTTCTACAAACAAAAATGGATTGTTAAGCATTGTGGTGCATTGTGTGTTAGGAAATAAGACGTAGCTAAATAGATATTGAGTAGATTACTTAATGGAGAGAGACAGATTTATATACACGAGATTATAAAGTAGAGAGAGAGAGAGAGTACACATGATATACGTGGTTCACCCAATGTGGGCTACGTCCACGGGAAAGCAGCCACTCAATGGCTTTAGTACTTTAAAACAAGAAGTAGTTTACAAAGGGATTATACCCTTAATGGAGCTCCCGCCTTGCTTCACTCTCACCACCTCACACTCACCTTGTTGCATCAACTTCACACTATGAAATGTGTGTAGAAATGGCCTACTTTTATAGGCCAAAAGGGCTGCCCTCTTTTATGAGAGACAGCCATGTGTAGCCGCCCTTGTGCGAATAAGTCCAAATCGGACCCTCCATGTGTGGCCGCCCTTGAGAAGACAAGTCCGCTTTTGAATTCGGCCACCGGCCACCGGCCATTGACTTCCGACCACCGGCCACTGGCCATTGACTTTCGACCACCGGCCATCGGTCATTGACTACCGGCCACCGGCCAACCGACTGGTTGTTTTCCGACCACTTTCCGGCCGCCGTCCGGCCATAATATTTCGGTGAAAAGGAATATTCCGGTGAAAAGGAATATTCCGGCCTTTAAAGTTTCCCCTGATTCTTGTCCGCGAGAAATTGGTTTCTGGTGAGTGATTTTCCTTCACGCACGATGGCTTCTCCTCATAATGGGGCCTTTACAAATGTGCCCTTTTACCACATAAAATTACAAGGGTAAATCAGGCTCCATACTTAACAATCTCCCACTTGGAGACTGATCTCCAAACCAAACCTGTGACTGCTTTCCATTCTGGCTTCTTATCCTTAAATGCCGATTGAAGATGAGCAAAAGCTCAACTTCTCCTTGTTGACAATCTTTGTAAACATGTCTGCAGGATTTTCACTTGTATGCACCTTTCCTAGCTTTAGTTGTCCCTCTTCCAAAAGAGTGCGTATGAAGTGATATCTCACCTCAATGTGCTTTGTCCTTGAATGAAAGGCTGAGTTCTTCGCAAGATGGATAGCGCTTTGGCTATCACTGTACAAGACACAATTGTCTTGTTTGAATCCAAGCTCTTCTAAGAATTTGTGAAGCCACAGAATTTCTTTGCTTGCCTCCGTCATTGCTACATACTCTGCTTCCGTGGTAGAAAGTGAAACCACTTTCTGCAGCTTTGAAGCCCAGCTTACTGTTGTGCCTCCAACCGTGAACACATAGCCAGTAGTGCTCCTTCGAGTATCTTTATCACTTGTCATATCTGCATCAGCATACCCTTCTAGAAAAATATCAGTTCCTCCAAAATACAAAGCATTTGTTGTTGTCCCTTTTAGATACCTAAGTATCCACTTCACAGCTTGCCAATGCTCTTTACCTGGGTTTTCCATGAACCTACTCACAACTCCCACTGCATGTGCAATGTCTGGCCTTGTCCAGACCATAACATACATTAGAGAACCTACCGCTGCAGCATATGGAACTTTAGACATATAGGCTATCTCCTCTTGTGTCTTTGGACACATATCCTTCGTTAGTTAAAAATGACTAGCCAAAGGTGTAGAAACTGGTTTTGCATTTTGCATTGCAAACCTTTCTAGTACCTTCTTGATGTAATCTTCTTGAGATAGCTTTATTGTCTTCTTCGTCCCGTCCCTTGATATTTTCATACCAAGTATCCTCTTTGCAGCACCTAAATCTTTCATTGAAAAAGATTTGGACAGCTCCTCTTTTAGGTCTTTGATGTCCTGCACGTTAGCACTTGCAATCAACATGTCATCAACATACAACATTAGGATGATGAATTTCCCATCTCCCAAATTCTCCATGTAGACGCAGTGATCTGAGTTGCATCTTGTGAATCCATGATCCAACATCCATCGATCAAACTTCAAGTACAATTGTCTTGATGCTTGCTTTAAACCATACAAGCTCTTCTTTAATCTGCAAACCATTTTCTCCTTACCTTTTACTTCATACCCCTTTGGTTGAAGCATGTAGATTTCCTCCTCTAAGTCACCGTGAGGGAATGCTGTATTTACATCCATTTGCTCGAGATTTAGATCATGAGCAGCCACAAGGCTTAAGACAAGCCTAGTTGAGTTCATTTTTACAACAGGAGAAAATATTTCATTGAAGTCAATACCTTTCTTTTGAGAAAAACCTTTTACCACAAGCCTAGACTTGTACCTTTTCTTCGCACCTTCTTCTTCCTTTAGCTTGTACACCCATTTTTTTTGAAGTGCCCGCTTACCTTTAGGCAACTCAACCAACTCCAATGTTTGGTTGCGATGTAGTGAGTCCATCTCCACTTGCATGCTCTTCGTCCATTCTTCTTTGGATTCATGTTGCATAGCTTCTTCATATGATTCCGGCTCTCCAGAATCTGAGATCAAGAGATGGTTGAAGGAAGGAACAAACCTTTCTGGAGGTCTACTTGCTCTTGTAGATCTTCGGGGAATAGGTTGAGGCTCCTCATTTGGTTGACGTTGTTGCACATTGTCACCGTTTGCAGTCCTTGAGTCTTCACCGTCCTCAAGCTCCATGTACTCATCACCTGTTTCTTTTGTTTGTTTTCTTTCCAAGTAATCTTTGTACATATTTTGTTCATTAAAAATTACATCCCTACTCCTTAAGATTTTACCATCTTCTGGATTCCATAGGCGATACCCAAAGTCTCCTTCTCCATAGCCAATGAAGAAACACTTTTTGGACTTTGCATCTAACTTTGATCTTAGGCTTCTATCTATGTGCATGAAAGCCTCACACCCAAACACTTTGAGAAATGCATAATTCACCGGTTTACCTGTCCATGCCTCTTCTGGAACTCCCCCATCCAATGCCATTGAGGGTGACCGATTGATTAAGTACACAGACGTACTTACGGCTTCCGCCCAAAGCTCAAGCGGTAGGCCTATATGTAGCCGCATACTTCGTGCTCGTTCCATGATTGTCCTGTTCATCCTTTCCGAAATCCCATTTTGTTGAGGTGTCCTTGGGGTTGTCCTTTGCCTCCGAATGCCATTGCTAGCACAAAAGCTTTCAAAAGCTTGGCTGCAATATTCGCCTCCATTGTCGGATCTGAGGCATTTAACCTTGGTACCTGTTTCATTCTCCACAAAGGCTTTCCACCTTTGAAATATGGAAAATACATCGGATTTATTCTTAATGACATAAACCCATGTTTTTCTAGTCGTACAATGAGCCACCAAGTGATGGTGTACTTGCAGGACCCCAAACATCAGAATGAACCAATTCAAGTTTTTTATTTTTTCTTCATTTCCTGATTTTTGAAATTTTACCCTCTTTTGTTTACCATAAACACAATCTTCACAGAACTCTAAGTCCACTTCTTTCAAACCTGGTAGAAGCTTCTTTGTTTGAAGGATTTGCATTCCTTTGGCACTCATATGCCCAAGTCGATAGTGCCACACCGCACTGTCAACTTCTGTAGTTGCTGCACAAGCTGAAGGTTGCGTGCTAACAGTACACAAGTAAAGTG
This sequence comes from Adiantum capillus-veneris, assembly GCF_014529385.1. NCBI lineage: Eukaryota > Viridiplantae > Streptophyta > Polypodiopsida > Polypodiales > Pteridaceae > Adiantum > Adiantum capillus-veneris. The sequence goes on along the minus strand of NC_140931.1, from coordinate 139,054,006 downwards.
TACCGACTTTTTCACCCTTGGCAACCACCAAAGATCCCTTTGAGATCTTCCACCGTTTGTTTCCGAATGCAATGTTGTGACCTTCATCATCCAATTGTCCTGTAGAGATCAAATTTTTGCGAAGAGAAGGAACATGCCTAACATCTTTAAGCTTCCATTCATTTCCGTTAGCAGTTTTGACAGAAACTATACCTTTGCTGACAATCTCACAAGCTTCATCATCTCCCAAGTATACATACCCAAAATTACCTTTGGTGTAGTCTTGGAAATGTTGCTTGTGTGGTGTCGCATGGAATGAAGCCCCGGAATCTACTATCCAGGAATTAGACACATTGTCTAATGAGAGAATTAGAGCATCTTGCTCTACTTTACCTGCCACATTGGCCTCCGATGTTGGCTTGTTGTCTTGAGACTCTGTCTCCTTCTTCTTCTTGGACCAGCAATCCTTCTTGACGTGGCCCTTCTTGCCGCAGTTCCAACATTCAAGAACTGACTTTGTGCGTGACTTGCTCCGCCTTGAGCGATCACGAACCTTTTGGTTTTTGAACCTCTCCTTAAGCCTTCCTCTTGTTTCCACTGATAGTGCAGCACTTGATGATTCTCCTGTGCTTCTCCTTCGCATTTCCTCGCTTAGGAGAACACCCACAACATCATCAAACTTAAGAGTATTTGTGCCAGAGATAGAATTACTTACAGCCATCACAAGGCTGTCCCAACTATCCGGTAGAGATGATAGTATAAGGAGAGCTCGCACTTCGTCATCGAAATTGATTTTCACTGATCGAAGTTGACTTATGTTGGTGTTAAAGTCATTTAGGTGTTCTGCAACTGAACCATTCTCTGCCATCTTTAGATTGAACAAGCGCTTCATAAGAAATACCTTATTGGATGCCGATGGTTTCTCGTAGAAGTCGTCAAGTGACTTCATCAAGTCCTCCGTGGTCTTCATCTCCGAAACATTGAAGGCCACCGTTGACGCCAAGCTTAACCGGATTGTTCCTAGTGTCTTTCGATCAAGGACAATCCATGCTTCATCTACCATTGTTGTGGGCTTCTTTGCAAGACCGTGTAGTGGCAAATAGAGGTCCTTCTGGTAGAGATAGTCTTCAATCTGCATCTTCCAATGTTGGTAGTTTTTGCCGTTGAACTTCTCAATCTTGAGCTTTCCTTCCTCCGCCATAACTCCCACTCAATTCAAGGAATCCTTTCCTTGAGATAATTTAGCTACGAGCAAACCTTGCTCTGATACCAGTTGTTAGGAAATAAGACGTAGCTAAATAGATAATTGAGTAGATTACTTAATGGAGAGAGACAGATTTATATACACGAGATTATAGAGTAGAGAGAGAGAGAGAGAGAGAGAGAGAGAGAGAGAGAGAGAGAGAGAGAGAGAGAGAGAGAGAGAGAGAGAGTACACACGATATACGTGGTTCACCCAATGTGGGCTACATCCACGGGAAAGTAGCCACTCAATGGCTTTAGTACTTCAAAACAAGAAGTAGTTTACAAAGGGATTATAGCCTTAATGGAGCTCCCGCCTTGCTTCACTCTCACCACCTCACACTCACCTTGTTGCGTCAACTTCACACTATGAAATGTGTGTAGAAATGGCCTCCTTTTATAGGCCAAAAGGGCTGCCCTCTCTTATGAGAGACAACCATGTGTAGCCGCCCTTGTGCGAATAAGTCCAAATCGGACCCTCCATGTGTGACCGCCCTTGAGAAGACAAGTCCGCTTTTGAATTCGGCCACCGGCCACCGGCCATTGACTTCCGACCACCGGTCATCGGCCATTGACTACCGGCCACCGGCCAACCGACCGGTTGTTTTCCAACCACTTTCTGGCCGCCGTCCGGCCATAATATTCCGGCGAAAAAGAATATTCCTTTAAAGTTGCCCCGGATTCTTGTCCGTGAGAAATTGGTTTCCGGTGAGTGATTTTCCTTCACGCACGATGGCTTTTCCTCATAATGGGGGCCTTACAAATGTGCGCCTTTACCACAGAAAATTACAAAGGGTAAATCAGGCTCCATACTGAACATTGTGAAGTTGATGTGAGGTGGTGAGAGTGAAGCAAGGCAGGAGCTCCAAAAGGGTATAATCCCTTTGTAACCTACTTCTTGTTTTGAAGTACTAAAGCATTGAGTGGTTGCTTTCCCATGGACGTAGCCCACATTGGGTGAACCACGTATATCGTGTGTGCTCTCTCTCTCTCTCTACGCTATAATCTCTCATGTGTGTAAATTATCTATCTCCATTAAGTAAACTACTGAATTATTTACTTAGCTATGTCCTATTTCGTAACAAACTGGTATCAGAGTAAGGTTTGCTTGTAGCTAAAGTATCTCAAGGAAAGGATTCCTTGAATTGAGTGGGAGTATTGGTAGAGGAAGGGAAGCTCAAGATCGATAAGTTCAATGGCAAAAACTACCAACATTGGAAGATGCAGATTGAAGACTATCTATAATAGAAGGGCATTTATTTGCCGCTAGGCAGTCTTGCAAAGAAGTTGCTTTAAACCATACAAGCTCTTCTTTAATTGGAAAACCATTTTCTGCTTACCCCTTACTTCATACCCCTTTGGTCAAAGTATGTAAATTTCCTCCTCTAAGTCACCGTGAGGAAATGCCATATTTACATCAATTTGCTCGACATTTAAATCATGAGCAGCCACAAGGCTTAAGACAAGCCTAATTGAGTTCATTTTTACAGCAAGAGAAAATATTTCATTGAAGTCAATACCTTTCTTTTCAGAAAGCCCTTTTACCACAAGCCTAAACTTGTACCTTTTCTTCCCGCCTTCTTCTTCCTTTAGGTTGTACACCCATTTGTTTTGAAGTGCCTGCTTACCTTTAGGCAACTCAATCAAATCCCATGTTTGGTTGCGATGTAATGAGTCCATCTCCACTTGCATGCTCTTTATCCATTCTACTTTGGATTTGTGTTGCATAACTTCCTCATATGATTCCAACTCTCCAGAATATGAAATCAAGAGATGGTTGAAGGAAGGAATAAATCTTTCTGGAGGTCTACTTGCTCTTGTAGATATTTAGGGCATAGGTTGAGGCTCCTCATTTGGTTGACGTACAACTGGTTGATGTTGTTGTACATTGTCACCAGATACACTCCTTGAATCTTCACTATCCTCAAGCTCCATGTACTCATCACCTATTTCTTTGTTTGTTTTCTTTCCAAGCAATCTTTGTACATATTTTGTTCATTGAAAATTACATCCCTACTTCTAAATATTTTACCATCTTCAGGATTCCATAGGTGATACCCAAAGTCACCTTCTCCATAGCCAATGAAGAAACACTTTTTGGACTTTGCATCTAGCTTTGATCTTAGGCTTCTATCTATGCACATGAAAGTCTCACACCCAAACACTTTGAGAAATGAATAATTCACCAGTTTACCTGTCCATGCCTCCTCTGGAACGCCCCCATCCAATGTCGTTGAGGGTGATCGATCGATCAAATACACAAGCGTACTTACTGCTTTCGTCTAAAATCAATTGGTAAGCCGGCATATGGCTGCATGCTTTGTGCTCGCTCCATGATTGTTATTTTTATCCTTTCAAAAATTCCATTTTGTTGAGGTGTCCTTGTGTTGGGGTATAAAGCCCAATGTGGTCGCCCAGGTAAGTGGGCGGGCCGCCAGGTATGTACACATATTCTTTTGTAAAAACCTAATAAGAACTCACTATGCTCTATACATTACAGTAGAGCGAGTTCACCATATCGTCGTGCTCTTCTTCTCGTACTCTCTCTCCCATCGCACTTCCACTCGTACTCCTTCAACTGGTATCAGAGCTCAGATCGAGGCTCGGGGCAGCACTGCAGGAGGCTAGAGTCACCAGCTCAGATTGGAGTGAAATTCGACAGGCAAAGACATGGCCCCAAATCTTGTGGGAAATCCCATAGGGCTAGGTGTGCTCAGAATTTCATTCTGAGGTCATCTCGGTCACCGTTCGGCTTCGACAAAGGTCTGCGCAGGCCATTTTCGACTACGTGGTCTCGACGGGTGCAGATCCGACTCTGCAAATTTGGGGTTTTTGGCCTACGACTGCAGGTGCTAAGGATATCGACACTCCTAGAGTGTTGATTTGTGGCTGTCTACACATCGAAGGACGGCTCACAATTCTTGGAGGCGTGTCACATACGACACGGGCGCATCTACACACAGACTGTAGGCGACATCCAGTAGTTCATCAGGTAGCTTGTGTTTGCTGCTTCATATTCCAGATTTCATCCTGACATTGCAGGTACTTCCACATGGGATGTATTGTCAGAGATGATGTATGTTTGTTAAGAGTTTGCTGGCTGTGAGTCACGCAGCAAATAACCGCCGCAGCGGTTACAGCATATAGTGGGAAATTTGTGGATGTATGACTTTGTGGGAAGTCTATGTACTGTCAGATTTACTGCAGCCTTTGTTGAGGGTCGAGTAAGGTTTTATTGAGCTGGGGGATTCTCGAATGTTGAGATCCTTTCGGTGATACAGGTCTTGGAGCGACGATCCCTCGAGCACCCTTAGATATGCAGCTAGGATGTATTGACTGCGAGTTAGACAGTTGGGATTGCATCTTTGCTTTACTGCCGTTGAGGCATTGTCGCAGTCTATGCTTACAGGACAGTGACAGGACAGTCAGAGACAGTACATGTGTAGGACAGGTTTACCCACAGCTTACAGTGTCAGAGAGAGAATGTTTTTTGAGCTGTTTTTGAGTATACCAGAGCCATTTTACAAAGGAGACTCTACCGAAATTTATGCAGAATCTGAAGCTTTCTTGGTTCATTTGACAGGTTGATATTGGTTCAGAGGTCAGTTTACAGGGGAAACTCTGCTGAATTTTTCCCAAGAAAGTAAACTACTGTGAAGCGTAGCTATGGCTGGATCACAGGACACTGCTCTTTACAATATCAAGAAGCTGGATGGAACCAATTTCCCATTGTGGAAGCAACAGATTTGTCACGTGTTGGTACAAAAGAAGTAGATAAAACCTATAAAGCTCAAGGGGATAAAACCAGAAGATATGGACGAAGATGAATGGAGCAAAATGGATGAATTGGCACTTTCTACCATTATGCTGACTTTGGTAGAAAGTGTTTACTTCAATGTAGCAGACGAGATGTCGGCTTATCAAGCATGGTTAAAGCTGAGTGATCTTTATGAGAAGCAGAGTGCAGCTTCACAGGTATACTGGCTTAAGAAGCTTGTTGACTTGAAGATGAAAGAAGGGACACCTATGTCCAATCATCTGAATGAATTCAACACAATCTATAGTTAGTTGTCAGCTCAAGGTGTCAAGTTTGATGAACCTGTTAGAGCTATGTTCCTATTGATCACATTGCCGGAAAGTTGGGACACTTTTCGCACAGCTTTGAGTAATTCTGCACCTCCAGATGGTTTGAACATAGCAGGTGTAGAAGGAAGTCTGCTTACTGAAGAAACCAATAGAAAGACAATGGACAAAGGCAAAGGAACAGCCTTAGTTGTCAGGGGAAGGACCAAAGAAAAGTACAAAGGTGGAAAGAGGAATCAGTCTCGTAGCAAGTCCCGCAGTGCTAAAGGCAAGAATGACATAGAATGCTACCATTGTGGCAAGAAGGGTCACATGAAAAGAGACTGCAGAGAATGGAAAGCAAAAAATGGCAAAGAGAAAGCTGAAGACCATGGTGAGAAGAACAAGTCCTCAGTGAAGATTCAAGAAATAAATGTGACAAACACTGTTGCAGAGGATGACAGTCTAGTGTCAGGAGACATCTACTTCTTGAAGAATACAATGGACTCAGCTCTTCTTACAGCATCTGATGGAAATGCACTGAGTGACTGGATTATAGAATCAGGGGTATCACTTCATGTGTCTCCAAATAAGGAGTGGTTTACCTCTTATGTGACCACTAAAGATCATGTTCGGCTAGGCAATGGGTAGGCATGTGAGATCTTAGGTGTTGGAGATGTTCAATTGAAGTTTCAGAATGGCTCTTCTTTCACGCTGAAGAATGTGAGACATGTTCCCGCAATTACAAAGAGCTTGATCAGCACAGGTTTACTTGATGATGCTGGCTACGTCACCACTTTTGGACAGAACATGTGGAAGATATCCAAGGGTTCTATGACAGTAGCACATGGAGTAAAGTCTGGGGGACTTTAAATGATTTATGTATCAAATGTCTCTAAAAATGTAATCAATGTAACCGAGCAGTCGAACGTTTCTTTGTGGCATAGCCGGTTAGGACATATGTCCAAGAAGGGAATGGAAATCTTGTCTCGTTCTGGTTATTTGCCTGGCTTTTCATTTAATGATTTTGAATTATGTGAACATTGTCTGTATGGTAAGCAAACACAACAGCCACATAAGCATAGAAGCAGTAAAAGAGATACACAATTGGCACTTGTTCATAGTGATTTGTGTGGACCTATGCCTAACCTATCTCTAGGGGGAGCTTCTTACTTTATGACATTTGTAGATGATTACTCGAGGAAAGTATAGGTTTACTTTCTCAAGCACAAGGATGAAGCGTTTAGTGTTTTCAAAACGTTTGTGACACTTGTGGAGAATCAGAGTGGCAAGAAGCTTAAATGCTTACGCACTGACAATGGTGGAGAGTATGTTTCAAAGGCCTTTCAGGACTTTTGTGAGTCAAAAGGTATAAAACGTGAACTTACTGCTGCTTACAATCCTCCTCAAAATGGTGTTGCTGAGAGGATGAATAGGACCATACAAGAGAAGGTCAGAAGTATGTTGTCTAATGCACAGCTGCCAAATGGGTTTTGGGCTGAAGCTGTATCAACAGCTGTTCATCTTGTAAATAGATCTCCTAGCAAGGTTTTGCAGAAGGACTCAGTGCCAGAGATGGTATGGTCAGGCAAAATGCCCTCATACAAGCATCTCAGAGTCTTTGGCTGTGAGGCATATACTCACGTTCCAAAGGAATTTAGGAACAAAACTTGATCCAAAGAGTAGAAAGTGCATCTTTCTAGGCTATGGTAATTCTGGTGAGATGGGGTACAGACTTTGGGATCCCGAATCCAGAAAGGTTGTCCGCAGCAATGATGTTCACTTTAATGAATCCAAATATCATTCTAAACCAGAGAGGGTTGAGGAGATTAGAAGAGTTGTCTTCCAAGAAGATGGACCTGCACGTGCAAGACAAAATGTCAGGGCTCAAGAGGAGCAAGGACAGGATAGAGTGGAACCACAGGTTGTGGCTGAGCCTGAGCCACCTATTGTGCGTAGATCTGGACGTGTCACGCGACCTCCTGATAGGTTTGTTCCATCTATGAACTATGTCATGTTGACTGATTGCAATGAGCCTTCATGTTACAAGGAAGCAGTGCAAATGAAGGACTCCGGGAGTTGGCAATTGGCCATGCAGTCAGAGATGACAGCTCTGCATAAAAACAAGACATGAAAGCTAGTTAAATTACCACAGGGCAAAAAGGCTCTACCTTGTAAATGGGTTTACAGGTATAAGATCACCGCTCATGATAGTCAGCCAAAGTACAAAGCAAGGCTTGTTGCCAAGGGCTTTAAGCAAGAACAAGGCATTGACTTTGATGAAGTCTTCTCTCCGGTGGTCAAGATGACTACATTGAGATGCTTTCTTGCATTGGTTGCTATATTAGATTTGGTGTTGCACCAAATGGATGTCAAGACAACGTTCTTGCATGGTGATTTAGATGTGGAAATTTACATGCAGCAGCCAGAAGGGTTTGTTGAGAAAGGCAAGGAAGATTGGGTATGCCAGTTGTTAAAGAGTCTTTATGGCTTAAAACAATCACCGAGGGCATGGTACCATAAATTCCACAAGTTTATGCTTTCTCAAGGCTACAAACGTAGTGAGTTCGATCACTGTCTATATACAAAGAAGGCTAAGGATGGTAGTGATAGCCGTTTTTTCGGCTCTCTGTAATTGCCATAGTGAGTTATCTCACCCTATCAAATCACTCAAACACTGTGGTTACCCTCACCCTTTCACTGTATATAGGTGCGTGTGAGTTAGGGGACTTTTCCCTTATCTCCTTACTGAAATAAAAAACCCTCAATTAGCTAGTCATGGGGCTAGTTGAGCCAAAAAAATAAAAATATAAAAAATATAAGTATATTATGGCCCATGCGTATGTAAATATTTCTTTGTATATAGGGCCTAAATAAAAGATTTTTTCATAATTATTTTGGTATTTATTTAAATATTTCTACCTAGGTGTGTGTTATTTATGCTCTGTACATTGCCTCACCATTACCATAATTTTTCTTACCATTTTTCATACTCTTTATTCCATATAGAAATATTTTCATGTAAGCTTCTCTTATATTTGGTGTAACTCCACCCCAACAAAAATCCAAAAAAACTAGTTTTATTTATGTGTATATTTTTTCACTATTGTGATTTTTCCCTTCCTACATCTATTTTGTTTTTTTTTCTAAAAAATTAGAACACCAAAAATATTTATCTTTTTATGGTAGCCTCATAATGAGAGAGATTTCTTTTGACCCCTTTATATTTTTTCCACTTATATTATTTATATTTGACATGTACATATTTTTTAGACCCCTCAATATTTGATTTTCTTAGTTGTACTATTCACTTATATCATGATCTCAACAATATCTTCAATTATAGACCTACCAAATAAGGTCAAGGGTAGGTGGCATGCATACATGCACTATGGAGGGCTCACTCTTGGAGGTATTCAAAAGAATCATCCAAAGAAGGACCCCACAAGGACCTTGTGCAGTGGAAAAAAACGGTCGGTTTTGCTGAATTTTTAAAGTTCACTTGCTCTCCGAATTTGAAAAGGTGATACAAACAAAAGTTGTAGCTCGTGGGCTGAACTTTTGCCTCAAATTTTTTCATATTTTTTTGAGCTACGAGCTGTGAGCTATGATTTTTTTAGTGGATCCCAGTTTTCCCATGCTATGCAGCCACACTCTCTCTTCCACTTTATCATTTTCCTCTTTCACACACACTTCTCCACTCATCATCCCCACCTCTCTCACCACTCCTCTCTACACCCTACTCACCTTCTCCTCAACCTTGAAGAATAAGAGAAACCATGGTGAACTCATACCTCCCACACACAATTCCATTCCAAAATTGACCACCTAATCTCATTTTTCCTCCTCCAAATTACCCATATCTATCAAAAAAACCACAAAATTCAGCCTCTTCTGTTAAAAGACAACATCATAGTGGTTGATTACTCAGCTTTAATTACCTTGTCTCTCAAGGAAGATCAAGAGTGGAGAAAAAATGTACCGTCAAAGCTAGTGGACCGTCAACAAGCGTCAAAATTGGCCCTACTCAAGACACTTGGAGCATCAACCTTGTAAGAAATCCACCTTTTCTTACCTCTTAAGAGTTTTTATTCCTTATTTGTATCCTACATGGATACTCCCATTGTAAATATCCAATTCCATTTGTAAATTAATACTAACTCTACTAACACTAACCCACTATGAAAAGTCCTATCATCTCCATTTCTCTCCTCTCTTTCCCCACCAACTTCTTGATAATTCCAAGCAAAAGAAATTAGATAAATTGCTGAAAATCTAACCCAACCATGGTTAGAGGAGTAACCCTAGCCTTCAAAATTGCTATAAAAGGAGGGTGTAGCTAGCACAAAAAGGGGGGGAGAAGAAAGAGCACTATGCTATAGCTTGAGAAGCCAAGCTCAACCTCTTGAGAAGGAGCTCTTGAGTGGAATCTCATTGGCATTAGGCATATGTATGTGTTGTATTAGGGGTGATTAGCAAGGGAACTCTATGCCATTGTAAGAGAGAGTGATCATTAAATTGAGAGTAGGAAATCTATCATTTCTCCTACTAGAGTAAGCCCAACATTTGCTGAATCAAGAAGGGTGAATTTGGACTAAGCATGGATACCTTGTCTCCCTTCCAACGGGAAGTCATGGACAATAATGATGTGTAAGTGTCTTGGTGTTTATTTAAGTTCTTGATAGCTTGTCTCCGGGTATTGTTATCAATTTAGCCATAAATCCCACATGCTGTAAGAGGGCGACAGGGTGGAGAGGACTCCCCTGGCCTTAAGACAGTGATTGGGGTGGCTTTTTTCTTGTGATGTGTTGTGGTGTAATTTACTCAGGCTATGTTGAACAAATACTAATCTCACTTTGATTGGTCATGACAGATTTGTAAGAAGGCATTAGTGCAACAAGCACCCCCTTCCCCCTTCTCTCTCTTTCTTACATATATATATTTATGTTTGCTTGATCATTAACGATACACTTCAAAGCAGCCCGAGCACCATCTCTCTCTCTCTCTCTCTCTCTCTCTCTCTCTCTCTCTCTCTCTCTCTCTCTCTCTCTCTCTCTCTCTCCCTCGTGTTTTAGTGTGTGAGAGTGTTCCATTGGTGTTAGGGTTAGTGTAAATTCCTTGCTTGTTTGTGGGTTGCTCTAACGATTCTCCTCTTTTGCGTCCTAGTCGGCTCTCAAACTAGGTGGTGCCCCTTGTGTAGTTGGGATTTTTGACTGGGGTTTTGTTGTTTTGGTTTGTGTTGTGTTGTGCCCCAACCCCATTGAGCAGCACGGGAGCCTTGAAGGGTGTCTAGAGGTTGCTCTTCTTGTTGCCCGCCCCGGACCGCTTCAGTAGCGGGCCGCCAGGTATGTACACATATTCTTTTGTAAAAACCTAATAAGAACTCACTATGCTCTACACATTACAGTAGAGCGAGTTCACCATATCGTCGTGCTCTTCTTCTCGCACTCTCTCTCGCGTCGCACTTCCGCTCGTACTCCTTCACCTTGGAGTTGTTCTTTGCCTCCGAATGCCATTGCTAGCACAACAGCTTTCAAAAGCTTGGCTGCAATATTCGCCTCCATTGTCGGATCTGAGGTATTTAACCTTGTTACCTACTTCATTCTCCACAAAGGTTTTCCACATCGGATTTATTCTTTATGACATAAACCCATGTTTTTCTAGTGGCACCATCTATGAATGTTATATAGTACAATGCGCCATCAAGTGATGGTGTACTTGCAGGACATCAAACATCAGAATGAACCAAGTTAAGTTTTTTATTTTTTCTTTCATTTCTTCATTTTTGAAATTCTACCCTCTTTTGTTTACCTTAAACACAATCTTCACAGAACTCTAAGTCCACGTCTTTCAAACATGGTAGAAGCTTCTTTGATTGAAGGATTTTCATTCCTTGGCACTCATATGCCCAAGTCGGTAGTGCCACACCGCACTGTCGACTTCTGTAGCTATTGCACAAGTTGAATATTGTGTACTGACTATACATACCGACTTTTTCACCCTTGGCAACCACCAAAGATCCCTTTGAGATCTTCCACCGTTTGTTTCCGAATGCAATGTTGTGACCTTCATCATCCAATTGTCCTGTAGAGATCAAATTTTTGCGAAGAGAAGGAACATGCCTAACATCTTTAAGCTTCCATTCATTTCCGTTAGCAGTTTTGACAGAAACTATACCTTTGCTGACAATCTCACAAGCTTCATCATCTCCCAAGTATACATACCCAAAATTACCTTTGGTGTAGTCTTGGAAATGTTGCTTGTGTGGTGTCGCATGGAATGAAGCCCCGGAATCTACTATCCAGGAATTAGACACATTGTCTAATGAGAGAATTAGAGCATCTTGCTCTACTTTACCTGCCACATTGGCCTCCGATGTTGGCTTGTTGTCTTGAGACTCTGTCTCCTTCTTCTTCTTGGACCAGCAATCCTTCTTGACGTGGCCCTTCTTGCCGCAGTTCCAACATTCAAGAACTGACTTTGTGCGTGACTTGCTCCGCCTTGAGCGATCACGAACCTTTTGGTTTTTGAACCTCTCCTTAAGCCTTCCTCTTGTTTCCACTGATAGTGCAGCACTTGATGATTCTCCTGTGCTTCTCCTTCGCATTTCCTCGCTTAGGAGAACACCCACAACATCATCAAACTTAAGAGTATTTGTGCCAGAGATAGAATTACTTACAGCCATCACAAGGCTGTCCCAAATATCCAGTGGAGACCATAGTATAAGGAGAGCTCACACTTCATCATTGAAATTGATTTTCATCGATGGAAGTTGACTTATGTTGGTGTTAAAGTCATTTAGGTGTTCTGCAACAATTTAATTATTCTCTGTCATCTTTAGATTGAACAAGTGCTTCATGACAAATACCTTATTAGATGCCGATGACAAATACCTTATTAGATGCCGATGGTTTCTTGTAGAGGCCATCAAGTGAATTCATCAAGTCCTCCGTGGTCTTCATCTCCGAAACATTGAAGGCCACTGTTGATGCCAAGAGTAACCGGATTGTTCCTAGTGCCTTTCGGTCAAGGATAATCCATGCTTCATCTGCCATTGTTGCGAGCTCAAGCATCAAGACAATGCTACTTGAAGTTCAATTGATGGATGCTGGATCATGGATTCAAAGGTGCAACTCAGATCATTGCGTCTACACGAAGACTTTGGGAGATGGGAAGTTCATCATCCTAATGTTGTATGTTGATGACATGTTGATTGCAAGTGTTAACATACAAGACATCAAAGACTTAAAAGAGGAGCTATCTAAATCTATTTTAATGAAAGCTTTAGGTTTTGCAAAGAGGATACTTGGTATGAATTTATCAAGGGATAGGACGAAGAAGACAATAAAGCTATCTCAAGAGGATTACATCAAGAAGGTACTAGAAAGGCTTGCAATGCAAAATGCAAAAATGGTTTCTTTAGGATATGTGTTCAAAGACACAAGAGGAGATAGCCTATATGTCTAAAGTTCCATATGTTGTAGCGGTAGGTTCTCTCATATATGTTATGGTCTGGACAAGGCGAGACATTGCACATGCAGTGGGAGTTGTAAGTAGGTTCATGGGCAACCTAGGTAAAGAGCACTGGCAAGCTGTGAAGTGGATAATTAGGTATCTGAAAGGGACAACAACAAATGCTTTGTATTTTAGAGGAACTGATAGTTTTCTTCAAGGGTATGATGATGCATATATGGCAGGTGACAAAGATACTCAAAGGAGCACTATTGGCTATCTCTTCACGATTTGAGGCACATCATTAAGCTCGGCTTCAAAGCTACAGAAAGTGGTCTCACTTTCTACTACGGAAGCAGATTATATAGCAATGACAGAGGCAAGTAAAGAAATTATGTGGCTTCCCAGATTCTTAGAAGAGCTTGGATTCAAACTAGATAATTGTGTCTTGTACAACAATATCCAAAGCGCTATCCATCTTGCAAAGAACTCAGCCCTTCATTCAAGGACAAAGCACATTGAGGTGAGATATCACTTCATACGCACATTTTTAGAAGAGGGACAACTAAAGCTAAGAAAGGTGCATATAAGTGAAAATCCTGCAGACATGTTTACAAACTTGGGCAACAAGGAAAAGTTGAGCTTTTTCTCATCTTCAATCGACATTCAAGTATAAGAAGCCAGGATGGAAAGTATTCACAAGTTTGGTGTGGAGATTAGTCTCCAAGTGGGAGATTGTTAAGTATGGAGCCTAATTTATCCCTTGTAAATTTTTGTATTAAAAACGCAGATTTGTAAGGCCCCCTTATGAGGAAAAGCCATCGTGCATGAAGAAAAATCACTCGCCAAAAACCAAGATTTTCATGGCCAGTCTCAAGCTTTGCTCGAGACTGGATTCACTGGAATATTCTTTTTGCCGAAATATTATGGCTGGACAACGTCCGAAAAGTGGTCGAAAAATGGCCAATCGGTTGGCCGGTGGCCAATTTCAAGATGGAAATTTCTTCTCAAGGGCGGCCACACATGGGCACATTGGAGAGTCCAAGTTGGACTTGTCAACACAAGGGCGACTACACATGGCTGCCTCTCATGAGAGAGGGTGGCCCTTTTGGCCTATAAAAGGAGGCCTCTTCTACAAACAAAAACGGATTGTGAAGCATTGTGGTGCATTGTGAAGTTGATGTGAGGTGGTGAGAGTGAAGCAAGGCGGGAGCTCCAAAAAGGTAAAATCCCTTTGTAACCTCCTTCTTGTTTTAAAGTACTAAAGCCATTGAGTGGCTACTTTCCCGTAGACGTAGCCCATGTTGGGTGAACCACGTACATTGTGTGTGCGCTCTCTCTCTCTACTCTATAATCTCTCATGTGTGTAAATTATCTCTGTCCATTAAGTTAATCACTCAATTATCTGCTTAGCTACATCCTATTTCCTAACAAAAAGCACCCAAAGTACCAAGAATTGTGTCAACATGGGTGCACCCAAGACAGAACAAATAATATCATATATGACTCACAAAAATGTACCAAAATAGTCCAAGGGAGTATCAAATGAAATAAAGAAGCACCAAAACGTGCCAAGTAAAGTATCAGAGTAGCACCTAGTGTTGAAAAATGTACCCAAACAGTTAAATAAAGTACCAAAATAGTTCAACAAAATACCAAAGCACTACCAAAATATTTCAAAAAAGTACCAAAACAGGTCAAAAAAGTACCCAAGCACTAAATTGGTACAACAATGTACACTAATGAGACCCAAAAGATTGTCACAAAAAGGTTCCAAATCAGTTTTAAAATAGTTCAAAACATCTCCAAATGAAGCAAAGAAGCACCAAAAGTACCAAAGACAGTACCAACACAACACCCAAGACATATTAAGCCAACTCTGTAAGACCCAAAAACTTGTAACAAAATAGTACTAGTGCAATATCAAAAGTACCAAAGGTAGTGCCGACATAGAATTCAAGACATACCCAAAAATACTATAAGATATTAAACATTATAACTAGAAAGCACCAAAGCAGTAGGTCAAAATAGTACCAAATGAACAAAAAAGCAGCAAAAGTACCATGGATTGTGCCAACATAGTACCTCGTGTTGGGATGCGAGGTTTTGTTGCATCTCTTATGTGAATAGTCTCTTCCACCTAGAAAAGCATTATGTGTCAAGCCATGAAAAGAAAGCCACTTGTATTGTGCATTGACAGCCACCTTTTGTGCTCATGTGTCAAAAGACTGCCTATTTGTAAAAGCCTATATAGAGGTAGGTTCTGCTGAATAATATTAATCCTTTTATCATTTGCAAGTATACTCTATATTGTATTGTGCAATAGTTTCTCTCTGAAGCTCTACACTAACCTCTTCAAGCATACCATTAACATGAATGGCACACTAAGATATCCACTTTATCCCTACAACTGGTATCAGAACATCACAATGTGACAGAACAACAATGACATATTGGCTACTACAACAACTGGCAAACATATCAAAGTACAACAAGTTTTGCAAATTTGTGCCAGGGAGAAAATCCTCCAACGAACAGCAAACGACATGTGCTGTGCGCATTATCTCTCTTGTGTACCTTACCCTCTATTTGTGCTAGGGTAGGCTTGTGTGTGCCTACACCCTGATGTTTTGTTTGCCTACACCCTTTGTGTCTAGGGGAGGCAACTTTGTGTTCAAGGGGAGGCTTGTGAATTGTGTGCCTCACCCTAGTGTGTTTTGATGGGAGGATTGTGTGAGTGATATGCAACCGAAACTCACATAGGGGAGGATTTTTGGGATGCAAGGTTTTGTTGCATCTCTTATGTGAACAGTCTCTTCGACCTAGAAAATCCTTATGTGTCAAGCCATGAAAAGAAAGCCACTAGTATTGTGCATTGGCAGCCACCTTTTGTGCTCATATGTCAAAAGGCTGCCTATTTGTAAAAGCCTATAAAGAGGTAGGTTCTGCTGAATATTATTAACCCTTTTATCATTTGCAAGTATACTCTATATTGTATTGTGCAATAGTTTCTCTTTGAAGCTCTACACTAACCTCTTCAAGCATGCCATTAACATGAATGGCACACTAAGCTATCCACCTCAACCCTACACCTCGGGGGGTGCACTATGTAATCATGTTAATGTATAACGTGAGTTCGAAAGGAGGGGTTTTAAAATACAAAAAGTTTAGACAATTTAACAGAGAGATATCAAAATAAGGGGTTTTTATATTCAATTTAGGAAAAATTTCCTAAACTAAGGGGTCATTTTATTCATTCATACATGCTAAAAGAGGTGGTCTTTTTAATACCCCACAAACTCAGGTTATATAAGGGCAAGACAAAACCAATAGTACCCTATAATACTCAAAATTTAGTAATAAAAAAGTACCAAATAGTTCAAGAGAGTATTAAGTGAAATAAATTAGTACCATAAAGTACCAAGGAAATTACTAGCGCATCACCTAGTGTTAAAAAGAGTACCAAAATAGTTAAAAAGAAAGTACCAAATCGTTTCAAAAAGTATCAAACCCCCTGAAATTTTTAGTGAATAAACTAGTCAAGAAGTGAAACATGCCAAATCACCAAAGCATGTGAAAAATAAACACTTTCAACAGTCAAACACAATGCAATAAGAAAAAAATACAATACCTCTTGTTGTTGAATCTCAGCTTAGAGCTTCTAGATATTTTTGAAAACCCCATGTCATTGTAACAAACCCCAACTTGTTCCCAGCTCGGTCTCCACATCTCTGATCTCTTCATCAAGGACACGGATTTGTTGTCATAGCAGAACAATGTGCACCTTCAAGGTATTAATGTCCTCCATCAAAATTTTCGTCACGCCCTCTTTACCTTCATATACCAGTAGTTGGTCCTTGTTTTCTTGAATAGAGGCATTTAGGTCTATAAGATTTGACCACCCTGGATGTGACAACAATTTTAGCAGTCCTTATAGCAATGCTTCTAAATCAAGTAGGTAGTCAACAATTGCCCTTCTGTTCTTTGACTCTATGTAGATGTTGCTGTCACTTTGAGTTACTGGGCCTTCTTATCTGAATGCAAGACACTTCCAGAGGAGGAACCATTTTACCTCCTCCATGTCTCAATTTTACGTTCAAGCCAGCCATTCCTAGATTCTATCATCTGCAACACTCCTTCAAACTGGGCCCATGCTACTCTATACCCTACCGGGTCCTTTTTTGCTGCATGACATTTCTTGAAAGCATAGCACTTAGCAAATTTGTCGGTCAGTTCACCACATGAAGGGGGCCCCTCATAAACTTCGGAGAGTAGAAATATGTAATCTTTCACCATATGTGGCTGGAAATGATTCAATAGATCTTGCTATTCTTTTGGTACTTGAACTTGAAAACATTTCACCACTACTCGAGTGGCAAGTCTTCATAAGTCAGATCCTTAGGGAGTTTGCCTTCTAGAATGAGGTCATCCTCCTTATGCAGATTTTGTGTTGTGTAAAAGAACCTGGTTTGTTGAGGGTACCCCTCCATTTTTTATTCTTACTTGAAATGTGAAACAAAATAGAGAAAATTATTGATATATAGATTAAATGTGGTGTCGAGCATTGTGTCTAATGTGATGTGATGCCCTACAATAACAAATGTGGTACTCTAGAGTACCAAATGTGGTATTGTACCATTAACTTCAAATGTCACATCAAGTGCATGGAGTGAATATGCACCAATGCAGATGAGGCCATAAGGAAATTCAATGAGTCTGATATCCTCATGCAACATCTTATTGAGCAGATTTGGGAATATACATTGCGTCGACTCCAAAGAGAAGGCAATGTAGAATTGTGTGGAAGGCAGAAGGTGGCTGACTTTGATTATCAACACAAAACTCACACCATTTTGTGAAGTATGCAAGTTGCTTACAAGGATTTAAGATATTTGGAATTTACTTCTGCTGATTTACGTCGACTGCAGCTATGGGATGCAATATGGAATGAGCAAAAGGTGAAGATCTAGCACATGAGGCCATTAGATGTAGAGTCACTTCCAAAAAGAGTGCACATCACCCAAGACACAATCGCTGCATCATCCGGGTAGCCAGACATTACAAGGACAGGAGAAATTATGCGCACATCTTATCGGCATTCCGCACAAGGCATTGATTGAAGGACAAACAATTAGTTCAGGGGTCTTTGGTGAAGTAAAAGAGTACAAAGTTTGAGGGATTTCTTTTCTTCCTGAGCACATAACATATTATGGGAAGTTGCACAAGGGAAACATCAGCTTCAAGTTTGAGAGCTTTAAAACAAAGTAGGGCATGCAAGTATTGCACCCAACAATCGTCAGGTGCATTGCTTTCATGAATGAGTCACCTTGGATTACAATATTTCCTTACTATAATGGCGGCTTGCTCCAAGACATACTCTTGAGGGTGGCCTTCAAATACGATGAATTTTCCAAAGCGATGTATCTCTTGGATCAAGGGTGGAAAAATCCTCCCCCTCCTGACACGCAATTAAGCCAGGAGAAGCTTGCCAAAGTCAAGGAGGTAGTGATGAATATGCCCCATATTATGCATGCTCAGGTGGATAGCATGGCAGCTGCACATACGACGAGCATTATTCACACCGACCTACACCCATTTGATATAGTGTTGGACTTCACTAAAGAATTGAAGGCACACATCAACATCATTGATTGGGGACTTCTACTAAGAGTGGCCAAAAAGTGATTTTTCCTTAATTTGTATATGATGCAGACAAAAACCCAAAAAAGGTGGCACATGCTTAATTTGTTGTTAATTGAGAGCGAAAAAAGCAATCATGGCTGGCGCTTGAGTTATATGATCCCCTTCTTGAAGATGCCTATACTTCAACAAGCAATGTCTACGCTCTGGGATACTTACTGCAAGTACTGTATTGTTTTTGGAAGGCTGTACATGATTTGTTGATGGGTTGCAGTACCCATGAACATGAGATCAAGAAGGGAAGATGGAAGGTGTCAAGGTGCCAAAATAATGACATCAAACTCAACGCTGGGCGGATCTTCCTGGAGGGTGTATGGCCATTTGCTCCATAATGAAGGCACCACTCTAATTTGCTAGAATGCTTTATATGCATTTTAATTTTTGATAGGCCAATGGTTTTCGTGTCTAGAGATTTCACCGTTAGCACCCATGATATTTGTGAGGAGACAATGACATTCACAAGACAAGAGCTTGCTCTTATGGTGGAAGGGGTTGGAATAAAGTTGAGCAAGGTCAAAGAAAGCATGGGACCAAAGCTTGCAGAGAAAGAGCAAGAAGCAGTGAAACTATCGCAAGCGCAGACCCCTCTCCCGATCACCGCAAGGGTTGAAGTGCAACTTAACAAGCTTAGTCAAGATGTGCAGGGCCTTTATCAATGTTTAAATCATATACGCCAAGGCAATCACATCTCCCACTTTTTAACGCATCATGAGGTTGTGGGCATCTCAAATGTGGCTAGCAATTCCTCCACCAACCAATGTCCCCTATGCTACAAAGTCTTTGATGGTTGGAGTGGCCATTATGTGTTGTCATGTGGACACTATTACCACCTTATATGCTTAGTGAGGCAAATGCAAAATATGTCCACATGTGCATTGTGTGGTGCAACAATTAATGAAGGCCTATATACCATACTTAGCATGGCCAATGAATACAAACCACCGGGATCGCAAGAGGCAACTCCTATTGTACTTCAAAATCTATTCCAAGACAAAAACTAATTGTAGTCTTTTACTAATGACACTCTTTTGCGAAGTCAATGAAACTGCTGCTTTATCTTCATTGTTATCATTTTTCAAGATTCTGTCATCTCTGTCTACTTTGTTGCATGCTTGATTGAGCTCGTCTGATCTATATCAAGATTTTCCTCTAGCTCAAGGCTTGTGCACATCACATGTCCAACCTCAAAGTGTTCGTCTTCTACATCATCGCAATCATAAATCCATCTGGACATATTTTCTTTCAATGTGCCAATAATTTTTTCATTGCAATACATGTTAACAAGTTTATCTGCATGATCCACAAGAAGTCGATTGCAAGTAGTGTTGTGAATATATTTGTATACACTCCAATTTCTTTATGAGATTGAATTCAAAGAACATTGGCTTAAAACCTTCATTGCAAGATTATGCAAAAGCATAGTGTTCTCCACCATTTCCATGCAGGCTGCTCTTTTGTCATTTGTTGAACAAGAGAGTTCAAAAATAGACATTCTTTCAATCGAAAGGAGGACATTTCTTTTATGCATCTTACACGATCATCAACATTGGCACATAAAGTGTTTACCAATGTGTAAAAATCATGAACCACTTCAACAGTGGACATCAAGTCTATATTCCAATATTCAGGATCTAGCATGTAATGTAATTCACATAGGCAATTACATCAGCAATATAAACCCCATACTTAATTGAACCATGTGAATCCATAGCACAAACAAATGTTTTTCCTCTAGATGAAATGATCATCAAATTAATTAGTGGTTTTCTTATCACATTGGACCAGTCGTTGCTGACTATGGTACATCCAAAAATCGCTATATTGCTAAGAATTTCCCTTTGCACATGTTCTTTTACTTGAACATAGCATTTCTCCAATAGATCATTTTGCATAGCATGGTATGTGGGCGGTGAAACCTTGATTCAAAATCACCAATTTTCTTACATGCTCTCTTTCAATGCTCATTGTCCACCATCATCATAGCCCTTCCTGAAAAGTAAATCGCTTTAGCAAGAGCGAGCTGTGAATCATTGAGTAGACCCTTATGTAAGATTTATTGCAATGAAGTTTGACACATAGACACCTTTCCCAGGTCAAAATGGCAATTCGATGGAAGATGCACTGGATAGATTGTTTTTTGGTTGCACATTGGGATTCGGAGTGCAAGCCGGTGATGCTTCTGAAGTTTGTTGATTGGAACCAATATTTTTTGACATTCCAGAGATATTAGTAGTAGACGTGTAATGTTTCTTTGATTCTTTCTTTTGAATTTCTTCCCTCATGCGTTTGACCACTGCAGTTGCATTGGGGTGGCTACATGTGCGACCCCGTTTCTTGGGTCCACCTAGAAAATGTGCTAGGTAAAGGTGGTGTGCCTCACCATGCTTTGCCTGTGTCTGTGGGCTAGTGTCCCGGCCACCCACATTTATCTCGTTATTCTTTATACATACAAAGAATAAGGAGCTCTCACTCATTCTCACATTGTGCTTATACAATGAGATTTGGGAGCTCCACCCACATCTTGTGTACTCTCTCTCTCTCTCTCTCTCTCTCTCTCTCTCTCTCTCTCTCTCTCTCTCTCTCTCTCTCTCTCTCTCTCTCTCTCTCTCTCTCTCTCTCTCTCTCTCTGCACACGCACCGCATTCGCGCACTCACAATTGATATCAGAGCTTTTGCGACACACGTGCGACGACTTCCTGACGAGACGGATGCGACTATGGCGGCTTGAGCTTGGCGGAGGTAGATACAGCTCGACGATGTCAGATCTCAGCTTAGGCATGTATATTCAGCTTGTATAGAGCTTGTGTAGCAAGCCACTGTTGAATTTTACAGAAAAAGAGCAGAAACAAAAAGTGTTGCAACTTGTTTTTGTTGTTTTTGGCTTCCGAAACAGTGTTTTTTGCATATCTCCGTCACACGGAGTTGGATGGATATGATCCAGGAGTTTAGGTTGGGGTTTTGGTACATTTTGGACACGATGATGATGTCCATTTTCTGAAAATATTCTCTGAATTATAACAGGTGCACCAGCAGCAAGTTTATGTCGCGTTTTTGGACAAAAAATTGGAGGTTCTTGGCATAACTCTCACACGCGGACTCCGATACATGTGATCCAGGAGTCTACCATGAGGTTTTGGCATGTTCCAAACGTGTTGGTCATATCAAAATTTTAAAATTCTAAGTGTTGAATTCTTTGCAAAAGCCTGTCAACAATCTCGACATATCGAGGTTTTGCAGTTTGATTCCTACAATGTAGAGAGTGATGCAGTTTTCATCTTTGGCTATGTATGGCACACTCTGGTGCTATTTGAGAGAGACTTCACCTTGTTTTTACATATGCAAGTGATACTTTGGGATGTGACTTTCGGATCGTTACAAGTCCAGATGCGATTTCATGCGCATTGTTTGACTGTGTGGGCCATTTCAGAGAGCCTTTTTTAGCATGGTTTTGTGCAGTTTCATGCTATGTATGCATTATGCGAATATAGTTTAAGCTAGCCATAGCTCACAAGTAGCAGGTTTACAGGTTTGCAATGTTTTTTGGATAGGTACACGTCCATAGAGCTACTCGGTCAGGAGTGAGCCAATTTGCCAGGCTTTTGGCATTGCATGTAGACCATTTGTGGATTTTGCTACTGAGACAGTGTCTATTGTCATGCGTATTTGGTGAGATTTTTTGAGTTTTTGCTGAGTTTCCAAGGGAAACTCTGCCGGATTTTCCCCTAATTCTCGCCATGGTTTATGTGTATTCAGAGTTTGCTCTCTGATGGTATAGTGGTCGATATATTCCCACTTGACAGTGATCGAGTATTTACTCTCACTTTTGATAGGTTTTGTCAATTTGGACACGGTTTGGTGTTCTTGTACCCACTCTCGCAGGAGTGAAGATTTGTGTATGCTTGTGTGGCTACAATACATGCTAGTCACAGGTTTCATAGATTTTTGCAGATTTCTGCAGATAGTTTCTCTTGTGGGATGCGTTTTGAGCTAGTTTGCTCTCTACTTGCATATATGGTTATGCGCTTTACGCTCGATTGAGCAGTTTGTCCCAGCTTATGCTTGCAGAGTTTGCAGATTATGGAGTTGTTTTATGCATATGTGAGCATTGATTTTGATGCGATTGATCATGCTTTTGAGCATTGTGTAGTGGTTGAGTTACCTCCCACTCTCTTTGCCATAGTTTTGGCATGGATATGGAGACACTTCAAGTTAGAGGTGGTTCTTGCTCATGATCAAGATTCACATGTTGGCACTGCGGCCACGATGGGCATATTAGGCGCCGTTGCTTCAGGTGTATGAGGCAACGAAAGAGGCAGATGCATGGTACTACTATGAGGACAGATGCTAGAGAGTATGCATGTGACGGGTATGTTACTTTTGAGTTTAGCTTGCCTTCACACTACTTTACAAGTGTCTTGGGATAGCACATTGTCTACGCATGTTTTACTAGACGAGCATGTAATTTTTTACTTGATGCCACGTCGTGATTTGTTTTGCTCTTTCTGTAGTGGGAGACTTGGTTGTGTGTAGTTTGCTGATGGTTCAGCATATGACATAGAGGGTGTTGGATATGTATGCATGTCTTTATCTAGGTGCATTGCTTACGCTACGAGATGTACGTTATGTACCAGGACTCAATCAGAGTCTCATTTCAATACGTCAGTTGCAGAGTAGTGGATATTGTGTATTGCTTGGAGAGCGGTCATTTTAGATGCATAGGGGATCACAAGCGATATCCAGAGGTGCTAGGAGTGGTATGGTATACCCATTGCATATTTTTGACACACGAGGCGGTGTAGTCTCTGTGTATTTGCAGCCATGTTTGGAGCGAGAGACGAGGCGTGTCTCTTTTGCGGATGTGCTGTATGGAGAGCAGGTTGTGTATTTGTCTTGTGGTAACGTTCACGTAGACAATGGTATGTTTGGAGATGCACAACTTGGTCAGTCATCAGTTGAGGTGACATCAGTTGAGCTAAAGATCGATGCATTGTTCTATGATGCGTTTGATACGCTTGAGGGCGACAGTTTTGTTCAAACAAATGTGTTTGATTGCAGTGGTGCTGATTTTTGGTTTTGCAGTCATTCTCAGCAGATATGCCTTTGCTAAAGGATGCTGAAAATTGTGATGCATTATTGGATGCATCCAACGTCAGCAGTCATTTTCACCTTCTCATGGACATTATTTTTCCATTTGCTATGTATATATTCATGGGCTCGCATTGAGTTCCAAGTTGTATCTGTTTATTCACTTCATGTACTTTGGGCCGCCGGCCACAACTTTTAAAACCCTAGGCATATAAGTGAATGTAGCTCATGTGAAAAGGGGAGATATCATTTTGAGAGAAACCTAGAGTAGAGAAGAAGAAGAAGGAGCCTATGGAGGTGGAAGCATGGAGCCACATGTACTCTCTTCACGAACCGATTGTATGCATGCAATGAAGATGAGTCCTTTTGCCTTTCTCTTGCTTTTCATTAAGTTGTGTATTAGTGCCTTGATGGTATACATTAAGAACTAATCGCTCTCTAATTCTTGATTGCCTATTGTATGTTTGATTTTAGTATTGTGTGTATGATTAGATTAGTGTGTAGATTAAGGATTTGTGCATGCATTGCTCTAATCATAACTCCATGAGCTTGGGTGAGCTTGTGATTAGGATGTGACCACGAGGATTAGTAGAGAATGCAACGATTAACAATCTTGATTAGCATAAGGGTTAGCGTGTGTGAATACACTAATCCCCTCCATTAGTTCTCTTTTCTTTCTCTTGCAGATAATCTCATGTGATTTCCCCACTCAATTCTATCTCATTTCTCTCACACAATCACCCATGTGTGATGTTTCGATGTTCTAGCCGGGTCGCTACCATCCTTGGATTGATAATTTTGTTGATTCTTTGGAGCTATGCTACGAGGGAGGTAATATTTGGCGCCGTTGCCGGGGACGATAGCCTAAGTTAGAGGAGAATTTTTTAGTATAATCGAGTGTTTAGGAGTAGATTTAGGTAGAAAACCCCCAATTTCTCACTAATTGATAACTAATTTTTCACTAATCCGCTACTAATTCAAGTGCTTTACATGTGTGTATGCCTAATTAGAGGTTGAGTCATCACTCTTTTGATATGAAATTGTAAAAATTTGGACTAAAATTGAGTGATTTTTTAGTGTGTAATTAGGGATTTTTTTCTAATTAGGCTCTCTAATCACTCTCTAATCACATGTGCTTTTTGTGCTACACGTAGCTAAATCATTGATTAGAGTTGTGATTATTATTTTTATGTGTTTAATTTCATTGAAAATGATGCTACACATGAGATTTTGTGCTCAATTGATTGTAGGTGAAATGCCGTTAAGCGGTTGCTAGTAAACAAATATGTGTGTAGGCATCAATTGGAGTTGGAAATTGACGCGTTGCTCATGAAATCGTGCGTGCACTAACGCACTCAATTGCTGATTTGATTTGCAGGTTTGATTACACAAAAGATTAGTGCAAATTTAAGTGCAATCAATATGTTCATGTGTAGACAAAGTGCGCACTTTCGAGTGCTAATTGTGGCTTAATTGGTGCCAATTAGAATTGTGAAAGCAATGACTTGTTTGATGATGTTATGACAATGATGGTTCATATTTTTTTATTGCTAAAATTACGCCGTTATGCCGTCGAAATTGCGATAGAAATTGTGTGTGTGCACTAATTACCAGTTTTATGCTTAATTTTGCTAGTTTTTGCACACATAGTAATTGGTTGCAAATTTTTGGGTCAAAATTGGACAAAAAAGAGGCAAAGAACGGTCAATTTTACATCGATTTGATTGTCAAATGCATTTGAAATTGATTGGGATTGTAATCTTGATGTTCCAAGTGCTGAAAGTCAAGTAGAACAAGCTACATATTTTGCAAAAAGAATTTGACTAATTTTTTATAATTATTTTGTTAATTTTGGTATTTTTAGCATTTTTTGTGCTAATTTAGTGCTTAAATTTGTTCAATTTTTTATCAAAAATTGATGAAATTGCAAAATTTCGATGTGAATAATCGATCCAATTTTTTTTTTAAAAACGATGAACTCTTGCTAAGTTTCTGATTGTTTTTAGTATTTTTCGGATATTTTTTAGGTAATTTTACCTTCTTGGATAAATTTTTTAACTTTGTTGCATTTGTGTATATTTTCACTGGCCCCGCTTCCGTGACCACCGGGCCTCGCTCAACCTTGTCTGCACTTACCTTGTCCCGCACTCGTTGACCTCGTGCACACACTCTCTAAGTCTCCACTCCTTGACCTCGTGTGACCCAACCCCTGCACACACACACACATACACGAAACAAAAGCAAAACAAACAAAAGAAGAAAAGACAAGAAAGTCAACACACAAAGTCACAAACAAACAATTCACACACACACACACACACACATCCACGAACACACACATGTTTTCTCTCTCGCGCACACACACAAGAGACCAAAGAAAAAGAAAACTAAAAAAACAAAATATTTCGTTTTTTTTTCCTTTCTTTGTTTTTTTTCTCTTCATTGCATTGCACATGCATCAAACATCCGCACACGCCCCGTTCATACGCATTTAGAGCCCCGAGAGTCAGATTTCATCCGAAATTATTCGATTTTGTCAATTTGAGCCGTTTTTAGCATATTTGAACCAGATCACACACACAGACGTTGTTTGACACGGATTTTGATTTTGGATCTACGGGTTTTCAGATTACATGCTTTAGAGTTGTTTCACGCGCAATATTGCTTTTGGCTCGATTTGATCGGAGAGTCCCACGATTGACCATATTTGACCTCGACTTGCAATAGAGATTCGTTTTGGCCTTGATATTGACCAAATTTAGCTAGTTAGAGCCTGTTCACAAGCGAGATCTGGATTTGGTTGCTTTTGGCTATTCTTAGCCAACCGACGTGCGATTAGAGTTCGATTTCGTTACTAGACCTACATTTGGCTACGACTTTGACCGAGTGACCGATCTTAGATCCAAATTACACACAGAGATCCCGATTACCATTTGGATAGCCATTATTGCTAGATTTCGCCTTACACCTAGTGCATTGGTTTATTGTCCCCTAGCACCAAATTTGACCTAGACTGCTAGACTTTGGCAGTCATGGATCTTGAGGTTCGATCACCTCCAGGATTTCCATCCTCGCCACCATCTAGGAGACTGACCTCAACAGGGATCATAGCAAAGGCTAGGGCAAATATGGAGCGTAGGATGCAGAGCCATACTAGTGCCCGACCAGAGCTACGAGCCACAGAGACAGTTACACCTCAGATTTTGATCGTTCCTACTATTAGCACACATGCTAGAGAGGTTGTAGACAGGGTACCACCTTCCACATTGCCAGCCATGAGCACACTAGATACTTAGCTTTCCAGCTCACATGCATCATATTTAACGATGATTGCTAGATCACCTAGAGCCACCATGCAGGCACGAGCCGAGCCTAGGGTTGACACAACCGAGTATTGAGGACCGAGATGAGATTGTGCTACATTTTGTAGGCCATAGAGGAGCCATGCCTTGGTTTCTTGACACGGACATTCCTATACCAGAGGTACCTTCTCAGATGACATACTAGAGGTACCTTCTCAGATGACATAGACCCCTCTATACTGCAGATAGCCAGAGTTCAAAGGAGACATTTTGGTACGACTGACTTCTTTATCGATGAACTCAAGGGCATATACATGTCCCTCCCGACCAGCCCATATGATGCTATTGACAGAGCACACCCCAATGATTGTTTAGATACCCATGTACATCCTAGGATAGTGCAGTTACGTAGATTGGAGCACACATTGACTTATGTTGATGATTGTGGACGTAGATACAGACATGAGCAGACGAGATGGTATATTGAGCCAACTATGAGCGTTATGGCATATCTTATTGGAGATCTTCGTGATAGGATTTATAGGGACCCATTGGGTGAGATTTACTATTTGATGATTGGATTGCCCTATTCTCCATAGCATGGCCAGGATACTAGACGGATACCCATCGAGAGTTCACATACACCTCCTAGACAGATATCCCGTACCAGGTCACCTCCCAAAGCTTCATCACCTAGATAGATTTTGCCACGGAGCACAGTTGATCAGCTGCGATCTAGAGTGATTGAGATGAAGAGGAAGAATGATGTGATTGACGATAGGATGAGTACACTAGAGGGCCCGACCATGGAGCCACCTACATTGCCAATTCCAGAGATTGATACTTGTTCTACGAGGGATGTATAGCCTAGTAAGATTGCTCCTCCACTAGACACGAGCATTGAGCCACTAGAGATTGATAGAGTGCCAGATTCCATAGCTATTATTGATGATCCCCTTGCACCTATCATAGAGGTAGATGTCCCACCACAGCCTATACACGAGGAGATAGCCGATGCACATGACCATGAGAGTGTTGACATTACTAAAGAGCCTTTAGAGACCGAGATACCTATAGAAATAGATGCCTGCATAGAGACACCTACTCATGAGCATCACCACTAGATTCATTGATGATTGAGCACACAAACCCCCCATGCGAGACACGGATAGATGAGGTATTTAGAGACCATGACTGTCACCCCTCGAGTGTAGACGTCACACATCAGGATCCAGAGACCCTTTGACGAGAGTGACTTCGACCATTGTACTTGAGATACCCCGGGAGGTAGATCCTACATGAGAGGATGTTCCCACCAGGAATAGTCCCACCCATGAGCCACCTAGGACATATCAGGCCTATAGCTCATCATCGAGAGCTTATGATAGAACTACTAGACATGTTTATGTGCCTCGCACGATGGCACATGTTAGACCTTTAGCTAGTGACGACAGGCCAGTTTGGATTGAGAGCCACATCACACATGATGGACTATCACATGGTTGGCTCACAGTCACTAGAGGCACAGGGATTCTATAGAGGACATAAACAAATTTGGGTTCCTAGACCACAAACCATTGCACATCCTCCTAGATCTACTATAATTTCTTTGACCACACCTATGCCACAGGGATCTAGACCATTTTCACGACCATTAGAGAGGCCTAATCCATGCCGAGGACATACACGAGCTAGGTATCCACGACCACATATGAGGAGAGCTCGACATACCTTCCTTGAGATACCGTGGACATTGAAAATTTGGCTACCAAAGACCCTACCACTTATTACACCATAGGGTGCCATGAGCCATAGCTCACCAAAGATTCCTATTGATCATGCTATTGATTTAGAGCTAGGCAAGAGTCATCCACTGAGGGATTCTAAGCTACAGAGTTATTTGACGACACAGTCATAGACTGATGTCATCCCTAGACCCATTAGTTGTGCTATAGATTCTACCATCCATATGGAGCTAGGTGCTAGCCATCCATTGACCATTAGATAGAGAGCTAGGAGATTATGGTCTTTATTGTTTGGAGAGAGTTCTCTTAGTTGCACTAGACCATTGACTTGAGCATATTGACTATGGTGCACTAGCTGTATGCATTTATACTAGAGGCACTTTTTTCCTACGAGTTTTTTCCCTCTAGGTATCTAGGTTTGAGACCCTAGTTTAGGATTTCTTTCATTTTGTAATAAAACTTTCACTACTATGCTGACACACCTTTCTAGGTGGTAGTGTCTTGCCTTATGATTTTGCAGCATAGATGGACTTCAGCTTCCAGATTGCATGGTTCCATTGAGCTTTAGAGTTATATGCCAATTTCAACAGCTATTGAGGAGCTGCATCATATTTCTCCAGGTGTATCACTTCCTATGCTATATGTTTTTGTACACCTATATTTGCTTATTGTGGCTTTTCATGGTTTGATTGAGCCCATTTTATTATGTCTTGTTATCTGCCAAGTAATTTTTTACATGCTTTAGTTAATTAACATAGGGTTTAGTCTTATTGATAAGGCTTGAGGTTAGGAGGTTGTGACTTTAGGTTAACTCATTTACTTGACCTACTAGTCCTAGTTGGCAGAATTATTTAAATGTTTGATACCTTAGGAGGGTTTTAGGCATAGAGAGGCTTGCTCACCTCACAACAAAGATCACTAGTAAGAATACAAAGAATATGGAAGCACACAAGTGCCACAAGTGTAAAAGCTTAAGTTGGAGGAAAAATAATAGCTAGATTTTGGTACTTCACTCACGTATAGCCTATGGTATTAGAGTCCTTGAGATTCCCATTGGGGCGCTTTTCCTTGAGAAGCAAAAAACCTCGGGCATACAAAATAAGCACTCACAAAAAATTCTCTTAAAAACAATGTGAAAAAAAATGAAGAAGAAAAGAGCAAGAAAAATGAAAGAGAAAAAGAAAAGACTTCCATTGAGCTTAAAGTAAAAAATTCAAGCTTTTGTTTGGAATTGTACAGTTAGTTCGCTTATCTCTGCTCATAAACACAAATAAGGAATCTTGCCTTTAGATAATTTTTCTAACTTAGCTAGTACTAGAGTGACTGTTTTAACCCTTCGTCATAGCTAACTGATTGATAGACTCATCCATAAGCCCAAAACTCTTGTTTAATTATTTTTAGCAAGTGCAGTTTATTTGTCTTTTATTGGCAATTTAACAATTTATAATTCTTTGCAATTAATCATTCCATGATGTGCTTTACTTTGCTTTATGACTTATTTGCCACATGATTATGCTAAGGCTTTGTTTCTGAGCAAGATAGGTCTTTCACCATGGTCGTGGCGTGGCCCCTCTTTTAGTCAATGTACTAATGTTTGTTGGAAGACATCATGGCTCGTCATGAGCATGCCTAGTATTTGTAATTCTTTTGGGTTGTTAATATAATATACTCACGTTCGTAAGTTTTGCAAAAATAAAAAACAATGTACCATCAACAATTATCATGATGAGATCTCTTAAGCTATATCAATACATTATCAAAGATCACACAATTTTCTTACACCACAAAGCTCACACAATTTCCCTCTCTTCATATCTTTTTTTTATGCACCCACCAATTATGAGATTGGCATTTCCATAAACGTCAGCCTTTACCATATTTTATCCATTCTAGAATCACCAAAATTCACATTGCCTTGAAGAAAATCAACAAACCATAGCATTGTAAATAAGTTGAATTAAACTAAGTGATTTTTTGGCAGCCTGTACTTTTTGGTTAAAATAGTGGCAATTGCTCAACTTTGTCAAAAAATTTGAAAAATGTCACTAAATCTAAGTTATAGATCATGTAAGATCCATGAAGCTAAAAAATTGCCTTAAATTGTTATAATTTTTCCTTTGTAATACCAATGAGCACACAATGACTTTATTTGACCAAGTAAATTTGTAGATGTCTGTATTTATGTTCGTGCTCTAGAATTGTTCATATTGAATATTGTGGAAGGTAAGAAGTTGCTTAAGAAGATTTAGTTGAATCTCTTAAACAATAATGGTAACAACTCTTGGAGAATTAGTTGAATCTCTTCAAGCGTAATGGTAATTGTTTTTTTTATGTGTAATAAGAAGAGGGGGATAACGATGTCTTAGAGATCACATGAATGAAGAATGCCAACTATTAGGGATGTTATCACATAAATGAATGGATAGTGCTTCCGAAAGCATAGGAGTAATCCAGACAGAGAGAGAGAGAGAGAGAGAGAGAGAGAGAGAGAGAGAGAGAGAGAGAGGAGGAGGAGGAGGAGGAGGAGAGAAATTTGAACATCATCCCAATAGACCTCGAGAGAAAGAAAGAGAACAACTTGCAATAATTGAAGAAGAAGTGGAAGAAGAGAAATTTAAAGTTCGGGGGGGAGAGAGAGAGAGAGAAGAAGAAGAAGAAGAAGAGAAACTCAAAAATAATAGGAATATCCCAATAGTCTTCAAGAGAAAGAAAGAGAACAACTTGCACTTACTGAACAAGAAGAGGAAGAAGAGAAATTTTAAACATCATAGGAACACACACACACACACACACACACACACACACACACACACACACACACACACACACACACACACACACAAAGAGAGAGAGAGAGAGAGAGAGAGAGAGAGAGAGAGAGAGAGAGAGAGAGAGAGAGAGAGAGCAACTTACAATAACTAATTGATTAGAACTTATAATTGGATCAACCTCAGTTAACAAAATATGCAGGTAGCCAAAGTTTGTTCGTTCAATTACCATGGGATATCTTTTTTTCACTTGGTTTGTTGTAACTCTTTGAATCATGCAAGGGGGGTCCAATGGAAGAGAAATTCATTTTCTAATCGAGTTAAATTTAGGAATTAAGACTACACAATCCAACATGATTTGTATTACGGATTAGGTCATGAGCATGTGTACAAAACTTTCATATGTACGGGGAGTATATCATCTTCCTTAATGCCTTTGACTAGCATGTAATGCATCTTTTCATCCCTTATGACTATCAAGATGATAGTGTGCTAGAATGATGGAGAAATTATTGTGAGGGTGTTTTAATGCAATTGCAAAATTGGCCTTAATGTGTGTGTGTGTGTGTCCACACGCATATGAGAGAGAGAGAGAGAGAGAGAGAGAGAGAGAGAGAGAGGGCTAAAAGCATGCTTTGATGGTAAAAAAAAGACCGTTCTTGACACCATCTTTCCTTGGTGGTTCATGTGTGTCAAAATAGGGATTCTAATAAGAAGTAAGGAGGGAAAGAAACTCTTTTTTTAAAGGCGTTTCAAAGTGAAACATAAATCATTCTAGAGATGTGGGGGTGGGCTAGTGGGGCCAAAACGGTTGGAGGGGTGGTTCTATAGAGAGACACCCACTCTCTCTCTCTCTCTCTCTCTCTCTCTCTCTCACACACACACACACACACACACACACACACACACACACACACACACACACACACACACACACACACACACAGTGTTTCCACCCTATAGAAAGCAAGATACACAGCCAATTTGGATTATGCTCTCTCTCTCTCTCTCTCTCTCTCTCTCGTGCTCCTTCACAATGGACAATACTACATAAGAATATAGCTCTGATGACTCACATCTACTGTCTTTCAACATGATCGATGGTGGTGTGAACAGAAATAATTACATTCCTTCGGTAGTTTCACTGAGATAAGTCCCACTAATGAGGCTTTCCTTAGATCATACAATGTCTGATGGAATCTACACACCAGCAGGGATTTCATTAACGTGTTCACAAATGCGTGAGCAGTTAATAACATGTGCTAATTGTATGTGTTAATAACATAATTTATGTTGTGATCACATCTATATTCACATAACCTTTGCAATGAATGACTTAAACCTGCTCTACCTGTAAACCCGTCGGGCTTAACGTTTGCCGGCGGGCCCTGTCGGGTATCAAGATTACCCGACGGGCTATGTCATCACTATATAGAGAGGATGATTAGGCAAATTTTTAGCTTTTTAAGAAAAAATTAAAGTGTTTAGAACTCCCGGTTGGCTAGGAGAGTCCTTTTGGAAAGAAGGTCCTTATTTTAGGGACGATCTTCTTTCCTCATAGGCTCACCTAAGGCTAATGAGCCACTAGTCTTAAGTTCTTTGAATTGTGGATTAAGTGTGGTTTGTAGCTAATACATGCAAAGATTAGGAACAAAGTTGGAGTCACTTGAGCTTGTTTGTATTTGAGAAACACAGGTAATTTACATGTTGCTTGCTCCCTCAAGCTACTTTATAAACGATTTGATGGAGCCAAGAGTCCTCCTTAGGGTCTAATATTGATTCTTGATATTTGATATGCTCCACGGTAAGCAAGAGTCTATTCTCTTATACTAGGGTATTGGACACACATAGATCCTTGGTTTGATTGGTGTAAAGTATCCTTAATTGGGTACAAAAGACATCCTTCATTGGGTGTGCAATGTGCATTGTATGTATGCTATCAATTTCATGTATCTTAATTTGAAAACACACATTTATAAGATTACTTGGATTTATCACGCTATGATGCTTGAGGTTTAATAAAAATGGATATTTGTACATCTATAAAGATTAATATATGTGGATATTTTAGAGAACAACAAAACTATCGATTAAAATTTAAGTAAGTCTATATATTTGACTATGCATGCAAAGTAAGTTTTTAAAATAGTTGAATAATAAACACAATACTTGAATTTTTAAACTAGTTTTAAATTATCGTGTTGCCATATTCTATCATCGAAATCATTGTATGTTTGTGTAGAGATGTAAGTTGTTGTAATACATGAGTATTTTTGTTGTTACTTTAGTTATGCATTCATTGTTCCATGCTTTCTTGAATAGGTTATCTGAGATGGAAGGAAACGTTGGACCTAGTGATAGAAATCAAATTCAAACTAGCAAGAAAAAAAGGCACCTTGGATAGAGTGAAAGAATGCAATTAACATCGATGATTCATAGATTGAGAGTGTAAACTATGCCATATAACAAAATCTAGTGGGGCACCTCGACTAAGGGAACATTTTGTGAGTGCGGGAATGCGATGCGTGTGTGGAGAGTGAGAAGGGGAGGGAGAGAGAGAGTACACAGGATGTGGGTGGAGCTCCCAAAATCTCACTGTATGAGCACAATGTGAGAATGAGTGAGAGATCCTTATTCTTTGTATATATAAAGAATAAGGAGATAAATGTGGGTGGCTGAGAACACTGGCCGGTAGACACAGGCAAATCACGGTGAGGCACACCGCCTTTACCTAACATTCTCCCACTAAAAACTGTGTGCCAATAAGTGGCGAGAAGATAGCCTACAACTAGTATATAAAAGAGTTGAGAGAAGAGGCTCTCAACCTATACCCACTGGCTCACTTTGTAATCGCTCGAGTGTAGATGCAACATGCATACCACTAGGGCTAGAGCTACGATGACACTACGGATGCAGGTATTGAGTGACGACCTACATGGCTCCACAATGCACAATGCTAGTGTTAGTCATCGCATGACTGACAACTCCCACTACAAATGCACCAACCACATAAGCAAGATCAGGTCTCGAGTCCAAAAGGTCAGACATGAGAGACCTGAAATCCGACAAAACATGCACTATGTGTGCCAACCTATCTCTGTCAGCAACCTCATTTCCATATGCATCCTCATCAAGAACAACCTGACTATGCATGTTAGCTCCCTCGTAGCATAGCTCCAAAGAATCAACAAAATTATCAATCCAAGGATGGTAGCGACCCGCGGCTAGGGCATGGAAACATCACACATGGATGATTGTGTGAGAGAAATGAGATAGAATTGAGTGGGGAAATCAGATGAGATTATCTACAATAGGAAGAAGAGAGAACCAATGAACGAGATTAGTGTATGCACACACGCTAACCCTTATGCTAATTAAAGTTGTTAATCGTTGCATTCTCTACTAATCCTCGTGTTCACATCCTAATCACAAGCTCACCCAAGCTCATGGAGTTATGATTAGAGCAATGCACGCACAAATCCTTAATCTACACACTTATCTAATCATGCACACACTACTAGAATCAAGCATACAATAGGCAATCAAGAATTAGAGACTGATTAGTTCTTAATCTACACCATCAAGACACTAATACACAACTTCATGAAAAGCAGGAGAAAGGCAAAAGGACTCATCTTCATTGCATGCATACAATTGGTCAGTGAAGAGAGTACATGCGGCTCCATGTTTCCACCTCCATAGCCTCCTTCTTCTTCTTCTCTACGTTAGGTTTCTCTTAAAATGATATCTCCCCTTTTCACATGAGCTACATTCACTTATATGCCTAGGGTTTTAAAAGTTGTGGCTGGCCACCCAAAGTACATGAAGTGAATAAACATATACAACTTGGAACTCAATGCCAGCCCATGAATATATACATAGCAAATGGAAAAATAATGTCCATGAGAAGGTGAAAATGACTACTGGTGTTGGATGCATCCAACATTCCTCCCTTCCTAGGCTTTGTCGTCCTCGACAAAGATATGTCATGGTGCACGCTCTAGGAAGAATACAAAAGGCAATGAAGTAGCAACCCACGGACTTCTGACAATGTTGTAGTCAGCACCTTGTCCCAGTCTTCACAGTTTCTCCTTTTCCCAAAAGTAATAATCGCTACTGTGCTTTCTTGGATAATCTCCATAAACCTTGTTGTTTCAATGTAGTTCTCAAAAAGTCTATCGTTCCTAGCCTTCCATACATGTTTAAAGTAACAGAACCTAACAATTTGTGAACTAATGAGAAGTGGATGGTTCATGATCGCCTTCTCCCCCAGAAAAAGATTATTCTTGAAGAACCCAATCTTCCATGTCTTTTGAATCCACTTACAAATCTTCCTTCCAAGGCCACAAATCCTCCGACAGTCCTTGAACAGGTGGGGGAGGTTCTCACTTGCGGATCTGCATTGTGGGCATCTATCTGGCCCAATACATTTAGCTAGGACCTTCACCCGAGTTGGCAAGGCCCCCCACAACACTTTCCAAATGAAGATCTTCATCCTAAGCGGCCATCTTGGGCACCAGATGTTCTCAATAATTATCACCCATCTTTCCTCTGGCCATTGCTTGCCCCATTGTTTTTTCAGGGGGAAGAACCAATCCAGCGAAGCCATGAGGGTGTTGTACACCTCCCTGGTGTGAGTTTTATGGAAATGTCTATCTATAGGCCACCTCCAAGCTTTCCAATCAAACCTAGATTCGCAGGAAGGTAGGTAGCAATTGTTCAGCCATTCTAATACGCTATATACCAATAATCTCTTCGTCCCATTGAACATGAACTCAGAGGCAAGTTGGTCTGACCCTTTCCAGGTGTTGCTACTGCAGTCCCAAAACTGGCCCAGTCGATGGAGTCCTTTGTTGTTCATCTTTCTGGCCACCTCCCTCTAGGCAGGGTTCAACAAGACTCTTCCCACCTTAGATAGCCAAGGGGACCAGTGAGACATCAAGTTGTGGAAGTATCTAGTTACCTCTCCCCATTCCAAGGCCTTTGCCACTTTGTTGCACTTTCGAGCTAGCTCACCAGTTAAGCCCCCAAGCTTCAGGTTAGACCACCAAGGGGCAAGTAATTTGTCATGTAGATCTATCCCTTTCCATTGGCCACCTTGCGAGTACAGTTTGGCATTGTCAATCATGGCCTTAGTCATCACAACCCAGGCTTGATCTTGCTTCGTGATTGCAACCACAAACTTGGCACACCGAGCCTCCGCATGAGTACTAGGGTTTAGAATTTCAAGACCGCCTTGCCCCACCGGCCTCACTATGGCCTCCCAGCTTGCCCATTGCCAAGGCAGTGAGTCTTTATTGTTGTTTTTCCAGAGGAATCTCTTCATTGGTTCGAGGATTTCCTTCCACTTGCATTTTTCTATCTTGAGCAACGGGCCATTAAATGATAAGTATGGGAGCATAAACAAATTGATCACTTTCAATCCGCTCTCAAAAGGGATGAGTACATACTCACACCTTCGCATCTTGCTCCTTATCTTATCCAACACCCATGAGAAGAATCTTTTCTTGTGGGTTATGTCCACCCCCAGAGGGGTTCCCACGTACCTAAACACCGTCCCTTTGGACACAATCTCCCTGGACCACATTGCCGGATCGAACGAGTCATCTTCTGAGAGGGAGATCAATCTTGATTTTTCAATATTGCACTTTGACCCTGATACAGTTGCATACGTTTGCACAATCTCTAGAGCCTTCCTGATCACCTGAGGACAAGCTTTGAGGAAGAGTAGTGAATCATCTACAAACAACTTCACCCCATAAGATGGTCATTATTGGGAAGGGATATCCCTTGAATCTCCCCTCTTGTAGCACTGTCTTCAAGCATCGTCACCAGGGGATGCAATCCAATGGAAAAAAAACCGGCATCTAGTGGGTAGCTTTTCTTAATAGATCTTTTTACCTCAAAAGCCCCCACAATCCGCTCATTAAATAATAGCTCAGATTGGCTACCAGCACCCAAAGCGCTAACCAATTGACACATCCTCTACCCAAAGCCTAGTGATTTTATGACCTCTTCAATAAAAGACCATGTGATCCTATCATAAGCTTTATCTAAATCCAATTGGAGTAATATGCACGTTTTCTTAGTGAAGGATGCAAACTCTATGCCGATGATTGCTGCTAAAATGTTGTCGTAGATAGACCTTCCTTCAATAAATCCATGTTGGTGGGGGGTGATGACCCTGTGGAGAGGAGCTAGCCTGAGAGCAATAGTTTTGGTGATTATCTTATAGTCCATTGACATCATAGTTGTTGGGCACAAGTGCTTTAGCTGGGAGCAACATAACTGTTTAGGAATCGGTTTGATTAGGCCTCTTTTGATGCTCAAGTCTAGAACATTGTTGACCAGAGCTTGGTTAACCATTCGTGTAATTGGGGACTTAATCTCCTTCCAAAATTCTAGAAAAAATTTGTAGACATGAAGTCCCACCCTGGAGATTTGTCTTTGCCCAAAGCATGCAATGCGTGAGTGCATTCCTCCTCTAACAATGCCTTCTCCAAAATGTTGGCGTCAAACTGTGATATTGTTTTTTTGACACTACCCAGGAGAACAGCTCTGGATCCATCTACTTCCGGGAATTGAGCCTCAGGCTGGCCAATAATCTGTTGCAAGTGGTTAAGCATCCTATGAGCCATTTTATTCGGGTCCTTAATTTCCTTCCCTTCCCCGAAGTATAAAGAGTGTACTATGCCTCGATTTCTCTTGACTTTGAGGGCCCTGAAGAAGTGAGATTGATTAGCCTCCTCCGGCTGGAGGAAAGTCTCTCTGGATAGAATTTTGTCCTTCTTCACGTTCTCAAGTTGTTGATCCATCAGGTCGCCTTTTGCTTCAAGCCATCTTTTGTGCTCGGCTTTAGAAGCCGACCCTTCCTATTTTTTGGTGGTTAACAGCTCTACTTCGTCTGTGAGTTTCTTAAATCGCTCCTAGATGGCGATTTAGAACCACCCTACGTTCGAGGTCCCTGTCCACAACCATCATTACACCATTGAACCCATCCCCACCCTCTCCATAAAATAACAGCTTCTTTGCCAGTGCTTGTTTTCTTTTACTTGAGGCATTGAGATGATGTTCTTGGACAACCCAAAAGTTAACTTCCTTTCCTTTTTTAACTTCCTCCCAAAAGAGGGAGCTCTTCTTCTTGGTCTTGATCCCCTTAACATTCGATGTTTGTATAATCAACTCCTCCATTAATGAGAGAGGGGAACAAACTCCTCCACATCCTGAGACTCTCCTATGGAGCTCTCTTTCTTGGTGTCCTCGTCCATTCGTTCTTTTCCATTCCCCATGGAGAACATGAAGTTTCTTGGGGGATCCAAATCAAGGCCTTTCTTCTGTTGCTATACTGCAAAGGGATTGTGAAGAGGGACAATAGACGTCGTCCCTTTTAGATGGACGGGGGTGGGGTGGAGCTTCTCTCTTTCCAAACATTGGTGTTCTCAAGTGACATGGAATCCCTTGCCATTGCCTTCACCGTTTTGGCCCTCTTTAGGCATGGGACTTGCACTGTTGACATAGTTGTCACTGTCGTAAAAGATGGCAAGATAATCTCACTGCTTGGTCCATTAGGGATGTGCCTAGCAACGCATTGCTTCTCCACCACCCTCTCCTACTGTTTGGTTACATATTTGTCACAAATCATAGCCTCTTTTTCTTTACCTTCTCCTGACTATTTGCTATCCTTTACCTATTTCTCACACACTTCTACAGTTTCTCCCATCCTAAAGTCTTGCATTGCCGGGTGAGTATTTCCTTTAACTTTCATGGGGTAGTCTATGGAAAAGTGCCCAAATTTGTTGCACTCAAAGCATGACACAAAGTATGTCCCGAAATTGAGTGGGATCGTGATAAGCCCTACTCCAACATTGATGACCATGCTCTTAGGTGGTGTCTTAGAAACGTCCTAGCCAATGCACACCCGATTGGAGTCCCTACCAAGTACTCTTTTGTTAGGAACAAACAATGGGGTGCCTAGTTGACTTGCTGGCATCCTAATATTATCCCCGATCCAACTTGGTAGCCCCGCGAACTCGGCCCAAACTGGATGTAACCCTTGGAGGGATTCTCTTGAATCAAAGACGGGATCCCAGGGAACTACACAGACCGTTTTCTTGCTAAACAAGATGGGGCCCTTATCCAAGATCTTCACAACATTTGAGTCCTCCTTAAATTTGACTGAGAAAAATCCCTTTCGGAGGTATGCCGTACTTTCAGCAACTCCTCCATGCCCCACGATTTGAGGTCCATGAATATATTGTATCAACTCGAATCTGTTCGGGACTCTCCCACTAAATCCAAACACAAGTGTATGCTTAGTTTGCATGGCAAACTGCTTTTTAATAAGCGCTGGTGGGATTGCCACCGTAATGGCCTCCACCACATCCACCGACGGAGGAAGAGACTTTTTCAGAGCATTATAAGCTTGATCCGCTAGCCCGTCTTCTAGAAGCCCCCCACTTTTGGTCTGTGAGCAAGGTCTCTTGTCACTGCTAGGGCCAGTTTCCATCCGTCTCTAGATTTTTTAAAGTTATTGTTTGAGTCGAGACTTGACATTCTTCAGTTTCTCCTAGCCTTCATCTCTAGATCCCTCATTCAATGAGGCTTTGTTGCTGACCAAAGGGGAAGGACCCTTCAAGATGCTCACAAAAGAGATGACTGGTCTGAGAGAACCAGAGCCAAAGACCAACTTGATGGGGTTTGTACATATGGTTCCGTGGGGCTCCCTAGTCTTGAGCATCTTGACCTCGAAATTGCTCCCTTTACTGTTAAGGCCGACCGCTCCATCTTTTTTCGGGAGAGTCAACTCACCCGGCCATTCTTCAATACTCCCCAGGGAAGGCCCCTTCATCAATGATTCCTCCCTCATACTGACAGTGTTTGCTGCAAGCGGTGTAGGCCCGGACCCCTTCGTCCATCGGTACAATGTCATCCTACACCGTTAGTTTTCCCATTGCGAGCAACTTCGAGAACTTTCAAATGTCCTCCTCCATCGATAACATCACGACATCTAAGCTAGGGTCCACCATATAGCTCAAAATGGTGGAAGTGAGGGGATGCCAGACCAAGCCGCACCCAGACGGGAACACCCCCTAGAGAAGGCACAAAGAAATTAAATCCTAATATGAGCTAACACCGACAATGAGAAAAACAGAAAGCGCCAAAGATAAATTATAAGGGCACCATCAAAGATAAGAGGGAGAGAAACGCCGCAGCATGCCGAAGATAGACGATGGCCAAGGGTCGGGGTGGGGAACGCTCTGCCACAACAATGGAGGGTAGAATAGCGTTTTGTAACACTAAAGACCTGTGAGAGTCAGTCAGTCTCAACAAGCAAAAGGGAGATCGAGAGGTGTTAATCACAAAATTATTTTTATTTGGTCCGAATCAAATATGGAGGCTATGTGCGTTGCCGCGAGGATCTCGTAGCCAAGCACAAAACCCACACACACACAGAGCCTACGAGCTCGATCAATAGAATGTGAATCTAGTAGTTGACCACCAGTCCAACACTCCTCAAAGCCGTGAAGCAAAACACAAACAGTGCACAAGCGATGCGCAGCCTTCGTCACCTCACAGTAAGATACAAACTCACCCACCCACTTATGCCCCCCAAAGGTAAGCAGCTCGTTGATGGTACATTGTTAACATTAGGTTGGTAACGTAAGGGGACATAAAACTACTCTTTTTATGGTTTGGAAAAAAAAGTACAATACCATAGAAGATCTACTCTTTATAGAGGACCACTACAAATAAAAAAAATAAAAAATTTGTAAATTATCTCATATTTTGACTATGGCATGCCTCCAAAGTTGATGTACCATTGCATTTTTCTCAAAACATTTATTTCTTGCGGTCTATTGCATACTGAGAAGATCTAAGATTTTTTTTCCCAATAGATAAATATTTCCACAAACCTCTATGGGTTGGTGATCAAAATTTATCGTTCTTTTAAACTCACCATTTTTGGTGGGTTTGTGGGGGAGGGAGGAGTATAGAATTAGGTACAAAAATGTTGCGGGTTTTTCCATTTTGCTAATCTCTCATCAAATTTATATTGACATGCTCAATATTGTTGATATATACATATTATTTTGGGTTCCTTTGGGCCTTGACATTCATGAGGAGCTATGGAGTATGTCAATACCACATAAAAGTTCTCACTAAGAAGGATCTTGGTCATGATGATGAAGTACAAAAAACAAAAAAAAAAAGAGCTCCTCATTATGACGTCTAAACTCCCATATAAAATGCTCTATGTATATATACAAATTTTAAGGTTATAATTACATATTTTTACTAGCTACAAAGTTTACATAATTGGCCTATGAAATTAACAATCTTCATAAAACTATACTAGCTACACTAAAATGACTCTAACTTGCGCTAGATTGAAAAAATCAACCATCCTTGTATAGTAAACTATATTGGGTATTAGGTGCCCCAAAAATAAAGGGAGAATCATTTTATGTTATGAATCTACCTATGCAATCCAAATTGCCTTTGGATTTCATTAAAGCCACCAAAAATTTTATACAAGCGTGTAATTTGACCAATAAATAGGATTGGCAAATTCTTGTAATGAGGTAATAGCTTCTAATTTGAACATTTGATGAGAAGCATGAAAACATGTTCAAAGCTACTAAGGCTAATCCTCTACAATTCTAGACCTCAAAATAGGATTTTTAGTGTGAAGAAGTTGGCAAACTTTGAAAACAAAAAGACAAAAAACAAGACACATGTTTTCACAGAGTCTATGTTGAAAAATGATGTGTGAGAACAAGGTTAATGGTCAAATCGATATACCAGATTTTTTTAAAAAAAATTCAAATTATAAGAAAACTTTGTGGATGCACAACACTAAAAAGTGTATTGTAAAACTCCTCAAATAAGTCGAGTAAAATGGTACTTAACAACACGTTCAAAGCTACTAAGGCTAATCCTCGACAATGCTAGACCTTACAAATAGGATCTTTAGGGTGAAGAAGTTGGCAAACTTTGAAAAAAAAAAACAAGACACATGTTTTCACACATTCTGGTTGAAAAATGATGTGTAAGAACTGGGTCAATGGTGAAATC
Source organism: Adiantum capillus-veneris (assembly GCF_014529385.1). NCBI lineage: Eukaryota > Viridiplantae > Streptophyta > Polypodiopsida > Polypodiales > Pteridaceae > Adiantum > Adiantum capillus-veneris. Next base: position 139,011,595 of record NC_140931.1, on the reverse strand, counting down.
AATATAAATTTGTTTTTTTTTCAAATCATAAGAAAACTTTGTGGATGTACAACACTAAAAAGTGTATTGTAAAACTCCTCAAATAAGTCAAGTAAAATGGTCACTTATTACTAAATAAAAATCTTCTCTATATATAGAAGAGCGAGAGGCTAGAGACGAGAGGAAAGGGGGTCTAGGGTTTTTGTGTTCTCAGCCTTGCGTGGTGTTCGTGGGTGGGGCCCCCTTTGGAGGTTGTTGCAGAGGAGGATGGAGGCACTCTAGGCCTCGTCTTCGATGGTGCCGTTTGCAGATGTGTGGCGTTGCTCTCGTAGCAGGGTTTTTTTTCGAGGATGGAGGATTTGGCTAGCGACTCTGCTGTCGGCTCCTTTCCTCTCATGCTCCCCTCTATTTTTGGGACATCAAGGCTTGGCGACAGCCTGTTCCTGCTTTGGCGGGAGCGAAAGTTCGCCTAACATATCTGCTTTGTGGAGGCCTCTGTTTTTGGGGGTGGAGTTGGAGGACCTGATGGCAGCAAGGGCTGGTTTGGCGGTTCTTCCATGGTGGTGTTGGTTCGGTGTGGTGCTTTTGCTTGGAACTTTTTTTTGGGTGGCATATCTGTTCAGATCTGGTTCGCTTTGGTCTTTAGTTGGCAGCTTTACATGCAGGCTTTCCCGAGGCAAGAAGTTGTTGGTGGCAGCAGTTCGGTCTTGGTGGCAACTCAAGAAGGTTCTGATGGTGATGGGGACTGTGGGCCCCGCCCGTTCGGCTTGCTCTGTTCCTCTTCGGTTTAGTGTGTTGTCTCATCTCGAGTGGGGTGGCTCCTCTATGATAGCCAATGTAACTTTGTGAGTTAGTTGACACTGCTCTGTGGTGGATTGTTGTGTTCTGGTATGGCTGTTATTATGAGTCAGCTATGGTCTTGCTTTCATGGCACGGTATGTGCATGGGGAGATTTTGTAATTTTTTGTGATTTATAATATACTTCTCACTCACCTATTGGTGAGTTTTGCTTTTTTAAAAATAAAAAAGTCACTTATTAACAACACGTTCAAAGCTACTAAGGCTAAGGCCCCTGTCACACTGGGACGGGTGCCCATGGTGATTTTGTAGGAAGGCACAACCTTTCGTGTCACATTGGGTCAACAACTAAAAGTTGGCTCCTGTTGCCAGCAAACCGGCATTGGCCAAATGGTAGAGCCTCTGGGTTTCACGCTGCAGGGCAGGGATCAAATCCTGTAACACGTTTTCCCGCGTTCACTTTTTCAGTTGGCCACAAGTTGGGAAAAATGGGCAGGCAAGCAAGGTCGTCCCTCTGACAACACCTCGCGGCCAACTTTCCTTTTTCGCTGCAGCCAACAACCGCGCGCCACCTCAGCTTGGGGCGCTTTTGCCTGCCCTAGTGTGACACCGGCCTAATTCTCTACAATGCTAGACCTCACAAATAGGATTTTTAGGGTGAAGAAGTTGGCAAACTTTGAAAAGAAGACAAAAAAACAAGACACATGTTTTCACACAGTCTAGTTGAAAAATGATGTGTGACAACAATGTTAATGGTGAAATTGATATACCAAAAAAAAGTTATTTCGTAAGATCATAAGAAAACTTTGTGGATGTACATCACTAAAAAGTGTATTGTAAAACTCCTCAAATAAGTCAAGTAAAATGGTCAGTTAACAACACATAAAATTGTGTGTGTGTGTGTGTGTGTGTATGAGAGAGAGAGAGAGAGAGAGAGAGAGATTGTGTATAGCCCCTTCATTGACCGTTTCCCACTTGTTGCTCCCTGTCTGCAAACCTAAGAACAATGCACGGTCTTCGAGGTAGGCTTGTGAGTAGGGGCAAGAGCAAGCGGACATGTGACGTATGTTGTCTGTCCAATGCCATGCACATATGACCTTCAAGAAGGAGAGGGCTCTACTGTTGTATGGGCACGTGAGAGAGATGCAATTGTTTGCACACACACACACACACACACACACACAAGTTGGTGGCACCGCTTTTGAGAACAAACCATCTGGAGTCTACACTCGAGGGGGAGTGAGGGAGCGATGACATCTGAGACAGAGATATCTGAGTTGGTGCTCCACTTCTTTTAATATCTCCCTTTATAAGAAAGAATCTCATTGTGATTCTTACAAATTGTCCGTTTTTCAAATTTAAACAGAGCATGCATACTAGCTCTATATTTTAAAAAATACTTAGTCAATAAATTTCTTTTTTATTCTCCTCTCTTCCTATTCTCTAGCTAATAATATTTGCTCCTCCACTACTGTCACGTTGTTTTACCCACGAGCAAACACTCGATGGACTCCTTCCCTTTGCTTGTACCAATAGTCCGTCATCACACAGAGATGATGGCTCTTGCCCACAACAACAATCTCATCATGATTTCTCTCAACCATCTCGACACGGGTTGGCATAGACCTCCAACAACATGTGATTAGCAATCTCATCGTGTTCTCAGGGGGAGGGGGGTGGAGAGAGAGAGAGAGAGAGAGAGAGAGAGAGAGAGAGAGAGATCCCAAATTGGTACAAGACAACTCATGGCCTACACATGCCTTGCCTCCCCCCCTTCCTACTCAGCTTTCAACTTATCCTCTTATTCCCACCCTTCCCTTTTCTGTTTCAAACTAATACCGCCATATTTAAAGTTCCTCCAGTTGGTACCCCCTACTACTTTCTCACCTAAAAAGCAAACAATGCCTTTTTTTTTATGCACATTCAAATCACATCCAACATCTGTGTCACTCATTGGTTGAAGGGATAAATTGTACTAAGGCCCTTGCGATCAAACACATCGGCCCTAACGTGTGTGGGGATAAAATGCTAGAAGCTCATTAGCTACAACGATTTCCATCTGTGGGTGGATCGTTGGTCCATATGTCTAAACAACAAAAAAATAATGTCCCAATAATCCCCCTAAGCCTTAATCCCACACTTTGTGAATGAAAGCAACAAAATATTGTGCCATTACAGTAAGTGTGCAGAAATGTTTCATTAGACAGAATCTGTGAAGATGCCTTCAATTTCACAACTTTGAAGGAAGAAGAGAGTGAGGATTTTTTGCTTGTTTCATGGAGGGATGCCCACGTGTAGGGTATTACCTCTCTCTCTCTCTCTCTCTCTCTCTCTCTCTCTCTCTCTCTCACACACACACACACACACACACACATGCACGTCACGGTTGTGTGCGCTTCTAACTTGGAGCTCACACCTTGGGGGTGGTGTAGTATTGTAGAGCAACTTGCAAACATCATTCGTAGGTGAGCTTACAATCCCAAGCATCATACGTGAGTGTTGAGGGCTTGGGAGGGCACCGCAGAGTGGACTAGCTGGGATGTCGAGTAGCAGGATATGGGCAAAGGGTGATAGAGGGGACAATTACAAGCATGGTTCATGAGTGTTAAGGGTTGGGGAGAGGTGGGGTATGGCATAGCAGCACAGGAGATCGAGGGGGCGACAAAGCTGACGATACGCATTAAGTTAGAACCTTAATTTTTGGCATCTTTGTGAGAATCGGATCAACGTACACAGTGAGCCAGCAGCTACTGAGGTAGTAAAGTAAGTTGGCATGATTTTGAGAGTGTTTTTTTCATGGGTATCTAGGGAGATGCCTCCCAAGGGAAAATGAAAAGGAAAGGATTGAAGTGGAGGTAACATGGACAAGTGTCCTTTCTTTTGAAAGAGCTGAAGGGGGAGACATAGAGCTATGTTCCTAAGGGAAGTCCGTTGAAAGAAAGAATGAATGGTTTTGATTTACAATATCAAGGCGAGTCCCACAAAGGCCTTGCGGCATGTTGGTTTAGCTCGATGGACTCTACCTCATGTTGAGGTCAGCCCTACGCAACATCCCTTGTTGTCCAAATACCCGGGGTTGGAATCTTGTGAGATTCCACGAGTTTTCAATCCATAGACATCGTGCTATTTTTCATCTTATGTAACATTAGAAAAAACATGATGATTATGATCGACAAAGTTTACACATAGTTCTAATATAGTTCACGCACGGTTTACAAAAAAAAACAAGTGTTCACATCATACTTTGAGATTACACATTATTCACTATTTTTTCACATTTGGTTCACAATGAAATCACACAATAGTTATGACGATAGGTAACATTCAGCCCACATGTATTTGACATCATGGATTGAACATTCTTGATTGATTAACCAATAGTCCCTCTTCAAAGGGGGATGGTACTATCAGAGAATCCAATAATTACTTTTAGATTCATCAAAATTTAAGTATGAAAAGAGAGAGTCTTTCTTTAAGAAAGAGATAGCAAAAGGACCACAGGTTGTGTCGGATTGATTTCTTTACACAAACAGACATTTGAAACACTTTAACCATGCACATAATTCAAAGAGAATAACTAATTACGATTAAAAATTTGATGAGGACCGGATTTTCTTGAAGTCGCTCCCCCCTCCAAAAGGACTTGTATTATAGTCCTTTCAAAAGAGAGCTTTGTTACAATACATGTTTGTGCTCTTGCAAAGCCTTCATGGAATCAACCAGATGGTGTTCTTCAAGATTCCATGGTATAACCATCCTTTCCAGACCCTAAATACCCCAGCATGGAGAAAGGAATTGCGGGGAGAAAAGAATTGCAGGGAACGAGGAAGATGAAAGTAGAAAGAAGCATTTTTCAAGCAACAGAATGGATTCTTTGAATATGCTTGCTCATGGTCAAGCTCTTAACATAGCATAGTATAATAGAATAGTAGAGATGGAGAAGAAGAAACTTTTATTGGTTTGGATTTTCATCCATAGCCAAGAGCTTGAGAATAGAGTCCGTCTATAGAGCTCCCATGAGAGAGAGAGAGAGAGAGAGAGAGAGAGAGAGAGAGAGAGAGAGAGAGATTGCTTTCCCAATCTTGAGAGAGTGTGTGAGAAGAGCAAGAGCTCCAAAAATGCAACGAGCCCCTTCGTATATAGCTTGTGCAAGTGTGCACTAGACGTGAATTAGAATACTTTACTCTTGACCAATGAGATCGGAACACCTCCTACTGAAACTCAAGCATGCCCAACACTTGTTCCCTCTTGCCTTGCATGCTAGAACTTGTCCCCACTTCTCTTGGATTCTTCTTGGCAAGTGCACACACCACACACACTCACACACAACACTTGTTAAGGTCACACAAAGCCTCCACACAGCAAGTGTCTGCTACTTTAGACATGTGACCTAGCTAAGCATAGTAATCAAAGACTAGAGTCAACTTACTAAATGAGGAAGGGCTGATCTAAACTTAGTCTTTAGCTTTTCCCTTTCATTTAATTATAACAATAAACTTACCTTCTAATTAATTAGCTCAGGTGCAAGACCTTTGCACAAACCTTGGAGGCACCTGACCTGATGCTATAGCCTACCTGTTAATTTAGAACCTGCTAAATTAGGACAAACTTTGGCAAAAATAAAACTCACCTATGGGCTTTAAAACTTTCACCTCCTAGGAAAAACCTTAGCACAATGCTTTGGAGGTGCCACCAAGCTGCTCTTAAAATCAATTAAATTTAGACCTACTAAATTTAGACATTTTGTGGTAAGGTACAATTTTACTTTAAGGATTTTTAGACTTCATACTTAGAGTTTAAAGAGTTATTCTAATGACTTGAGTTAAGCACAATCAATTTCTATTCTTAGACTCTTATAACTACTCTCGGTCATCTCCTTTATTCTATACCTTTGTCAAGGCACCTTGTGATACATTTAACCTTCCTTGACCTAGCAATTACCCTTGCTCTTTTATGGAATTTCCCCTTTTGGTCCCAATCCTTGACCGGTTGGTCCATAAACATTCAGTCAACTTCACTTGTTCTCTTTTTAGTTTCCCTGGATGTAAGTGGCGGATTTAAGTTGGAAAATACTTTTAGAAGGTTAATATTCATGACATTACCTCTCCCTCAAAATCATATTTGTCCTGGGGTGGAAAAATAAAATCATAGTTAGTCATGTTGCTTTGGGTAGAGGATCCCATTTTACCCGTGGACTTTCTTCCATAGTGGAGAGACCAATTCCACTTGGTGCTTGGAAGGCTTAGCTACTGCAAGCATGTCTTTCCTCAGCCCTAATCATCTTTTATAGTGAATTTGCAAGGTCTACTAGATGCTTGAGAGATTGAACTACCGCAAGCGTGATTTGTGGTATGCTTAAAGAAATCTTAGCGTCAAAACAAGACAAAATTCTTTATAGAATCTACTTTGTTCATACCTGATTCTTACTACATGAGTCATTGTAAGTATTTACAAGGTTTACATTATCCTTTAGCTGAATGTCTTGCATCCACCTTGCATCTTCAAAAGGATACTTCTTAAATTTGACAAGATATAGTCGAATAATCTTACCACTTCTCAAAACCTTATCTTTGTGTCGAAGGATGCTCTCTTGTTGCAAAATCTATTCTTGATCACCAAACTCAGGTGGTTCTTCAATTACTTGTTCTTTGGGTGGCTCGCCCTTATAAGGTTTCAAGAGGTTCACATGAAAGGCATTATGAATGAGCCAAGTACTTTGGTAACCTTAACTTATAAGTTGTTTCATTGAGAGGCTTAAGAATTTGAAATGGACCATAAGGTATTTTTGCTAATTTAGCATAATATTTTTAGTGACCCATTGGATGTCCTTGTGTTCCCTTGCTAGTGTGACTAAGGCTTGCTAGTGTGACTTAGGCATGCTTTTGGAAACTTGAGCAATACCCAATCATTTTCCTTGAAAGTCAAGGCTCGGCTACGCTTATCGGCAGTAGCCTTTTGCTTATGTTGGGTGATGGATAAGCTTATTTGATCTTTTGAAAATATTCTTTTGATGGGAGTGTAAGGAGTAGGAGATGGTATCGATGGGTTTTTTTGCAATCAACAAGCATATGAGAGAGAGAGAGAGAGAGAGAGAGAGAGAGAGAGAGAGAGAGAGAGAGAGGTATTCTTCATGTGTTGTTGGCACACTTTACAATGTGATGTTTTATTAGTTTTAGGGTACACACTATAAGGGTCACTTAAGTGACCCTAGGGGTGGTTCACACCCAAAGAATAATAATAAGTGTACAAGGATGGCCAAAGGGCCTTTAGACCTTAAAGGCCTGATGTGGTGCCTATAAGTACCTCCCACTAAGTGTAAGCAATGCTGATGTTGTGTCTTTACAAGAAACTTAGTGAGAACATCTACAGGGTTATCCTATGTTTTGACCTTTGTGAGTGTGACAAGCCTGGCATATAAAATGGTACCGCACATCAATGTGTTTGGTACGAGCATGGAACATGGCATTCTTAGCTAGGCATACACCACTCTGACTATATCAACCAAGCACAGGAGCATGAGCTAGAAGATCAAAACTCCTCACAAGATGGCCAAGCCAAATGGCTTCTTTTGGAGCCTTTGTGACTGAAATATATTCAGCCTCTGTAGTGCTCAATGCAACAATCTTTTGCAATTTTGAACACCAAGAAATAGATCCACCAGCCAATGTAAAAATATAACCACTAGTAGATTTCTGAGTGTCAAGATCACCCACCATGTTCAAATCACAAAATCCCCGCACTGACAATGTACCCTTTCCATAACATATGCATGTGTCTTGTGTACCTTACCTGAAAATGCTCTTCACTGTCTCCTAATGTGGTTTTCCAGGGTTAGACACAACTCCCACTGCATAACCAATATCCGGTAGTGTAGCAACCATGGCATACATCAAAGAACCACAGGCTGATGCATAAAGGAATACCTTTCATAGCATGGGCAACTGCATCATCTTTTGGGCAATCATGCTTGCTAAGCTTTGTGTGTGGTGATAAATGTACAACAAGAGGCTTAGCATGAGCCATAATAAATCTCGCAAGCACTTTCTTGATGTACTTGTCTTGAGAAAGGAGTAAAAGATGCTTCTTTCAATTCCGTGCAATACGCATACCCAAAATATGTTCAGCTGCACCCAAATCTTTCATAGAGAAATCCAAATTTAACTCCTTTTCCAAAGCATTCAAAGTTTCCTTATGCTTGCCTGCAATCAGCATATCATCCACATAGAGGACTAGCACAATAAGACTACCATCATGAGCTTTTTTAGTGTAAAGGTAGTGATCTGCATGACTACGTTTGAAGCCATGGTTGAGCATAAAAGTGTCAAATTATTTTACCACTATCTAGGGGCTTGTTTCAACCCATACAAGCTGTGTTTCAGTTTGCATACCAAATGCTCTTTCCTTGGAATGATAAAACCCTCAGGATGCTACATATACAGCTCCTCATTCAAGTCACCATACATGTAAGACAACAGTGATTACATCCATTTGGTCCAATTCCAAATCCAACAAAGCACATAAAGAAAACAAAACACAGAGTGTAGTCATATTTCACCACAATTGAAAAGATCTCTTGGAAGTCTATGCCTTCCTTTTGTGCATAACCCTTAGCAACCAAACGTGCTTTGTACTTGGATTTGTCATCAACACATTTGACCTTATAAACCGACTTGTTAGGAATGGTCTTCCAACCTTTGACAAAAGGCACAAGCTCCCATGTATTGTTTGCATACAGTGACTGCATCTCAGATTCATAGCAATCTCCCTCTTACTTTTGTCTTCACAAGATTGGGCCTCTTTGTATGTAAGAGGCTCCCCCTCATCAGTCAACAAAATGAAATCCATAGATGGTTGAAACCTCTATGCTTGCCTTCTAACGGTTGAAACCTCTATGCTTGCCTTCTAACATGTGTAGACCTTTCACCCAATGATCTGCATCAACTGGTATTGGCTCTACATCGTCCAGAATGTGCACACCATCGATTGGTGGTTGATTTTTTGCATTATCTCGCTATTGTAATTCATTTCATCATACTAGTCATGTGGTATAATCCCAGTTTGTGCATCTATTTGTTGTCCATTGTCTTCTAGAAATTGTACAATAGGTTGCTTCTCATTTTCAGCATTAAAAGGAGTACAATATTCATCCAAAGGTGTCTTTATGGTGGCTGGATGATTTTGCTAAGACTTGACCTTCTTTTTGTCAATGTCTACATGTGCAACATTTTTTAGCAATTTAAGCTCATTGAAACCTACATCTTGACTGCGTACTATCTTCATGTACTGAGGTATCCAAACTCGGTAACCCATCTCTCCCTCATCTCCATAACCCATGAAGATGCCCTTGATAGATTTCATGTCAAGTTTGGTCCTCTAATCAACAGGTACATGCACAAATGGATCGCAACCAAAGACTCGTAAATGGTCATATGAAGCCGGTTTGCCATATCAAACCTCTTTAGGGATGCCATTATCTAACGCATGATTTGGAGAGAGATTGTGCACATGGACTGCAGTTTTAAGAGCCTCTCCCCAAAAATTCTTGAGGAAGATTAGTTGTGGACAACATGCATCTCACTCTCTCAAAAACTATGCAATTATATCTTTCAGCCACACCATTAGATGATGGATTATAAGGGGCTATCAATTCTTGCTTAATGCCATACATCTCACACAACTGTTAAACTCATGTGATACATACTCTCCTCCATTATCCGTCCTGACAGTTTTTAACTTTGAGCCCTTTTATGTGGTTGTAAATGCATGAAACTTCTTGAATGAGTCAAGCACATCACTTTTACTCTTTAGTACATACACCCATGTCTTTCTACTGTGATCATCAATGAAAGACACAAAGTATCGTGCACCTCCATGTGAATTCACATGCATAGTGCAAACATCATAATGTATCAAATCAAGAACATGCAATTTGTGAGAGACGCCAGAGGAATAAGAGAACTTCAATTGCTTTCCATAGATACAATCATTACAAAAATCAAGGCCTGGGCCTTTTACATCAAACTTCCCCAAAGAGGAGAGAACATCAAGCCCTTTTTCACTCACATGGCCAAGTCTTTTGTGACAAAGCTCCTTGTGGGAGTGAACTTCAGCTACAACCAAAAACTTGCCAGGTAATGCTTGCAATATAAATAATAAAGAGTTTCCTTCTCGTTGCCCCTTTACAATCAGCATAGAGCCTTTAAGAACTTTCCAAGAGCCACCACCAAACATAGTGTGACAAGCTTTGACATCTAGCTGCCCAATTGAAAGTAGATGTTTCTTGATGCCAGGTACATACCTAGCATCATGCAAAATCAACTCAGCCATTTTCAAGTGTCAAGTGTATAGTGCCAACACCCTCATTCTCACATTCACGGTTATTTCCTAGGTAAACTTCACCCAGACTACCTGCAATGTATGAAGGAAAAGACTCCAAAGATGGAGTAACTTGAAATTGGTAGTGTGTTGTTGGCACACTTTACAATGTTATGTTTTATTAGTTTTAGGGTACATACCATAAGGGTCACTTAAGTGACCCTAGGGGTGGCTCACACCCAAAGAATAATAAGAAGTGTACAAGGGTGGCCAGAGGGAATCTGTGCTATACTCATCAGTAGAAAATATGTTCCCAAGTGTCTTGACTATCAATCGGAGCTTGTGTCTTCCTTCAATTACTTCGAAGAGTGCCTTTCTTATAGAAGTATGTACAATGTTATCGTATGCATACTCTAGAAAGGTAAATGATTTTCCCATTGATCTCTATCATCTACTTTTGTAACATATGCTTTAAGTAGATCAATGATAGTTGAATTTGCTATCTTACTTTGGCCATCCATTTGTGGGTGATAGGCCAAAGATAAATTCAACTTAGTACCCAAGTTCTCAAAGAGACCCTTCCAAAACTTCCTGGTCATTCTTGGATCTCTGTTGAATACTATAGATATTGGTAAGCCATGGTACTTAAAGACCTATGAGACAAAGAGGGTTTCCATATGGTGTGTCTTAATAGTCTTTTTGACCGGTATGAAATGTGCTTGCTTGCTAAACCAATCTACTAGTGTCCATAATCTCGTATTCCCATGTATGGACTTGGGTAATCTAAAGATGAAATCCATGGATATACTTTCCCATGGGGAATCAGGTATAGGCAATGGCTGAAGTAGGTCAGGCTTCCCTCTATCATACTTTTTCTTTTGACATACAATGCATTTGGCAACATAATCCGGTATGTATCTCTTCATTGTTGGCCAATAGAAGTACATCTCTATTCCCTTGAGAGTGGCTTGAATCCCTCTATGTCCCGCATAAGGTGGAACATAAGATTCATACATAACCTTTTCATGTAAATTATGTGTAACGCATAGCCCCATAGAGAAGAAAACCATCTTTCACATTGTATGGTTCCTTATTCCCTAGTGCAATAGCCGACATTATATCCTTGAATTCTGGATCCGTAGCCTACTCGTCTATTGTAGAGGATAGATCATTGTGAGTAGCTATTGATACAACATTCACCCTTGGCCTTCGTGAAAGTGCATTGGCCACTTGGTTGTGCTTACCAGCTATGTGAGCAATATGAAAATTAAAATGTGAGAGTGTTTGCCCATCCCATTTGCTTATCACTCAATGTATTTTGCATCAAAAAGTATTTAAGACTTTGATGGTCTATGCACAAAATGAATGGAGTGCCTAGGAGTTAATGCTTCCAAGCATCTGTATGCCCTAGATGCTTCCAAGCATCTAGGGCATATAAGATAGCTAAAAGCTCTTTTTTATGTATGTCTAGATTCTTTCCTTGGTCATCCAATCTCCTGATTTTGTATGCTATTAACACGGATTGAGAGATAAGATTTACCTTTAAATTTTCAAAATCTTCATTCTCTTTTGCAATCCATATGGATGTAACATTATTTTTAGTCAAATCATACAAAGGGCTTGCTATGAACGAGAATTTTTCTATGAAGCGTCTATAATATGCACACATTCCTATAAAGCTTCTTAATTCACATAGATCCGTTGGTGTAGGCCATTCTTTTATTACCTCCAACTTTGTAGGGTCCATTCGGACCCCTGCTTGAGAGATAATATGACCTAAATATCGAATCCCTTTTGAGAAAATTTCACTTTTCTTTGATTAATGTAAAGTTTGTTGTCTCTGCTTAGGTTTCTCACTATTCTTCAAGTATATGATAATATCATCAAAGAGCATCCCCATGAAGCTTTGATGAGGTCTGAAGAGCCTTTCAATCATTCAATTAAATGTAGCAGGTGCATTGGTAAGTCCAAAAGGGAGTACCAAGAATTCATATAGGCCAAAAGTTGCTCGAAAGGTTGTCTTATGATTATCTTCAAGCACTATCCTTATCTAGTGATAGCCACTTTTGAGATCTATTATACTAAAGTAGGTAGATCCTTGTAGCTTATCAAATAGATCTTCTATCTTGGGAACAAGAAATCTATTCTTTATGGTTATATGATTAAGCGCTCGATAGTCTGTACACACATGCTATAAAGTACCATCTTTCTTTGTACTAGTATAACGAGTGAACATAATGGAGATGAACTAGGCGTGACCATCCCTTTCTCCACAATCTCATTTACTTGTGCCTTGTAATCTCCTCTTACTAAACCAATGAGATTGTGATAAGGAGGCTTATTAGGAGAGCTACCATGTAGAAGTTCTATGGAATGATCATCTTGTTACCTTTTGGGAGGTAGCTCCCTTGGAATGTCATTCATAAACACATCTTGAAACTCATTTATGAAACTAGAAAGTTCTAATTCCTCTTTAATTTCATTTTTAACTTCATTAGCAACACATTCATCTTTCTTAGACTCCTTGACAAAAACCAAATCATTGTCAAAGTTTGAGTCAATGCAAGAGGTATAGTGCTGTCTGCACTATTAACATCTAGTGCAACATCCTTGCATCGATATGAAAAGAGGACTTTTCTCTCTAAAAACTTCATAGTGGCAGCCATTCTATCAAACCATGGTGCCCCTAGGATAACATCTTCATGCTTGAGTGGAGAGATGAAGAAATATTCCTTATCACATAAATTTGCACATGGAGCCTTAGATTCCCAATCAATGGAGTGACTCAGAACTCTTGCCCTTTGAAAGCTCCATATGCTCGTACCACATCTCCCATCTCAAAGTCATGAATTCCTAGCTTGGTAGCTAGCTCAATATAAATAAAATTGTGGGTACAGCTAGGGTCAAACAATATAAAAGTGTCATAAGAGAGTGGTGCTCCTCTAAAATGGCCTTCCTCTGTTAGAGTTTCCACCATGGTGGCTCTAGGAGGATATTTTGTTCACTCCTCTTAAGATATGCACGAGAAATATGACCTTGCTCTTCACACTTGAAACACTTGTTATCTTTACAATAACATTCAAGAGAAAGTTTATTTTTACCGTTGTAGCCCTTTTGTTTTGCATTTCCCTTCTTGTTGTTGTCGTTAGCCTTGCGATAACTCTACATTGCATTGTTCTTTCCCTTTGGCTCAATTGATTCCTTTTATTCTATTGGCTTGAAGCCCTTCTTGGTCCCTTTTTGGAAATGAATCCTTGAAGAGATCATAGTATGATGTATGACGTTTGTAGTGGTTTTAGGTCTTTGTGAGTTGACATACACACTCATTTCCTCAGGTAGGCCATCACAAAATTGTTTCTTTTATTTTGCAAAGTCTATCCTTTTGTGGATGGTGCCTTTGAGATGTAACTCCCAAAACATATCCACATACTTTTGGACAGACTAATATGGGGCCATCTTCAAGCTTTGCCATTCCATGAGGTCTTTGCCTTTGGCATCAATTGAAAGGAATTGCTTTGTAATATCAATCCTTAAAGCCTTCGAAGTCTTTGGAGCTTCACCTTGGCTACGTACACTTGCCCACCATTGACAGGCATACTTTTGAAAATGCATAGAAACATTTTGGACCTTTGAAGATTCCGAGAAATGTTCATCTCCCAAAGCCACGTCAAATTGTTGGATAAAGGCCAACACTTTGTCAGTTGCTTTGAAAGTTCCATCATAGGTAAGAAAGTTGATGTTCTTTCCTCCTCCTTTGAATTTCTTCAACTTATGTGACCTCTTCCATGCCGCATAGCCCGTTTGTTTACCCCTTCTCTTCTCTCTCTTGGATGGCAAGTCACTGTCCTCCGAGTCAAAAGATGGTGATGATGATGAAGAGAAGAAGAGGAAGAAGGCAAAGATGGTGACCTCTTTCTTTGCTTCCTCATGCTTGGCTTTCTTTCTCCCTTCTTTGAATTAGAATGGGAGAGAGTGCTTGTTAGGAGGAGTAGATGACCGCCATGCCCTTCATTTTCTTGGGTAGCATTCCGGGGGGGAGGGGGGGTCAGTTAGTAATTATGTGATTATCATGTGTGTGCATCAGAAGGGGTTTTTTTTTAAAAAAAAAATCTCACATTTTCACATACAAAAGGGTATCATAAAATGGAGTCGCTGAAAAAAATACAGATTGAATAGGAAAAGGGTGTATTTTATGTGTCAAAAATTTACAAATAAGGATTTTAAAAATTAGTCCTTGAATGCACGTGATATACACGATTTATACATAGTGACCCCCCCAAGGGAAAACATCACTTTCAGAGGTAGGTGGAGTGTCACTTTCATACCTTTCCCTTGAAAGTTTAGGGCGCACTTCTTCTTCTTGAAAAGCTTGCCTTGGAGGTACTTCCAATATCTCCTCTTCATACGTAAAGAAATTCCTCTTTTGGAGTTCTCACTTGGAGGGCTTGCAGGAATGAGTCTCTCTTCTTGGGCACTTGGGGGAACTTGGGTTTGAAGAGCTTGAATTTGGCTTAGAACCTCTGCTTGCAAAATAGGGTTTCCCACTATTTCTTGTAACTTGTTAACAAGGTAGTTGACAACTTTGCAACCATCATCAAAATGTTATACCATGAGCCAAATCTAAGCTGTCAATATTAATTAAATACTCTTTTATGTGTATGCTAAATCTTTCCTTGGCACTACCAAAACTTTGTCTATCCCTCCTCTTATCCCTTGAAATTAGCATTTGAGTAATTACACCCATGGTTTATAATATTGTTAATTGCAAAGAGTAGTGGAATGAGTTTAAAAATACAAGGTTGGAACCGGTTCCAACCTTGTATTTTTAAACTTGGGTTTGAAGAGCTTGAATTTGGCTTAGAACCTCTGCTTGCAAAATAGGGTTTCCCACTATTTCTTGTAACTTGTTAACAAGGTAGTTGACAACTTTGCAACCATCATCAAAATGTTATACCATGAGCCAAATCTAAGATGTCAATATTAATTACATTCTCTTGATTATGTTGGGCCATAATTAAATACTCTTTTATGTGTATGCTAAATCTTTCCTTGGCACTACCAAAACTTTGTCTATCCCTCCTCTTATCCCTTGAAATTAGCATTCGAGTAACTACACCCATGGTTTACAATATTGTTAATTGCAAAGAGTAGTGGAATGAGTTTAAAAATACAAGGTTGGAACCGGTTCCTATCAAACTTGCTAATAGCTCAATATGGTTAGGTGGTAGGCAAGTCTCAAAAGACTTCATTATTAAGACCATAGTTATTGATGGTGTCCCACATACCCTGTAAACAAGCATACCAAACAAGTTAATAAATTCTAGTCCCACTTAACCTATTTCAATGAACAACTCCAACCTTTCATAGATACTCAAGGACCTTTTTTCTTCAGTAAGAAAAGAGAAACCTCAGCTCTAATACCAATGTGAGAGAATCTAAGTACAAACACACATTAGAAGCACTTTAACCATGCATAGTTCAAAGAGATTAACTAAATAAGATTGAAAACTTGATGAAGACCAGATTGGCTTGGAGCTGGTCCCCCCCTTCAAAAGGACTTGTATTATAATCCTCTCAAAAGAAAGCTTTGTTACAATACATGTTTGTGCTCTTGCGGAGCCTTTCTTGAATCAAGAATATGGTTTTCTTCAAGATTCCATGGTATAAACATCCTTCCCAAACCTTGAACACCCTAGCCGGGAGAAAGGAACTGCAGGGAAAGAGGAAGGTAAAGGTGGAAATAAGTATTCCTCAAGCAAGAGAATGGATTCTTTGGATACGCTTGCTCATGGTCAAGCTCTTAGCATGGCATAGTGTAATAGAATAATAGAGATAGAGAAGAAGAAACTTTCATTGGATGGGATTTGCATTCATAGCCAAGAGCTTGAGCATAGAGTCCGTCTCTAGAGCTCCCATGAGAGAGAGAGAGAGAGAGAGAGAGAGAGAGAGAGAGAGAGAGAGAGAGAGAGAGAGATCTTGCTTTCCCAATCTTGGACACTTGAGAGAGTGTGTGAGAGAGCAAGAGCTCCAAAAATGCAACGAGAAAACTTGAATTCAAATGCTTCATTCTTGAGACCAATGAGGTGGGAACACCTCCTAGTGCAACTCAAGCATGCCCAACACTTTTCATCTCTTGCCTTCCATGCTAGAACTCGCCCCCACTTCTCTTGGACTCTTCTTAGCAAGTGCACACACCAAAAACACTTGTTAAGTTCACACAAAAGCAAGTGTGTGCTACATGTGGCCCTAGCTAAGCTTGTTAAACAAAGACTAGAGCCAACTTACTACATGAGGAAGGTCTAATCTAATCTTACTCTTTAGCTTTTCCCTTTCATTTAGTAAAAACCATAATGTTAAGCTCAGGTGCAAGACCTTTGCACAAACCTTGGAGGCTTATGAAGTTGATCAGGGGCTACATCCTACCTGCTCATTTAGGACCTGCTAACTTTAGGATAAATTTTGGAAAAATAAGAGTCACCCTTTGGGATTTAAACCTTAGCATAGTTTTTTGGAGGTAACGCCAAGCTACTCCCAGAACCAACTAAATTTAGACCTACTAAATTTAAACATTTTGTGGCAAGTTATAATTTCACTTAATGGCTTCCCAAAATTCATACTTAGAGTCTAAAGAGTTATTCTGATGACTTAAGATTAGCACAATAACTTTCTATTTTTAAATTTTATAATTTCTCTTGGTCATCTCCTTTCTCATGTACCTTTGTCAAGGCTGCTTGAGATACATTTATCCTTCCTTGACCTGTACCTTTGACTGAAATAATTAATTAGCAATTACCTTTGCTCTTTTATGGAGTTTCCCCCTTTGGTCCCAAGCCTTGATTGGTTGTTCCATTAGTACCTAATCAATTTCACTTGTTCTCTTTTTATTTTCCATGGATGTAAGTGGCCCATTTATGTTGGAAAATACATTTATAATGTTAAAAAATCAATATTCATGACAGGTACTTAGTCATGAAGCGGGTTCTTGAACAAGCCCAAAGTAGGAAATTTGGTAAAAAAATTGACATCCTATCCAGATAATGAAATTTAGGTATACGTAGGGAGACGATGGCAGTCTCTAAGGAATCCCATAATGTAAAAGTAACAAAGATCAATGTAATATTTATTTTACCTTGTATCCAAATTCTTTCTATGTTGTATGATAGCATAAATAGCTATACATAATTACATGCTTTTTCTCAATAATTACTGCTCGGCCACAACAACAATTCATCAAATACTTGGAGCACTATGTCTTGTCATTCAACAATCACAAGGAAAGGTGCACACCATTGAGCTCCTTCCTCAACACTCCACTCACTTCAGATAATAGTCAAATCTCCTTCTGACCAATTTTCCTATTGAAGAGTTCTTTCAAGTGCATAACATCAATCTCCTCTTTTAGAGGATCTCTTCTCCAAAAAAAACAAAGTGAGAAATATCATCTCGAACACACTAGTTGAACACCTCCTTGATCTATCTTACAAATATCTATCAAAAAGGACCATGGTGAGCATATGCCCTTAGCATTGAATTTGGAAATAATATTGTAAGGAAGTATAGCCAATGTATTCTATTTACTAGTTGAACACCTCCTTGATCTATCTTACAAATATCTATAAAAAAGGACCATGGTAAGCATATGCCCTTAGCATCGAATTGGAAATAATATTGTAAGGAAGTATAGCCAATGTATTCTATTTATAGTCTACTAAGGTATATAGGTGTCACATTTGGTAACTTAGTAGATAGGTGTCACATTTGGCTAGAAACAAGGCGATTGAGAGGCATATATATGCTAGGCAAAAATCTCTCAAGCAAAAGAGACATGCTCGTATCCCCGATTTACGTTTCAAGGGGATACACAACTTCAAAAACAAAAAGTAAGGTCCTTTACACACGAGTATCCATACAAGGCAAATAGGATCATGGTTGATGTTGACTAGTAACAAAAAGTTGGGGATGCCAAAAGCTATGGGGAACACCTAGTCCTCTCCCAATGCAAAATTCAAACCCTATGCCTTGCAAGTGAAGACAATGCAACCATCCAATAATGTCCCATTTTGGCAATGGACTTGTAGACAACCCTTTGATGCAAGAAGAGTGCTCTTAGGCTTTGATCTTTATTGTGGAGCATTACATAAACATCCCAACACTTTATTGTGGAGCATTACATAAACATCCCAACACTTTGCTAATGCTTGCCATAATAGTCTAAGGGCCAGTCATCACCAAATAGCAAAGAATGGTCACTATGCTAGTGTGACTAACCCAAGACCTAAAGATAGACTTATATTCGCTATGAGCCTTGATAAAAATGTGGAATTTAGGGAGGATAAATTAGGGAACCATTCATGCCATTGGCATAATAAACAATACTTAAACAAACACTAGAAAATGGAGTAGAGTGTTGAGACAAGCTTGATTACTAGATTGAATAAAAGTGAGTACAAAGAGGCTCATACATGACATCATATGGAAGCTCCAAATGAGTCCAATCCACTTGAGATCTCATGTGTACCTTTTAAGCTACTTTAGGGACCTTCTAACAAAGTTTAGGTGAGTCCACACCCTCTAATAATGGCTCCCATGTGTACCTACACCCCTTAGGTGTCTTTTCTGCATACTTCCACATGGCTCCATTCCACCTACCCATCCCAATAGAAAATAGGTGTTACACACAAGCATAATATGAAGCCCGTAACCCTAACAACCCTCCCCTTGGGGTTTAGACTATGAAAACTTACATTTCTAATACACCCCTTAGGTGTCTTTTCCACATACTTTCACATGGCTCCATTCCACCTATGAATCCCGATAGAAAAGAGGTGTTACATACAAGCATAGTATGAAGCCCATAACCCTAACAACCCTCCCCTTGGGGTTTAGACTAAGAAAACTGACATTTCTAATACACTCTAGTCTAAGAGAAAAAGCACACCTCCATTCCAGGAGACAAAATATCTCTAATGCAAGAGACACTTTACACCTCCCCTTGAATAGATGTACAAGGACTGAGACTAGCTAACCTAAGAAGCTATCTCCAACAAAATACGAGAGAGGTAAAAAGCTTCTTCTCCTTGGATTATAAAGAGTTTATCACATCTTGTAAGTCGGGTGTTGGATCCTTATCTTTGATGATGGTCACTATCTAGTCAAAGCTAAATGTCAAGGCTCCTAGTAGAACTGCAATCTTGTCCTCTTTTGGTATTGCACAATTCACATAGGCGAGCTGTGTGGTGATTCTTTTAAGAAGATTGATTAGGCTTGCAATATCCTCATCAGGCTCCATTTTTAGTTTGTAGAGATCTTTCTTTAAGCTCACCCTATTTTTCTTTCTTCTAGCTCCAAATTTTTTCTCTAGGGTGTCCCATGCAGCTGATGAGGTTCCACAATCGTCAATGAAATAACATAACTATTGTGTAGTGCATTGATTATGATTCCTAGTTCTTGCGGGACTAGTTTTGTACACTCATAGCCCGTGTTTGCATTTGTGCTCCATCACTAAACCTTGATTATTTCCCACAACCCCTTTTTCATCAAATACCCTTTCTATTTGGTATGCCACATGTGAAACCCATCCCCATTGAATTCGTTGAAGTTCCTTCTCCTCCATTTGTGCAAATTTAGAGGCGTCTTAGCTTAGGAGAGTCTCCTTGATCCAGTGTATAGCTTCTTACAATAGCACAATGATGAATCCTCCCAGAATTATGGAAACATACATTCCAAATTTATTGTGCTTGGCTGCAAATTTTAAAAATTTAATTGATTTATGAGAGAGAGGAAGAGACAGGAATAGAAAATTTCCCTTTGATTACTTCTATGTATACCTCTTTGCTCAAAAGGTGAAGTCACCCTTCACATGAATGCAAGCACCTTCTTTACCTTTGTGTTGCTTTGAGCCTCCTTTGGAAGATGGGCCTCTGCCTTTGCTGTCGTGCAAGAATGCCCACTTAACTAAGGTCGACACCAAAAACTGGTGTGAATATTTTCCAAGTTGCAAGGGGTTCTACTTGATGTGGGAAAGTGCTCTTAGCTTAAAAATAGCATCAATTACTATTGTGGGAACCATCGCTTTGAAAGGATGGCACTTGTGGTGCCCTATGCGCACGAGAGAGCTCTTGGAGGAGTTGGGCTATTCGAGGAAATAAGCTGCTATTTTTGGTTTGGAGCTTGATGGACCTGATTTGGGTTCTGGCCAGGATTGGAGCCATTTTCGAGTTGGAGCCGAAAAGCCTATGTGCATGTAAAACTATCGGCGGACCCAAAATTACAAGTTCAACCCAATTTGGCGCGTTATTGAGGTACACCATGCTTGTCTCACCAAAATTAGGTGCTTTTTTAAACTCGTGGCCCTTAATTAAACACTCTATAGATAGTATGCTAGCCAACAAGCCATGCACCTTTGGTTGTGTGGAGACCCAAGTGCATAAATACTTTTTGTGATTTGCACGTTTGAAAAGATTGATTAATCAACTCAAATATCCTTCAAATGAAGTGGTTGGGAACTTGTTTTGGAAGGCATTTTTGAGGAGGATACTCACACATAGAAAATTGTAGAAACCAAGCAATTGAGTTCACACTTATGCTGACACCAAAAGGGAGAAATTTCAACTTTCTATCCACTAATTAAATGAAGAATTGCTAATTCTTAATCCCAATAATCCTATTCCCTCGGCAAGGAAAGTGGCCATAAAGACATATCCAAGGCTAATGACACAAAATAATTAGCATTAAGTCAATCTAGCCTAAAGAAATATGAATCAATCTAATGCTTGTAAAGAGAGGGAAGTATTAGATTTAGCTTTGGTTCTAAACCAAGTGTAATCAGGAAATACTAATCACATGTGTAGTTTTGATAATAGTTGTAGAGTTTTGGGGGAGATAAACTAGAGAACCATTCATGCCATTGGCATATAAAAAAACACTAAAGCACACACTATAAAATGGAGTAGAGTGTAAACACAAAGTTGATTGCTAGATTGAATAAAAGTGAGTACAAAGAGGCTCATTATATAGAACTAGTGTAAGCATCCCATCTGGCATCATACATGACATCATATGGAAGCTCCAAATCAATCCAATCCACTTGAGGACTTGTGGAGGACCTTTTAGGCTACTTCAAGGGCTTTTAAACTAAGTCTAAGTGAGTTCGCGCCGTGTAGTAATGGCCCCCATGTGTATGTACATACCTTAGGTGTCTTTTCTACATGTTGTCACATGGTTCTATGGCATGTATACAGCCCAATAGACAAGAGGTGTTACACACAAGCATAGACTAAAGCCCATAACCCTAACAAAACGAAAAGATTGTGCTTACACATTGACTAGGTTTTATAGAGGGAAAATTTGCTAAATTCTCAAACAAGCAAAGACAATGGTAATAGTCAAGGTAAAATGAATCTTCATGTTTCATTCGCCTCTCACTAAACACTAAGGTCATTATGCCTTCCACAACAAGGAAACATCCTAGCAAATAGAGTTCTATATTGTTGTACTCGATCGTCAAAGAGAATATATTCATGAAGGCAAGGTAGTAGATAGGTGAATACAAAAGTATACAATTCTTGTCATTTGATCGCCAACCATGTGAATCTACAAAGCATAAGTTGGTGGTTTCCATTAAATTGATGGTAAAGGACCCTTTCAAACCATGAACTACATCTAGGGGTTCACCTCTAAGAAATTATCGATACAACATGCGTTGAAAGGGTATTAAAGTAATCCTTCTACTTACAAAAGCTATTCCAACCTGAACCAAGGGAACTATCCTTTAAACTCTCCTTGATCCATAATTATTATAATGAGAAACAACTCACACAACAAAGTTCTTGTAAGGCACACTACTTAAAGGTGCATTTTGAAACAAAGAATTACAAAATTGATTAAAGAAACATCTATTAACATGAGTGTTTTTGACAAACATGGATATTATGATCGTCAATGTGTAGGAAAAAAATGCAAGAGCAACAAAATTATACAACGAATAAGATAAGAGTCTTGCTAAGCTAGGTATGGTCTTACAGGTAGAGTTGATAGGGAGGAGATTCATCGTGTGTAAGCCCTGAATATGACAAGAGGTGAGAGAGTTAACAAGAATCTTGAACGTAAAAATTATCAGCATGACCAAAAAACCTAACAATTAAGACTACCATATCTACCGTGTGATACAAAATCACAATTCGGCACTTGAACATGATGCAATTTGTATTAATATGGAACAATCAAGCTACCACCACTTGTTGCAAAACTTTGTTGCATCGTCTAGCAATAGTATGCAACCCAATGCAGTGATCTACAAAGAAATTTGAAATTGCATGCACTCATTCATATTGCAAGAATTTCAAAGACATATATATTATTCTTAGCTAGCGGTAGGGATCTAATGTGTCTTAAAAGAGCTTCAGATTTCTCGTAAGTGTTCTAATTGGTCTTAAATCAATCTCATCTAGCGTTTACCTCATCTTGCATGCATTTAAAAAGGCCATATGCAATAGAACATTCATGAAAATTTTGATCAAATCCGTTGGAGTGCAAATTTTGTAAATTGGTCTGGGAAGAAAACAGAGTGATTGGTGCATGACAACCTTCTACAATGGCAATTGACCACTCAGAAGACATAAAATAGGTCAACCGAAACAAACACTGAGATAAAAGTGGCCACAAATTACCTCGAATAGGAATCGAATGAATTGAGAAAATGAATTAGAAACTGCCTGGAAATCATACTTTACAAGCAAATCTTTGACAATTGTCCATCTTATATAAAGAAAACATTATACGAATCTTGTTGGACTTTCAATCTTGTGCAATTTATAGATACTACTTATACTCTTGGACGACTAGTTGACATAAACAAATTGATAGTTGGGACTAATGTTTTCTTGCAATGAAGCTTGTGGCAAAAATTCCCTCAATTTTGCAAGCACTTTGTAGACCCTCGCCTCCTGCCCCCAAAGGCATATGGTGAAACTCTAAAGGCTGCATATTCAACCCCAAAGAGAGAAAGTCGCATGTGGCAACGAGTTGCGTGCAAACGGAGAGTAGAGAGCGGCATGAGAAAGAATTACCTGACTGAATATGAGAGGGGGAACCTACGTAGATTTCCTTTCATTAGGGATTTAAAATGAATTGGGGCCTCCTACTTTCTATGAGGGATCATCTTATAACAAAGTTTGGGGGCATGATCCATATGAGTGTACATGTGAGCATGGGTATATGCATGCATATGAACGTGACTGTATGTACAAACTTTGCATATGTATTAACTGATCGTGTGTGTGTGTGTGTGTGCGGGTGTATACATGCAAAGGAGACATCGCACACGTACGTGTACTGCCATTGTGCACGTAAGGAGACATCGCGCACATACCATTGTGCAAATGTACACAAGCGCATGCACCCGCACGCATGTGTGCGTGCGCGTGTGGGTGCGTGCGCTTGTGTACACTTGCACAA
Organism: Adiantum capillus-veneris; assembly: GCF_014529385.1. Classification (NCBI taxonomy): domain Eukaryota; kingdom Viridiplantae; phylum Streptophyta; class Polypodiopsida; order Polypodiales; family Pteridaceae; genus Adiantum; species Adiantum capillus-veneris. Next base: position 138,988,048 of record NC_140931.1, on the reverse strand, counting down.
TCGCAGTACACGTATGTGTGAGATGTCTCCTTTGCATGTATATTCAAATTTACTGTACGGGCAAAAGCCCATATGCACACAATCCTGCACCTACATTCACAAAGGATGCAATACAACAAGCTAGGTAACCACATGACATTTGGGTCTGAATGAAACTTCAGATGGATAAGGAACAATTGAACCCATAAACAGCCTGAAAAGTGCAGCAAGGATGCATGACACTGCGCATAATGAGGCTCTGCTACCAAATTTTGGAAAGCAATAGCAGACGAGATGAAGATGAAACAGACGATGCTGTAGCTTGCAAAAGAGAGGCAACTTTGTAGACAAAACATATTGGGGGATGAGAACACGTCCTTCTTTGCCGAGTAAATAATCATCTAAACTTCAGTAAACCTCCATGCATGACAAGGAACAGTCTCCTTCAACTAAGGAACATTCATCTCGAGCTTTCCTGTCCAGAAAGGCATAAACTCCTTGTATCTAATGGCTAAAAAGTGCGCTCACAATACACTACATACCGTCAACAAAGCAACTTTGGCTTTAGTGTATACATGCAGCATTCTTCTGGATCTTCATCGTCTCCACTCACTACGGATACCATCTGGATAGGGATAATGTCATATCCTTCCTAACCACAGCGCATTCTCAAGGAGTGCTGGCTTCAAGTTGCTCTTGTCAGTAGAGAAAACAATTGGCTAATATAGAACACTAGGCACTTCGCTGTTTGCAGAAAAAAAATAGTAAAGATACATACAGGTGGTATTATTTGTAAGTTGGCAACAATCAAAGATCAGAGCCTGACGCCTTCACAAGCCAATGCAAATGGGCACGTAATTGCCTAGCAGCAGGATAAGAAAGATCTCGAGGAACCCCAACTCTGTCTCTCAAGTAAGCAGCTGCCACGGCTGCCTCCTTCGGCAGACTGACTGGCAACTCTCGAGTTCTCTCCACACCACCAAGCAGAGCATGGGAGACAAACCGGAACCCGTGATCCACAGAGGTGGTTGTTGGAGTTCCAGGAGTTGTGAAAGCTCTTGAAGCAAACTTAACAATGGCTTCATGATTGCTAATAAGCGACCTTGCCGCCTCTAATTTTGCATTATTTTTCCCAGTCCCATCATCGTGACCCCAGGCAGTTGTTTCGGGCTTCAGAGGCAAGTCCCATGAGCCATCCTTGCCATTTATTTTCGCCCGATATGCTGCACCTTCTGGAAGCAACCTGCATTTCCCAATCTGGGGTTCCAATGTGTGGGTTATTGTGAAATCATCTGATTTCATAGCTTGGTATGCAGGCCGGCTGTCCATTGCATCGAACCATGCATCTAACGCAGGCCACTTGCCAGTTCCTCGTACTCGTTGCCCTAGCCAGTAAGGAACACTTGCTGATATTCTTTCCAAAAATGGTGCATAAACAGCATCCACCAAAGAAAACTGAAATCCATCAAAAAAACACTCATTAAGCAGAGACTTCTTACCACGTTTGCCACTTAAATTTCACATGTTGCAGTTCTCCGCATCATTTGCTACTCAAAATGCATAAACTTCAAGCTAGGTCTTGGCCTTAAGAATGCATAACACTTGCATCACTCGTGATTTGTTTTGCATAAAACTCCAGTATCATCTTCACACATGACAGTCGAAAAGATGGCCCCAAACTCTCACAAACTTTATCATCCATTTGCATCTGGTCAAGCCTCATCAAAACTTTCTAAGAAGGACGAAACAAATAAGGGTAAGTCTGACAAAACTCTCTCCTAATGAAAAAGTCTCTCGAGAAATTCTGGGTGAGCAATTGACAAAAGAAGAACAAGCTTTGTATGCAAAGGAACATAGGTTTCATTGTCACGTTTAAGGTGGACATTGAAAAGGAGTAACCTGACACTATTGCTTCTCCTTCCGAGAGACCCCTCAAGTTAATACCTTCAGTTTGGTACAACAAGAGATGAGCAAGAGGGGACTTTCAATGAGAAGACTCTTTAAATGTTATGGTCATATCAATGGTAGTTGCCACATTGTTTGATTCTCGAATTTCTCAAGATGTCATTAGTGAGAATTTAGTTGAGCTTGCATGTCTTGAGACTACCCCGTTCCTACCTTTCCGGAGCAAGGGTTTTCAAAGGCATGGATGGCTCTGTCTCTCACGAGTATAATGATGTTCGCTTGGTCATTCAGGAAGATCGTTTACCCGTCGTCTTTTAGTCTCTTAGCTTGCTCGATGTGATGTTATTTAGGCATTTAGTGCTTTCGCACATTCAAACCACGTTTTTCATGTGTGCGTGTACACGCACGCGCGATCAAATGAACAGCGAACCCTCTGCTCTGCGCAACCTGCAAACCCTGCGTGCCGTCGATTCTCGTGCGCCCCTCGGCTCTGCGAATTGGGTGTTCAGTGCGCCCTGTGCATCTCCTCGCAGCAGCCACCCCTTCGCGCAGCAATCAACTGTCTGCGCAGGCTGCTCGCAGTGAGCTGTATCATTCTCGTCCAAGGATAGAGCTCTGCTTGAGAGAGAGTGTGTGTGCGTGTGTGTGTGTGTGTGTGTGTGTGTGTGTGCAGCTTTTGTCCCCTGCTCCTGCTGTGTGCGCGCTTCTTTGTCACGGGGACAAGCACCACGTGCCAATGGAAAAGAACAGATTGAACAACTTTAAGCACTTCAAATAACAACTGAACTCAAAGAGATGCACGACACATGAGACAGGGAGTGGCGGAGTTCCACCCCAAGAGAGCATTGGCCCCAAATGTTGGAGTCCCTTTCGGTATTTCTTTATATTGCTTCAACTTAGTACAACTCCCATGGCTCTGCTCTGCATCTCCCACAAGTAGACCGTACATCTGCAAAACAACTTAAGTTAGCTCAAAAATTTCCGAGGGACAATCAGTTTTCTCATTCCAAATCGGAGCTCTTGATATCCTGGGTCATTGACTTCCCAAAAAATCTCATCCAATAAGGAGTATATTCTCGTTTCACATTGGGGCTCTTAATATTCTGGCGCAGCAAAATTAGTCATCACACCCAAACCACGATGATCTCTAACAAATGTCTTGATGCACTAAAATTACATTCCCAAGCAATCTAACCCAATTAGGAATATTCGATGGTTGGCACATCACAATGCAACACAAATGCTCACATATGCATGTTACAAGACATAAACATATAGCCCTCACTCCTCCCGCAAATAACCTAAAAAGGTCCGGCCCATGAGATATAGAGGCCTTTAACAACCAAACGCCCCCCAGACCGCAACCTGCGTCGTAATTCGGTCCAAGCATTCTCAAACATCATTTCTCAGTACTCCACTTGGGAGTAAATCACCAATCAATGAAAACCAATATTAAAACCAGAGTCAAACAATTCAAATCGGCACCAAGAATCCATTAAACAGATTCCAAAGAGGACCGATCACCAAACAAGTTCTCAAACAAAATTTAGAAAATTGCCAAATTAAAGTGAAAAAGCATTATCGACATCAGTCGAGCTCGAAAGTCGACAGGGCTCCGATCCTCATACCTGCACCAAAATTAGGGTTAAATTTCTTCCATAAGGTTGTAGCCGACCGCAGCATGGTCCATAAGCTCTTGAATGGTCAAAATTGGCTTGGACAAACAGTGTTCCTGTGGTGGTGATAGTAGCCCAAAGCTATAGCAATCACACTACCTCCAAGGTTATCGGTTTGGGAAGAGACACCTGTTGAAAGATATCCAAAGACTGCAAGCTGTAATTTGCTAGGGTTTCCGTGGTAAGCATTTCAGGATATCCCCCTCTGTCAGAAGCTACACTCCGAAGGAAGATGTCAGAAAGCATGTAACTTTGGGCAAAATTTTTCTTGAAAGCTTGTCAAGTCCTTGGAGTGTACGGCTTGGTAGCTATAGGCATCCATCACTTCATGGCACTCCCTTTGAGAAAAATGGAGTCTCGAAAAATCTTTGATCTTTCTCTTGCAAGTGGCCTTTATGGCTTATGCCCCATAAGACACAGCGATGAAGACGGGAGCGCACATCGGGTGGGAGTGACTAGCAAGTCCGGGGCAGGGACATGAAGGTTCTTTCAGGAAAAAAATTTGAAAGTGCCATATTGCTCTGACTGTTCTTTGATAGAACGCCTACAACTACCTACATGCACAAGTCTCCTCTTCTTTGCCTCGAGCAAGTGCGTCAAGGATGGTACTTATTAACACACAAAGACATACACGATTGGCCTTGCTATTTGCTCCTTTTGTTTCATCTACATAGGCCTACCGCCACCCGTGCTCACATCTCTCTTCTCGTTTGAGAGGCCCAAAATTCTCATGTGAAAGTGCGGCTGCCTCCCCTCAAACAACACAACAAAAAATCCCTATCTCTCTCTGTGTCCAATGATGGATGGCATCTCACAGTCTCTCCCGGTATCGCTCCAAATTTTGAAGCTATAAAAAAACTTTTAATCCAAAAAAAAAATTCCAAGTCTTTTTAATGAGTATAACATAGTTGGTATCGCTCGGAATTTTGTTTTCTCGAAAAGTCTTGCTCGGTGTTTTGGTTTCCTCTCAGTAGGAGAGCCACTTGCTTGACTTCTCTCTCCAGAAGGCCTCTTCCGAGCTGGGGGTGCCCAAATATAAGAGTGGGGGACTGATTTTCACTTTTTCTGAGTGGATTTTTAGGTTCTGCAGCTTTAATGGAAATCTTGCCTTCTCCCTTGTCTCATGTAGCAAGATGATTTGCTCTCGCGCATCTCTCTCTTCCCTTTGCACGTATGGTAATGCCGCACTAGTTGGGCTACTCAGATGACCAAGTACAGTTCTGTGGGTTTTATGTGCATTTGCCAAGGCAAGAGCCTTCTAAACAGGGATTGGATTAGCTAATTGCTAATTCCCCGCAGGTATGCACACTTTCATCGCGGAAAATTGCGACAACAAAGAGTTTTCTTGCGTGAAAACTCGTCCAAAACAAAGGGAAGTGTCCCATTGCGTGCGGGAGCTCTTGAGACACGCATAGACATGTTTGCTCCGCTCAAAACAATCCAAAACAGAGAATTACAGCTTGCTGTGTTTATTTGCAGGTTTAGGGTTTCGCACCTAAACTGCAAGATGACACCAAGGAAGCCTCAGGGAAGCCATGAGGTGGTTAAACAAGGATTTGGGCACCTGACAATGACCAAACCAGGAAATTACAGCATGCTGGAATTGACCTACAACTCATCGGAAAGCTTCTAAAACGCAAGAAAATCCGCCCTAGATATGTACTTTTGACCTACAAGGGTTTTGGCGCCGTTATGCTGCCGTCATTGGGTCGAAAACCTGCAATTTCAGCCCTTGACAGGTTTGGACAGCTTGGTGAGAGTTCGGTGTAAGTGTTCAGGTCATTTGTTTGCAATTGAATAAAGAAATACTCTAATGAAGCTAAGGTCATTTGTTTGCAATTGAATAAAGAAATACTGTAACGAAGCTGTGGCAACCACTAACCTTAGTTGTTGGTTTCTTTCCCTTGATTTTTATTCAATTTTTGGAACCCTCTTTTTTGAAGTCACAAATGCCCAGACATTGTGTGGCCAATGCGAAACGACCGACGGTCGAAAATTTCAGCCGCAGTCGGGAAGGGCAGGTCGCCACGAGATGGTCACGCCAGTCGGCATTGAAATCTGAGCAATAAAAGGGTGTCTAGGCTCTGTTCAAAGTCAATTAGGCCCCTCACACACTTTATAAGTCAGTGGGTACTAGGAATTTAACTCAAAGGAGGTAAAGTGGACACTTGGTAGCTCTAGGTTGATTTTCAAAGTCTGCATGAAGAGCCCCGGGGGGGCCAATTTGAGAGTGGAGGCTGATTTTTGCTCCATAAGAGACCTCAAGTGTGTGTGAGCAGTAAGTGCAAGTGATCACATCTTTAATGGAAAGCTTGCTTCTCCCTTGTCTTATGTAGCACGATGATTCCGCTCTCGTGCATCTCTCTCCCCCTTTGAATACAAATCGTGATGCCCCGCTCGAGGGCTTTTCATCTGTATGTACAGTTGTGTGGGTTCATGCGAGTATGCTGAGGCAAGAGCCTCTTGTCCAGGTAGTACTCGATTAGCTAATTGCTAACCCTCGCAAGTACACGTGAATTCAGAGAACTTTCACACGGGAAATCTCGTCCGATTCAAAGAGCAAGTAGCCCTGCAGGTGCGGGAATACGAGGGCTTGCTACGGATGCGATCAACACCCGAAACGGAGCCCGAAACAGTGAATTACAGCCTGCTGTGTATTTTTGCAGGTTCAGGGTTTCAACCCTAATTGATTCCTAATACCCCCAAGAGCTTCGAGGAAGCGAGGGGATCACTGTACAGGTGATCTGGTGCATTTTGGGGGTAGAAAACAGAGAATTCAGCGTGCTGTAGATTCTCGCCAGGCTTGGAAAAGTGCTCATATGCGCCAAGAAAGTCACCTTTGGCATAGGGATTTTATCTGTGAAGCCTTCTTATGCTGCCGAAATCGGGCTAGAGAAGGCCATTCTCAGCCTGGTAAAAGCAAGACAGCTCGTAGAAATTTGTAGGTTTTATAACAATAAAGAAATATTGAAAGGGGCGCCAGTCTTTGGGGCCTAGAGGGTGTCATTGTCTGCTTGGTAGCACTCTAGCTGCCAAGCCGTGGTTTGTTTGAAGTGTTAATGTAAGGTGCAGCGGAATGAATGTTGTATTTTCTCAAGATTAGTGATCTTTATTGCTCAAGGTTCCTTTTAGTTCTTAGGGAAAGAGAGAGCTTTCCGTCTTGTAGAGTGCTGTGGTCACGAACAAAGTGAGTGGATATTGTGCGTGTAAGTGAATGAGACTGAGAGAAGGAGAGAGAAGAGATACAACACCGAGAGGTTGTAAAACCCTCCTCCGAAGGCCCCACTCTCGTCGGCGAGAGTGGTCTATTCTTTGATTGCACAAAGGTGTACAATGCGAATGCAATGGACTGATGCAATGGGACTATGCCGATGACGACGACGGTGGTGACGACGACGACTTGATGGCTGAAATCTGGGATCTTCTGATCGCTGAATTCGGGGACTGTTTCGGTGGCTGAAAATGACTTTTTTGGCTGCGTTTTGTTGGGCTAAACTTGGGGGATCATCTGCAACTGAATGGGGGAAATCTGCTAATGTTCTGCTACTGAAAACCTGCGTTTTCCAATGGCTGAAAACTGTGGATCTGCTGGCGTTTTTTGATGGGCTGAAAAACGCTGAGAATGCTGAAGTCTTGCTGGCGTTTTTGGATGAAACACGCTGGCTGAAGTAGAGCTTTTCTGCAAATGAAAAACGCTAATGATGATGGTCTTTGCGGTGATCATGCAAGGGGGAACAAGCGGGAATCTGTTCTGATAGGAATCGCCAAGGACCTGCTAGATTGGGCTGGCGATGGCTGTCCTGGAAACGCCAAGGGAAGGGATCACAGTGGCGATGGGGGTCATGAAGGGGAGGTACTGCTGAGAAGTTGCCTGTTGAGCGGGAAGCTCTTGCTGCCTCTTCTGCCAGAAAGTGTGAACTTTGGTTTGCTTATATATTAACTTAGCAAAATTGCCCTACCTACTTTTGTAGGAAAGTCACTTAAAAATAATAAGTGAAAATCCCAATAAATAAGAAATTAGGCTAAATGCACTGGAAAATTCCCCTAACTGATGCTAATGGATTCTGATGGGAATTCCGATGATCATGCTATGTGCAACCGGAGGATATGCATCTATGCTAAGTGACTGGGCATGCACGGTCTACGAATAGACTCACAAAAGTGCCAGATCACTGCTAATCTAGACTGAATGAACCTTGCTTTGGTGGAGTTTGTCCAAGGACACATAGGGTTGGGATGTGTCACGTGACAGTTAATTCCTTTTCAAAGTGAGGTACTGGTACCGAACTGTATGGCATCAAGGGAGATCGCCAACAGCATCCGGAATCCTGGAAGGGACTCTTCGCCGGCCCACTCTGCTGTGTGGGTCGAGCGGTACTTGAACTTCATAAAGGTCTGCAACGCTTGCTTCTTTGGGCCGCGCCGAAAGCGACTCAAAGTCTTCAGAATCTCCTTCCTTGCTTCAACTTCGTCGAGAGTCCTACTTCTTTCATCTTCAAGAATCTCCATGGCTGAAAATTCCTGAAACCATCTCCAACACAAAACCATGAACATACCCATTCCATGTAAAGTGAAGGAAAAAAATATTGTCTTCTCTAAAGACTGTGTATGCAATGTAGATGAACATAGAGACAGAGTGACAACCCGTTCATCAAACACATGCAAACAATGAGATCGAATCTTTTCTGTTTGATCAAAATCAATCAACTATGGCAAATCACAATGGAAATGCCCATGCTTGGTGCTCATACAATCATGTGCTCTTTCGGAAACTGTTTCATGCCAAGGAAGAGACATGCAATGCGACTTCCTTACATACAAACTTTTCGGCTTTTCATGAACAATCCGCATACATTCGAGCTCATCCATGAGAGAAACGTGCTCAACATGCAATATGTCATGCCTAGGAAAAGGGATCACATAACGATGCTGACTAAAATACAGGAAACCTTCACGAATGAAACACTCGAACAATGCATGCGTATCAATCATGCGAACACACAATACTTCCTGTGAGGGTGCTTTTGACCAAGGCTCGAGAGCCAAGATCGCTTTTTCTTGAATGATCGAATCGTCTTGTGGGGGTTCTTTGGACCTCGACTCGAAAGCCAAGATCGGATCTTCGTGATTGATCGAGTCTACAACGAGGTTAGCTTCGCTAGGAAAAGCATCAACTAACACATCATCCTTGTGAACAATCACATCATCTTCGTGTAATTCATCATGCTTGTGAGAAATCACATCTTGATCATGCAAATCATCATGCTTGTCATTGTCATCCAAATCATTATGCAAATCATTGGCATCCAAATCATCATGCTTATTATTGTCATTCAAATCATCATGCAAATCATTGTCAATCAAATCATTATCATGCTTCACACAATCATGCAAATCCTGTGTGTCATGCTTGGGAGAAGAAGAAACTAAGACAGTCTCCTTTCCGTGATTCTGTGCAAAGTACGCCTGTACTTGAGAAAAAAGTCGCAAGAACTCTTTGTTTTGTTGGTCGCTCTGCTCTTGTAGTGCTTTGGTCTTACGCGCTATGGCTGCTATTCTGTCTTGGTACTTACGCTCGATGGCTGCCATATCTTCTTCGTAGGCTTTTCTTTCTGCTTCTCTTTCTTGGTCCAACTCCTCCATAGGAGTTAGTGCAATCTTTGTCGTAGATGGGGAAGGGTCGGAAAAACCTCCTGGTGGGGAAAATTCTTCTTCGCCTCTCTCATGCTCATCACTTCCAAGCGAAGTATCCATTACGCTTCGAGTGATGATCATTCTGAAGTCGTGGGGTCTTGTGGGTTCTTGGGGGTCTTGGGTTCTTAAGTTCACGAGAAACTTGAGTTCTTGAGGCAGAGTTACCCGGAACGCGGAACGGGAACGGCGACGGGCCTCCCTGCGGAACGGGGGAACGGGAATGGGCACGGAATGGGAACGGCGCGGAACGGCAGGCTAAAAAAACACCCAAATATTATTTTTTTTAGCGTTATGTGTTTGAATACAAGTAGTATTAGAGTCCTTTGACTCTAATACCCACAAAAAACACAATTCGAAGACCATTTGACTTGATTGGGATGTGAGGCGCCCAAAGTACATAGCCAGATGAACAACAATGAGCAAACACAATGCCCATAGTACATACACAATGCTCTCAAATAATTGCAAGAGTAGTAGTCAGAGATAACACTTTGGAATTAATTATGGCTAACATAGTAACAAGCCTCAAGGGCCGCCAGCGGCCAAGGTGCTACAAAAAAACCAAAGGGGAGCAAAGTTCAAACCAGACTTCAGTGACCACAATACCAAAAGACTGAAGGTGACAAATACCATAAAGATGCTAGTAGCTACAAATGGCAAAGAGGGCAAGGCTCAAGCAGCCATACAAAAAGGTGGATAAATGGCAAAGACTCAAGACTCAAGAGACACTAGCCTGAGAGGCCTCCCAATCCGTAGTAGCCGGCTGTAAATCATGCACATCCTCCCATTCCTCATCATCGAGGTCTAGGTCCGGCTCGATCTCAGCCACAGATGAAGTACCTGGTGTTGGTGGATGTGCATCTCCACCCGTCTGAGAAGCCTCTTGCTCCATCTCCCACTGTGTAAAAGGATCTGTCTGTTTGTCTGTACTCTTGCAAAGCATTTTCAAATTTGCGCTGACGAAGACAAGATCATTAGCCTTCTCCACTCCAAGCCGATTTCTCTTCTTGGAAGCAATGTGGCTAAAGGTACTCCACAATTGCTCCAAGCATGAGGTACTAACTGACTGACTGAGAATACGGATCGCCAATCTCTGAAGCTCAGGGCCATCATAGCCATAGTCCTCCCACCAAAGCACTAAACCTATTTTCCTGCGATCAATCTGAGCATCTGGACTGCCAAATGACCCCCGCATCTCTCTGTACTGTCTCAGCTGATCTCTGACAATGCGTCGCCCATCTCTGTCTAGAACCATCTTGTTTAAGATCTCTGTAAATTGGTTCATGACTTCCCTATCTGTCTCTTGCCCTGCACCTTGGAACTCTGGATCCACCATGTACGTTGCCCCGTGTAAAGGAGAGGCATATGAATTCCACCTCGAGCTGCAAAGCGCATGGATCTCCTCATATCGCTCTGCGTTCGGCTCAAGCTGTGCAAGCTGCTCAATCATGCGGTCCATTGCCTCATAAATCTTGCCAATGCAAGGATCCATGCCATCCAGAACTCGAAGCAAATGAACCACCGGTTTTACCTGTGCATCTAGACTCTTGAGCTCCTTCCAGAACTCAAGATCCTCTGCCTTATCCTTGCACAAAATCCCTGCAACTGTCTTTGCATAGGGGGAGGTGGTGAACTCATCACTGATGAAGACCTGTCGGACCGCATTTTGACATTCAGACAGCCTGCGTACAAGAAGAAAGTTGAATGCGAAGCGGGTATCTGAATACTTTAGAAGCACTTTGCCGCCCGACCTCTTGAGGTACTCACTCCGAACCAAGTTGTGATTGTTGATGAAAGTAACCATCTTCACTGCATCAGCAATGACTGGAGCAATCCAGTCTAGCTTGCCGATGTCTTTTAGAAGGTTGTTCAAGCAGTGTGCCATGCAAAAGCACACTATCACATGCGGATAGTGGCCCTCTATGATAGCTGCTGCTGCCCTGTTTGATGCCTCCCCATCTGTGACAAAGGCCACCACGTGTTGCTCACCGATGGTTTCTATGGCTGCTGTCCACTCTGCAGAGAGGACATCGGCGGACTTGCCACTGAGTGGCATCATGAGAGTGCACAAAGTACATCTCTCCACTGGAGTATGCGATGAGACCATGGATAGATCTCTTCCTTGTATCGCTCAACCCGTCAGCAATGAGCGAAACGCCATGTTTTGCCCAAAGACGCTGAATGTTGAGGGTTGCTTGCTCCACGATAGCCTTCTCTCGATCGAGCAAGGTGGTTCGGAGAGCCTCTGAAGATTGCGGCACATAGCCGGTGCCATACTCTCCTATCCGTTGCACCATGACTTTCCAATACTCCGACCTATTTCGATCAAACATAGAAGAGGTTAGTATCAAAAAAGTGGAAACGACGATAACGGAAGAAATGAGAGAGAAGATTGATGAATCATAAAACAATGAACATACCTCGCTGCGACAAATGGCATATGGTCGTGATAGAAGAATCGGGCCACGGTCGCATCCACCTCTTCTTTCTTCTTTGGGTCCCAAGAGGTGGCAAGGGTCTTTTGGCGACGAATTGGACCTTTTGAAGATGCACCAACACCTACACCGGGTAGAGAGGAAGAAGGGAAAATGAGGGTCTTTGGATCAATACCTTTGCGTGCCGGCTTGGCTTTATGGTTGAATTGCCGATCCTTTTCCTCGAGCTCCTTCCTCTTCTCGATGGTTACGTTGACACAAAATTTCACCTCATGTCCCGGCACTCGAAGAAAGTGTGCCCTCACTTTGTCATGCCCCCCTTTCCGCGCGTAAGAGCATAGCTTGCATCCCCATGCACGAGAACCTCCCGCCGCCGACAAGGTGCCCTCCGAGGTCACTTCATCCCACCACGACCATTCCTTCGCCTTTTGAGTGTTGCCCGCATGAACGGAGGGGGTTGAACGAGAAGAAGAGGCCATGGATGATGGATTATCCGTGAAAGAGAGAGCTTGATCTTGAACTTTGAGAGAGAGAGAGGGATTGAGAGAGAGAGGCTTGCCGCTTGAGAGAGCTTGAGCCTTGAGCCTTGAAAGTTGAGGGTTAGAACTTAGAAGTTAGCCCAAGAGAGAGAGAGGTTGAGAGCTTGAGCCTTGAGGCATGCCGCGGCGTCACACTATGGCTTGAGAGTTGAGAGCAAGCTAGGGAGAATGAGCTTTGCTTGAGAGTTGAGAGCAAGGCTCAAGCAAGGGAGAATGGGCCTTGAGGCTTGATGAGTGTGTGAAGAATGGGGGAGGAGGGGGGCATTATATACTTTTTTGACTGCTGAAAATGGCCGTTGGCTGCCTAACAGTCATTTTTTTCAATTTCAAAAACTGCCGTTTATGGCCGTTGGGGCCGTTCCGGTCCGTTCCAGCCCGTTCCGGTCGTCCCGTTCCGGTGACAGTTTCCAGATGGAACGCCGTTCCGTTCCGATGCGTTCCAGAAAATCCCAGCCGGCCGGAACGCCGTTCCGGTGTTCCAAGGCCCGAAATGTCCGTTCCCTAAATGTCTTGAGGTTCTTGAGGACCTTGATTCGTGAGAATCTTGGGTTCTTGAGGTTCTTAAGGTGTTCTTTCGCTTGCAAATCGCGTTGGAGAAGGATCTTCTCTTCACCCGAGTTCTACTCCTTTCTGCGGGCGCACCCCTTGGCGGCCTTGCGCTCACACCAAGGTTGCTTTTTCCCACCTCACGTTGATTGGCCGGCCGCTAAGTGCACGGTCCGCTCTTAATGAGTGAAAAGAGACACAAGGAGAGGCTGGACAAGCCCTTCTTTCTTGGGATTCCTGTCACTCTTCAACAAAACACGATTAGGAATCGCCACGCCCAAGTAAACTTGGGTTCGTGCGATCACAACAAGCAAAAAAAAATTCTTGTGGTTCTTTCCTTGAGTAATGCAGAACACTTCCAAAGCTCTGATACCAATGTTAGGTGCACGCGGAATGAATGCTCTATTTTCTCAAGATTAGTGATCTTTATTGCTCAAGGTTCCTTTTAGTTCTTAGGGAAAGAGAGAGCTTTCCGTCTTGTAGAGTGATGTGGTCACGAACAAAGTGAGTGGATATTTATTATTGTGCGTGTAAGTGAATGAGACTGAGAGAAGGAGAGAGAAGAGATACAACACCGAGAGGTTGTAAAACCCTCCTCCGAAGGCCCCACTCTCGTCGGCGAGAGTGGTCTATTCTTTGATTGCACAAAGGTATACAATGCGAATGCAATGGACTGATGCAATGGGACTATGCCGATGATGACGACGGTGGTGACGACGACGACTTGATGGCTGAAATATGGGATCTTCTGATCGCTGAATTCGGGGACTGTTTCGGTGGCTGAAAATGACTTTTTTGGCTGCGTTTTGTTGGGCTAAACTTGGGGGATCATCTGCAACTGAATGGGGGAAATCTGCTAATGTTCTGCTGCTGAAAGCCTGCGTTTTCCAATGGCTGAAAACTGTGGATCTGCTGGCGTTTTTGATGGGCTGAAAAACGCTGAGAATGCTGAAGTCTTGCTGGCGTTTTTGGATGAAACACGCTGGCTGAAGTAGAGCTTTTCTGCAAATGAAAAACGCTAATGATGATGGTCTTTGCGGTGATCATGCAAGGGGGAACAAGCGGGAATCTGTTCTGATAGGAATCGCCAAGGACCTGCTAGATTGGGCTGGCGATGGCTGTCCTGGAAACGCCAAGGGAAGGGATCACGGTGGCGATGGGGGTCATGAAGGGGAGGTACTGCTGAGAAGTTGCCTGTTGAGCGGGAAGCTCCTGCTGCCTCTTCTGCCAGAAAGTGTGAACTTTGGTTTGCTTATATATTAACTTAGCAAAATTGCCCTACCTACTTTTGTAGGAAAGTCACTTAAAAATAATAAGTGAAAATCCCAATAAATAAGAAATTAGGCTAAATGCACTGGAAAATTCCCCTAACTGATGCTAATGGATTCTGATGGGAATTCCGATGATCATGCTATGTGCAACCGGAGGATATGCATCTATGCTAAGTGACTGGGCATGCACGGTCTACGAATAGACTCACAAAAGTGCCAGATCACTGCTAATCTAGATTGAATGAACCCTGCTGTGGTGTAGCTTGTCCACGGACACATAGGGTTGGGATGTGTCACATGACAGTATTCGTAAAGTTTCTCTGTGTCATGAAGTTCAAGTAAAGTTTTTCAAGAGAAGATTCGGGTGAAAGCAAAAGTCTACCGCCCTACGGGCCGGTTTCAAATACCAAAAGGAGCGCCAGTCTTTGGGTGTCAAGATGTATACCAGCAAAGTGGCGCATACCTCTTGAGCCGGCAGCTCCCTGCTGGATGGAAGTGGGGAGCTTTCACTCGAGTGGAGGTCCTCATTGCCTTTAGAGCTTGCTCAAACACAGGTTTCTACATGTTTTTTGAGGTTCAGAGAGGAAATCGCCTCTACAAGGTCACTACTGAGGCATCAGAGGTGGCCGAGTGTTGTTTTCAGCGAGAGTTCACCTTGTATGCTCTTAGGCCAAGGGCCCTTAAATTGATTGCCAGGTCCTCTCTCTCACGCAGATTAGCTTGGGAGCATTGCAGAGAGAGGATCCTCGGTCCTCGAACATTGTACCTTGTGAAGCATCAATAAGAAAGAAATACTGTAAGGGCCACCAATCTTTGGGGCCAGTGCATTGGAAGCAAAACTCCGTTGCTTCGCCTCTCTCTCTCTCTCTCTCTCTCTCTCTCTCTCTCTCTCTCTCTGTGTTCAAGTTCTGTTCATTTGTTTGTAGTTTTCTCACGTGTGTTGTTGTAAATTTCTCGCTTGGAGTGTCCAAGCCTGTTTAAAATGCACTTAAATTTCTAAAAAAGTATGCTTCACAGATGTACAATGCCATCCAATGCCAATGTCATAGATGTGCAAGTCACAAATGCATTCACGTAAACAAGGTCGATCCGCTCGGGCCAAGTCTATTGTATGAAGCCTATACTCTTGTCTGATTGTACAGGAAACATTAGTTGCTCAAGGACGTACTTAAAGCAAGAACATTTTCCTTGTCCATCCGCACAAGGCAAGAATCATCCTTCGCTCAGAGTAGAACATATGTTTCTGTAAGATGCAGCAGGAGTGAATGTTGAACTTTCCTCAAGATGAGTGTTCAGAACTGTGCTCAAGGTTCCTTTTACTTACGGAAGGGAGAGCCTTCCGTTCCTTTAGTGAGAGAGTGCAAATGATCACAAACAAAGTGAATGACACTGTGAATGAAGATGCATGAGACTCAGAGATAGAGAGAGAAGACTACGACACCAGAATGTTGTCAAAACCCTCCTCCGAAGGCCCCACTCTCTATGGCGAGAGCGGTCTACTATTGATTGCACAAATCTCTACAATGCTTGGACTTGCCGACTCTGCCCATAAGTGCTAGCGCTAGGTTTCTATATATACAAGCTTATCAAACTTGCCCTACCTAGTTCCCAACATAAATCACTTAAAAATAATAAGTAAAAAATGTCAAAAATAGAGAAAATAGGTCTATGCACTTTAAAAATGCTCCTGATGGGTTCTGATGGAAATCTGATGATCGTGCTATGTGCAACCAAAGGATATGCATCTAATCTAAGTGCCTGAACATGCACGGTCTACGAACAGACTAACAAAAGTGCCAGAACACTTCCTAAGCTAGACTGACTGAACTGGACTGAACCCTTGTCATGAAGTAGCTTGCCCACGACTCCACGTACACATAGGGTTAGATGTGTCACATGACATCCCCTCCTTTTCAAAGTGAGGTACTGGTACCAAACTATATGGCATAGAGGGAGATCGCCAACAAGGTCTGCTCTTCGCCGGCCCACTCTGATGCATGGGTCATGTGATACTTGAACTTCATAAAGGTCTGCAATGCTTGCTTCTTTGGGCCGCGCCGAAAGCAACAGTCATTTGTGGCTCCTTCAATGCTTCAACTTCGTCGATAGTCATGCGTCTACCTTCTTCAAGAATCTCCGAGGATGAAAATTCCTGAAACCACTTCGAACACAAAAACATGAACATATCCATTCCATGTAAAGTGATTGGAAAAATACTATTTCTTCGAAAAAACTGTGCCTGCAATGCAGATGAACAAAGCGACGGAGTGCCAAATCGTTCATCAAAAACAGGCAAACAATGGGATCGAATCTCGACTTCCTGATCTAAATCAATCAATTGTGGCAAATCACAATGGAAATGCCTATGCTTGATGCTCAATCCTTCTTGTGCTCTTTTTGATACTGTGTCATGCCAAGAAAGAGACATGGATTGTGAATTCCTTGAATGCAAACATTTAATCTTTTCATGAGTAATCCGTATACATCCGTGTTCATGCATGAGTGGATCGTGTTCATCGTGCAATATGTCATGCCTATGAAAAGGGATCACATAAGGACGGTGACTATACTACAAGAAAGCATCACGAATGAAACACTCCAACAATGCGTACTGACCAATCATGCGCATACGCAATACTCCCCGTGGAGATTCTTTGGACCTTGACTCGAGAGCGGAGATCGGTTCTTCGTGATGGATCGAATCTGCAACGAGGTTAGCTTTGCTAGAAAAAGCATCAACTAAACCATCATCCTTGTGAACAATCACATCATTATCATGCAAATTATCATGCTCGTGAATAATCACATCTTGATCATGCAATTCATCATACTTATTATAATCATCCAAATCATCATGCTTATCATTGTCATTCAAATCATCATGCTTATCATAATCATGCAAATCATGTGTGTCATGCTTGGGAGAAGAAGAGACGGAGAGAGTCTCCTTTTCCCGAATCTCTTGCATCTATACCTGCACTTGAGAAAAGAGTCGCAACATCTCTTTCATGTGTTGGTCGTTCATTGCGTTTCTTGCTTTGTTCTCGCGATCAAATTTTGCTTGTCTTTCTTTGTTCTCACGCGGTCAAATTCTGCTTGTCTTTCTTCACGCTCACAATCCAATTTGGCTTGTCTTTCTTTGGTTTCCAAGCGTGCTTGCTCGTGCTCACGCGCTATGGCTGCCATTCTTTCTTCGCTTTCACGTGCTATGGTTGTCATTCTTTCTTCGTATTTACACTCTATGGCTGCCATTCTTTCGTCGCTTTCTAGCTTCCTATCCATCATCATCTTGTCGAAAGCCTCCATAGGAGTTAGTGCAATCCTTGTCGTAGATGAAGAAGAGGGAGGGTCGGAAAAACCTCCTGGTGGGGAAAACTCTTCTTCACCACTCCCATGCTCACCACTCCCATGCTCACCACCTCCATGCGAAGTATCCATTCCGCTTTGGGTGATGACCATCCACTGAGATCTTTGGACCTTAAGTTCACGAGGAGCTTGGGTTCTTGTGGGTCTTGGGTTCTTGGGTTCTTGGGTTCTGGGGTTCTTGGGTTCTTGGGGTTCTTGAGGGCCTTGAGGTTCTTCTTTAGCTTGCAATCTGTGCTAGAGAAGGATCTTCTCTTTACCCGAGTTCTTCTCTTTTCCGCGGGCGCACCCCTTGGCGGCCTTGCACTCACACCAAGGTTGATTTTTCCCACCTCACGTCGATTGGCCGGCCGCTAAGTGCACGGTCCACTATCAATGAGTGAAAAGAGAAACAAGGGGAGGTTGGACAAGCCCTTCTTTCTTGGGTTTCCTGTCACTCTTCAAAACACGATTAGGAATAGACACGCCCAAGAGGACCTGGGTTACGTGTGACCGCAACAAGCAAAAAAATTTCTGTGGTTCTTTCCTTGAGTGATACAGAACACTGTCAAAACTCTAATACCAATGTAAGGTGCAGCGGAAGTGAATGTTGAACTTTGCTCAAGATGAGTGTTCCAAACTGTGCTCAAGGTTCCTTTGACTTACGGAAGGGAGAGCCTTCCGTTCCTTTAGTAAGAGAGTGCAAATGATCACAAACAAAGTGAATGACACTGTGAATGAAGGTGCATGAGACTCAGAGATAGAGAGAGAAGAATACGACACCAGAATGTTGTCAAAACCCTCCTCCGAAGGCCCCACTCTCTATGGCGAGAGCGGTCTACTATTGATCGCACAAATCTCTACAATGCTTGGACTTGCAGATGATATCGACGATGATGAGGATGACGATGGGACATGCTGAAATCTGAAAATGCTAATGGCCGAAATCTGCAAATCTTTATATGCTGAAT
The DNA here is from genome assembly GCF_014529385.1 of Adiantum capillus-veneris. NCBI lineage: Eukaryota > Viridiplantae > Streptophyta > Polypodiopsida > Polypodiales > Pteridaceae > Adiantum > Adiantum capillus-veneris. The sequence goes on along the minus strand of NC_140931.1, from coordinate 138,969,690 downwards.
TCTGACTCTATGTCGGTGACGATGTCAATGACGACGATGCGACGACGATGCGCTGAAAACGCAGATGCTGAAATCTACGTTTTCCGGGCTGAATCTGCAAACTTCGCGGGATCTAACCGTGCGGCAAGGATCTGCTGCGGGAAGGTGAGATCTGCGAGATTCGGGACTTGTTCTACTGTGTCTAAGTGCTGAAAATTGAAAACACTGATGCTTCTTGGGATTCCGTCACGGTGAATCTGCAAAACGCTGAAGTGTTATGCTGATGCAAAAACGCTAGGCTGAAAATCGTCTGCTGCAGTGGGAATCTGCTAACGCTAGGGAACCTGCTATGTTGCTGTCGCCAAGGCAGATTTGCTGTGCAAAAACGCCAAGGCTGGTCTCTGTGATGAAAACGCTAGGTCCTTGCTTTTGATACAAAAACGCTAGGCCTGCTGGGGTCCTGCTGAGAAGGTGCCTGTTGAACCGAGTTCTTGTTGCCTCTTCTGCCCATAAGTGCTAGCGCTGGGTTTCTATATATACAAGCTTATCAAATTTGCCCTACCTAGTTCCCAACAAAAGTCACTTAAAAATAATAAGTGAAAAATGTCAAAAATAGGGAAAATAGGTCTATGCATTGTAAAAATGCTCTGATGGGTTCTGATGGAAATCTGATGATCATGCTGTGTGCAACCAGAGGATATGCATCTAATCTAAGTGCCTGGACATGCAAGGTCTGCGAACAGACTCACAAAAGTGCCAGAACACTTTCTAAGCTAGACTGACTGAACTAAACTGAACCCTTGTCATGAAGTAGCTTGTCCACGTACATGTAGGGTTAGATGTGTCACGTGACAGCTCCACACAAAGCTAGAAATCCATCAAGTCCAATCAAGCTTAGACAATGGCTCGGACAAAGTTCAAACAGTATTCTCAAATAGCTAGTTCTTCTTGTATCCATAGGAATGGATCTCCATCTTAGTACTGTTAAAAGTAAATTCAATCTCTGGGAGATAGAATCCTCAATCAAGTTGACGACACGAGAGCACAAAGCATGTCCTCCCTTTTCTCATTAGTGCGTTTAGTTTGTCCATCAGTTTCACGATGATCCAAGGATGAAATGCACAAACGGGTCTCCAATTTCTGGAAAACCATTTGCAAAAAATTACCAATGAATTGGGATCACGGATTTTTCTCATGCAAACCATAGAGCTTATATAAGTGCTCCACAAAGAGTTGGGCTAATTCATGGCTCTTTATGGTGGCGAAAGCAGGAATGAAGTGCGTCATCTTTCTGAGTCGATCAACGACCACCCAAATGGCACCATGACCACCGTTGGTCCGCAACAATCCTACTACAAAGTCCATAGAAATGCTATTCCATTTCTTGTCAAGAATCTCAAGAGGATGTAAGAGCCTAACATGCTTTTGATATCTGCTTCATTAAGCTGAAATTGTGCGCATTCGTGCACATACTTCTCAACGCTAGCTTTCATGTGTGGCCAAAAGAGATACCGATGCACTAAGGCCAAAGTACCCACCTTGCATTGGGAGCATCGTGACACTCAAACATACCCTTCTTATGGATATCCTCATCCAGTAAGAAGATGTGGAGAAAGTCGAGGCCAATCCATCCGTATGTGTGCTCATCCAAATTCCCATGCATGCTCATTAAGCCCATTAAATAGTACACGATAAGACGTCTGCTGAAAGTTCACTATACCTGGCCATTTTCTATGTTTACAAGTGTTTAAACTAGCCTTTGTGTTTTAGAGGCTACAACCAATCTCTAGATAATGTGCATTTTCCTTTGTGTTTAATATAAAGTCTCCAGCACTTCTCCTCCTTTCTCGCCTTGTTCCCTTTCATCTTCTTTCTCACCTTGGCTCCTGGGCTCTCTAATAGCTTCCTCAATAATCACATCATTACAATACAGGAGTAAGCTCTAACTATGTGCCATTTCCAAAATTCTTGGATACTATGCTTAACAGCTGAAGATACTTGGAGGATCATCCTCTTTCTCAAAACACATTTTAATAAACAAATTCGGTATAAGAAAAGCTGAAAGAGGGATACCAATACCTCTTGTCCTAAAAAATAAGGTCCACCAAACTGCTTCAATGAAGCATCAACACCATCCACAGCCTTATTGAAAGAGTCCATGGAGCCCCACATCCCTCCTCGCAAAGCTGAAAGCCATGCCCCAACAAGCCGGCGTTCTTGTTTCAACAAGAGGTTCACAGCATTCCACTTCTCTAGCGATGTTTTTGATGGAAGCAGGGGCTTATGTTCAGGAAAGGAATCTTCTAGAATCATCATGATGTCAAGAGACTCAGGAATAACTTTCCCAGCCAGCTTTATCGCAGGAAGAAGACCCGAGGGTATCATTTGAAGGTACCAATCTGGTTTACTTCCGTAGCAGTTCATGTTGATTTTCTCTACAGAGTAGGGAATGCACTTTTCTTCAAGCTGAAGCCAAACACGTTCACAATAGGGGCACCAGGATGAGTTGTCTCTGTAGAATGTGAGAGCAGGAGCAGAGTTCTCAAATAGACGAGTGTTTGCATGCGAGAGCCTAAATGGTCCTTCCTTAGCCTCACCAAGCTCCTTTGCAAGCTCCTCCCAAGAAGGAGCTGTCTGTCTAGAGGAGGAAGCCATGCCAATCAGCCTAGTTCTTGATCGTATTTGTAAAACACGCTGAGAATAAGCCTGCACAAAAAAAAAAACTTGGAGCTTCACACTCTCTCTCTCTCTCTCTCTCTCTCTCTCTCTCTCTCTCTCTCTCTTCTTCTTCTTCTGCATCAAAGAAAACTTCAGCTTACCGTACAGAGATTTCTTTGTGAAAAATTGATTGAAAACGAGAATGGACGAGACAACAATGGTGGCGGAACTGCTGCAGCTGCCCCCGCGGCAGAAGCAGCAGCGCCATCCATTTCGGGCCGGAAAGATTAAAGTATAATTATTAAATATGTATTCCTTGTTTGTTGGATATATATATATATTTGTTGGATAGAGAGAGAGAGAGAGAGAGAGAGAGAGAGAGAGAGAGTGTGTTTCTACAACAAGCTTCTCTATTTATCAAAATGCCCAAAATACCCCTCTAATTGGTGGAAATTCCCAACATAACCCTCATGTTTGGCCAAATTCCCCAAAGTGCCCTTCACTTTCTCCAAAATACCTCTCTTTAACCTCACAAACATCTCCAAACGCAAATTTTTTTATAACTATCCATAGGAAGATTGGTTCTCCCTTGACAGAATATGATATTTTAGATGGTTTTGTAGGCTCCTGCATAACTGTGTGTCACTTCTGAATGTCCAAACTTGAGAACTGCTCTTGATTTCTTGCAGATTAGGAATCTATTATCTGTTAGTAGAACTTGAAGCAGTGCTTTCAACATAAATATAATTGCTCTGATAATAATTGGTGCACCCCCTCTACATTGCTAATTGAAGCCATCACCAATGCATATAGCACCTAACCACTTAGTGACTCGCTAAACAATAACACCATACCCTGTGATCATAATAGACATATCAATCCTCGATGTACCATAAATAAAATCAATTCTAACTAAACAATCAATAAATATTCAAATATGAATATCCATAACATACCCTCCTGCAGACAAAGGACGATTGTCCTCAATTGCTACCAAAACCAAACTAATGGCACAAGTGGCCATTCACTTGCGGAATGGTCTAACAATTGGTGTTGCCTAAATCAGCGGACCTACACCAGTCGACGTGCTACCTAAACTGATGAATCCGAACTTGTGCTCAAAAACTGACAGATCTGCAACGTAGTCATGCTACCTAAACCGACAAATTTGCACTAGTGCTAACTAAACTAGCAAATCTGCACTGAAAGGGGATTGCTCCTTGAACTGTCTTACAATACCATGTATAAAGAGTAGAGGTTTGGAGCAAGCTTCAGAGGGAGCTTTTTTTGGATATTGCTCTACTAACCCAATCTAGTAAAAAAGCTCACTCAAAAATCTTGCTCCAAAAAGCTCGCTCCAAAGAGAGCTTTTCGAGCAAGCTTCTGGATTAAGCTTTTTTTTCTCTCCCTCTCCCCTCTCTCTCTGTCCTCTCTCCGACTCACGTTCTCTCTCTCTCTCTCTCTCTCTCTCTCTCTCTCTCTCTCTCTCTCTCTCTCTCTCTCTCTCTCTCTCTCCACCTCCCTCCCTCTCCCTCTATACATATAGATATCTCTCTCTCCCCCTCTACCTTTCTCTCTCTATCTCTCTCCCCCCTTCTCTCTTTCTATCTTTCTCTCCCCTTCTCTCTCCTCTCTCTCTCTCTCTCTCTCTCTCTCTCTCTTTGTGGGTGCTAAAGGAAGGAAGGAAGGAGAGAGAGAGAGAGAGAGAGAGAGAGAGAGAGAGAGAGAGAGAGAGGGAGGGAGGGACTGAGAGATAGAGAGAGAGAGAGAGAGAGATTGAACTTCTTTTGAATCCCCATGTATAAAGTGTATATCTGTATGTAAAGGAAAAGAAAGAACTTATGACTTTGCATCTTACTCGAGGATTTTGTCCTTAGTTCTATGCAAGCACTAAACTCCAAAAGGTTAGCAGTCTGCATATGTTGTTGAAGATGTACCTCTTGCATATCTATTTGAAGAAAGTGATCCTGTATAGCTACATAATTAAAACGCTCCATATTCCAATCTTTGTGGGCATGTTGTGATTCCCCTAGGTGTTTCTTTTACTCCCTCTTGAGTATTGGTTTTAGATTGTGTATTGGATATTAATTGTATAATTCAAAGAATCCTCAATAGCTACGGGAAAAATAAACCGCAAAACAAGTTTAATGTCTTACTATGGTAATTAAATTGAAACATGTGATTGATTCATTTGATAATTGTTGCCTGAGTAATCAATTTGCAGGATGATAAAGATATTCAAGACAAGTAAATGACACAACATAGAGGGCCGCATTTCATGAGGTCGACTTCCCCTTGAAAAGACTTTCCATTAGAGGATTACATCTGTGTGCAAAAATAAACCATGAATATGTCAAGCTCTTCGGTAATTACCACACTCTGCGAAGACTTAAAACTTTACAAAACAAGGAATGTGCCCAATCTTCTCCTGTAATACCAGCGCCCTCCCTCTCAAAGGCATCCGATTATGTAAATTAGGTAACCCTGTGGAGAGGGAGAGAGATGGGAATTGGAAGATAAATAACTTATCATGCTTACACAACTTAAACGAGTAGAGATTTTGCCTATGAACTCTCAATGGCTTCTAGCAAGCTGTGTGTGTGTGTGTGCGCGCACACACACAAACACACACCAACCAAGAGCATAAAAAGCATAACCGTATGCTTAAGTAGCGAGCAAACATGATGCTCAATATGCATCTAGCAAAAGTGTATGCACAATCTGACAATTGCAAGCAACCTCTATTTATAACCTATAGAACTTATGACTACCTCTAAGCTGTAGCCATTATGAGCATAGTACGGCCGGCCGCCTTCGGCGGCCTCTCTCTCTCTCTCCCCCTCTCTGCCTCTTTATCGTGTGCAAAGGGGCTTGTTTTTGTTTTGGACTTTAGCCTTCAGGTCGCAGATTGCGACAAGTGTAAAGGGCTCCCCCTTCCGCCATATTGTGTTAGTAGATACACGAATCTCACTCCTGTGAGAGTGGGTACAAAACACCAATCCGTGTCTGAAATTGACAAAGCCTATCAAAGTGAAAGTCAAAAACTTGATCACAGTCAAAGTGGAAGTAAATCTCGACCACTAAAGCATCAAAGAGTAAGCTGCAGATATGTAGAAAGCATGGCGAGAATCTAGGAAAAAACCGACAGAGTTTCCCCTGAATTTTGAGTAAAATCTCAAAAAATTATCACCAAAACGCATAGCGCATAAACAGACACTCAGTGTCTCAGTAGAAAATCAACAAATGGTATACATAAACTGCCAAAGTCATGGCAACTTAGCTCAATCATAAATGACTGGCTCTATGAACAATTGTACCTGTCCAAAATCCCCACATACCTGTGAATCTACCACTTGCTAGCTCACTCGCTATCTGCATATGCATTCATAGCAACAAAACCCGCACAAAACTATGATGGAAAACTTAACCCACATAGTCATACATGAGTAGATAACATGTGCATCATAATGTGCACTGCAAAACATGATATGAGAGCAAAAAACCTTGATCAAAACTGCTCTAGAATAATTTTTAGATCCATAAGTCGTCAAAGGAGGGAATCAAGTCAATGTTAAGCAATCATTGAGGAGACTACGTTGGAGCCAAACCACTCTGAATGCGGGCTAGAGAAGAGTTGATCAAAACTGCTCTAGAATAATTTTTAGATACATAAGTCGTCAAAGGAGGGAATCAAGTCAATGTTAAGCAATCATTGAGGAGACTACGTTGGAGCCAAACCACTCTGAATGCGGGCTAGAGAAGAGTTGATGCTGCTCTCTCATGCATCTCTTGTTATGTCAAGATCGGGATGCTAAGGAGACTCCGTCGGGAATGCAAGGCAATTCCATCGATTGGCAAGGCTATGCCAGAGGAGAACCAAACTGCTCTCTCTTGCTCTCGCTATGTCAAAGCCGAGAAGAAGATGATGATGCCATCTTCTGCCATCAGACAGAAGCTCACTAGCTAACTCGCCAAGAAGTTGAGAGGAATTAGTCATCAAAGCCGATCCACTCTCTCCTCTCCTCTGTGTGTGTGTGTGTGTGTGTGTGTGTGTGTGTGTGTGTGTGTGTGTGTGTGTGTGTGTGTGTAGAAGGCACACAGACTCTTGTCAATTGTCTGCAAATTTGAAAGTTTGAAATTTGTTGATTTTTTGGTCTTCTTGTGAGTGTGAGTGTGAGTGTGTGTGTTGCATAGAGCCTTGCTCCACACACACCCTCTTCTCCCC